>NC_138310.1:60054983-60804983 GCF_965601325.2 Salmo salar | reverse complement strand
ATTGCGCAATAATCAATGGCTATACATGGATATATATAATCCAAAATTGGATATACCAATTCCAGACTAGTTTTAAGACCTGACATCGATGCATCACCCTGAGCCTCTGTGGGGAGAGCACACTGTTTTCATTATGATGCTAGCTATGTAATTATCTGGCGTAGAGTAAGGAAGGGAAACTTTAGGGAACGTCAAATAAACTTTTAATTAGTTTTTGTTGTTGTGATGAAGAACCCTCTGGTGTGAATCTTCGTCTGTTCTCAAAGACGGAAGATTGCTGTCTTTAAGCATTTGCATATATTAACTCAACAGTCACAATTCACATTCTTTGCATCCTCTAACATCCTCTAACTTCTACAACTTTTGTAAAGCGTACTTCGACTCCAGTCTTGCAAATCTCTACCATGGCTTTTTTTGTGTGCCTAAAATGCAGATTGAGTCAACTTCCAACTACTACCACTATTTCAAAGGTATCTCTGCATAGTTTCCATCTCCAGAATGATGGCCATTAATAACTCCTCTGTGACCTTGTTGACATGCAGAAGCACTAGGATGTCCCTCATCTTCAGCTCCTCTCCTCTCTCACCGCTTTGATCTTCAAAACCTCTATCTCTTTTAGGACTCCAGCTCTCTGTTTATGACTTGGCTGGAAGTCTCCTTTATATTTCCAGTGGTGAGTCACACTGTAAGACAACTTCCTACCCGAAGGATGAGGAATCTCATCCAAACCCCTTCGACCGACTGACCGCCTGTGTGGGATGGGCGGAGAAAAGGTCTACCCATCAAAGCACCAATGAGGGATGTCCTGATTTACTGTTTCCATGGTTACAAAGTCATTAATCTTCATGACCATTAAAATAATTATATATTTATCTGTAATTTGCTGATTTATAAACCCATCAGTGTATTTTTAGTCCTGGACTGCATCTGAAATTGCACCCTATTCCCCATTTAGTGCACTACTTTTGAACAGAGCCCTGTGGGCTATATGCACCATATAGGGAATAGTGTGCCTTTTGGGCTGCAGACCTGGCTTGATTACAGTGTTTGTTCATGTGGCCTTGACTGTATCATAACAGATCTGTCTGTCTTTATACACCATCTGGGTATGACTAATAGTGAAACATGACATGCTGACGTTAGGCCTTCCCCTGGGCCCTGTCTCGATTAGAGATAGGCTACTTCCCAAATGACACTATATTGCCCATGTAGTGCACTACTTTTGACCAGTGCTCTGCTCACTATATAGGGAGTAGGGTACCATTTGGGGCATAACTTTACTCTACCTCCTCTAACCTATGACCTTTCCTCCTGGCTGCTTCGTGCTTTACCGGCACTTTACTGTTGTCTTGTTCGGCTCCTAAACTCCTCAACGATCGTTTATCTTACGTTTGAAGAATGGGATTTCCTTACTCAATGCACTGTTGCATGCAACATCAAAAGCATGAAATTTCACTATACGAAATATACAAGTTCAGGAAGGGCTCACAGGGCTTTGGTCAAGCCAAGGATAAATGAAAATATAGCAAACAGAGATGCTAGGATGTTCTGTTCTGTAGCATTATACAACTCATGGTAGGCCCTGGTGTCATGGTATATTCCTTAGAGTCACACAGTTTATAGTGTTACATTTCCGTGGTGCAAAAGAGCACAGATCTGTGCAAAAGTACTGTAAACCATACTATAATCTGGCATTGAGATTTCATTTGAAACTTCTTTGGAAATCTGCAATAGAAGGAGGTTAATGCATTGTTCAGTTTACAAAACTAGTTAAACAATCACACATTTTGTGAAGACATTTTTTTGATGAAATTAAACAGCCAGTTTACTTTGAGATTTACGGTAGTTTTTACACAGATTTGAACTGTTTAGCAGCATGAAAATGTTGCCCATAATATTGTCTGTCTGGCAGTAGAGGTCTGATGCATTGAGACGATGCAGCTGTAAGGCCACAGAGAGGCTACACCACGCAGCGGAAGACTATGGCCCACTAACATTAAACAAGAGAGACATTGAGGCCCCAATAAGAGTCATTTATTTTCATAGGCTTTATAGAATATAAATGTCGTCCATTCAGATCGTGTAGCTATGTGCCACAGAGGAAGCCCTTTTAAAGCTAGTTAATAGAACTTAGTCGACATTTCCATTTTCCTGGATGTTGTCTTTGACTACATCCCAAATGGCACCCTATTACTTGTATAGTGCACTACTTTTGACCAGACACCTATGGGTCCTGGTCAAAAGTAGTGCACTACATAGTGAAAAGGGTGCCATTTGGGGCACATACTTTGTCCATGCCCTCAATCGGGGTCAAACTAGAGGCTAGTGATGTGATTTATTTTTCAAGGTAACATGAGCAGTATTTTGGTTAGGCTCCATTGGGGATAGAGACAATAATAATTATACTACAGCTTTAAGGAGTGATTTCTTTGCCATGTTTAAAGCAAGGAAAACTGATTACTGCTATTTCCTTTAAGAATTGTTGTGGAAATGGGGAAATTGTTATTTATATTTGTGGTGTCAAATGCTCATGATATGCTGTCACCTGGAGAGACAGAGAGGGAGAAAAAGAGAAGGAGAAAGAGAAGGAGAGAGACAGAAAGAGATTAACAGTATTATGGAGAAGATTACCATTACCTGTCAATTACTCTGTATAAGGCCTCCAGTCTCTGCTATCTGTAGACAACCTCCAGACATTACTTTACCATCTGTAGTTTCCTTTACCTTACGTTGCTGGAGTCAGAGACACACACTTACACTCCCACAGTTTACTATATCATTATATAGTAAACTGTAGTATACTGTATACTACACTATATATACACAAAAGTATGTAGACACCCCTTCAAATTAGTGGATTTGGTTATTTCATCCACGCCCGTTGCTGACAGGTATATAATATCGAGCACACAGCCATGCGACCTCCATATGAAAACATTGACAGTAGAATGGCCTTACTGAAGAGCTCAGTGACTTTCAACATGGCACCGTCATATAATGCAACCTTTCCAACAAGTCAGTTCGTCAAATTTCTGCCCTGCTAGAGCTTCCCCGGTCAACTGTAAGTACTGTTATTGTGAAGTGAAAATGTCTAGGAGCAACAACGGCTCAGCGTAAAAATTGTCTGTCCTTGGTTGCAACACTAACTACCGAGTTCCAAATTGCCTCTGGAAGCAACGTCAGCACAAGAATTGTTCAGTGAGAGATTCATGAAATGGCTTTCCATGGCTGAGCAGCCGCACACAAGACTAACATCACCATGTGCAATCCCAAGCGTCGGCTCGAGTGATGTAAAGCTCGCCGCCATTGGAGTCTGGAGCAGTGGAAAAGCGTTCTCTGGAGTGATGAATCACGCTTCACCATCTGACAGTCCGACGGACGAATATGGCTTTGGCTGATGCCAGAAGAACGTTATCTGCCCCAAAGCATAGTGCCAACTGTAAAGTTTGGTGGAGCAGGAATAATGGTCTGGGGCTGTTTTTCATGGTTCGGGCTAGGCCCCTTAGTTCCAGTGAACGGAAATCTTAATGCTACAGCATACAATGACATTCTAGACGATTCTGTGCTTCCAACTTTGTGGCAACAGTTTGGGGAAGGCCCTATCCTGTTTCAGCATGACAATGCTCTGTGCACAAAGCGAGGTCTATACAGAAATGGTTTTTCGAGATCGATGTGGAAGAACTTGACTGGCCTGCATAGAGTCCTGACCTCAACCCCATCAAACACATTTGGGATGAATTGGAATGCTGACTGCGAGCCAGAACTAATAGCCCAGCTTCAGTGCCTGACCTCACTAATGCTCTTGCGGCTGAATGGAAGCAAGTCCCAAGAGCAATGTTCCAACATCTAGTGGAAAGTCTTCCCAGAGGAGTGGAGACTGTTATGCAGCAAAAGGGATGCCCATGATTTTGGAATTTTGGAACGATGTTCGACGACGTCACGTTGGCATAAATGGTCGGTAGACAGGCGCAGGAATGCGTAATAGGGGCTTTTATTTCCCAAATTACCACGTGCCGTGTAAAGGTAAAGGGACGAAGACCAAACAAACACTATACAAACACAGGGTTGAGACCCAAACAAAAGAGCGAGGAGCACCTCAAATAAATACACAATCGCACAATGATTAACACACGGGACGAGACTCGTAATCATCAACACAATACAAGTGGCACGAAAGCCAAAACAACACAGCACAGGTACTCACACGACCAACAGACATTGTAACAATAATTGACAGGACAATGAGGAACAAAAGGCACACTTATACAATTACTAATCAACTAGGAATAGGGACCATGTGTGTGTAATGACAGTTCCGGCGTGTAGAATCCCTCGATCATGTGTAGTACTTACTATATAATTTTGTAGTATACTGTAGAATACTATACTACACACTGTAGTATCCCTCGGTCATGTAGTGCTTACTATATAATTGTGTAGTATACTGTAGAATACTATACTCCACACTGTAGTAACCCTTGATTATGTTTAGTACTTACTATAAAATGTTGTAGTATACTGTAGAATACTATAGTAAGTACTACAGTATTATCCACAAAATAACACTGTCGTAAATAATACAGTAATGTCTGCAAAAACACAACAGTTTTAATTATATTAATACTACAGTATTTCATTTGCATATACCCCATCCATTCCTTTCCTCCATATCTCAATTTATGCCACCCATGAGTGTAGTATAGACCATGTATTGTGCAAAAGCTCTAAACTACTTACCTACACTCTTAGAAAAAAGGGTTCCAAAAGGGTTCTTCGGCTGTCCTGATAGGAGAACCCTTTTTGGTTTTAGACAGCACCTTTTTTTCTAAGAGCGTACAGGTTATAGAAAATGTGCTCTTTTAGTATTTGTCCAGTAGGTTTCTTCAAGGAGAAATAAAAACACTACACTATACTACGGTCAAGTCCACAAAAACACTACAGTGAATGCTATAGTATATAAATCTAGTAATACTACAGTATTTATACCATATTATAGTATAGTATTTTTTCATGGGGGGAATGTGTGTTTGCTAGTATGCGTGTTCATAGCACTCTTGGAGGACGTCAGTAATGGTAATAAACATTGAAATAAACATAGGGATATTTCGTGTATTTGATGACAGGTTTAGATGAACTGTAACCACGGACAGAGCTCTTCCTTCCCAGAAGCCTTTGGAGTGGTTTGTTTTGATCCTTTTGAGTGGGCGGGACATCATCTGTCTCCAAGCCAGGATTGGACCACAGTACTGGTACGTAGTCTGTCATACTCAGCTACAATAGGTCCCCTGTTGGATTGTTGGTTCAGTCCATATTGTACAAGGTTTCCATTCCAGACCCAGATGTGAACTTCCCCTAGACTGAGGAATAGCTACATGCTCACTAGCATGCTCACGGGACACTTGTTTCTGCCGCTGCGCTCTTTGTGTGTGTGTGTGTGTCCGTGTCTGCATGCGTGGGTGTGTGCGTGCGTGCATGTGGTTTCACACACACTCACACCACTGAGAATGAATGGTGACAAGCTACAAAGGGTTTTCAGGAGAGAAGTTTGCCTCTTGTGCTTTCAAAGGCAGATGGTGTGGAACGGGCACCTCCTAACACATACATGAAGGATGGCTGATTTACTGTCTACGCTGCCCACACATTGCAGGCCTACATTGTAGCTCTGGAACATTGAACAGTTCTTTTTTTTATGAACTGGAATTAAATGAAAGTGTAATTTCCCCTTGGTATTTGACTCTGGGATTAAATCAGTCAGCTAGGCAGACATGGATTAAAACATTATTTTAAATCATTTCAAATACTTTATCTGGGCTTGATTGAGTTTGCCTAGCGAAATGGAACCAATAGAGTGGTCATAATCAATAGACAAGTGCAAACCCTGCCACCCTGCACCCCATGCAGGCTAAAGCAATCGCTAAAAGTATATGAAAGAATGCAAATAGTATTTGAGCCCATGCAGGTGTGAAGCCAGGCTGTTGTCCCCAGCTGCTCAGTAAAGAGCTATTTATCATTTCTCACCATTCACTCCTTTCATCTCCTCTGTTTCTCATTATGTTAATGTATGACCATGACCATGTGTGTATCCCAAATGGCACCCTATTGCCTATAATAGTGCACTTTATTGTGCACCCTGGGGGCCCTGGTCAAAGGAGTACACTATACAGGGAAAAGGGTGCCATTTGGGATGCAGGCCCATGTGTGTCACGTGACCTGAAAAACAATGTGTTGCTTGGTGAGGTTAGGAAAACAACCCTTCTAGAGGGCTGATGTGTACGTCTCCTCTCCCTTCCGGCCAGAGACGAAGAAATCCTCATGGGCATTTCTTTCCTTGACCATAGTCAAATAATTAGCACTATTCTGGGGTTTTATGGTTAGTATTGATGGGATGTTTGGCTCTTTTTACTGACTCTGATCTTTTTTACTTTTTCAGTCAAAAGAACGAATCTTTCAACTAATTTAATTCATTTGGGTCAGTAATGCCCAGAGCATGTAGGATACCCTACTGGCGAACGACGAACCGAAAACTGGAAAGAGTCATGATTCTACGAGCCTCTTGTTCACATGCCGTTCACCAGGGGGCTTTTTTGAGCTGTCATTTGTGACTGAGACTTGTAAAAGTGTGCTTTAACCAATATACATTTGTTGATTGTTAGGCATGCAAATAATAGCATCTACTGATGGACTAAAATAAAGTGGGACCGCATACACTGCCTCTGCTCAACAAACTCCAACTCGAGAATAAATCGTTTGGGGGGGCTACAGTTTGCAAATTATATTGTGCTTATCACTCTCACAGCAGTTTTGCTGACGAAACCACTCCATGGTGAAGGCAGTTTCTGATTAACTCCACCAACGCAGAGGAGGGCCCTACCCATCACAGACTAGGAATGTCCTGGCCAGGACAAACTCTGGGCCCTAGTCATGGTGAGTGGAATTCCAGCAGATGATCCTGAGTGCTTTAGATAGGATGATCTGTCCAGTAGCGTGCTCATGATAACTGAAGGGATATCATATTCAGCGATGGCACAGGGAGGACAGGGAGTTGATGACTTTGGCTGGGGCCTAATGTCTCTGGGAACACACATCAAAACAACTCCAGCCTCCTCTGTCTGTGAACGCACATCAAGGCTGCGTCCCAAACCCACCCTATACCAGCCAACCAAACCATCACAGCAATGACCTCACCACTCCACTCCACTGCTGGTCAGGGCCATAACTACATACGAAGAGACCGAGGTCCGGATCTCAGTAATTTTTTTGAATAAAAATAGTGAACATAGTCTGAGTCTCAACTTACTGTTGAGACTTAGAATAGTAGAATACACAAGGTGCAATTTCAAAACTTAGTTGTGCTTCAGCAGTTTTCCTCTTGTTATGTAGTTGAAGTCGGAAGTTTACATACAGTTAGGTTGGAGTCATTAAAACTCATTTTTCAACCACTCCACAAATTTCTTGTGAACAAACTATAGTTTTGGCAAGTCGGTTAGGACATCTACTTTGTGCATGACACAAGTTTTTTTTCCAAAATTGTTTACAGACAGATTATTTCACTTATAATTCATTGTATCACAATTCCAGTGGGTCAGAAGTTTACATACACCAAGTTGACTGTTTCCTTCAAACAGCTTGGAAAATTCCAGATAATGATGTCATGGCTTTAGAAGCTTCTGATAGGCTAATTGACATAATTTGAGTCAATTGGAGGTGTACCTGTGGATGTATTTCAAGGCCTACCTTCAAACTGCTTGACATCATGGGAAAATCAAAAGAAATCAGCCAAGTTCACAGAAAAGGAATTGTAGACCTCCACAAGTATGGTTCATCCTTGTGAGCAATTTCCAAACGCCTGAAGGTACCATGTTCATCTGTACAAACAATAGTACGCAAGTATAAACACCATGGGACCACGCAGCCGTCATACCGCTCAGGAAGGAGACGCGTTCTGTCTCCTAGAGATGAACGTACTTTGGTGCGAAAAGTGCAAATCAATCCCAGAACAACAGCAAAGGACCTTGTGCAGATGCTGGAGGAAACGAGTACAAAGTATCTATAGCCACAGTTAAACGAGTCCTATATCGACATAACCTGAAAGGCCGCTCAGCAAGGAAGAAGCCACTGCTCCAAAACTGCCATGAAAAAGCCAGAGTACGGTTTGCAACTGCACATGGGGACAAAGATCGTACTTTTTGGAGAAATGTCCTCTGGTCTGATGAAACAAAAATAGAACTGTTTGGCCATAATGAGACTCGTTATGTTTGGAGGAAAAAGGGGGACGCTTGCAAGCCGAAGACCACCATCCCATCCGTGAAGCACGGGGGTGGCAGCATCATGTTGTGGGGGTGCTTTGCTGCAGGAGGGACTGGTGCACTTCACAAAATAGATGGCATCATGAGGCAGGAAAATGATGTGGATATATTGAAGCAACATCTCAAGACATCAGTCAGGAAGTTAAAGCTTGGTCGCAAATGGGTCTTCCAAATGGACAATGACCCCAAGCATACTTCCAAAGTTGTGACAAAATGGCTTAAGGACATCAAAGTCAAGGTATTGGAGTGGCCATCACAAAGCTCTGACCTCAATCCCAAAGAAAATTTGTGGGCAGAACTGAAAAAGCGTGTGCGAGCTAAGAGGCCTACAAACCTGACTCAGTTACACCAGCTCTGTCAGGAGGAATGGGCCAAAATTCCCCCAACTTATTGTGGGAAGCTTGTGGAAGGCTACCTGAAATGTTTGACCCAAGTTAAACAATTTAAAGGCAATGCTACCAAATACCTATTGAATGTATGTAAACTTCTGACCCGCTGGGAATGTGATGAAATAAATAAAAGCTGAAATAAATCATTCTCTCTACTATTATTCTGACATTTCACATTCTTGAAATAAAGTGGTGATCCTAACTGACCTAAGACAGGGAACTTTTACTAGGATTAAATGTCAGGAATGGTGAAAAACTGCGTTTAAATGTATTTGGCTAAGGTGTATGTAAACGTCCGACTTCAACTGTATGTCACTCACTGACATTCACTCAATTAGCCTATGTCAGTTATTATTTTTTTTAATGATAAATGAGTCTTGTTAGACTAGCCAGCTATCTAAATGTGTAGTAGGCCTAAATGTTTAGTAGGCGAAATTACCGACCGGGCATGCAGGGCATGTGCCCAGGGGCCCTGAGCTCCAGGGGCCCCCCAGTGATTTTGTTAGTCACTCTCTCAGATATCATATTAACATGGCATAAATCATGGCAAAATGTGCAGAATTACAAGAAATTAGCTTAAAAACTGCAAAAATGTATCTCTACCCAATAGAAAAATGTGTAGAATTGCAACAACAACAAAAATATCTGTAAAGCAAACTAATTTGTTTACTTTTTGTTAATGAAATACTTTCCTGCTAACAGATCCCTCTGTACGTATTACATTATAGTTTTAATCCCGGTGCTGAGTTAATGTGAGTTAATGTGAGTTAATGTGTAGCGGCTAATTGTATAGCTAATAGGCTATGTGTTTGTAGATCGACTGAGGTGAAGGAAGCTACAGCAACACGTGATAATGGCTGGGCAAATTTTTGCTTGTTTTTTTGCAGTTCTCCAAATAGCATTTTTGAGTTTTTAAATTGTATAAAAATGCAGTAAATGAGCTTAAACTTTCTAAACATTTCTTGAATCACCCCCTTGTCCGGACCTCACTGAAACTCAGACCCTGGTTACAGCCCTGCTGCTGGTGAAAATAGAGTTTCCATTGATGCATGCTTATTATTGCAGAGCATCCTCTTCCTCCTATAGAGTCATCCTCTTCATCCCTCAGCACGATGCACATGAACACATATCCCAAACATTAGCTGTGCACCACTTGTGTGGTCTGAAGGTGGGATGTTAGTGAGAGCATCACTGTCTGGAGATCCCCTTGTCTGAATGACTGTAGGTTAGGTCTGTCTGTCTCTAAAGATTAAAGGATGGGTCCAAACAAAGGTGCGTCTGAAAGTATCCTATTCCCTACATAGTGCACTATGTATTGAATAGGGTGCCATTTGGGACGCACACCAGGTCTCGGGGGGATGACCTCATAGGCCAAGTAGTGGGTGTTCATTACCATGCCAACTCCCGTTGTCATGACTTTGTTCTTGCTGATTGACTGAGGACAATCAGCACTTTCCAGACTCTGTGGAGTGACGTTTCAAAGAGTCTCTAGTAATGAGATTAGTGCCATCTTTCTCTCTATGTTCTCCCTGTTTTGGTCCCTGGCAAAGAAATATTTGCAAGAACAATTTAATTGTTTTGTTGGGGAATTCCTAAGCCAGTCTCTGAAAGGGGACTGCATTCCAGTGCTAGACTGCTAGACAACAGAATACATTTCAGTGCAAGACTGCTAGACAACAGAATACATTCCAGTGGTAGACTGCTAGACAACAGAATACATTCCAGTGCTAGACTGCTAGACAACAGAATACATTGCAGTGGTAGACTGCTAGACAACAGAATACATTCCAGTGCTAGACTGCTAGACAACAGAATACATTGCAGTGGTAGACTGCTAGACAACCGAATACATTGCAGTGGTAGACTGCTAGACAACAGAATACATTACAGTGGTAGACTGCTAGACAACAGAATACATTCCAGTGGTAGACTGCTAGACAACAGAATACATTACAGTGCTAGACTGCTAGACAACAGAATACATTACAGTGCTAGACTGCTAGACAACAGAATACATTACAGTGCTAGATTGCTAGACAACAGAATACATTACAGTGCTAGACTGCTAGACAACAGAATACATTGCAGGAGGAGAATAAAAGGGATCTGCATCAGAATCGTACTCAGACTCAGAACAAAGTCCCTGGAATGTTAGTGTCAGAAAATATAGATATTTGATTTTGTAACGCCCAGGCCATAGAGAGGGGTTTTTGTTCTTTATTTTGGTTAGGTCAGGGTGTTACATTGGGTGGGTGTTCAATGTTCCTTTTTCTATGTTTTTGGATTTCTTTGTTTTGGGCCGTGTGTGGCTCCCAATCAGGCACAGCTGAAACTCGTTGTTGCTGATTGGGAGTCACACATAAGGAACATGTTTTTCCTTTGGGTTTTGTGGGTAATTGTTTCTGTTCAGTGTGTTTCCTGTCAGTACTGTTTGGCTGTCGGTTTTCTCATTTTGTTTTGTATAGTGTTCTCTTTGTTTGAATTGAATGTCAAGATGAACACTAACTCCGCTGCACCTTGGTCTCTCTCTCACGACAGCCCTTACAGAATTACCCACCACAAAAAGACCAAGCAGCGGAGAAGAGGGCAGATGGAAGTCAAGGAGGACTATTGGAAGCAGCGCGCTCGGGAGGAGATGGCATCCTGGTCGCTGGAGGTGTTGGAGTCAAGGATTGACTGGACATGGGAGCAATTGCGGGACCATTGTGACAACCTGCCTGGGAGGCAGGTAGAGCCCGAGAGGCAGCTCCCCGTGCTTACAGGAGGCAACGTAGTACTGGTCAGGCACCGTGTTCTGCAGTAAAGCGCACGGTGTCCCCAGTACGCGTGGAGAGGCCGGTGCGTTACATCCCAGCTCCTAACATCTGCCGGGGGAGATTGGGCATCGAGCCAGGACGGGTTGTGCAGGCCGTGCGCTCTAGACCTCCTGTACGTCTTCAGGACCCGGTCTATCCTGTGCCTGCACCCAGGACCAGGCCTCCAGTGGGTCTCCCCATCCTGGTCAGTCCTGTGCCTGCTCCACGGACCAGGCCTCCAGTGGGCCTCCCCATCCTGGTCAGTCCTGTGCCTGCTCCACGGACCAGGCCTCCAGTGGGTCTCCCCATCCTGGTCTCTCCTGTGTCGCCTCCACGGACCAGGCCTCCAGTTGGTCTCCCCATCCTGGTTAAGCCTGTGCCTCCTTCTCGGACCAGGCCTCCAGTGGGTCTCCCCATCCTGGTTAAGCCTGTGCCTCCTCCTCGGACCAGGCCTCCAGTGGGTCTCCCCATCCTGGGCCGTCCTGTGCCACCTCCCAGGATTAGGCCTCCAGTGGGTCTCTCCATCCTGGTCCGTCCTGTGCCACCTCCTAGGTCCAGGCCTCCAGTGGGTCTCCCCATCCTGGTCCGTCCTGTGCCTCCTCCTAGGTCCAGGCCACCAGTGGGTCTCCCCATCCTGGTCCGTCCTGTGCCTCCTCCTAGGTCCAGGCCTCCAGTGGGTCTCCCCATCCTGGTCCGTCCTGTGCCACCTCCCAGGACTAGGCCTCCAGTGGGTCTCCCCATCCTGGTCCGTCCGGTGCCACCTCCCAGGACTAGGCCTCCAGTGGGTCTCGCCAGTCCGGAGCCGCCAGAGCTGCCCGCCAGTCCGGAGCCGCCAGAGCTGCCCGCCAGTCCTGAGCCGCCAGAGCCGCCCGCCAGTCCGGAGCCGCCAGAGCCGCCCGCCAGTCCGGAGCCGCCAGAGCCGCCCGCCAGTCCGGAGCCGCCAGAGCCGCCCGCCTGTCCGGAGCCGCCAGAGCCGCCCGCCTGTCCGGAGCCGCCAGAGCCGCCCGCCTGTCCGGAGCCGCCAGAGCCGCACGCCTGTCCGGAGCCGCCAGAGCCGCCCGCCTGTCCGGAGCAGTCAGAGCCGCCCGCCAGCCCGGTGAGTCCTGTGCCTACGCCTAGGGCCAGGCCTCTTTCATGTCTCCCCAGCCTGGTGAGTCCTGTGCCTGTGCCCAGGGCCAGGCCTCTTTCATGTCTCCCCAGACTGGTGAGTCCTGGGTCAGTGCCGCCGGAGCCGCCAGGGATGCCCACCAGCCGGGCGCAGCCAGGGACGCCCGCCAGCCATCGCCGCTCGCCAGCCGGGCACAGCCATCGCCGCCAGACCTTCGGCGCGGCCAGGTGCGCCACCTAAGAGGGCGACGCCAAGGGTGGAACAGAGGCCACGTCCCGCACCTGAGCCGCCGCCGTAAGAAGGCCCACCCGGACCCTCCCCTTCAGTGTCAGGTTTTGCGGCCGGAGTCCGCACCTGGGGTGGGGGGGGGGGGGGGGGGGGGGGGGGGTACTGTAACGCCCTGGCCATAGAGAGGGGTTTTTGTTCTTTATTTTGGTTAGGCCAGGGTGTTACATTGGGTGGGCATTCTATGTTCCTTTTTCTATGTTTTTGTATTTCTTTGTTTTGGGCCATGTGTGGCTCTCAATCAGGCACAGCTGAAGCTTGTTGTTGCTGATTGGGAGTCACACATAAGGAGCATGTTTTTCCTTTGGGTTTTGTGGGTAATTGTTTCTGTTCAGTGTGTTTCCTGTCAGTACTGTTTGGCTGTCGGTTTTCTCATTTTGTTTTGTATAGTGTTCTCTTTGTTTGAATTAAATGTCAAGATGAACGCTAACTCCGCTGCACCTTGGTCTCTCTCTCACGACAGCCCTTACAGGTTTATCGTTGCTAAATTACCACCAAAGCTTATCTAATTGGACTACAAGCATCATTTCACTAGCCTGAGTGCCAGTCTGTTTTTGCTATCATGCAACTCCCTGTCACTCATTGTTATGCCAAACATGGCTTGACAATAACAGCAATGGAGTTGGCAAGAGCACAAACAGATCTGGGACCAGGTTATCATTTTAATAAGAGTTCGATTTTGACTGGACAAGTTGGAGGAGCCTGGTTGGAATTGATCCTGGCTGACTGAATGACTGGCTGTTTTCTGCATCTGAAAACCCCCACAGCCAGTCTGTCTGCCTCCAGGTGCATCACATATAGCCACTTCCCTGGACGAGAGAAATGGTTTCCCAGTTCCCACTGATAGTTGGATATCCTCATCCTTGGCGAGGTTCGTAGTGTATAGATGGATAGTGTAGCGGTTCTGCCAGTCCTTGCTGCTGCCAAGAGGAGGGCACTGACTGAGTGTGAAGAATCAGACCTCAGCAGACTAATGGATGTGCTCACTACACCATATTCTCTAAATAGTCTACTACATTGGTCAAAAAAGTAGTGCACTATATAGGGAATAGGGTGCCATTTGGGATGTAACGGAAGACTGAAGGAGGGTGTGTGTTTGGGGGATGGGGAGGTGGAGGGGGTTAGCAAAAAGGCCCAAGGCAATTTCCTGGTTCCGCCTGGCCTCCAGCCACCTGCAGTCTCCCGTGGATACGGCTGGTAGCAGCCCAGGGTCGCAGACACCATCATGACGCTAGTTCAAGGCAGTGGCAGAGACATAGACATTGTAAGTTAACTTCTAATTGTTTCTGAGAATAATAGCACGGTCCAGTAGTACATAACCAATTTACAGTATATTGTATGGTGGTAGGTGTCACTGATAGATCCAGAGAAGGAATTGAACACAGTTAACACCCTGTCATTAACAGGTAAATGAGGGAGTAGGATATAGATGAAACTTTGCGAGGGGAAATGGGGAACACTGTATGTCCGGAGGGAAGCAGAATAAAGGGCAGAACACAGCAGCTGACACAGTGTTTATTTATATAGCACTGTATATCTTGTATAAACAGGGAGAGGGTGTTTCATGCATGTATTTGATACTGCAGTCTATAGTCTTTGAAGCCATGCTGGCTGTGGGGCCTGGGGAGACCAGTGGTGGGGTTAAGAGGAGATCTGTGTGTGTGCAGCATGTGTGTGTTTGTGTGATCTCCATATCTTTCCAACTTTAAGTCAACCCTGACTTGGCTCACAATGAGTGGTGCAGCAGTCTAAGGCACTGCATCTCAGTGCTAGAGGCGTCACTACACACCCTGGTTCGATTTCAGGCTGTATCACAACTGACCGTGATTGGGAGTCGCATAGGGCGGTGCACAATTGGCCCAGCGCTGTCCGGGTTAGGGTTTGGCCGGGGTAGGCCGTCATTGTAAATAAGAATTTGTTCTTAACTCACTTGCCTAGTTAAATAAAGGTTCAAATAAATAAATAAATAAATAGTCTCCCTTTTTCTCCATCCCATAATAACAGATAATACAAGAAATGAAGTTAGCCGGCTAGCTGGCATCACAGAGCTATGGCTTCAGAGAGGGTGTGTGTCTGTGAACGATTGTAGTACCACCACCCCAGGTCGTGTAAAAGGATCTTTCATATAAATCTGACTTCCTTTCATGTCCTGCTCTGCTACAGCAGGCTGAAGGAAAGATACATATTTAGTTTGCCCAGGGCAGACTTAGACAAACATTATGGGTATGTCCCAAATGGCACCCTATTCCCTACAAAGTACACTGCACCATATTCCCTATATAGTGCACTAATTTTGAACCCTGGTCAGAAGTAGTGCACTATGTAGGGAATAGGGTACTATATGGGATGCAACCGATGACTCATATGATGATGGACAGCTACTGTTTTTATCCTCTCTGAGGTTAACCACTCTTCAGGGTAGGATGAGGGACTTTTGCCCTAGTGAAGAAGAAGAAGAAGACTTGAGGCCACTGTTAGTAAGAGATCAGACTTCTCAGAAATGGACAAACAAAACCAATTACCTTTGTTTTTTAGTGGGTTGAATTGAGGTATTCCATTGTTTTGCTGTGTGCACAGAGTTTGTATGTCTAGCACGCTCCTCAGTCAATGGTCAGTCTCCAACATTTCAGCACGAGTTTAGTAGCTTTCTGTACACATTAAAAGAGATTTATTGTAGTATTTTCCAGAGGAAGGATCCAGAAACCCTAAACAGAGACTCTTTAAAAGCACTTCTTCCTGAAGATGATGAACCAGAAGATGATGGAGAGGCAGGAATGATACGCAATCTAATGGAAACCACCTGTGAACTCTGTTTCTGTCTGTGCCCTCCTTTTCCCTATTACCCCACTCTGAACGCCTACACACACACACGTGCAAAGCAAGCAAGCAGGCACACATGCACACACACATACAGGCATGCATACGCACACACGCACACGCACACCATAAGTCTACTGATCATGCCATTCCAAAATGAACCTGCTCTGGAAGTTTACCCACACAAACGTGTCAGACTTCATGTTAATATATTAAAGATCCAATTTCTACCCATGCCTATATCCTCGCCATGTGTGTGTGAAGTGTTTATATTTCACACACCCCCCAAAAACAGAGATGAAAGAGCAAGTGTGTGCTGTATTTATCCACACAACCTGCCACACCAATACGTCTGAGAGTGCATCCCAAATGGCACCCTATTCACTATATAGTGCACTACTTTTACCCAGAGCCCTTTGGCCCTTGGTCAAAGCAGTGCACTATATAGTGAATAGAGTGTTATTTGGGACACAGCCCACATGGTTCTCACAGCTATTAAGAGGACAATAACAGACCCAGGCTCAGGTTACCTCATAACCAACAGTGTTCTGGGGGGAACCAACCGTCCACCCCCTGCTTCTGCTTAGTGTTTCGTCTTTGTTAATAAAAGTCTGCATGCACGCACACAAAATCACACACACACACACGCCACGGTACCCCAATAGAGCGGATGGGGGCCCCCAAAATCAGAGGGATCAGGAACTAAATGGTCCAAACCTGGACTGGGACTTCTCACCGTAATAGTGCTGTAGCTAGTCACTGGACTGGGACTTCTCACCGTAATAGTGCTGTAGCTAGTCACTGGACTGGGACTTCTCACCGTAATAGTGCTGTAGCTAGTCACTGGACTGAAGGAGAGTAGTGGGCTTACTAATCACAACACACTCATAAACCCACAGCTTTCAGTGTCTGCATCCCATGTGGCACCCTGTGAGCCCTGGTCAAAAGTACTATATATAAATTCTATATATACAGAATAGGGTCACATTTGGGACACAACGCTAAAAGCTGTTGGTTTATGAATGTGTTCTGACTAGTTATACCATAGTGTTTATAGGACAGTTTAATGAACCTCCGAAACATTGAGAAAGAAATCCTCAACATGGACAGACTGGCTGACCCACCACCTCTATGGACCAATGAACTTGCTATAGTTAACCACAGGAAGCATGGAGAAATATTTGTGGATTGTGTAAATATTTGTCAGTTTGTGTTAAGGCTGTGTAAGGGAGGCGAAGTCAGGTGCAGGAGAGCAGAGTAGAGTAAACAGGCGCACTTTTATTCCGTTCAACAATAGGCACAAAAAATGACATAAGTACCCAAAACCACGGAACATAAATTATAAAAGTATCGTGCGTGAACATACACCATTAACAATGAACAATTACACACAAAGACATGATGGGGAACAGAGGACTAAATACATGTAGATTGATTGGGGAATGAAAACCAGGTGTGTATAGAACAAGACAAAACAAATGGACATATGAAAAATCGAGCGGCGATGGCTAGAAAGCCAGTGACGTCGATCGCCGAACGCCGCCCTAACAAGGAGAGGAGCCGACTTCGGTGGAAGTCGTGACAGTTTGTGTTCAGCCAGGTGTGTGGGGGGTTATAGCAGAGATAGTCCATCACCAACCTTCTCTGGTTGTAGTTATGGTGGAGAACCAGAGAGCGCCATGTGTTATGTTTATGTAGACCCGAATCAAAACTACGTCCCAAATGGCACCTTATTTTGTGCACTACTTTTGACCCCATGAGTTTAGTCAAAAGTAATGCACTACATATGGAATAGGGTGCATTGTGGGACGCAAGCACTGAAAATATTGCTAAATCCGGAATATGCTGAAAACTACTGTTTGCGAGACCTGTTTTATAGTCATGTTTGGTATTACCCCTAAAGACAGAACTGATACGATGTTTGTATACAGCAGGATAGAATGTCAGACAACCCAACAACAAACAGATTTAAAAATACATTATAATTGGGTCTTTTCACGCAAGATTTGCTCTGATACTGTCAGTATGTGTTTGTATTTAGATTTATTTTATACGGAACACAATTTAATACATTCCGTTGAGTACTGTCAGCACTGGTTATTTCCCAAATGGCATCCTATTACCTATATAGCACAGTACTTTTGACCAGAGTCCTATGGGCCCTGGTCAAGAGTAGTGCACCAAATAGGGAATAGAGTGCCATTTGGGACACAGTCATTGCTAGATACAATGCTCAAACAGCGCCTGCTCTGTTTCGCAATAAACCCAGTTAACAGAGAAAGGCTGCATGTCTCTGTCTAGTTCTGCCAAGCACAGGTTTCCAATATGTGATGATGATCACAACAATCTTTGGTCTATTGTGTGCTCATACCCCTCTCAAATATAAATATGAGATGACTCAAAGCAACGCTCTGTGGGTTTGTTATGAGGACAGTGATACCGTATGTACAGAAGACAGACTCCAGTTGCCTCCCAAATGGCCCCCTTTTCACTATAAAGGGAATACGGTACCATTTGGAACATAGCTTCTATCTCATTTTACCGCTCAGTCTGAAATCAGGGCTGGTCTGCTGCATGACATTTCCTTACTGTTATGACTCTCTCTGCCAAGCGGCCTGTCACGAACTTATTAAAGGTACAGTCAGCTATTGGTACATCCATTTTTTTTTAAACTTTTAAATGAATTATGTATAGAGGTTGATTGTGAAGAAAATAGGCTAAACTACATGTCTCAACTGTCTTACCCATCAGAGCTCAAAATATAAGCTTGTTTTGCAATTGTAAACAAACACTGTAGAGCTTTAAAACATGCTTAAAACTATTATTTTGAGCTCATGGATGGTCATTCCTGACATCCATAGCTCTGTCTATGAACTTGAGAGGGGTTACATTTCTTACATCCCTCAGCTGTTTACCAAAATAAGTTGCAGTGCTGCCGGATTTATTCTTCTTCTAATCGTCTACTGCAGTTTTAATTTCCTCTCCTGATGAAGCTGGCTAGGCTATTTCTCTCTGGTACTTCCAGATAGTCCATAGGAACCAGGCTCTGTGGTCTGATGTCTAACCCCTGGTCAGATGTTACAGAAATAGCCATCACACCGTCATTACCCCAACCACAGCCCTGTGATGTGGACAACACCGCACTAAAGAGTAGAAAAGCAGATCTCTACTCTATTACATTATAGCACATTGATCTTCCTTCCAGAGTGTGTGTGTGTGTACATATGTGTGTGTGCACGTGTGCATGTGTGTGTGTGTGATCCTCAGTGATGCAACACACAGCCCTCTGCTCTCAATACATCTCTGCCTGATAAGGACGAGGCTACCACAATGGTGGCCTAGCAACCGTCGACCACTAAGGAGCCACCACTGTGTATGAAAATGGAACAGAATATGTATCTTATAGAAGTTGCTGTGTGACAGGGGCATCACGTAAAACACGAGTTGTTATGAAAGATGGAGAACCCATCAGTAGCAAAGTGATTAGGACGAAACTGCAACGGCACTGACTGTCCTATGTTTATACATTATAGTATGCGTCCCAAATTGCATTTTTTACCTATATAGTACACTACTTTTGACCAGGGCCCATAGGGCATTATGTATGGAATAAGGTGCCATTTGGGATGCAGTATAGTTTTAGGGAGGCAGAGCCACAAGATTCACTATTGCAATATGGGGAGCATGTTAGTGCAATAAATATTTACCCCTTAAATGATGGTAATGAAAAGATGGTCATTGTTGTAGGTGTATGGAAGGTTGTCAGTGCATTTCAATAAATGCTATTGAGAATATTTGTTTTGGAATTAGTCAGGTCTCAAGGTGTTTACAGTGTTACTGGGAAAACACACTATTGAATGATTTGACAGGATAGCAGAGAGGAGAGAGAGAGAGAGGGTAGAGAGAAGGAGGGAAATGGAGAAGGAGAGACAGAGATAAATGAGAAGGCAAGAAGAGAGGGGCAGACAGAGACAGAAGAGTGTGTGAGAGAGAGAGTGAAAGACACAGAGAGAAACAGAGAGATATTAGAAACGGAGAGAAAGGAGAGCCAGACAGAGAGACAGAGAGCTGATACTATTTGGTTGCATTATTGCCCTCCAGTGTTCAGCCACATTCAGGCACATTGTAAACATCTGTCCTCCTCTATCTACTGATAGATGTCTCCAATCAGATCGCTGTCATCTTACAAACTAACAACAAACCCAACAGGAGATGTATCTGTTGCTGCTGTTGCTCTTTTACACCAGCTTAGTTACCTCCAGTTCTAACTGAGGCATGCAATAGTCCTCCCTCCTGTGAGGAGGAGGGTAGTCCATTAAGGCCTCCCAAATGGCACCCTATTCCCTACATAGTGCACTACTTTTGACCAGGGCCCACAGCGGCAGCGCCAAAGGACTCTGGTCAAAAGTAGTGCCCTATGTAGGGAATAGGGTGCCATTTAGGATGCAGACCATATAGTCTGTATGCAGCCCAGTTGTGAGTCTGTTTTGAATAAAGGTCCCCTCAGTGCAAGGCTCTGACAGGTTGTTGGTAGAGACTAGAGAGGAGGAGCACATTAAAGAACTTGGCTGGATACTGGGATTATTAGCCAGGTAATGTAATAGAACACATGTGCAGTGATGTATGTGTGTTTAAGGTCCAAACCCATCACAGCTAGCTAGGAAAGACCCTCGACCCAGTTATCTAAAGAAGAAGAGTATGCAAAGGAAGTTTAGATGTTATGTTGTAAACTGGTGCAAATGTGATAATGTGTTGATGATTTTGTAACGGCGATGTTTTGAGGAACTAAGTTCACGTGATGAGCTTTGTTTGTTAGCTTTCCAGAGCTACTGCCTAGCTCAGTGGGCTAACAGTCTTGAGGCATGCAGAGGATCTGGGTTCAAAGCCAGTCCGTTGGTTTGTCTATTAGAACAGGGAAGTAGATGACTGTGTAGAGTGATATAATGTTTTGTTGATGAGGATAAATGTAGGAGGATGTTATTTTGTTATTACCGAGTTTAATTTGACAGATGATCTGGGACAGATTCCGTCTGAAATGTTTATTATTTTCCAACTTGAGTATTAACAAAAATGTATTGAAATATATTTAAAAGAAAACCCTTTGAGTCATAAGGAAGACATGAATACAACAGCCCTGCATGTCCTGTCTAGCAGAAGACACATCCAAATCCAATAATTTATTTTCTTTTATGATCCAACATTTACTATACCGCTGTGCGTGACTCTCTGTGTGTGTGTGTGTGTGTGTGTGTGTGTGTTTGCGGGTGTGTGTGTGTGTGTGAGAAAGAGAGTGCCTGTTTGTCGTTGCCAGCTCCTTCTCTCTTCCAAACACCGTTCATATAAATAAACTGAGCGGTGTGTTTTTCAGGATAACTTCATCTTCTATTTTAATACCCCTAAGCATATACCATCTCAATCTAGTAAACACATTGAGACATATCCTCTTGATCTCTCTCATGATAAAACATAGTTACCATCTGCAGACATACCAGGTAGACAGCTGTAATAATTATTTAAGCCTTTTAGTTGTTCTTGAGATGTGGCCAAGCGCAAACTGATCTTCAGTTTCTGTTTTCAGACGGCCAGATAGTGAGAATACATTTCATTTGAATGTATAGCGCCACATAAATGAATGGGAATATATGGATGTGTCTCCATAGTAGGAAATAACTGAAGACTATGTTCACAGTATTGGCAGCTAGAGGAGTTAAGCTTGGGACACAGATGAAAACAGATGAAACTTTTGTGACTATTCAGACCTGGATGTTCACAGTCAAGACATGTCAAGCAGCTGTCACAGGAAGGGAAGTGAATGAATTCCAACCCACGGTTCCTCGTCCATACTCTTATGATCGACAGGTTGGGATTTTAAAAGGACTGTTTCTACTGATTGATAGTATATTAAGGACCCAAGGCGAGACACAGGAAGCAGATGGTTGAGCTCCGATATTTATTAATCCAAGGGGTAGGCAAAAGGTAGGTCGGGGACAGGCGAAAGTTCATAAACCAGGTCAGAGTCCAAAACAGTACCAGACAAAGGGCAATCTCGAGGTCAGGCCAGGCAGGGGTTCAGTAACCAGATCAGTCCAAACAGTACAAGGGGATAGGCGGGCTTGAAGACATAACAGGCAGAGTGGTCAGGCAGGCGGGTTCGGAGTCAGGACAGACAAGGGTCGAAACCAGGAGGACTAGCACCAAAAGAGACCCGGAAAAATAGGAGCAAGGAAAAACACTGGTTGATTTGGCAAACAAGACAAACTGGCACAGAGAGACAGGAAACACAGGGATAAATACACCGGGGATAATAAGCGACACTAGGAGGGGGTGGAGACAATCACAGGGACAGGTGAAACAGATCAGGGTGTGACATAGTACCAGGAAGGGATTCAAGTGATCCAAGGCCATGTCTCTGGCTCTGGAGAAGATAAAATCATGGCTCTTCCAGAGAGAAGACTGGATTAGCAGTGGTGTAAAGTACTTAAGTAAAAATACTTAAAAATACTACTTAAGTCGTTTTTTAGGGTATCTGTACTTTACTTTACTATTTATATTTTTGACAACTTTTACTTTTACTTCACTACATTCCTAAACAAAATGATGTATTTTTCACTCCATACATTTTCCCTGACATCCAAAAGTACTAGTTACATTTTGAATGGTTAGCAGGACAGGAACATTTTATAATTCACACACTTATCAAGAGAGCATCCCTGATCATTCCGACTGCCTTTGACCTGGAGGACTCACTAAACACTGCTTCGTTTTAAATGATGTCTGAGTGTTGGTGTGCCCCTGGCTATCTGTAAATAAATAAAAATGAGAAAATATAAGGAATTTGAAATGATTTTTACTTGTACTTTTACTTTGATACTTAAGTATAGCAATTACATTGACTTTTGATACCTAAGTATATTTAAAGCCAAATACTTTTAGACTTTTTCTCAAGTAGTATTTTACTGGGTGACTTTCACTTTTACTTGAGTCATTTTCTATGAAGGTATCTTTACTTTTACTCAAGTATGACAATCGGGTACTTTTTCCAACACTGTGGATCAGGAACCTAGAGTGGTATCATAGTCTGTGTCCCAAATGTCACCCTATGCATAGTGCATAACTTTTGATAAGCACCCTATTTCCTTGGTAGTGCACTACTTTAGACCAGTAGTCCAATATATAAAGCATAGGGTGCCATTTGGGACATAACCCAGTAGTCTGGCTCTCTCTTCTCTCTGTTCTTTATTTTATAACAGGGATGTGTCTGTCTGGGCATTCTACATATTCTATTGAAGTCGTTCACACCCTTTATTGTCTGAGAGGGAAACCCCTTCTGTTCTCATAACAATGTCAAACTTGTCATGGAGGTCTACTGTAGCATAATTTTGGTATGGTCCAAATGCCCCTTTTCTTTTTCAGTGATGATGTGTAATATTTGTTGATGACAAATATGTTGTTAATGACAAATATTTTGCTAATCAATTACATAATTGTGTTTCTGAAACATTGAATTTACTTCACTATGCCAAAAAGGTCCTTTACCGAATAAAGCTGGGTCAGAGTAGCCCAATCAGCTCATCAGGTTTGAGATATTTAGAACCCAAAGACATTCTGATGATATACACTTCCCTTTTACATAGCTTGGTGGCACCAGAGTTCAGAATTCTCCACCTCTCCTCTCTTCTCTGCTCTCTCCGTGGCATCTCTTTAGCACAGCGCTGTCAAACAACATAACCGTACACTTCTTCACTTGTTGAGTAAATTAGCCCAATCTGAAGGAGGGCCGTCCATAGCAATAGAGAGGTGTCGGGTTTCACTCCGTGCACCGGGAGGCAGCAGCTGCTCTGCAACTAGACGCTCCAAGTAACGGTTAGTGTGGATGCTGTCCCGATGCGGAGAAGTTGATAACGTTCTGACTACAACATTTAAACCAAAGAAAGGAAACGTTCGCGTAAAAAGTTATTTTGAATTGCCTATCCCTCGTTACCTGACAAGGAATAGGGTACAGAAGAAATCACAAGAGGAGGTTGCTGGAGAGAAAACGCGTTCTCCACCCAAAAGGATACTTTCTGAAGGATAACGCTGTCTTTCTGAAATGGATATTATTTAGGGGGGTTTTGACTTTAATTTAGATTTGTACTCTTGTCTTTTTTACTCCACAAGGGATTTGTTTGAAGAAGCGACCGTTAATAGTTGGGATATTTGCTAACAGACGTGCGTGCGCTCAAAGAGGCAGAGAAGAAGCAGATGAATGTAAGTCCCTGTTGCGGTGTTTTACTACAGTCGAATGTCTGTCTCACCTCGCTAGATGAAGACAACGTGGTAATAATTATACATTGTTGAGATACATTTGATACATTGTTGCGATACGTTCATACATTGTTATACACTGAACTAGTTGCATGGACGTTTTATTAAGCTAAAGCTTGAGAGTACATCTTAGCACGGTTGTCATGTCCAGAATAGAGACTATTTTCAAGCTTGGAGGCTTTTAAAGCTGAATAATTTATTTTGTCTTGTTCTTTTTCTTCTTTTTAATACACTTTTTGTACTCTTGGGATCAAAGTGCAAAAATAAGGTTTGTAGAATTGACTCCAGGAAATTAGTTTAAACATCTTTATTTGGGGTATTTGACGCTGATATTTTATACAGTTATCACGTTTACTCTCAACTTAATTTTTACACTTAAATTGATTTATATTTGAAAACTCAGCAGGACCTATGGACGGGACAGCTCTCAGTGATGTTTAGGTCTTGTCACATTATGTATAGGCTGATGATTATCCCGACTAGTGAAACTGCTATCGACAGGCAGGCAGAACGGTGGAACCGCTGCCTGAATAGTGATTCTCATTTTAACCCAAACCATCTGGCCCTGACAGAGTGCTCTCCTCTCCTCTCCGCTGCTCTCTAACTCTGGGATTTTGCTTCCCTCTGTGGGGGCAAGCACTTATTTCAGACGGCATAACACTAGGCTTCTGCTGCCAACTCTCCACGAGGGGGGAGCTTTAAGTCTTGGATGTAGAATGGAGAAAAGAAATATGCATATGTAGGCTATTTAACAATAGGCCCTACATTATATTGCATTGTATGCGAGAAAAGAGAACACGAGGACAATGTTCCCCTATCATAGACTGTAGGATCTATAGCTCTAGCTGAGGTCCTAAACTGTAGGTTATCATAAACTGTAGGATCTATAGCTCTAGCTGAGGTTCTAAACTGTAGGTTATCATAGACTGTAGGATCTATAGCTCTAGCTGAGATTCTAAACTGTAGGTTATCATAGACTGTAGGATCTATAGCTCTAGCTGAGGTCCTAAACTGTAGGTTATCATAGACTGTAGGATCTATAGCTCTAGCTGAGGTCCTAAACTGTAGGTTATCATAGACTGTAGGATCTATAGCTCTAGCTGAGATCCTAAACTGTAGGTTATCATAGACTGTAGGATCTATAGCTCTAGCTGAGATCCTAAACTGTAGGTTATCATAGACTGTAGGATCTATAGCTCTAGCTGAGGTCCTAAACTGTAGGTTATCATAGACTGTAGGATCTATAGCTCTAGCTGAGATCCTAAACTGTAGGTTATCATAGACTGTAGGATCTATAGCTCTAGCTGAGATCCTAAACTGTAGGTTATCATAGACTGTAGGATCTATAGCTCTAGCTGAGGTCCTAAACTGTAGGTTATCATAGACTGTAGGATCTATAGCTCTAGCTGAGATCCTAAACTGTAGGTTATCATAGACTGTAGGATCTATAGCTCTAGCTGAGGTCCTAAACTGTAGGTTATCATAGACTGTAGGATCTATAGCTCTAGCTGAGATTCTAAACTGTAGGTTATCATAGACTGTAGGATCTATAGCTCTAGCTGAGGTCCTAAACTGTAGGTTATCATAGACTGTAGGATCTATAGCTCTAGCTGAGGTCCTAAACTGTAGGTTATCATAGACTGTAGGATCTATAGCTCTAGCTGAGATCCTAAACTGTAGGTTATCATAGACTGTAGGATCTATAGCTCTAGCTGAGATCCTAAACTGTAGGTTATCATAGACTGTAGGATCTATAGCTCTAGCTGAGGTCCTAAACTGTAGGTTATCATAGACTGTAGGATCTATAGCTCTAGCTGAGATCCTAAACTGTAGGTTATCATAGACTGTAGGATCTATAGCTCTAGCTGAGATCCTAAACTGTAGGTTATCATAGACTGTAGGATCTATAGCTCTAGCTGAGGTCCTAAACTGTAGGTTATCATAGACTGTAGGATCTATAGCTCTAGCTGAGGTCCTAAACTGTAGGTTATCATAGACTGTAGGATCTATAGCTCTAGCTGAGATCCTAAACTGTAGGTTATCATAGACTGTAGGATCTATAGCTCTAGCTGAGATCCTAAACTGTAGGTTATCATAGACTGTAGGATCTATAGCTCTAGCTGAGATCCTAAACTGTAGGTTATCATAGACTGTAGGATCTATAGCTCTAGCTGAGGTCCTAAACTGTAGGTTATCATAGACTGTAGGATCTATAGCTCTAGCTGAGGTTCTAAACTGTAGGTTATCATAGACTGTAGGATCTATAGCTCTAGCTGAGGTCCTAAACTGTAGGTTATCATAGACTGTAGGATCTATAGCTCTAGCTGAGGTCCTAAACTGTAGGTTATCATAGACTGTAGGATCTATAGCTCTAGCTGAGATCCTAAACTGTAGGTTATCATAGACTGTAGGATCTATAGCTCTAGCTGAGATCCTAAACTGTAGGTTATCATAGACTGTAGGATCTATAGCTCTAGCTGAGATCCTAAACTGTAGGTTATCATAGACTGTAGGATCTATAGCTCTAGCTGAGATCCTAAACTGTAGGTTATCATAGACTGTAGGATCTATAGCTCTAGCTGAGATCCTAAACTGTAGGTTATCATAGACTGTAGGATCTATAGCTCTAGCTGAGATCCTAAACTGTAGGTTATCCTATTTCAACATTTTGAACTTTTTGAAAAAACTTTCCAAGCAAAAACGAATTATGTAACAAAGAATGACACATCGATAGAACTACATATTTCTAGCTGCCCTTGCTTTGCCAGTTAATATCATTTAAGACATTTTAAAAGAAGTCAAAGAGTCACACAATCACACACCACTAATATGATTATAACAAAAACACATCAAACCTTTAAAGCGATCGGTCGTGGTTTTCCAAAATGATTGAGAAAGTAATATTATGTTTTAGATTAGAATTCAAATCTGTGGTAGGCTACCCGTCATGGTCCATACTGTTTTAGATTAGAATTCAAATCTGTGGTAGGCTACCCGTCATGGTCCATACTGTTTTAGATTAGAATTCAAATCTGTGGTAGGCTACCCGTCATGGTCCATACTGTTTTAGATTAGAATTCAAATCTGTGGTAGGCTACCCGTCATGGTCCATCCTGTTTTAGATTAGAATTCAAATCTGTGGTAGGCTACCTGTCATGGTCCATACTGTTTTAGATTAGAATTCAAATCTGTGGTAGGCTACCCGTCATGGTCCATACTGTTTTAGATTAGAATTCAAATCTGTGGTAGGCTACCCGTCATGGTCCATACTGTTTTAGATTAGAATTCAAATCTGTGGTAGGCTACCCGTCATGGTCCATCCTGTTTTAGATTAGAATTCAAATCTGTGGTAGGCTACCCGTCATGGTCCATCCTGTTTTAGATTAGAATTCAAATCTGTGGTAGGCTACCCGTCATGGTCCATCCTGTTTTAGATTAGAATTCAAATCTGTGGTAGGCTACCCGTCATGGTCCATACTGTTTTAGATTAGAATTCAAATCTGTGGTAGGCTACCCGTCATGCTCCATCCTGTTTTAGATTAGAATTCAAATCTGTGGTAGACTACCCGTCATGGTCCATCCTGTTTTAGATTAGAATTCAAATCTGTGGTAGGCTACCCGTCATGCTCCATACTGCTTTAGATTAGAATTCAAATCTGTGGTAGGCTACCCGTCATGGTCCATCCTGTTTTAGATTAGAATTCAAATCTGTGGTAGGCTACCCGTCATGGTCCATACTGTTTTAGATTAGAATTCAAATCTGTGGTAGGCTACCCGTCATGGTCCATACTGTTTTAGATTAGAATTCAAATCTGTGGTAGGCTACCCGTCATGGTCCATACTGTTTTAGATTAGAATTCAAATCTGTGGTAGGCTACCCGTCATGGTCCATCCTGTTTTAGATTAGAATTCAAATCTGTGGTAGGCTACCCGTTATGGTCCATACTGTTTTAGATTAGAATTCAAATCTGTGGTAGGCTACCCGTCATGGTCCATACTGTTTTAGATTAGAATTAAAATCTGTGGTAGGCTACCCGTCATGGTCCATACTGTTTTAGATTAGAATTCAAATCTGTGGTAGGCTACCCGTCATGGTCCATCCTGTTTTAGATTAGAATTCAAATCTGTGGTAGGCTACCCGTCATGGTCCATACTGTTTTAGATTAGAATTCAAATCTGTGGTAGGCTACCCGTCATGGTCCATCCTGTTTTAGATTAGAATTCAAATCTGTGGTAGGCTACCCGTCATGGTCCATACTGTTTTAGATTAGAATTCAAATCTGTGGTGGGCTACCCGTCATGGTCCATACTGTTTTAGATTAGAATTCAAATCTGTGGTAGGCTACCCGTCATGGTCCATACTGTTTTAGAGCACATTTTCATTGGCAGCGTCACCATAACCAACAGCATCAATCTCAACCAATTAGTTTAATAATACTCTCTCCACCTGTCAAATAATTCCCTAGGGTGTCACTCCACTGTATTTGGTGTCCTTCCCAAATGGCACCCTATTCCCTATATAGTGCACTTTATAGGGCACTGGTCAAAAGTAGGCTAGTGCACTATATAGGGAACAAGGTGCCATTGGGTCTTTTTTTCTTTCCCCTCTCTCTACAAAACATTCCTCTCAAATTGTTTTATCCATGTAATTCTATTGTTGGCTGGGGTGTAATGCTGTGCCATTGTGACATTATTCAGTGTTCGTCCTGTACTACAATCTGACAGTCAGAAGGTTGTAGTAGGTTATGTTCATTACAGTGTCAACAGGGCTCTGTTTATTAGGGTGTGAAGGGAATCACTGAGTTCCTTGCAATCCTTTCACAAATGTCTAATTAATTAATTTGATCTGAATTGGGTTCCATATCCCTAAACAGGTTGTTTGCACTTGAAATGGCACCCTATTCTTTTATAGTGCATTACTTTTGACCAGAGCCTACAGGTCTCATCTCATAGGCTCATAGCCCATATTCTCTGACCATAAGACTCTGGTCTAAAGTAATGCACTAGATATGGGGAATAAGGTATCCTTCCGGACTCAGCCTCTATCTGTTAGTATGCTGGTTTCCATGGTGCTCCTGAGTCATCCTCCTTCTCTATTGTCCTGGAGCACTGTCTGGAAGACCAGTATGCTGACGTTCCTCCCTTCTTTTCTCTCTCTCCTCCCTCCTTCCCTCTCTCTCCACCCATTCATCAGTTAAATCACTATGTTGGGGTTTTCCCTCCTGGGTGTCAGTGTTGTGTCAAAGCACCCTGCAACACGTTGTGGTCGTTGTCACATCGTTGTCACATCGTTGTCACGTCGTTGTCACATCGTTGTCACATCGTTGTCACATCGTTGTCACATCGTTGTCACATCGTATCCATTTTGAGGGGAGGGCCAAGGCACATTCCTGGTCCTCATCGATAATAATAATAGTTGAGGTAACAATGACAGTCATTAGCCCCCGCTGCTGAGGAATGCCAAATATATCTCATATCAGTGAAGCTCCATGTGAGATAGATAGCTCATTGTATCATTTGGTGTTCTCTTATAGAAACAGAGGGCATGCCAAAAGTCTGTGCTAGCTCACTGAGTTAAAGCCTACAGGATCTTTGGAGGCATGAGTGCTAGGTGCATCGTCTAAGAGTGCTTTGATGATGGGCCATTCATTTCCTGAATATGATTTTGCAAGCAGCCATTGGTTACATCTGATGTGTTCCAATCAAAGGAGACTAAAGCCAAGGAAAGAGTTGTGCTAAAGCCAATCACAGTAGAGTGGCTGGACTGAGGAGAAAAACTGTATACAGTTTACAAAGAAAACAGTGATGGAAATGATGCAGAATTGTTGGATGAAACCGCAGCCGAAATCCTCGGAGGGGCTTTTATGACAATCCAATGATTATGTCATCAGTCATGTCCCAGAAGATCCATGATGAAGTAATTATTTGACTCTATTTTCAGTGTGCCTGGGGTGATGATGAGCATGAAGGGTTTATAACATACTGTATGGAGGGAATGAACACAACAGCATGCCAGAGCCAAGACTTTCTGATTGATTTCCTGGTTGTTGTTTTTTACAGCCGTAACAGAGAAGTATATATTAACATCGTGTGAAGGCTAACTACAGTAATAACAGAGGTATGCAGCTACATTGTACTTTGAAAGTGTCTAGCTCAGTCTTTGATGGTCATATCTACTTGGCAGTCTCTAGTCTTGGTCTGACACAGCAAAGCCAATCATTTATGGGTGTTCTGGTTGTTTTTGTCAGGATTGTTGTAACAACACAGCCAGAAAACGTTCCTCTAAGACTGACCAGGCAGGCCCTAGAATGCATCCCAAATGGCACATAGGTCCTGGTCAAAAGTAATGTACTAGATAGGGAATGGGTGCCATTTGGGACGCAGACCTTGTTTTGGCTCCTGGTGTGGTTTGTCATAGTTTTACTGGCCCCTGGTGTAACAGAGCATGTTTCCCCCAAGACAGAGAGTCGTGGAGCATCTGCTCAGTAGACGAGTTGGCCAGTGGAGCCAGTGGAGCCTTTGTGTCTCTGGACTGGCTTTCCCATCATGGACCAGGGGTGAGGGGTGTGTACAGTACACACACAAACACACGCAGGCTAGTGGTTTCAGGAGACTCTACCTACCTACAGTACCTACAGCTAGGTGTTTATAGGCCCATCATCGTCAGTGTTTCAGACACTTAGATTGAAGTTAAGATTAGACAATGATTTCACAAGGCATGATCTGCTTAGCATGTGTCTGTTATGATAGTATGATGCCAAACATCTGTTAGTATGATCTATGAATGGTTGGTAGTAAGTTCATCTTTAGAACATCTACCTCTCCCAACGTCAGCAAAACAAAGGAGTTGATGTTGACTTCAGGAAGCAGAGGAGGTAACATGCCCCGATTCACATCAATGGGACTGCAGTAGAGAGAGTCACGAGTTTTAAGTTCCTCTGTGTCCACATCACAGAGGACTTGTCATGGACCAACAACACCACCACCATCTTGTCAAGAGGGTGCAAAGCATCTCTGCTCGTCCTGACCGGCTGTATCACGGCCTGGTACGGGAATTGCTCCTTCCATGACCTCAAGGCCCTCCAGCAGGTGGTGAAGACGGCCCAGTTCATCACTGGGACGGTGCTCCCACCCATCCAGAAAATCTACTTGAAACGGTGTCTGAGGAAGACCCACAGCATCATCCAGGACCCCACACACCCCAGCCACGAGCTGTTCACTCCCTTACTGTTGGGCAGACTGTATCGGATCATGAGGTCTGATACCAACAGGCTCAGAGACAGTTTCAATCTGCAAGCCATCAGACTGCTGAACACTTGAACTGGACTGACCACCTGCTCTGATTCTCCACACCTTAGCACACATGCACTCACTCATGCACACACCCACACAGACATACACACACAGACACATACACTCATGCTACCAGACTATTATTATACTGCTTAGTTATTACACTGGCCTCCATCCCCCCTTCCCCCAAACACTTGTAAATATTGGACTATACATTGTGTATTATACTTATACTAAAATGTTTATTCTATTCTACTGAGCCATTTACTTTATGTTCGTATTCTTATCTTTTATTATTTATTGTTGTTGCATTGTCAGGCTGCGTGCCGGACGGTGCATACCATGTGTATCCTGTACATATGACTAATACAACTTGAAACTGAAACTGAGAAGATGCTAGAAGATAAATAACAGACCTATCTAAGATGTCACAACAGATAACTTCGGTCAGTTGCGTTTAACATCAGTTAGTATGACACAGTCTATTACAGTAGTATGAATTGCACAGTTTATATTTGATGACGAGATTAGTTCATCTTGTGATTGTGTTAACTAGGGATAATAACAGACCTATATGTTGACACAACAGATAACTGTAGTAATAGCTAGCTAATGAAGCTGCCAGTTGAGGACTTGTGAGGCGTCTGTTTCTCAAACTAGACACTCTAATGTACTTGTCCTCTTGCTCAGTTGTGCACCGGGGCCTCCCAATCCTCTTTCTATTCTGGTTAGAGCCAGTTTGCGCTGTTCTGTGAAGGGACTAGTACACAGTGTTGTACGAGATCTTCAGTTTCTCACATGGAATAGCCTTCATTTCTCAGAACAAGAATAGACTGACGAGTTTCAGAAGAAAGTTATTTGTTTCTGGACATTTTGAGCCTGTAATCAAACCCACAAATGCTGATGCTCCAAATACTCAATTAGTCTAAAGAAGGCCAGTGTTATTGCTCCTTTAATCAGCACAACAGTTTTCAGCTGTGCTAACATAATTGCAAAAGGGTTTTCTAATCATCAATTAGCCTTTTAAAATGATAAACTTGGATTAGCTAACACAACGTGCCATTGGAACACAGGAGTGATGGTTGCTGATAATGGGCCTCTGTACGCCTATGTAAATATTCCATAAAAAATCATCTGTTTCCAGCTACAATAGTCATTTACAACATTAACAATGTCTACACTGTATTTCTGATAAATTTGATGGTATTTTAATGGACCAAAAAAATAGCTTTTCTTTCAAAAACAAGGAAATTTCTAAGTGACCCCAAACTTTTGAACGGTAGTGTAGGTAGTCAATTGGCCCCTTGACCTGCCCCTTCCCTGGCCCCTTGATCTGCCCGTGTGGAAGCACTTTGTCTGCTGCCCAAATTGCACCGTATTTGTTTTATACTAGTGCACTACTTTTGGTAAGAAATTGTGCACTATAAAGGGAATAGGGTGCCATTTGTGACACATCCCTGACTCTCTGGTCTCCATTGCCACAGTATACAGAAATGTGGCACCTTCGAATGTGGCTCCAGACAGCTCTGTTTCAGCTCGGCCTCAATATACAGTATTCAGAGTGTTTGTGTAGTTTTACTTCATGCATGTCATGTTAATATCCATTCAGTCCGGATTAACAATTCACTCTGTGGTTTCCTTTGTGGAGAGACTCTGGCGCCCCAATTTGCCCCATGCTCCCCTCCCAGCCAAACACTCGGCTCTTCAAGGCTCAGAAGTTTTATTGGAATTAGCTGGTGTCTTGACATGGAATTTGAAGATCATTTTCAGGATTTGTGATCATACTGTCCTGGCTGGTGACTAGCTTTGATTATTCTGTGTCGGCATCCCAATTGGCACCCTATTGCATATAGTGTATCCCAAATGGCACCCTATTACCTATTATATATGGTGCACTACTTTGAACAGAGCCCAATCAGCCCGAGTCAAAGTGTAGGGAATAGGGTGCCATTTGGAACACTGCCTGAGTGTGAAATCTACTCTGAGTTTAGACCTACTGATAAAGCACGGTTCAGAAACAGACCTGTACTTAGTTGGAACAAAGTGTTTTGAAGAGATACGGGGATAATCGGGGGAATATCTTTGAACTTGTGCTTTGACTAGCTTTACTTTTGTTTAACGGAAATATCTCTTATCAAACATCTGTTATGATGAGGTTCGAGTTTTTCCAAGATTAAAGGAAGTTAAGATTAAGATTTACAAGATTAAATGAAGTTCTTATATGAGTCTCATTGATCATCTTATTCCCAAGCACTGCTTTACTTCTGCTAAATATTTCACTTTCTTCTTCTCTCCTATGAATTATTCACAAAACTATGAACAAATATTGTATTTACAGAGATAAGCCTATATCATATCTCAGTAATCTCTGTTATGTGATTGCAGCATTGAGAGGCTTAATCAGTAATAATTGCATGTTCTTACACTTGGAAGAATTGGACGCCTCTCAAGTCGTTGTCTGTTCGCACATTCTTACACTGATACCCCAACACACACACACACACACACACACACACACACACACACACACACACACACACACACACACACACACACACACACACACACACACACACACACACACACCCCCTACCTATATTTACAGTACTGTACATAGCTACTAGAGGTCGACCGATTATGATTTTTCAATACCGATACCGATTATTGGAGGACCAAAGGCCGATACCGATTAATCGGACGATTTTTTAAAATTTTGTTTGTATTAATGACAATTACATCAATACTGAATGAACACTTATATTAACTTAATATAATACATCAATAAAATCAATTTAGTCTCACAAAATAATGAAACATGTTCAATTTGGTTTAAATAATGCAAAAACAAAGTGTTGGAGAAGAAAGTAAAAGTGCAATATGTGCCATGTAAAAAAGCTAACATTTAAGTTCCTTGCTCAGAACATGAGAACATATGAAAGCTGGTGGTTCCTTTTAACATGAGTCTTCAATATTCCCAGGTAAGAAGTTTTAGGTTGTAGTTATTATAGGAATTATAGGACTATTTCTCTCTATACGATTTGTATTTCATATACCTTTGACTATTGGATGTTCTTATAGACACTTTAGTATTGCCAGTGTAACAGTATAGCTTCCGTCCCTCTCCTCGCTCCTACCTGGGCTCGAACCAGGAACACATCGACAACAGCCACCCTCGAAGCAGCGTTACCCATGCAGAGCAAGGGGAACAACTACTCCACGTCTCAGAGCGAGTGACGTTTGAAACGCTATTAGCGCACACCCCGCTAACTAGCTAGCCATTTCACATCGGTTACACCAGCCTAATCTCGGGAGTTGATAGGCTTGAAGTCATAAACAGCACAATGCTTGAAGCATTGCGAAGAGCTGCTGGCAAACGCATGAAAGTGCTGTTTGAATGAATGCTTACGAGCCTGCTGGTGCCTACCATCGCTCAGTCAGACTGCTCTATCAAATCATAGACTTAATTAGAACATAATAACACACAGAAATACGAGCCTTTGGTCATTAAAATGGTAGAATCCGGAAACTATCATTTCGAAAACAAAACGTTTATTCTTTCAGTGAAATACGGAACCGTTCCGTATTTTATCTAATGGATGGCATCCCTAAGTCTAAATATTGCTGTTACATTGTACAAACTTCAATGTTATGTCATAATTAATTACGGCCTTTGTTAGGAATAAATGGACTTCACACAGTTCGCAATGAGCCAGGCGGCCCAAACTGCTGCATATACCCTGACTGCTTGCACGGAACGCAAGAGAAGTGACACAATTTCCCTAGTTATAAGAAATTCATGTTAGCAGGCAATATTAACTAAATATGCAGGTTAAAAAATATATACTTGTGTATTGATTTTAAAGAAAGGCATTGATGTTTATGGTTAGGTACATTGGTGCAACGACAGTGCTTTTTTCACATGTGCACTTGTTAAATCATCACCCGTTTGTCGAAGTAGGCTGTGATTCAATGATAAATTAACAGGCACCGCATCGATTATATGCAACGCAGGACACACAAGATAAGCTAGTAATATCATCAACCATGTGTAGTTAACTAGTGATTGTGTTAAGATTTATTGTTTTTTATAAGATAAGTTTAATGCTAGCTAGCAACTTACCTTGGCTCCTTGCTGCCCTCGCGTAACAGGTAGTCAGCCTGCCACGCAGGCTCCTTGTGGTGTGCAATGTAAGGCAGGTGGTTAGAGCATTGGACTAGTAACCGGAAGGTTGCAAAAACGAATCCCCGAGCTGACAAGGTAAAAATCTGTCGTTCTGCCCCTGAACAAGGCAGTTAACCCACCGTTCCTAGGCCGTCATTGAAAATAAGAATGTGTTCTTAACTGACTTGCCTAGTTAAATAAAGGTGTATAAAAAAATATATATATATAAAAAAATCGGTGTCCAAAAATACCTATTACCGATTGTTATGAAAACTTAAAATCGGCCATAATAAATCGGCCATTCCGATTAATCGGTCGACCTCTAATAGCTTCCTCAATTACCTTGCACCCCTGCACATCGACTCAGTACTGTTTTTTTACTCTTTATTTTTATTCGGTATTCATGGTGTATTTATTCCACGTGTCACTATTCAAATGTTTTATTTAAATGTTTATCTTATCTTTAACTCTTCATTGTTTGAAAAGTAAGTAAGCATTTCACTGTTAGTCTATACCTAAAATATTATTATTTGAAATAGCACCCTGTTCCCTAAATAGTGTACTACTTTTGACCAGGGCACATACCCCATAGGGCTCTGGTCAAAAGTAGTGCACTATCTGGGGAATAGGATGCCATGTGGGACACAATCGTGGTTCAGGAGATGAAACAGGCTGGTAGTAGATGGATCATCTGGGATTGTTTCATCTGTGGGCAGCGCTGCTGTTCACTCTGTTTGACAGTGGCCTTTATTTCAGATTGTTTAGCTCTGAACTCTGGCACCCTTCTGTGACGTGGAGACTCAGGCTAATGGAGGACGGCAGCAGCGTTTGTTTAGACAGATTATGTGTCTCAGATCTGCTTCCCAAATATCACCCTGTTCCCTATTTAGTGCACTACTTTTGACCAGGGCCCGTCAAAAGTAGTGCTCTATGTAGAGAATAAGGTGCTATTTGGGACGCAGCCAGAATGTGACCCCTCTCCCACTGAAGGACTGCGGCACAGTAAAGACTCATTCTGCTTTCAGCGATGTGAAATCAATTGGTGCAAGCAGGTTAATAACACTTAAAGGTTATTTAAAAAACCTGCTTTTATTTGAAAATGAGGCATGTTTTCCATTCACAGTGCAGTCCAGAGCAGATACTGCGGCAGTTAACAAAGTAGCCGTGTCCATATTTTCTTTAGCCTTGAACTGGGCCATTTTCTATAATTAGGGGCCACATGTGCTGTGTGTGTGTGTGTGTGTGTGTGTGTGTGTGTGTGTGTGTGTGTGTGTGTGTGTGTGTGTGTGTGTGTGTGTGTGTGTGTGTGTGTGTGTGTGTGTGTGTGTGTGTGTGTGTGTGTGTGTGTGCGTCCGTGCGTATGTCTGAGCGTGCGTGTGTGTGTCTGTGCATGCGCTCGGTAAGTGTGTTGCTTTGCTGTGAGATTAGACAGCAACAGTTGAGGATCACCTGCAAAATAGGTGGTCATTATTTAACAGTACAGGTAATGTTCAAGACTGAATCATGATACAAAATACATTGTTTATGAAAAATAGTAGACAAAAACACTTGGTTGAAAAACAATAAACCTAGTTGGCCAAAATAGTAATATTATCTTGAGGACAAAGGCTATGCCCATGAACTCACATACCCGAGCATAATATGTAAGAGCTATTTATTTATTTTACCTTTATTTAACCAGGTAGGCAAGTTGAGAACAAGTTCTCATTTACAACTGCGACCTAGCCAAGATAAAGTAAAGCAGTTCGACACATACAACAACACAGAGTTACACATGGAGTAAAACAAACATACAGTCAATAATACAGTACAAAAACATGTCTATATACAATGTGAGCAAATGAGGTGATGTAAAGGCAATAAAAAGGCCACGGTGGCAAAGTAAATCCAATATAGCAATTAAAAAACACTGGAATTGTAGATTTGCAGTAAGTGAATGTGCAAAGTAGAAATACTGGAGTGCAAGGGAGCAAAATAAATAAATAAATACAGTAGGGGAAAAGGTAGTTGTTTGGGCTATTTATAGATGTGCTATGTACAGGTGCAGTGATCTGTGAGCTGCTCTGACAGCTGGTGCTTAAAGCTAGTGAGGGAGATAAGTGTTTCCAGTTTCAGAGATTTTTGTAGTTCGTTCCAGTCATTGGCAGCAGAGAACTGGAAGGAGAGGCGGCCAAAGGAGGAATTGGCTCTGGGGGTGACCAGTGAAATACACCTGCTGGAGCGCGTGCTACGGGTGGGTGCTGCTATGGTGACCAGCGAGCTGAGATAAGGCGGGACTTTACCTAGCAGGGTCTTGTAGATGACCTGGAACCAGTGGGTTTGGCGACGAGTATGAAGCGAGGGCCAGCCAACGAGAGCGTACAGGTTTCAGTGGTGGGTAGTATATGGGGCTTTGGTGACAAAACGGATGGCACTGTGATAGACTGCATCCAATTTGTTGAGTAGGGTGTTGAAGGCTATTTTGTAAATGACATCGCCGAAGTCGAGGATCGGTACGATGGTCAGTTTTACAAGGGCATGTTTGGCAGCATGAGTGAAGGATGCTTTGTTGTGAAATAGGAAGCCAATTCTAGATTTAACTTTGGATTGGAGATGTTTAATGTGAGTCTGGAAGGAGAGTTTACAGTCTAACCAGACACCTAGGTATTTGTAGTTGTCCACATATTCTAAGTCAGAACCGTCCAGATTAGTGATGCCGGGTGGGTGGGCAGGTGTAGGCAGCAATTGGTTGAAGAGCATGCATTTAGTTTTACTTGTATTTAGGAGCAGTTGGAGGCTACGGAAGGAGAGTTGTATGGCATTGAAGCTCGTCTGGAGGGTAGTTAACACAGTGTCCAAAGAAGGGCCAGAAGTATACAGAACGGTGTCGTCTGCGTAGAGGTCGATCAGAGACTCACCAGCAGCAAGAGCGACATCATTGATGTATACAGAGAAAAGACTTGGCCTAAGAATTGAACCCTGTGGCACCCCCATAGACACTGCCAGAGGCCCAGACAACAGGCCCTCCGATTTGACACACTGTACTCTATCGGAAAAGTAGTTGGTGAACTAGGCGAGGCAATCATTTGAGAAACCGAGGCTGTTGAGTCTGCTGATGAGGATGTGGTGATTGACAGAGTCGAAAGCCTTGGCCAGGTCAATGAATACGGCTGCACAGTATTGTTTCTTATCGATGGCGGTTAAGATATCGTTTAGGACCTTGAGCGTGGCTGAGGTGCACCCATGACCAGCTCTGAAACCAGATTGCATAGTGGAGACGGTACGGTGGGATTCGAAATGGTTGGTGATCTGTTTGTTAACTTGGCTTTCAAAGACCTTAGAAAGGCATGGTAGGATAGATATAGGTCTGTAGCAGTTTGGGTCAAGAGTGTCCCCCCCTTTGAAGAGGGGGATGACCGCAGCTGCTTTCCAATCTTTGGGAATCTCAGACAACACGAAAGAGAGGTTGAACAGGGGTTGGGGTTGCAACAATTTCGGCAGATAATTTTAGAAAGAAAGGGTCCAGATTGTCTAGCCCGGCTGATTTGTAGGGGTCCAGATTTTGCAGCTCTTTCAGAACATCAGCTGACTGGATTTGGGAGAAGGAGAAATGGGGAAGGCTTGGGCGAGTTGCTGTGGGGGGTGCAGTGCTGTTGACCGGGGTAGGGGTAGGGGTAGCCAGGTGGAAAGCATGGCCAGCCGTAGAAAAATGCTTTTTGAAATTCTCAATTATAGTGGATTTATCGGTGGTGACAGAGTTTCCTATCCACAGTGCAGTGGGCAGCTGGGAGGAGGTGCTCATATTCTCCATGGACTTTACAGTGTCCCAGAACTTTTTTGAGTTTGTGTTGCAGGAAGCAAATTTCTGCTTGAAAAAGCTAGCCATGGCTTTTCTAACTGCCTGTGTATATTGGTTTCTAACTTCCCTGAAAAGTTGCATATCACGGGGGCTGTTCGATGCTAATGCAGAATGCCACAGGATATTTTTGTGCTGGTTAAGGGCAGTCAGGTCTGGAGAGAACCAAGGGCTATATCTGTTCCTGGTTCTAAATTTCTTGAATGGGGCATGCTTATTTAAGATGGTGAGAAAGGCATTTTTAAGGAATAACCAGGCATCCTCTACTAACGGGATGAGGTCAATATCCTTCCAGGATACCCGGGCCAGGTCGATTAGAAAGGCCTGTTCGCTGAAGTGTTTCAGGGAGCGTTTGACAGTGATGAGTGGAGGTCGTTTGACCACTGACCCATTACGGATACAGGCAATGAGGCAGTGATTGCTGAGATCTTGGTTGAAAACAGCAGAGGTGTATTTAGAGGGCAAGTTGGTTAGGATGATATCTATGAGGGTGCCCGTGTTTATGGCTTTAGGGTTGTACCTGGTAGGTTCATTGATAATTTGTGTGAGATTGAGGGCAACAAGCTTAGATTGTAGGATGGCCGTGGTGTTAAGCATGTCCCAGTTTAGGTCACCAAGCAGCACGATCTCTGAAGATAGATGGGGGGGCAATCAGTTCACATATGGTGTCCAGAGCACAGCTGGGGGCAGAGGGTGGTCTATAGCAAGCGGCAACAGTGAGAGACTTGTTTTTAGAGAGGTGGATTTTTAAAAGTAGAAGTTCAAATTGTTTGTGTACAGACCTGGATAGTAGGACAGGTTATCTCTGCTGTAGATTGCAACACCGCCCCCTTTGGCCGTTATATCTTGTCTGAAAATGTTGTAGTTAGGGATGGAGATTTCAGAGTTTTAGTATAGTAACAGCAAGGTCTGAGCATCTAACTTCCTACAATTCTGCACATTGTGCCATGGGGCAAAGACAAACATTTGCAATTGTATAACTAATCATGCTATTCTACACATTTTGCCATGAGGCTGAGAGAAAATGTTGCTGTTTTAAAGCTAATTTCCTGCATTTCTACACATTATTGCCATGGGGCAGAGAGAAAAATGTGCCGTTTTACAGCTACTCTCATGCTATTCTAGGGGCAGTAGGTAGCCTAGTGGTTACAGCGTTGGGCCAGTAACTGAAAGGTTGCTAGATCAAATCCCCGAGCTGACAAGGTAAAAATCTGTTGTTCTGCCCCTGAACAAGGCAGTTAACCCACTGTTCCTAGGCCGTCACTGTAAATAAGAATTTGTTCTTAAATGACTAACCTGGTTAAATAAATTAAAAAAAACATTATGAGAAGAAATCCAAGTGTTACATAAAAAGCAGTTTCCATAGATAGAGGACTCATCTTTATATAGGTGACATTATAGCATCTGTAACAGCATTAGCAGCGCCATTGAGGCTGCAACCCATAGGAATCACCACCCAGTTGACTACTTTAAAATGGCGCTGACCATGCTAAAATTACCTTTAGGCCACTAGAGGACTCTATCATTCTCTATGGCAGCTTCCTTGATTGAGGAGACTGAGCATCCTAAAAGGACCTGCCCTATCCTCTCATTTAAACCCATGCATCACCTAAACAGGTACATTCTCAATAATAGTGATTAACACACTTGCAATGGCAATAGTATGGCACTTGTTTTACATAATAATGGGCAACAATTAGCACGTCAAATAATGACATAATATGCATAGACACTAGAGTTTACAATAAACAATGAAAACACCCCGAAACGGGAGAAACCAACTAATGAGCAGGGTTGGGTAGGTTACTTTCTTAATGTAATCCGTTACAGTTACTGCATACCTGTCCAAAATTGTAATCAGTAATGTAACTTTTGGATGACCCAAAATCTGTAACGTAATCTGATTACATTCTGTTACTTTTATATTACTTTCCCCTTAAAAGGCATTAGAAGACAACAAAAATGTATGTTACCAATCGAATGGCATATATTATAGGATAAATCAATGTTAAAGTTTACATAGCTGGCCATATACAGATGTAAAATGTTACTTTATGGGTTGGTTATGTAGGCTTATTCTAACCCATCGCTTTCTACTACATATAATAAAACGATTAGTCTATCAGAATTCCAGTCATTCCAATAAATGTTATTCCCCTTGATCTTCAAGAATAGGACCTGGAAATATGGAAGTATAGGTTAGCCAAATTGTTTTACCTGAGTATAACCCCGAAACTAAGGACTTATTAGCCAGCCCTACTCTGTTGTTTATGATTTTGTTGTCATGGAGGACTGATTGGGCTCATTGATTCGAGTTGAAAATAGTGATCTCTGACTTGAGGTCAGACTCACTCAGGTGGAACAAACTTAAACTTGCACCTTTTTTCAATGCTGATTTGAAGAAATGCTGTCAATGCTGTCATTGAGATAACAGAGGCGTGTCAAAGATTTTTTTTCGCAAACATCCTTTCGTCATTTAAAAGTAACCCTCGAAGTAATCATCTACTTTTCAAAAGTATCTGTAATCTGATTACAATATTTTGGCTGGTAACGTAATGGATTACAGTTACCGTTTTTTGTTGTTGTAATCCCTTACATGTAACGGTTATTCCCCAACCCTGCTAACGAAAGTGGCGCAACCTAAAGCTGTAGGAAACCAGTTCAGCAGCCATGGTGAGTAGGCCTAGAGAAGTTGGTGATACCAATCAAAAGAAATACAAACACTAAACATTTATAAATAAATAAAATGAAAACCAGACTCTTGCTTTTGTGTTCTTATATAATACAAAGCATAATGTTTGAATGAATATCAGGTTAGGAAATGTTTGTAGGCTACCAACAAATCTGAACATTTGTGCGGGGAAACTGAAGGGAAACGTCCCCACCTGGGGATAGCTCTCAGGCACATCATCACGCTCGTTAAGTAATACATCAGAGGTAACGTTTTATAAAGTTTGGAGTAGCTAAGTGTTGTTGGTGTAAGATAAGTGGCTTTAGCTAGAGGTTGATGATTGTAGGCTTTTATTCCTGCATGGTGCTTGATGCGGCCTCCAACTACTTCCTGCTAGGGATTCTGTGGGTGATTTGATTAGAGTAGGCCTAATTCCTCCAGAGTAAACACCTCCTGTGAACTCAGAGAGTGATTCTGTTTAGCATATATGCCTACTAAGACCCAGAGACTATAGTAAAGCAGGAACCATAAAAGTAAAGCTCTGTTAGAGGGAAAAACAGAGTGCGTTCCAAATGACACACCTATTCCCTACATAGTACACTACATTTGACCAGAGCCCTATGCACTATATTGGGAATAGGTCTGGTCAAAAGTAGTGCAGAGTATAGGGAATATAGTGCTGATATGTAGCCAGGACCTGCTGACATGCTTGGCTCAGTTGAGGGGATTTAAAGGGACCTGGGTTAAAACAAGCCTGACCATGTAAAACTGTAAACAAACTGAAACATAGTACATGAAGTATCAACATTAGTAGGGTTTTTGGGCAAAGTTCACACACTAATGCTATTAGACATGATATGAGTATTGAGTCAGTGTATTATTAAATTGGTTGGTTTGAAAGGACATACAGTGCCTTTGGAAAGTATTCAGATCCTTTGACTTTTTCCACATTTTTGTTACGTTACAGCCTTATTCTAAAATGGGTTAAATAGTTTTTTTTTCTCTCGTCAATCTACACACAATACTCCATAATGACAAAGCAAAAACGGTTTTTTTATGTTTTGCAAATGTATATAAAAAACAATGAAATATGACATTTACATAAATATTCAGACCCTTTACTCAGTACTTTGTCGAAGCACCTTTAGCAGCGATTACATCCTTGAGTCTTCTTGGATATGACACTACAAGCTTGGCACACCTGTATTCGGAGAGTTTCTTCCATTCTTCTCTGCAGATCCTCTCAAGCTCTGTCAGGTTGGATGGGAAGCATCACGGCACAGCTATTTTCAGGTCTCTCCAGAGATGTTCGATCAGGTTCAAGTCTGAGCTCTGGCTGGGCCACTTAAGGGCATTCAGGGATTTTCCCCGAAGCCACTGCCGTGTTGTCTTGGCTGTGTGCTTAGGGTCTTTGTCCTGTTGGAAGGTGAAACTTCACCCCAGTCTGAGGTCCTGAGAGCTCTGGAGCAGGTTTTCATCAAGAGTCTCTCTGTACTTTGCTCCGTCCATCTTTCCCTCGATCCTGACTAGTCTCCCAGTCCCTGTCGCTGAAACCATCCCCACAGCATGATGCTGCCACCACCATGCTTCACATTAGGGAGGGTGCTTGGTATTCAGGCCAAAGAGTTGAATCTTAGTTTCATCAGACCAGAAAATCTTGTTTCTCATGGTCTGAGTCTTTAGGTGCCTTTTGGCAAACTCCAAGCGGGCTGTCATGTGCCTTTTACTGAGATGTGGCTTCCGACTGGCCACTCTACCATAAAGGCCTGATTGGTGGAGTGCTGCAGAGATGGTTGTCCTTCTGGAAGGTTTTCCAATCTCCACAGAGAAACTCTGGAGCTCTGTCAGAGTGACCATCGGGTTCTTGGTCACCTTCCTGACCAAGGCCCTTCTCCCCTGATTGCACAGTTTGGCCGAGGGGACAGATCTAGGAAGACTCTTGGTGGTTCCAAACTTCTTCCATTTAAGAATGATGGAGGCCACTGTGTTCTTGGGGACCTTCCATGCTGCAGAAATGTTTTGGTACCCTTCCCCAGATCTGTGCCTCAACACAATCCTGTCTCGGAGCACAATCCTGTCTCGATTTCAAGTCTCATAGCAAAGATTGATGAGGATTTGTATTTATTTAATTCATTTTAGAATGTGTTTATTTATTTTTATTTAACCTTTATTGAACTAGGCAAGTCAGTTAAGAACAAATTCTTATTTACAATGACGGCCTACCCCGGCCAAACCCTAACCTGGACGATGCTGGGCCAATTGTGCGCCGCCCTATGGGACTCCCAATCATGGCCGGTTGTGATACAGCCTGGAATCTAACCAGGGTCTGTAGTGACGCCTCTAGCACTGAGATGCAGTGCCTTAGACCGCTGTGCCACTCGGGAGCACCAGAATAAGGCTGTAACGTAACAAAATGTGAAAAAAGTCAAGGGGTCTGACTACTTTCTGAATGCACTATATATGTAAGGTATTTTTCTTAGGTTAGGTCTCAAATGGCACCCTATTTCCTACATAGTGCACTTTTTTTGACCAGGGCCTGTACACTATATAGGGAATAGGGTGCTATTTGGGACACAACCTTAGTGATAAAGATGAAAGGGGGGCACTTTTAACTCTGGCTCTCTGTGCGCTTTGCTTGCCAACCTCTGTATTAGACCATCAACATCTTTATTACTGTACTCTGAAGTCGTGTGGTGCCAGACAGACTTCTCTTTCCCCAAGGCTCAGGCCTGTATTTCTTTCCTCCCATAAGGCTCCTAGCTGGCTCCTAACTGGCCTGTATTCTGGATTCCCCTTTGGCGTGTTTCAAAGCCCCTGGCAGCAGCATAGCTACGTTGTCCCCCCTCTGCTCTCTCCCTCTGCTCTCCAGACTACAGGGAGGGAGAAACATCTTTGATCAGCTAGGTAGCTCTCTGTTTGTCTAGCTAGCAGCTAGTAGAACCCAAACCCCTTATCCCTGCCAGTCAGCCAGTGGGGGAAACCATAAGTGTTTTCCACATACCGTTATATATTTAATTGAGCATTTAGTAGAAGAATAAGGAACATTGTTAGAGCTATAAAGCCATAGTACTATGCTGAGTTAGTGTGTCGTTTGTGACTTTATGTTGTGCTTAATCTGGCATCATACAGTTAGAGCTATAGTAGAGCTGTAGGACCCAGGCTGGTGGCTGGGCCTGCTAGATCTATTAGGCTGCAGCAGAGTGGTCCTCCAGCCACAACACACACACACACTCACACACACACACACACACACACACACACACACACACACACACACACACACACACACACACACACACACACACACACACACACACACACACACACACAACACACACACACACACACACACACACACACACACACACACACACACACACAACCAGACCAAGACCAGAGCCTGCATTAGTTCTGCCGTGGCATTCAAAGATTCCTGTCTCCTTAAAAGTCATAATTTGTGCCTTTGAAAAAACACCTAGAAGTCCTGCCTCAGCTTTTCTATAAAGTAAATCATTATTGCTTGAAAGTACTTCCATGTTGGCAGCACAATGGACATCTCTGTGGACGTGAATTGTACCTAATATATGGAGCAACTCCAGACTCTGCTATTAGTGGAGAATTAGTAGAGAAAGCTTTTAAAATCCTGGCCAACTAACATCGCTGTACCCCATTGTTGAGCTTCAGCTCTACAGTAGAAACCATTGAGATTAGGTCTCTGGTCATAGTGCACTATGTAGGGAATAGGGTGCCATTTGGGATGGAACATAGGCAACAGATACAGTGAACAGATCCTTGTTGTGAACTGCTTCACTGTCTTCGCAGGCACTCAACTAGATGAAATTACAAGCCATGCAGAGATAAAGGAATGTAAAGCAAAGGGTTCAGCATGTCAAATGTAATATCTTAGCCATAGAAAGAGGGAAATAAACAGTACGCTACAACTTCATAACTCTGCTGTCTACACACAAAAACTGTCACTGAAGAATGCCCTGACTGTAGGTTTTCACCACAGAACTAGAATGAGTTCTGTTTTTATTTCATTCCAATTCCATGGTTTTCTTCTATCTTTAGTGTGTACTGTGTTTTTGTATGATGGCTCACAATCACGACTGACTGAAATTAGTCTTGGAATCCCATCTAGAGGAGGAACGCTTCCAGCACCCATGATTAGAGCCAAGCCAAGAGAGGAGAGAGGGGAAAAGAGGGAGGAGATGAGAGGAGAGGAGGGCAGGGGAGAGGGCAGACCGCAAGGAGCCCTACTGCTCTCCTCTTTCGCTCTCCACTCCTCCTGTTCTCCTCTCTTCTGCTCTGCACTGTTCCCTCGCTCACTCTGTCGCACTGTCACCACCACGGACCAGACACACACACACGTACACACACGTACACACACACAGACACACACACGACACACAGATAGGCTACTCACAAAGACACGTATGCACACATACATGCATCCCACATGCATGCACAAATCCACTTTCCAACATACATTCTCACATGCTCCTAGTCACTCACAGACACATACATGTAGTACTCAAGGATATTTCCCTCAATATTACAATACTGCCACTAGGGGGAGTCTGGTAGGCCTCTACTAATATTCTCCTACAGTAAAAAACTTGATTCCTCAACATATAATAAAACTCCTGTTTTCATGTTCAGAGTTTTTCCGGAGAACACTGAAGTTGATTTTATTTTTGCAGGGCAAAATAAATTAGTTGTGAATTTGATTTACTTAAACAGAATCACTGACAACTAGAAATGATCCTCTTGTTATGAGAAACAGACAATAATGACTTGTTTTCCAGAGACACATTTAGTGGTTTTGGACTATTCTGCTCATTCAGACAGCCCACATTGCTTCATAGTGTCTCACAACAAATTACAGTCATCAACAGTTGGGATATTCCCTGCCAAAACTGTGTTATCTATAATGTGAAACAGTGTCGTCGTCCCAAATGGCACCCTATTCCCTATATGGGCCCATAGGGTTCTGGTCAAAAGTAGGACACTATGCAGGGAATAGGGTGCCATTTGGGACATAGCCGGTGTAATTGCTCAATTGCACAGTATCTCTTCTTCAGTGTTGTAGAAATCTTCTTTTTGTGTGGCAATCCATATCATCCTCATTCTCACTGTTACACTTTGTGGTTGTTCAAATGTAGTGCTCTCTTGGCTGTTATGTCTTAAATAATCAGAGAACTACAGAGAGAGTCAGGACTTACTGTTAAGGATGTCCCCCTGAACAGTTCACTGTACTATCAAAAGTTATTTCTGGCCCTTAGACCTCTTATGTATACATTAGAATATATCTGATGACTTTCCACAATTTCTAACTTCCACTTTTCCACCTTTTATGTCAAGAAATGCTCAGCTCAGAAAACAGACATTTGGCCCCTTTTTACCTTCCATGCACTTTATTTAACAATATTTCTTTAAAGTATTCTTTGTTTTTATTCCATACAGAGCCACCATGGAGGTAACCATTGAGTCTTGTAAAAAGGTTAGACCCATCACAGAGACTAAGGCAATAGCAGAAAATGTGCTCTCAATATCCGCCAAATGTATGGATTCAGAATCACTTGTGTGTAGTGAAATATAGGTTACAGGAGCCAAGAAGACACTTTTACTTCTGACATAATTACCTGATTTGCCAAAGGTGTAATTTATAAAAGGCGGCTGACGGACATTTCAGAAGTTTCATGAACCGTTTTAAGGGCATATATCACAGGGAAATGGCAGGAGTTTTATGCTTTCAAAACACCACCTGTCTCCACTCAGCTTCCATTCTCCATTAAGACAGGGGAGTTTTACACCTCTCAAAACAAGTGGATAAAGTAGAGTGTTTTCTCTCTGTCGCTATAACACAGCTTTACTTTTTCAGGCCCCGGTTTACTCTCCACACATTGAGCTGGGGAGGACATTCCTCAAGTTAACATCCCCATAGAAATATGGGCTCAGGGACCACTCAATATTGTAAAGAGCCTTTCAAACACGGTCCCTCTATAAGAGCTCACACCCAGTCTGTCTGTGAGTACTCGTCAACGTTCTTGTAAATCCAGCAGTCTCACCTTCCCCAGAATTGGTTTCATACAGGCAAACATATACCCTGGTTCAAGATGTGCATGTGCTTTAGCAAACTGTTTAAATACAGATGATTCGCACACGCGCACACGCACACACACACACACATGCACGCACACACACACAAACACACACCAACACACAAACACAGAGTATCTCTAGAGGGTAGTGTTACAGACCAGAGAGCCTGGCTGGACCTGTCTCTCTCTCTGATTACAGCTGAATGTTGAGACCATAAACCGTCTCCCTCTGTGGTTCTAACGAACGCCTGCAGGAGATCTGGCTTCAAATACTATTCAAAATCATTTCAAATACTTTATCTTCACTTGATTAAGCTGGCCTAGCTTACTGGACCAATAGAATTGCACCATAACTGCAAACCATGCCCACCTGCTTTTCAAGGCAGGCTAGATCAAACGCTCAAAGTATTTGAAAGATTTCAATCCATGTGGTCTGGTCTGTGGTTTGGTCTGTGGTCTGGTTTGTGGTCTGGTCTGTGGTCTGGTCTGTGGTCTGTGGTCTGTAGTCTGGTCTGTGGTCTGTGGTCAGGTCTGTGGTCTGGTCTGTGGTCTGGTCTGTGGTCTGTGGTCTGTAGTCTTGTCTGTGGTCTGTGGTCTGGTCTGGTCTGGTCTGTGAGCTGGTCTGGTCTGTGGTCTGGTCTGTGGTCTGGTCTGTGATCTGTGGTCTGGTCTGTGGTCTGGTCTGTGGTCTGGTCTGTGGTCTGTAGTCTTGTCTGTGGTCTGTGGTCTGGTCTGGTCTGGTCTGTGAGCTGGTCTGGTCTGTGGTCTGGTCTGTGGTCTGGTCTGTGATCTGTGGTCTGGTCTGTGGTCTGGTCTGTGGTCTGTGGTCTGGTCTGTGGTCTGGTCTGTGGTCTGGTCTGTGGTCTGTGGTCTGGTCTGTGGTCTGGTCTGTGGTCTGGTCTGTAGTCTGGTCTGTGGTCTGGTCTGTGGTCTGGTCTGTGGTCTGGTCTGTAGTCTGTAGTCTGGTCTGTGGTCTGGTCTGTGGTCTGGTCTGTGGTCTGGTCTGTAGTCTGGTCTGTGGTCATGTCTGTGGTCTGGTCTGTGGTCTGTGGTCTGGTCTGTGGTCTGGTCTGGTCTGTGAGCTGGTCTGGTCTGTTGTCTGGTCTGTGGTCTGGTCTGTGATCTGTGGTCTGGTCTGTGGTCTGGTCTGTGGTCTGGTCTGTGATGCAAGAGATCTATTATATGCACTGTGGTTGGGACCACAGCCTGTAGAGCATATGGAAAAACGGACCTTAAGGCATTTTCCTGAATTTTTACACAGCTCACCAAATATACAGAAAAAGCCTGTCCCCTTCCTTTGTTAAGCCAATAAAAAGCACTCAGCTTTTGTTGCTGGATCAGGTTATAAGAGGAGCCAGGAATGTTTCCTGATTACATGACCTGACCAGGACAAACAGTCGAGAGGTTTTCTTGGGCTGACTCCCAAATGGCACCTTATTTCCTACATAGTACACTACTGACTCTGGTCAAATGAAGTGGACTATGTAGTGAATATGGTGCCAAATGGGACGCACACATTGTCAGGAAGTAACGATCAGTACAGCACACGCTAACATATTTCCCATCTCTCTGTGTCCCTCTCAGGTTTAGGAAGAAGCCATCAGAATGAAGATCGAGGCCAAGGGTTTGGGGCGGTCTGTGTCAAGGTCGCTGCAGGATGAGGGCCGGTGGAGCCGAGGGGTCCTGCTGCTGGCCTACATCCTCCTGGAGCTGATCACCGTCCACTCCTCCACCGTCCTGGGGAACCTGGAGCTCCAGCTGGATGAGGAACAGCCAGCCGGGACCATTGTAGGGGACATCAGTGCTGGGTTACCGCCTGGCGTCACCGCAAGTCTTTACTTCATATCAGACCATGAGGGCACCGGGGTGGGGAGTGACCTGGACATAGATGAGAGCACAGGCATCATCAAGACAGCCAAGGTGTTGGACCATGAGCTGAGGGACCGGTACAACTTCATTGCAGTGACTATGACGGGCTTGACCATTGAAGTGACAATCACGGTGAATGACATCAATGACCACGCTCCCACGTTCCCCCGGAGGAGAGCGGCGTTCAAGATCCCGGAGATGACGGCAGTGGGAACCAGGTTCCCCCTAGAGCCGGCGGTGGATGGGGACAAGGGTCAACTGACTACCCAGGGATACCTTATCAAAGACGGGAACCCCGGCCAGGCTTTCCTCCTGGAGACCCGGAGAGGATCCAACCAGGTTCTCTATCTGGACCTGGTGGTCAACACTCTTCTGGACAGTGAGACCAGACCGTCTTATACTTTATCCCTGGAGGCGTTCGATGGAGGCTCCCCTAAGAGGACTGGTCAGATGGTGCTAGATGTGACGGTTCAGGATATCAACGACAACGCTCCAGTCTTCAACCAGAGTCGCTACCACGCCATTATCTCAGAGAATCTGCAGCCGGGTAGCAACATCCTCCAAGTCTTTGCCTCTGACGCTGACCAGGGAGACAACGGCCTGGTTCTCTATGAGATCAACCGCAGGCAGAGCGACCCGGAGCGCTACTTCGTCATCGACTCGCGTATGGGTGTCATCACACTCAACAAGCCGCTGGACTTTGAGATGCGGAGGGTCCACGAGCTTGTGGTCCAGGCGAGGGATAACGCCACGCAGCCCGAGGTTACCAACGCCTTCGTCACAATCCACGTCCGGGACTACAATGACAACCAGCCCACCATGACCATCATCTTCCTCAGCGAAGACGGCTCCCCACAGATCTCCGAGGGCGCCCAGCCTGGCCAGTACGTCGCACGCATCTCCGTCACCGATCCGGACTACGGAGAATACGCCAATGTCAACGTCTCCTTGGAAGGAGGGGACGGAATGTTTGCCCTGACCACCAAGGACAACATCATCTACCTGATGTGTGTGGACCAGATCCTGGATCGAGAGGAGAGGGACACATACGAACTCAGGGTGATGGCTACAGACGCAGGCACCCCTCCTCTCAGGGCTGAGTCCTCCTTTACGATACAAGTCACTGACGTTAACGACAACCCTCCTCTGTTTGATCAGCAGGAGTACAGGCAGGCCATACCTGAGGTGGTGTTCCCAGGGAGTTTCGTATTGCAGGTCACGGCTAGAGACAATGACCAGGGGCCCAATGGAGACATCACATACAGCCTCCTCCAGGATGGCCAGGCCGGCCAGGATGAGAACCAGGCCCAGTGGTTCACCATAGACCCAGTAACAGGGATCATCACCACGCTCTCCCAGCTGGATTACGAGTCGCAGCCCAGGCCAAGTGTGACTGTGGTGGCTACAGACGGAGGGAGGCCTTCCCTGTCCTCCACAGCTCTGGTCCATGTGGTACTGCAAGATATTAACGACAACGAACCTGTGTTCGGTAGCAACTTCTACAACGTATCCATCAAGGAGAACACGGCCGCTGGGTCCTGCATCCTACAGGTAGGAAGGACATTGTCTATTCTGTTTTTCTAGTCAACCTGTCGACAGGTAAATCTCGCATACGAAAGTTTCAGCATTTTTAATTGCGACGACTAAAAGTCTTGAAAGCCTTATCACCTGCATCTTGATCATGTGAAGTCCTATATCTGTAACTTGTATTCAAGCTGCTAGTTTTTTCATATACGAGCTGGGAAATACCAAATACCAAATGAAGACTATATTGGAAAGAGAACTACCCTTGAGGGTTGAGAGCGGTCTGAAGTTCTGAACTCATTTTTAAGGGAAATGGAGAGACCATTACTTAGAGGAGAAATATTACACAGATAGAAAATCGTTTGGTGGATTTTGCTGAAGTATTGTCAGCCATTAAGTGTTATTTTAATGTTCAATCTGTTTAGATTGGATTGTAGAGGATAAGAGAGTTTAGAGTGGAGAAAATGAAGTGAGGGAGTTTAGGTTGGAGAAAGGCTAAGGATGTGTCCCAAATGGCACCCTATTCCCTATTTATAGTGCACTACATATAGTACCCTACATGGGTAATAGGGTGCCATTTGGAAACATACTAAGTGAGGCGTTTACCTGGTGTCTGCAGAGCTGGAGGATCTCTTCTCTTCTGGCTGTCCTCTCCTTCACCTCTCCAAGGTTTCCAAGGTAACTGAGACAGTGTAAAGCCCTCTGACAGCTGAAGACAAAAGATGTTTCCACTTTATTTACCTAATTCAGCTGCAGGAGGACAGGGTAGGGCTTTATCTGACAAAAAGACATGTCACATGTCAAACCTCAACAAAAGACACCCCCAAAAAATGGGTATGGTAGACAAAAAAAGAAGCAAACCATTGACAATTCGCTACAGGGCCTCCAGGCCAGATCCCACCGCGGGGTCAAAACCGTAATTACGCCTCATTAAGAGGTATCGTTTTCTCAGGTTGTTGTTGCGTCTGTTATGAGAAAAAGACCATTCGTTTTTTGTTTTCTGCTTTTTATCAGTGTCTGTTTCTTCCAGACTTCAAAGTTTCTGTTGCTGCTGCAGCAATCAGACACTAACACACAGGAGGTCTGGGGGAGAGAGGGAACTGTTCATTTAATTCCTGTTTCACAAGCATCTGTGTGCCTGAGATGGGGCTGAGACGGCCAGGGTTTGGATGAGTTGGGGTTGGGTTTAAGAGAGAGGGGCTGGGGCTGGGGCTGAGACGGCCAGGGTTTGGATGAGTTGGGGTTGGGTTTAAGAGAGAGGGGTTGGGGCTGGGGCTGAGACGGCCAGGGATTGGATCAGTTGGGGTTGGGTTTAAGAGAGAGGGGTTGGGGCTGAGACGGCCAGGGTTTGGATGAGTTGGGGTTGGGTTTAAGAGAGAGGGGTTGGGGCTGAGACGGCCAGGGTTTGGATGAGTTGGGGTTGTATTTAAGAGAGAGGGGTTGGGGCTGAGACAGCCAGGGTTTGGATGAGTTGGGGTTGGGTTTAAGAGAGAGGGGTTGGGGCTAGGGCTGAGACGGCCAGGGATTGGATGAGTTGGGGTTGGGTTTAAGAGAGAGGGGTTGGGGCTGAGATGGCCAGGGTTTGGATGAGTTGGGGTTGGGTTTAAGAGAGAGGGGTTGGGGCTGGGGCTGAGACGGCCAGGGATTGGAAGCTTTACGCTGGGCTGAGTGATGTGCAAACGGGATCTATGCCCAGTGACTGCCCCAGGGAGAGGGAAGGGTGAGGGGGAGAGGGAGTAAGATTTGTAAGGGAGAGGGGGAGATGGAGGCAGGGAAGTGTGGGAGAGAGGGAACTAGAGGGAGAGAGGGGAATAGAGGGAGGCCCAGTGCTTGACTTGAGCAGGCGAGTACTGGCACCTTTTCTACTGCTTGAGCTCCTGTTTCTCATATATCATTTTAGCTCAAAACATATTGTGGAGGTCCTGCACCTAAAGATAAACAGTACCGGCACCCAACATGAGAACCGGCACCTGTTTCAGTCCAAGTCAAGCACTGGGGCACCAGAAGAATAACAGCTGAGACAGGGGCAGTGGTTGTATGGGAGGTCTGTATCTCAATTATACATCTATTGGCAGAAAGGATGAGAACAGAGAAATAATGTACTGGTATTGGTTATGGGTCAGAATATTTATGATGTCAAGCACTTCTACGTTATTCTATCATCTTTTCCTGCTCCATCAGCAGCCTCCAGGCTCCCAGCATGCAACACTTCTTCAAAGCCAGCCACTCTCTGGCCTGTCTGTGTGTGTGTGTGTGTGTGTGCGTGTGGTGCCTCCCTGGCCTGTCTTAGTCCTGCTTGGCGGCTGTAGACGTGTAGTTGGCGTGCCATGTGAGGCCAGACGGCTTGGCTCTGGGTGTGTGTGTGTCTGTGCATGTGTGTTCAGGGTGCCAGCAGCTTCACATCCCAGCGTCTCAGCGAGACATCTGACGACCAACCGACTGCATTTTCTCTATGTGCAAGAAATTCCCATTGCACATTTTTCCACACACTCAATACTGTCCAACAGTCGTTACAATAGGGGTATTGTGATCATCAGTCCAGCATTTTGAAGTGGGTAAGGTTTAGGGTTTCTGTTCCCTCTATGTTTCTCTAACAGCAGTTCATGATTAGTCATAACACACTCTGTCTCTCTCTCTCTCTCTCTCTCTCTCTCTCTCTCTCTCTCGCTCTCTCTCTACCTAAGAGAGGTTGTCACTTACTCTCTGCGTCAACTATATAAGGAATACTTATATAGTTATAATTAGGTGTTGTGCAAAAATATCATGAATGAAAATAATAGTTTTCCACCTCAATTAAAGTGACAAGTCTTAAACCTATTAGCAGTCATCAATCTGGTAATGTAATAGGTCAGATATATGGGGGAAAACAGGTCGCCTCACGGAGGGGAAATAGGGAATGACATGAGGAATAACATGTTAAAGACCAAGAACTGCATTATGGACTGGACTCCACTTTATGACATTCCATGTATTTTCCCCTATAAGCATCATGCCCTTATTGGTACCTGCTTTAAATTGTGTCTGTGTCGCAAATGGCACCCTATTCCATATTTAGTGCACTAGTTTTGACCAGAGCCCATTGTGTAGGGGATAGAGTTTATTTAGGATGCACACTGTGTTGTCTTTATAAGGTAGTTGGTGATTGGAGAGATTGAAACATGCAGTGATTGGCTATACAGTACCTACAGTAGGTCTGTGTTGTGTAGGGCCCACAACACACTGCTAGGGCCCACAACACACTGCTAGGGCCCACAACACACTGCTAGGGCCCACAAACAACACACTGCTAGGGCCCACAACACACTGCTAGGGCCCACAACACACTGCTTTGTATTAATGCATTGGATTTATATAGCTCAAAGTGCTTTACATTAGAGGATAGAAACACAGTTCATACGTGTGTTCATACCCTATGAGTGGGTTAGTCTCAGATGCTTATTTAATCCCCTTGTATTCCATAATGGAACATACCAGTCAGCCTTGTATTCCATAATGGAACAATACCAGTCAGCCTTGTATTCCATAATGGAACATTACCAGTCAGCCTTGTATTCCATAATGGAACATTATCAGTCAGCCTTGTATTCCATAATGGAACATTATCAGTCAGCCTTGTATTCCATAATGGAACATTATCAGTCAGCCTTATATTCCATAATGTAACATTATCAGTCAGCCTTGTATTCCATAATGGAACATTATCAGTCAGCCTTGTATTCCATAATGGAACATTACCAGTCAGCCTTGTATTCCATAATGGAACATTATCAGTCAGCCTTGTATTCCATAATGGAACATTATCAGTCAGCCTTGTATTCCATAATGGAACATTATCAGTCAGCCTTGTATTCCATAATGTAACATTATCAGTCAGCCTTGTATTCCATAATGGAACATTATCAGTCAGCCTTGTATTCCATAATGTAACATTATCAGTCAGCCTTGTATTCCATAATGGAACATTACCAGTCAGCCTTGTATTCCATAATGGAACAATACCAGTCAGCCTTGTATTCCATAATGGAACATTATCAGTCAGCCTTGTATTCCATAATGGAACATTATCAGTCAGCCTTGTATTCCATAATGGAACATTATCAGTCAGCCTTATATTCCATAATGTAACATTATCAGTCAGCCTTGTATTCCATAATAGAACATTATCAGTCAGCCTTATATTCCATAATGTAACATTATCAGTCAGCCTTGTATTCCATAATAGAACATTATCAGTCAGCCTTATATTCCATAATGTAACATTATCAGTCAGCCTTGTATTCCATAATAGAACATTATCAGTCAGCCTTATATTCCATAATGTAACATTATCAGTCAGCCTTATATTCCATAATGGAACATTATCAGTCAGCTTTGTATTCCATAATGGAACATTATCAGTCAGCCTTGTATTCCATAATGGAACATTATCAGTCAGGCTAGGACAAACACACACACACACACACACACACACACACGCGCACACGCGCACACACACACACACACACACACACACACACACACACACACACACACACTGTAGTGGCTGAATGAAAGGGCTGCAGAATGGGAGCCACAGTGTCACTGTATTCCCCTGCAGCCGGAGGTGTGTGTTTGTGGAGGACCCTTCTCTGTGACCAGGGTCTATTCACAGGACTCTCTCAGACAGGACATGAGCCTGGGCAGTGGGGGGCAGCTCTACTCTATACTGGAGACTTCATAGAAGTAGAAAGAGCTCTTTCAGTTTTGGCAGCTGCAGAATTGGTACATTTGGTCAAGATTCCCTTTGTAAATGAATTGAATGGAGGGAGGTAAGAGTGGATGGGTGCTTGTTAGCCCTTTGAGTCTTGAGTACATCATTAATCTGGACCAAGGCTGTGTCCCCAATGGCACTCTAGTCCCTATATATTCCCTATCGGTCCAGGTCAAAAGTAATACACTATATATAGGGAATAGGGTGCCATTTCTGTCTAACTCAAATTCATTGAGCTCTGAACAGAGTCCGCTGTATTTTGTGTTTGACAGAGAGCTGCTTTATCTGATCCATCTTTCGTGTTTATTTATGACTGATTCTGTAAATAACCAGTACTTCACAAGAAGCACATCGCCTTTCTATTGAATCTCTCTCTCTCTCGCTCGCTCTCTCTATCTCTCTCTCCTTCTCCTCTCTCTCCTTCTCCTCTATCTCTCTCTCTCTCTCTCTAGCACTCTCTCCTTCTCCTCTCTCTCTCTCAGGCGCTCTCTCCTCTCTCCTCTCTCTCTCTCTCTCTCTAGCGCTCTCTCCTCTCTCCTCTCTCTCTCTCTCTCTCAATCTCTAGCGATCTCTCTCCTCTCTCTCTCTCTAGCTCTCTCTAGCTCTCTCTCTCTCGCTGTCCTCTCTCTCTCGCTCTCCTCTCTCTCGCACGCTTTTTCTCTCCTCCTCTCTCTTTCCTCTCTCTCTCTTCTCTCCTCTCCTCTCCTTAAGGGGCTTTATTGGCATGGGAAACATATGTTTACATCGCTAAAGCAAGTGATATAGATAATAAACAAAAGTGAAATAAACTATCTCTCTCTCTCCTCTCTGCCCTCTCTCTCTCTATCTCTCTGTCTCTATGTGGGGGTAAGAATCGGCCCTCTGTCTGTGTGTTTTTGGGGGGTTGGTATGGCTCCAGCGGTAAGACGAGAGTGGGTCCCCTGGCAGCGCGAGGGGAAATGAGGCCCAACGAGCGCCGGCCGCTGGCACAGTTGGCGGAGGTGACACAGGCGGGGGGGGCTTCCTCGTCTGTCTCTCCTCCTGTTTCACTCCGTCCCTTCCCCCATCTATCCCTCTCTCCCTTCCTCCACCCCCCACTCTCTCCATCCTCATTCTCTCCATCGCCTGCCTCCCTCCCTCCTTGTCTTTTTCACCTCCTGGCCTCCATCTCTCCCTCCACCCCAACCTCAATCTGATCTCCCTTCAGACCTCAGTAGCTGGGTGTGAGGTCAGTCTATACCCATCACCACCTCGGCAGTTTAACCCACCACCCCCATAGTCAGGGAGAGAATGGTCTGTCATTGCAAGGGCCCCCTTCAGCAACCCCATGGCAACCAGAGAAGACCACTGATTGCTGCAAGATAATATATATACTTTTTTGGCGTTTTGTCTGTTGGATTGGCGCTGAGCTGAGAGTCAAACTTGTGAGTTTATCAGTTTCCTCTGCAGTCAGAAAGGTTCCTGTCTGAACCGTGCTTTGGCACACGTCCGTCGGAGTGAACTCAGAGGCCTCCCCTCTCACTTGACCTGGCCTTGAAAAGACATCACCGATACTGGCTGGCCTGCCATGTCTCATCCCTTGACTCTGATTGGTGTGGTTTGATAGACAAAGCTCACAGTGATTCTGAATAGGAAACATATAGCTAGCCTTATATCTGCCTCGTTGCACAGAGGATTTTCCAATGAATATTTTTGGTTCAGGATGATTAGAAATGTCACTCATTCCACTGATTTGGAAGACAGGAAAGGAGAAGAAGAGAGGAGAAGAGAGGAGGAAAGAGGAGATGAAGATAGGAAAGGAGAGGAGAAGAGTAGAGAGGAGATGATAGTCTCAGTGAACTCCATGCCTGCCAACATAAAAACACACCATCTGTGGGACCTTCTAAGGGACAACTATACTGTTGAGATTTGTTCATCAGAACTCCACTTCACTGAGCCATTGATATTTCAAAGTGTTGTTCCTCAGCATTAGTGTTTCGCCCAAAGCCACAGATGTACTGTAGTGTCACGGTGGGTTCTGGACTGTAACCTGATGGTTGGATCAGGACCACAGAGCCAGGACCAGACCTGATGGTTGAACCAGACTGTAGTGTTAAGTGCCAGCCAGGCAATATATGGTTCATTAGGTTCAGCCCTCCTACCATATGTTCCCTGAAGGCTCAGATCAATCACTTCATCTCCATTTTTCACATCTGATTTGATTCGGTAGAAGCTTCTTGTTTTCTCGGCAATCTGCAGATGCTTTTATTCAAAGCAATGTCTCTGTTTCTACGTACTTGAACTTGGTGCTGCAACACTTTTTGATCTCCTCCTCAAACCCACAGATTCTGTTTTCAATGTCTCGGTCACAGTTCTTTATCTGGGACAAAAGACCTGCCTCTCCCAGCTGGATTTAGTCTCCAGCTAACATTTACATTTCACTCCGTGACAAGAGTCACTGACTCAAAGCAACAAGAGGGTAGAACACAGGTCCCTTCACTGTAATGGGAATAGGGTGCCATTTGACGTAGACACTGGGTTGTATGGAAGCAGGCGTTTTGACTTCCAGGCGTTTTGACTTCCAGGCTGCCTGGCTCACTCTCCCTGCTGCACAGACAAAAACAGAAGTCTGACTGCACCTGGAGTCTAGCAAACCAAAGCAACCTTGTCCAATGCAATGAATTGGAGGCTTTGAATAAGACACCTGGACAATCCATCATTTCCCCCAGTCCTCCTGTCACTCACTCTCTCTTCTCTCTGTACTGAAATGGGTTCAAACCCAGTAGGCTTTATGCTTTATGTACTGTATATTCTATTGTCCCCAGGATACAACCTGTGGGCTAACTGTATTGTCTACTGTGAGATTTACTTAACTAAGACCAGTGAAATTACCAGTTTTAGGGTGGTATTTTTATACATGAACCATATAATCAATTTTCCAACTGTAGTTTTTCTGAAGAGGGCTGGGGACAATCTAAATGTGTTGTTGTCTGTTTTAATGTCAGTGTTCTCTGGTCTCCCTGTGAGACTGGTTTGAGGCCGGGTTAGCCCCAGGCTTGCTGACACACACGCACGCACGCACAGACAGACAGACAGACAGACAGACAGACAGACAGACAGACAGACAGACAGACAGACAGACAGACAGACAGACAGACAGACAGACAGACAGACAGACAGACAGACAGACAGACAGACAGACAGACAACACACACACCACACACACACACACACACACACACACACACACACACACACACACACACACACACACACACACACACACACACACACACAGGCTAGCTGACTCCGTTTTTGGTCCCCTTTCCCCTGATAACCACTTTGCTGCTCTGCGGTGACTGGCTGTGTGGTTTTCACAGTATTTACAGGGAAAGGACAAAATTGCAGGAAACTGGGATGTACTACTTAACTTCTTTGGGATAGGGGGCAGTATTTTCACATCCGGATGAAAAGCGTGCCCAGAGTGCCTGCTAAACTGCCTGCTAGTCAGGCCCAGAAGCTAGGATATGCATATTATTAGTAGATTTGGATAGAAAACACTCTGAAACTGTTTGAATGATGTCTGTGAGTATAACATAACTCATATGGCAGGCGAAAAACCTGAGGAAAAATCCAACCAGGAAGTGGGAAATCTGAGTTTTTCAAGTGATTGCCTATCCAATATACAGTGTAAATTTAGTCAGATTGCACTTCCTAGGGCTTCCACTTGATGTAAACAGTCTTTAGATCGTTGTTTCAGGCTTCTATTGTGAAAGGGGAGTGAATAAGACCAGTCATAGTAACTGCCTCAGCTGAAAGCCTTTAGCTGTTGATTGTGCGTGGCCGTGAGTGTGAGCTCAGTTCCCTTTCCTTTCTAAAGACAAAGGAATTTTCCGGTTGGAATATTATTGAAGATTTATGATAAAAACACCCTAAAGATTGATTATATACATCGTTTGACATGTTTCTACGAACTGTAATGGAACTTTTTTTACTTTTCGTCTGGACTTAGTGTCCGCGCCTTGTACATTTGGATTAGTGAACTAAACGCGCAAACAAAAAGGAGGTATTTGGACATAAAGATGAACTTTATCGAACAAAACAAACATTTATTGTGGAACTGGGATTCCTGGGAGTGCATTCCGATGAAGATGATCAAAGGTAAGTGAATATTTATAACACTATTTCTGACTTTTGTTGACTCCACAACATGGCGGGTATCTGTATGGCTTGTTTTGGTGGCTGAGCGCTGTACTCAGATTATCGCATGGTGTGCTTTCACCGTAAAGCTTTTTTGAAATCTGACACAGCGGTTGCATTAAGGAGAGGTTTATCTATAATCCTATGCATAACACTTGTATCTTTCATCAAAGTTTATGATGAGTATTTCTGTAAATTGATGTGGCTCTCTGCAAAATCACCGGATGTTTTGGGAGGCAAAACATTACTGAACATAACGCGCCAATGTAAACTGAGATTTTTGGACATAAATATGAACTTTATCGAACAAAACATACATGTATTGTGTAACATGAAGTCCTATGAGTGCCATCTGATGAAGATCATCAAAGGTTAGTGATTAATTTTATCTCTATTTCTGTTTTTTGTGACTCCTCTCTTTGGCTGGAAAATGGCTGTATGTTTTTTTGTGACTAGGCGCTGACCTAACATAATCGTATGGTATGCTTTTGCCGTAAAGCCTTTTTGAAATCAGACACTGTGGCTGGATTAACAAGAAGTTTATCTTTAAAATGGTGTATAATACTTGTATGTTTGAGGAATTTTAATTATGAGATTTCTGTTGTTTTGAATTTGGCGCCCTGCAATTTCACTGGCTGTTGTCGAGGTGGGACGCCATCCCACATATCCCAGAGAGGTTTTAATGTGTTCGCAAATGTAATACTTCCTTGAGAACATTGCTCCTGGGCCGAGCGGGACGGTGTGGAGCGGGGGCATTGGAATGAGCATAAACACTGATGCACACTGTCACGTCCTGGCCAGTATAAGGGTTAATTATTATTGTAGTTTGGTCAGGACGTGGCAGAGGGTATTTGTTTTATGTGGTTCAGGGTGGTGTGTTAGTTAGGAGGGCGTTTGATTGATTATTTCCGGGTTTTGAGTTATGGTCTATGTTTATGTATTTCTATGTGTAGTCTAGTGAGTGTGTTTCTATGTTGAGTTAATTGGGGTGGACTTCCAATTGAAGGCAGCTGTTTGGTGTTGCCTTTGATTGGAAGTCCTATATTAGTTGGGTGTGTTTGTCTTATATTTGTGGGAGATTGTTTTTGCATTGCGTGTTTTTTGTGAGCCTGCAAAACTGTCATTTGTCGTGCTTATTGTTTTCTTGTTTTTTTCGTGTTCAACGTTCGTTAATAAATTAAGAAAATGAACACCAACTCTGCTGCATATTGGTCCACCTTTTCAGACGACGATTTCGCTATATCGTCCTCCGACGAAGAAAGCCGTGACAGAATCTCCCACCAAACCAGGACCAAGCAGCAGAGGAAGGAGCAGAGGAATTGTGATTTGGACAATCGGGAGAGATGGACATGGGAGCAGGTTATGGCCGGAGAAGGCCCATGGAGTAAGGCTGGTATGGACCGGGAACATTTCCGAGGGACACGACTGGCGTATAAGCACGAGAGGCACCGCCAATAATTTTTTTTGGGGGGGCACACGGGTAGTTTGGCTAGGCCTAGGAAGAGCCGGAAGCCAGCTACCCGTGGTTATATGGAGGAGCGTATGAGGTGGAGAGCGCCATGTTTCGCTGAGGAGCGCACTATCTCACCCATACGCACGCACATTCCGGTGCGCGTTATTCCGCCCCTCGCAGGTGCCGTGCTAGAGCGGGTATCCAGCCTGGTAGGAGGATGCCTGCGCAGCGCATCTGGTTGCCGGTACGCCTCCGAGGACCAGGCTACCCAACTCCCGCTCTACGCACGGCTACCATCAGGCCCCTGCACAACCCAGTCCGCCCTGTACAAGCACCCCGCTCGTGCAGGGCTACTAGTTCCATCCATCCAGGACGGGTTGTGCAGTATGTAAGATCAAGACCGCCTGTGCGCCTCCATAGCCCTGGGTTTCCAGCTCCTGTCTCTCGTGCGGACCCGGAAGTGCGTCAACCCAGTCCGACTCGTCCTGTTCCCGCTCCCCGCACTAGCCTGGAGGTGCGTGTTCCCAATCTGGTACGCCCAGTACCAGCACCACGCACCAGGCTTCAAGTGCGTAAACCCAGCCTCGCCAGTCAACAGTCACCAGAGCTGTCCGCCAGTCAACAGTCACCAGAGCTGCCCGCCAGTCAACAGTCACCAGAGCTGCCCGCCAGTCAACAGTCACCAGAGCTGCCCGCCAGTCAACAGTCACCAGAGCTGCCCGCCAGTCAACAGTCACCAGAGCTGCCCGCCAGTCAACAGTCACCAGACTGCCCTGAACCGCCGGAGTGGCCAGACTGCCCTGAACCGCCGGAGTGGCCAGACTGCCCCGAACCGCCGGAGTGGCCAGACTGCCCCGAACCGCCGGAGTGGCCAGACTGCCCCGAACCGCCGGAGTGGCCAGACTGCCCCGAACCGCCGGAGTGGCCAGACTGCCCCGAGCCGCCGGACTGGCCAGACTGCCCCGAGCCGCCGGACTGGCCAGACTGCCCCGAGCCGCCAGACTGCCCCGAGCCGCCGGACTGGCCAGACTGCCCCGAGCCGCCGGACTGGCCAGACTGCCCCGAGCCGCCGGACTGGCCAGACTGCCCCGAGCTGCCGGACTGCCCCGAGCTGCCAGACTGGCCAGACTGCCCCGAGCTGCCAGACTGGCCAGACTGTCCCGAGCTGCCAGACTGCCCAGACTGTCCCGAGCTGCCAGACTGGCCAGATTGCCCCGAGCTGCCAGACTGGCCAGACTGCCCCGAGCTGCCAGACTGCCCAGACTGCCCCGAGCTGCCAGACTGCCCAGACTGCCCCGAGCTGCCAGACTGCCCAGACTGCCCCGAGCTGTCAGACTGCCCAGACTGCCCCGAGCCGCCAGACTGGCCAGACTGCCCCGAGCCGCCAGACTGCCCCGAGCCGCCGGACTGGCCAGACTGCCCCGAGCCGCCGGACTGGCCAGACTGTCCCGAGCTGCCGGACTGCCCCGAGCTGCCAGACTGGCCAGACTGCCCCGAGCTGCCAGACTGGCCAGACTGCCCCGAGCTGCCAGACTGGCCAGACTGCCCCGAGCTGCCAGACTGCCCAGACTGCCCCGAGCTGCCAGACTGCCCAGTCTGCCCCGAGCTGCCAGACTGCCCAGACTGCCCCGAGCTGCCAGACTGCCCAGACTGTCCCGAGCTGCCAGACTGCCCAGACTGTCCCGAGCTGCCAGACTGCCCAGACTGCCCCGAGCTGCCAGACTGGCCAGACTGCCCCGAGCTGCCAGAGTGGCCCGACTGCCTAGAACGGCCAGAACCGGAGCCACCTCCTGATATAGGTGGGTTGGGGAGGGGGGGTGTAGCACAGTGCCGTCGTTGACGGCAGCCACCCTCCCTTCCCTCCCTTTTAGTAGAGGGGAATTTTTTTGTTGTTGTTTGGGGTTGTGTTTTTTTGTTTTTTTTTTTTTTTTAAGGTGCTTCCGGGGTTAGCACCTTTAAGGGGGGGGGGGGGTACTGTCACGTCCTGGCCAGTATAAGGGTTAATTATTATTGTAGTTTGGTCAGGACGTGGCAGAGGGTATTTGTTTTATGTGGTTCAGGGTGGTGTGTTAGTTAGGAGGGCGTTTGATTTATTATTTCCGGGTTTTGAGTTATGGTCTATGTTTATGTATTTCTATGTGTAGTCTAGTGAGTGTGTTTCTATGTTGAGTTAATTGGGGTGGACTTCCAATTGAAGGCAGCTGTTTGGTGTTGCCTTTGATTGGAAGTCCTATATTTGTTGGGTGTGTTTGTCTTGTATTTGTGGGAGATTGTTTTTGCATTGCGTGTTTTTTGTGAGCCTGCAAAACTGTCATTTGTCGTGCTTATTGTTTTCTTGTTTTTTTCGTGTTCAACGTTCGTTAATAAATTAAGAAAATGAACACCAACTCTGCTGCATATTGGTCCACCTTTTCAGACGACGATTTCGCTATATCGTCCTCCGACGAAGAAAGCCGTGACACACACTCCCTTTTATCTGTCTCTCTGTCTCCAGGAGGGCAGTTTTCATTAGACAGAACAGTTTGTCTGCCTGCCAGTCTGCCTGTCTGCCAGTCTATCTGTCTGTCTGCCAGTCTGCACTAGAGTTCTCATCGGGCCTGAAAATTCGAGCCTGGTCCGGCTCAAGTTCGATGAGCTGAATCCAACACCACAGAAATTAAATGAGCCTGAACCCGAAAAAAAGCCAGATTTCTAGAACAGTATATTGACTTTAAATGGTGTTGAGAACAATGTGGCGGAGGTAGGCGGCAGTTGAGTGAAGAGACGATGAAACAGCCATTGGGCCTAGAAAAAGCACGGAGAGGAAACTCACCTTCGTTATGATTGACTGATTGACGAAAATATTGGGATAAAGTAGGCTAATGCAATTGAAGGCATGTATCAAATTGTTGCTTACTGAAACACCAAAAGTCATATATAAGCTACTAATTTAAAGCAATAGTCGTGAGGGGTCACCTAGATGATCAGTTCAGCACCGTTTTGATTGGGACAGCGCCATTGTGCTGCTTTGGGACTCGTCTTGATAAATCAATCGAAGTCAGGTTTTTAGTTTTGACTGAATCTCCTTTGGGATATTTGGGTCCAGGCTGGGAAATGTTAGCTAAGTTGAGGTGAGTGCTAATGATCATCTTTATTCTAGATTGCTCATAGATTAGCTGATCAGAAAATGTTTCTCCATGTTATGTAGCTTAACAGGTGGATCTTGCTCATCACTCGCGTAGCAGCCTGTCCTACTCCTGAACAAAAGCCTGTGACTTGTCTCATAATCAATCAAATAGATTTTGTTTCACTGTTTCTCTGTGTATATTTGGTTAATTGATCTGATACTGAGATGAACTTCCTGTTGTTTTCTTGTGGATCCCTTGAGCCTATTCGTATCGCAATTAGAAAAATTTCAATCATTACAAAAATATGTTTTTTCGTGGCCACACATTTCTCTGGCCCAGCCAATACTGGAATCCTGGCTCCACTAGTGTCTGCTGCGGCCTAGTAGGCTAAAAGGGTTGTCTTAACACAGCACAGCAAGCTTGAAACCCGCCAGGTCCGAATTCATTCACAGAATTTGAGTTTAGAATTTTAGTCTGCCCTGCTGTAGTATCTGTAGAAGGATGTGAATCAAGGCTGTGAAAGAGAAAAGAAGAGAGGAGAAGAGACAAAGAAACCAGAGAGGTATCCCCAGAGGGACAGCCAGGACAAAATCTCAGAGTCAGCGGCAGGATCCAGCTGTGGAACCTTCCTCCTCTGTCTGCTCTGTTTCTCCTCTCCTCTGTGTGGGATGAAGGAGTGGAGAGGGGGAGGAAGGATGGGAGGAAGGATCCCCTTTATTCCCCCCTCTCCCGCCCTCTTTCTCCCTCCCTCTCTCCCCATCTCCCTCTCTGCTCTCTTCTCTTCCCTTTCCACTTAACTTTCCTTCTTATCTCTTCCGCATTTCCTTTTCCCACACCCTATAGTATCCCCTCCATTCCTCCTCCCTGCGATCGTATTGCAGGGTTCCACTTCAGAAGTGTATCTCCAGAGTGGTGAGCTGTGGAGGGGAGCAGGTGAGAGGGCCATCTGCTAGCCCAGGATACTGAGCCCTGGCTGGGGCAGTGGCGGTTCTAGACCATTTCAACTGGGGGGGCCAAGCTGGGGCCAGTTGTACTGTTAGAGGGGCCAGTTACATTAGACGTTATTGTTGTCATATCGTTTTCTTCACGGCATTGCAGGCATTAGCAGGCAAAAGACCATGTTCATAATCATCATCGTTGCCACTGTCTAATAACGGATGTAAAAAAAGAACGATAGCAAAAATTTGTTATGTAAAAATTATTTAATACTCCACATTTAGGGGGGCTACAAGGGGGTCCAAAATTGTTGTCACAGGGGCAGTGCCCCCCCCACCCAGAGGTCAGCACACCTCCCCCTGGGCCTCAGCCAGCCTTGGAGGTGAATTAACCAATTAAGAGTCCCGGGGTTGGGGATGGGGTGTAAATGACCACAGAATGAGGTCAGACTGCAGGTGAGTATTAGGAAACTTTCCCCCAGTGTTGTGCTCTGGCTTTACAGACAGAGACTCTTGTGTTTCACCTTGATGTAAAGACAGGGTTGGTTCACTGTGCTCACTGTCATCCTCCCCCTCCTCCTCCTCCTCCTCCTCCTCCTCCTCCTCCTCTGAGGTGCTGGGACAGGGAGAGACTGGCATGGCTAAGGACTGCATGCCAAGCCTTCTGTTCTAACAGCTAGTTGTAGTCCTCTAGTACATGTGCCAGGCAGTTGGCAGTGGTACTGTGGAACACTGGGGGTGAGGAAGCCTTTCTGCTCAGGATGTCCATCCCCTCCTCCCTAAAGCAAATATGTGTAAACCCTCCCTCCATCCATCCACTCTGAGAGACAGAGACTCTATAGATCAAAAGAACAAAGAAACCATACCAGGGAAAGTCAAATAATAGCCAACTGTACTGTGTGGTATGTTGATAACGTGTTAGTCTTGGGATGCGTATAGGAGGATATGTTATTGCAGGCATATTGGGTTCTGTGTTCATGGCAGAATTAGCCTGTCCTACAGTATGTGTTATATATATATATAGGCTGGCCTAAAACATCTCAACTGCCGAACAGCAAATTGACTCCATATCCAGAAGTTGACTGTTAGAAAGAATGCATCCTGACATGTGCCAGCAACCTCAGCCCCCATCAGCCCCTGCTCTACAGCACTGTCAGTTGAAATAATGAGGCAGAAGAATGTGTGTGTTTGTGTTTATGTGTGCGGTGCATGTGGTGGGTGTGTGTGTGTGCTGCAAGCAGCAAGCCTGTGGAAACAGGGACAGAGCATTCAGCCAGAGAAGGGTGTGGTCAGTTCCTCTTCTCTCAGCTCACAATTAGAGGAGTGAAGGGTTTAGAAGTCATTTAGACTCATTATGTCTAGAAAGGTGGCTGGGAGTAGAGTAGGTAGTCAGTGGTCTGGTCCGTGGTAAGGAGTGGTGGTAGGTAGGGACTATCATCGGAGAGGTACACACACACGCATACACACACGCATAAACACACGCACTTACGCACACACACACACACACACACACACACACACACACACACACACACACACACACACACACACACACACACACACACACACACACACACACACACACACACACACACACACACACACACACAGAAACACAGTTTGAAGCGTCTGTAAATATTCCTTAGTGTAGCCTCTCTCTGTGTGGTCATGCTGGAAGTGTGGGACCAGAATGTAACACTATTTAACTGTAGGATGTTTCACACATCCTTAACTGTAATAACACTATGAGATAACCCACCTTCTGTTCAACACATTGTCCAAATGGCATCCTATTCCCTTTATAGTGCACTACATTTGACCAGAGCCCTATGGGGAATCATTTAGAACGCAGACATTGATTCCCAGTGATTATCATACCTGAACTGCTCTTTCACCAATCTTCATTAGAACACTGTTGTCTCTCACAATGCCATTGGGGAACTAACTATTCTGGTTCGGTACTATTGGACTAGCGAGTAGCCTATTGAATTATTTTATAGATGATTTAGCTACTGGTGAGGCAGATACACAAACATTGAGAGGGAGGGAGAGAGACAGAGAGCTAGAGAGAGAGAGAGATGAAGAGAGCTAGAGAGATATGGAGAGATTGAGAGAGTTAGGGAGAGAGATGGAGAGAGATGAAGAGAGCTAGAGAGATATGGAGAGATTGAGAGAGCTAGGGAGAGAGATGGAGAGAGAGAGAGAGATATGGAGAGAGAGAGAGATAGGGAGAGAGATGAAGAGAGCTAGAGAGATATGGAGAGATTGAGAGAGCTAGGGAGAGAGATGGAGAGAGAGAGATATGGAGAGAGAGAGAGATAGGGAGAGAGATGAAGAGAGCTAGAGAGATATGGAGAGCTAGAGAGATATGGAGAGAGCTAGAGAGAGAGAGAGAGAGATGAAGAGAGCTAGAGAGATAGGGAGAGAGATGGAGAGAGCTAGAGAAAGAGGGAGAGAGCTAGAGAGAGGGAGAGAGAGAGAGAGAGATGAAGAGAGCTAGAGAGATAGGCAGAGAGAGATCTAGAGAGATAGGGAGAGAGATGGAGAGAGCTAGAGAGATAGGGAGATAGATGGAGAGAGCTAGAGAAAGAGGGAGATAGATGGAGAGAGCTAGAGAGAGGGAGAGAGAGAGAGAGAGAGATGAAGAGAGCTAGAGAGATAGGGAGAGAGATGGAGAGAGCTAGAGAGATAGGGAGAGAGAGAGCGAGAGAGAGAGATATGGAGAGAGCTAGAGAGATAGGGAGAGAGATGGAGAGAGCTAGAGATAGGGAGAGAGATGGAGAGAGAAAGAGAGATAGGGAGAGAGATGGAGAGAGCTAGAGAGAGAGAGAGAGAGAGCGAGAGGGAGAGATATGGAGAGAGCTAGAGAGAGAGAGATGGAGAGATATGAAGAGAGCTAGAGAGATATGGAGAGAGCTAGAGAGATAGGGAGAGGGAGAGAGAGAGCGAGATGGAGAGAGCTAGAGAGAGAGAGAGAGAGATGAAGAGATATGGAGAGAGCTAGAGAGAGAGAGATGGAGAGATATGAAGAGAGCTAGAGAGATATGGAGAGAGCTAGAGAGATAGGGAGAGGGAGAGAGAGCGAGATGGAGAGAGCTAGAGAGAGAGAGAGATGAAGAGAGATAGAGAGATAGGGAGAGAGCTAGAGAGATAGGGAGAGAGATGGAGAGAGCTAGAGAGATATGGAGAGAGCTAGAGAGAGAGAGAGAGATGGAGAGAGCTAGAGAGAGGGAGAGAGAGAGATGAAGAGAGCTAGAGAGATATGGAGAGAGCTAGAGAAAGAGGGAGATAGATGGAGAGAGCTAGAGAGAGGGAGAGAGAGAGAGAGAGAGATGAAGAGAGCTAGAGAGATAGGGAGAGAGATGGAGAGAGCTAGAGAGATAGGGAGAGAGAGAGCGAGAGAGAGAGATATGGAGAGAGCTAGAGAGATAGGGAGAGAGATGGAGAGAGCTAGAGATAGGGAGAGAGATGGAGAGAGAAAGAGAGATAGGGAGAGAGATGGAGAGAGCTAGAGAGAGAGAGAGAGAGAGCGAGAGGGAGAGATATGGAGAGAGCTAGAGAGAGAGAGATGGAGAGATATGAAGAGAGCTAGAGAGATATGGAGAGAGCTAGAGAGATAGGGAGAGGGAGAGAGAGAGCGAGATGGAGAGAGCTAGAGAGAGAGAGAGAGAGATGAAGAGATATGGAGAGAGCTAGAGAGAGAGAGATGGAGAGATATGAAGAGAGCTAGAGAGATATGGAGAGAGCTAGAGAGATAGGGAGAGGGAGAGAGAGCGAGATGGAGAGAGCTAGAGAGAGAGAGAGATGAAGAGAGATAGAGAGATAGGGAGAGAGCTAGAGAGATAGGGAGAGAGATGGAGAGAGCTAGAGAGATATGGAGAGAGCTAGAGAGAGAGAGAGAGATGGAGAGAGCTAGAGAGAGGGAGAGAGAGAGATGAAGAGAGCTAGAGAGATATGGAGAGAGCTAGAGAAAGAGGGAGAGAGATGGAGAGAGCTAGAGAGAGGGAGAGAGAGAGATGAAGAGAGCTAGAGAGATAGGCAGAGAGAGATCTAGAGAGATAGGGAGAGAGATGGAGAGAGCTAGAGAGATAGGGAGAGAGAGATGGAGAGAGCTAGACAGAGGGAGAGAGAGAGTGATGAAGAGAGCTAGAGAGATAGGCAGAGAGAGATGGAGAGAGCTAGAGAGAGATGGAGAGAGCTAGGGAGAGGGAGAGAGAGGGAGAGAGCTAGAGAGAGGGAGAGAGAGAGAGATGGAGAGAGCTGGAGAGAGAGGGAGAGAGAGAGCGATGGAGAGAGCTAGAGAGAGCTAGATAGAGAGAGAGAGCGCTGGAGAGAGCTAGAGAGATAGGGAGAGAGAGCTGGAGAGAGCTAGAGAGAGAAGGAGAGAGCTAGAGAGAGATGGAGAGAGCTAGAGAGAGACGGGGAGTGAGAGAGCTAGAGAGAGAGAGGGAGAGAGAGATATGGAGAGAGCTAGAGAGATATGGAGAGAGAGAGCTGGAGAGACCTAGAGATAGAGAGAGAGATGGAGAGAGCTAGAGAGAGAGAGAGAGAGAGAGAGAGATGGAGAGAGCTAGAGAGAGAGGGAGATGGAGAGAGAGAGAGGGAGGGAGAGAGAGATGCAGAGAGCTAGAGAGATGGGGAGAGATAGAGATGGAGAGAGCTAGAGAGAGAGGGAGAGAGCTAGAGAGAGATGGAGAGAGCTAGAGAGATAGGGAAAGATGGAGGGAGGTAGAGAGAGAGGGAGAGATAGAGAGAGCTAGAGAGAGGGGGGGAGAGAGAGAGAGAGAGATAGAGAGACCTATAGGGAGAGAGAGGGAGAGCTAGAGAGATGGAGAGAGCTAGAGAGATGGAGAGAGTTAGAGAAAGAGAGAGGGAGATGGAGAGAGCGAGAGGGAGAGAGAGAGAGAGATGGAGAGAGCTAGAGAGAGAGAGGGAGAGAGAGAGAGAGAGATGGAGACAGCTAGAGAAAGGGAGAGAGAGAGAGAGAGATGGAGAGAGCAAGAGAGAGAAGGAGAGACAGAGGTAGAGAGAGAGAGAGAGAGAGAGGGAAGGAGAGAGAGATGGAGAGAGCTAGAGAGAGAGAGATGGAGAGATGGAGAGAGCTAGAGAAAGGGAGAGAGAGATGGAGAGAGATGGAGAGAGCTAGAGAGAGAAGGAGAGACAGAGAGAGAGAGGGAGGGAGAGATAGAGAGATGGAGAGAGATAAACCACACAGAAAGGGATGCTTTGGGACCTACATAGTTTTAAGTCGTGGCTGCCCTACTCTCTGTCTCTGTTAGCTTCAGACAGAGAGGCACCCAGCCCTCACTCCTCCCTACACACACACACACACACACACACACACACACACACACACACACACACACACACACACACACACACACACACACACACACACACACACACACACACACACACACACACGCACACACCTAGTCTGCTGCACTCATCTCACTGTCAATCCACTATCTTCTTATAACCTCCCCATCATATACCCACTAGACTACACCATCCGTCATAATGTTGGGAAACAACTATCTTTATTGTCCTTTATCTGTCCGTTAAGCATTGTGTTTCCACTACAGATTATAGTTGAGCCTCACAGAGTAGCTATCTGTCTGGTTGGAGACCCATTCCTTGTGAGTCTTCAGTTGAGATTTAAACATTTCATTTTCAGAGTACAGCCTAATGGTCATGGGTTCTGATGCTTCATTCACATGCTTCCCCACATGCTTCATCACATGCTTCAGCACATGCTTCATCAAATGCCCTCTCACATGCTTCATCCATAGAATTAGATTGAACTTGTTCCGGTGCTGCGGATACTGCTGACAGTGTAGGTGACACTGCTGTTCCTTTTAGCTGTTGAAAGGATAAATGTGTGTTGACCTTGTTGTGAGGAGTATCGAATACAGTCGAGCTGTAGCTGTAGGTAGAGGCTGTGTCCCAAATAGCACCCTATAGGCCCTGGTCAAAAGTAGTGCACTATAAAGGGAATAGGGTGCCAATTGGGACGCAGCTTAGAGAGTGAGTGGGAGCAGAGAGCATAGCAGAGTTGTTGGAGCTGGATTATAACTGCTGTAATTAGGGTCGGTGCAGCAGGGCCCTGGATTCTGTCTTCCTGTGTGATGTGGTATCAGAGAGGGGAACAAAGAGTGAGTGGGTGTGGAATGGAGAGAGAGAGAGGGATGAAGGGAGGAGAGGAAATGCAGTAATTGCTGCCCTAGATGTAGTTTCAGATTGCCTCTCTAGTGGAGTGCACCTGTGGGATATGAGGCGTCAGCCAATAGGGAGGGAGGGAGGGAGGGAGGGAGCAGGGTGCAAATTTACAGCTCCTGGCGCCCAAACGTGCATCAAGGAAAGTGTTCCTGTACTGTTCTGCTGCTTCACTGCCATGAGCCCTGTTTCTCTCCTCTTCTCCACCAGGGAAGGACCACTTTAGGTCTTATCTTGGAATGTGAGAGAAAACCAGTGACCTCACGTTCCCTTGTTTTTCCTGAGAGCAATCTGTCCAGGGCTTTCTTTAAGAGCTGGTGTGTGTGTATATGTGTGTTTGCCTGAGTGGCACAGGAAGTTGGTGGCACCATAATTGGGGAGGACGGGCTCGGGGTAATGACTGGAGCGGAATGAGTGGAATGGTATCAAATACATCAATCACACAGTTACCAGGTCTAGAAACCTCTCCTCTCCTCCCAGGTAATATTACACTTTCTATGATATTACTGCAGGCCATTCCATTTGCGCCGTTCCAGCCATTCTGATGAACCGTCCTCCCCTCAGCAACCTCCACTGGTGTGTGTGCAGCACTCCTCAGAGGAGGTCCTCATTGAGCTGCTGTCCTGCTAGCCTTCCTCCGTGTGTGGTTGTTTGTGTGTATTTGTCAGTCCGTCTGCATGTTGGCTTCAACAAAGCTCCATTCCCGACAGATCTGACAGGCCCGACCCGAGGCAGTATCAGAGATGTTGGAGAAACAAGAGATCCCAGAGAGTTGTTAAGACGCCAGCGCCTGCTATAATATCATAGACTGTAATATTACCTGGGAGGAGAGGTCTCCAGACATCTGGTTCTGGCCTGCCTGCACTCCAAACTGGCTTGGCCAACTCTGTCTGTCCGTGTCCCAAATGGCACAAACATTCCCTTGGGCCCTGGCCAAACGTAGTGCACTATAAAGGGAATAGGGTGCTGTTTGGGACACAGACTGTCTGTCTTTCAGGGTGATTGAGCGGTGGAGGGCTGGAGGAGAGTGCAGATGAAAAGTGGTCTAATGTATTCTAATCATCGTCCCTCAGATTAAATTACAACACTCTTTAAATCCTAGTAAAATACACAGACACACACAGACACACACAGACACACACAGACACACACAGACACACACAGACATAGATCTGTCATCCTGCTGTAACATCTGTTCTTTAAACCAGTGTTATATTGGATGGATCTGTGCTTCTTTACAGCCCAGTCACCTTTACAGTTCAATCATCTAGACATACCTTCCACAGGACGTTGTCTCTCTCTCTCTCCTCTCTCTCTCTCTCTCGTGTGTGTGTGTGTGTGTGTGTGTGTGTGTGTGTGTGTGTGTGTGTGTGTGTGTGTGTGTGTGTGTGTGTGTGTGTGTGTGTGTGTGTGTGTGTGTGTGTGTGTGTGTGTGTGTGTGTGTGTGTGTGTGAGTGTGAAAGGGGTGTGAGACATAACGAAAAAGATTGTTTCTCCCCTGGCTTGGCTGTGGATAATGACGTGTTATCTCATTCAACAGGACTCTGTGTGTGTGTGTGTGTGTGTGTGTGTGTGTGTGTGTGTGTGTGTGTGTGTGTGTGTGTGTGTGTGTGTGTGTGGATATGAATGAGCTCAGCGTTGTGTGTAGACCTGCCCAGCCAGGTCCCTTTGTGTCTGATGTTCAGACATAGACTGTGATTGCCAATTTCCACTATCAACTCAACTACCGGCTCTTAGAGTCTGATTGGGCCTGAGTGCAGAGTGGATACCGTGTGTGTGTGTGGATACCATGAGTAATAGACAACGTGATTTCCCCTTTGTTTGTTTGAAGTCAGGGCACAGCGGAGAACCATTGGCTCTTTCAGTAAGAAATGCCCTTGACAGACATGTCAGCATTGTTGGAAACAGGACACCTTTTCTCTCTCACAGGCTGTGGTCTAGGTAGGAAGTGCACTGAATGAATGGTTGGCTTTAGAGACGTCTGAGTGAAAACTGCCCTGATTGGACAGACGTGCCAGCAATGTTGAACCAGGACACATGTGCCGTTACATCATCCTCCCGGTCCAGCTCAGATGTCCAATAGCACTTAAAGATGAACGACCTTTGGCCATATCAGGATAGAATCTAGTGGGTTAACAGTGATTGCGGGTGAGGTGTGTAGCAAAAACAATGTGTGATGAAACAGCTGAAGAGTATAAGAGATAGCGTATATAAGATGTATATAAGATGGAACACTGCCGGTTACTTGTTATTCACAGCAGCAGATAATAGTCTCAGGCTGGAAAGCTGAGTTTTATTGTGATGTGCCAGCTAGGATGAATCAACGTGGGTTAAATCATTGTCAGCTCCAATCTCTCTCTCTCTCTCTGTCTCTGTGTGTAACTCCAGTCTCAGTCTACCCCCCTGCTTCTGGCAGCTTCCCTATCATCACAGCCAGTATTATCTTTATTGTATAGACCTTTCTTTCTTCGTTTGACTTCAACTGTGTCTTATACTCCTAATTGGTCTAGTAATGTGTCTCTGTATTTGTTATTCTCTGAAACTAGTAAGATGTGAATAGTCTTTGAATTATGTGGTTTAGGAGCGTCTCGCTTTGTATTAGCTACATTTATAACTGGAGAGGCTTCTTTCTCTCTCTCTCTCTCTCTTTCTATCTCTCGCTCTCTCTCTCTCTCTCTCTCTCTCTCTCTCTCTCTCTCTCTCTCTCGCTCTCTCTCTCTCGCTCTCTCTCTCTCTCGCTCTCTCTCGCTTTCTCTCTCTCTCGCTCTCTCTCTCTCTCTCTCTCTCTCTCTCTCTCTCTCTCGCTCTCTCTCTCTCTCGCTCTCTCTCTCTCTCTCTCTCTCTCGCTCTCTCTCTCTCTCGCTCTCTCTCGCTTTCTCTCTCTCCCCTGAGGGAACACCCACTTCCTCCCCACATTTCACATTCTGCCTTCAGTTGGTCACCTTGCTTCAACATCATGTGGCCTAAAGAACTGCAAATACAACCAACTGTCCTTCCCTCCTCTTCTCTCAGTAGGAACATTATCAATCTAATGAACTCTGCTACTGTAGTGTTTACTTTGCCTTTCACTGTGCCCACACACTATAGGCTATGTGTGTTAGTTCACAATACTGTTGTATATAAGAGATAATGTATGTGTGTGTGTGTGTGTGTGTTAGTTTAAGCAATGTGCAGTGAGCAGTATAGTGAGATAGTGTCTGGATGGTACAGTGGTCTGATAGGATTCAGTCTGAGCTATAGGTGGATGTAAAAAGGGATACAGGGGGGTACAAGGGGATGTAAGAAGGGATACAGGGGGGTACAAGGGGATGTAAGAAGGGATACAGGGGGGTACAGGGGGATGTAAGAAGGGATACAGGGGGGTAAAAGGGGATGTAAGAAGGGATACAGGGGGGTACAAGGGGATGTAAGAAGGGATACAGGGGGGTACAGGGGGATGTAAGAAGGGATACAGGGGGGTACAAGGGGATGTAAGAATTGATACAGGGGGGTACAAAGGGATGTAAGAAGGGATACAGGGGGGTACAGGGAGGTGTAAGAAGGGATACAGGGGGGTACAAAGGGATGTAAGAAGGGATACAGGGGGGTACAAAGGGATTTAAGAAGGGATACAGGGGGGTACAAAGGGATGTAAGAAGGGATACAGGGGGGTACAAAGGGATGTAAGAAGGGATACAGGGGGGTACAAGGGGATGTAAGAAGGGATACAGGGGGGTACAGGGGGATGTAAGAAGGGATACAGGGGGGTAAAAGGGGATATAAGAAGGGATACAGGGGGGTAAAAGGGGATGTAAGAAGGGATACAGGGGGGTACAAAGGGATGTAAGAAGGGATAGGGGGGGGGTACAAGGGGATGTAAGAAGGGATACAGGGGGGTACAATGGGATGTAAGAAGGGATACAGGGGGTACAAAGGGATGTAAGAAGGGATACATGGGGGGTCCAGGTGGATGTAAGAAAGGATACAGGGAGGTACAAGGGGATGTAAGAATGGATACAGGGGGGTACAGGGGGATGAAAGAAGGGATACAGGGGGATGTCAGAAGGGATACAGGAGGGGTACAGGGGGGTGTAAGAAGGGATACAGGGGGGTACGGGGGGGTGTAAGAAGGGATACAGGGGGTTACAGGGGGATGTAAGAAGGGATACAGGGGGATACGGGGGGGATGTAAGAAGGGATACAGGGGGGATGTAGGTGTGGGATACAGGGGGGTACGGGGGGATGTAGGTGTGGGATACTGGGGGGTACGGGGGGATGTAAGAAGGGATACAGGGTGTACAGGGGGGATGTAGGGGTGGGGTACGGGGGGATGTAGGTGTGGGATAGCTGCCTGTGTTTCTAGAAGGAAGTATTTTCTGTGCTGATAGCTCTCTCCTCCCTGATTGAGAATGGAGGGTAAATGGAATCTAATCGTGCTGGCAGGCACTTCATTAGGGCAGCCCTGATCAGTTATCAGGACCCCTGAGAGAAGGGTTACAGGGTTAACTAGGGCTGTGTTTCAAACGACACCCTATTCCCTATATAGTGCACTGCCTTTTACCAGAATTAGTGCACTATATAGGGAATAGGGTGCCGTTTGGGACACAAACAGGGTTATTAGGGTGAGCTGAGCCAGGGGAAGTCCCTACTGCCCAGAGCTACTGCCAGACAGGAAGCAGAGACACAGCACAGAGGGAGGATTGGGCAGAATGAAAGAGGGAACAAGAGAGATAGGGAAAGAGGGAGGAGAAAGATGGTGGACTACCCTCTATGTGTACCACTGACAGTGTTTGTGTTTGTGTGTCTGTTTCACCCCCACAGACCTCTAAGCTCACTACTCAACAGTGATAAAGTATACAAGATTCAGCTGATTGCTTAGTTTATAAATACTCACACATACATCTGAATAAATGTGCCCTCTCTTGCACCAAGCAGAGTTGTATATAAAGTATTCTGATCCTACAGAGAGAACCATTGACACACAGAGCCCTGAGGGACGTAGCCTGCTGAGCTAACACTTCACCGCTATCTATACTGAGAATCACACACTCTGCTGCTGCCATGCCGAGCCTCCTTACCATTCAAATCCACAGGGTTCTTGTTTATCCCTCGTTTTTGCCTTCCTCGTTTCCCCAGTCACCATGGAAACCACCACTTCAACTTCAATTTCATCCAGCTTTTCTCTTTCACACCATGAGGTACAACCACCCCCCCTTCCCACCCCCCTCTCTCCCTCCGTCTGTCTCTGTCTCCTGCTCTCCATCTTCCTGTCACTTTTTCTCTATTTGTCTCAATCACTTTCCAGTCACTTTCCAGTCAAATCACTTGATCCACTCATCTCCAGTGTGCCAGCCACTCATCCCTACTTCCTGTACTCTCTCTCTCTCTCTCTCTCTCTCTCTCTCTCTTTCTCTCTCTCTCTGTCTCCTTTCCCAGTTTCCATCCAGAATCTTCCCAAATCATTTTTCTCTTTTGTTCTGTGGCCCAACGCTGGTCTCCCACCATGGCCAGCAGAGTGTGTGATGATGAATGACTCTCAGTCATTTGAGACATGGCAAACATAGATGAATGGTCACATTGAAAGCCTTCCTATCCCTGACATATGTACAGTAATTGTTAGGCTTTAAATCACACTGCAACCACTAGCTACAGGTCTACAATCTATAGTTGTGCGATAGTCTTGCCTACCAGCATCCCGGAGTCACCTCTTCACTGTTGAAAAACGGTGTTTTGCGGATACTATTTAATGAAGCTGCCAGTTGAGGACTTGTGAGGCATCTGTTTCTCAAACTAGACACTCTAATGTACTTGTCCTCTTGCTCAGTTGTGCACCGGGGCCTCCCACTCCTCTTTCTATTCTGGTTAGAGCCAGTTTGCGCTGTTCTGTGAAGGGAGTAGTGCACAGTGTTGTACAAGATCTTCAGTTTCTTGGCAATTTCTCTCATGGAATAGCCTTCATTTTTCAGAACAGTAATAGACTGACGAGTTTCAGAAGAAAGTTCTTTGTTTCTGGCCATTTTGAGCCTGTAATCGAAGCCACAAATGTTGATGCTCCAGATACTCAACTAGTCTAAAGAAGGCCAGTTTTATTGCTTCTTTAATTAGTACAACAGTTTTCAGCTGTGCTAACATAATTGCAAAAAGGATTTTCTAATGCTCAATTAGCCTTTTAAAATGATAAACTTGGATTAGCTAACACAACGTGCCATTGGAACACAGGAGTGATGGTTGCTGATAATGGGCCTCTGTACGCCTATGTAAATATTCCATAAAAAATCATCTGTTTCCAGCTACAATAGTCATTTACAACATTACCAATGTCTACACTGTATTTCTGATAAATTTGATGTTATTTTAATGGACATTTTTTTGTTGTTGTTGCTTTTCTTTCAAAAACAAGGACATTTCTAAGTGACCCCAAACTTTTGAATGGTAGTGTATGTATATATATATATATATATATATATATATATATATATATATATATATATATATATATACAGCCTCTGTCCATCTCCCTCTCTCTCTCTCGATATATATATATATATATATATCGAGAGAGAGAGAGGGAGATGGACAGGCTGTATATATATATATATATATATATATATATATATATATATATATATATATATATATATATATATATATATAGCCTCTGTCCATCTCCCTCTCTCTCTCTCGATATATATATATATATATATATCAAGAGAGAGAGAGGGAGATGGACAGAGGCTGTGCAGCAGCTTGCATGCCAGTCAGTGTGTTGTGTTACCTCCCTGTGTATAGAGAAGGGGTCCCTGCATGGTTTGGCTCTGATGTCTCTGCTCTGGATGCAGTAGGAGAGGGTTGTATGAGGATGGAGCCAATACACACAAACAGAGATGGTTTCTGGTCTGGGGGCTAGCTAGAGTCACAGCTTCAATCCAGGTTTAAAGGACGTCACGCTGCTTGCTTAGCGAGTACCACTTCCTCCCGATTCGGCCCATAACTGGCATGAACTCGGGACCTCTGCCATGCTAGCACATGTGACCATCCTCCTGAAGCGTCTTACCAGTCGGCGCCATGCGAAATGCGTGCTATTTGCTTGCGCAAGTGGGGAAACTTCAAGTTGAGGAGTAGGTTTCACACATCCCCATGTGCAGCGTTTCTTACTGAGTGGAAATGGAAATGTCTTGCGGGGTAAAATCCCATCCACTGTTTGTGTGTGAGTGGTCTTTCAGTTCTAGCAGTTATTGGTCTTGGATCTGTCCAGATTTCCTGCAGCGTTGTCCTTTAGAACCGTGTAATCTATAATCCCACCAGGCTACCAGGGCTCCATCAGAATTATCAAGGTTGCATCCCAAATGGCACCCTATATGGTGAACTACTTTGGACCAGGGCCCATCAGACTGTGGTTAAAAGTAGTGCACGGTATAAGGGTTGGATGTTATTCTGGACACAGACCCTGTTCTGGTAGTGATTCTACAAGTGTTACCCTCCTCGTTCATTGTTATACCTCGCCTGGGAGGGAGGTAGTAATTCTGTTCTCTAGGTGCCCTGGAAGGTTATGCTTTCACAATCACTTTAGAGTTAACGCTTCAAAAGGGGCTGCATGCTCTCTGAGTTCTGCTACATAAGTTAGTAGTGTTGAGAGTCCCCTTCAGCTAATATATACAGCATAACCCCACACAGAATTATAGTATTGTGTCCCAAATGGCATCCTATTCCCTATTTAGTGCACTACTTTTGACCAGAACCGTATGGGCCCTGGTCAAAAGTAGGGCACTACATAAGGAATAGGGTGCCATTTTGGACATAACCTAGCATTAAATACCACATAGGAGTAGCATTCAAGGGCCAGTGAGCCATAGAAGACTGTAAAGTCTGAGACTAGCTACGAATTGTGTGGCATAACATTTTCCACTCTTAATGGATTAATATTTTTTACATACTCCCAGTTTTCAGTTGCCCTGCGATTCTCTTTCGTGATGGCAGTTAACTAAGATTGTGTCCCAAACGGAACCCTATTCCCTATATAGTGCATTACTTCTGACCAGAGCCCTATGGGAATAGGGTGTCATTTGGAACGCTACCTAACTGACTGGCCTGCTGCAGCTGTAACTGCTGGAGCTTTGATATAAGTTGTGTTTTACTGCCGTGGCTCTTTAGCGTGAGGCAGAGTTAAAGCACTGAGATTTTTCACCGCCAGCCATGCGTCCATCAGTCTGTGAAGTTGTTCTCTGGTCGGTGTAATGGGCCTTGTTAAGGAAGAGACCGCTGGTGGTGGTGGTGGCATTAGACCCTCTGCTGCAGGGGGACCAGGCAGGTCTTGTGTGTGTGTGTGTGTGTGTGTGTGTGTGTGTGTGTGTGTGTGTGTGTGTGTGTGTGTGTGTGTGTGTGTGTGTGTGTGTGTGTGTGTGTGTGTGTGTGTGTGTGTGTGTGTGTGTGTGTGTGTGTGTGTATAGTGTATAGTGTACATGTAAGTATCACGTTTCAGGGAAGATGCAGACAGTGTTGAAGTAACAAAAGTGTATTACTGGAACAGGGGGCAGGCAAAACAACAGGTCAAGGGCAGGCAGAGGTCAATAATCCAGTGTGGTGGGACAAGGTACAAAACAACAGGCAGGCTCAGGGCAGGCAGAATGGTCAAAACCGGGAAAACTAGAAAGCAGGAACTTTAGAAAAGACAGGAGCAAGGAGGAAACCGCTGGTAGGTTTGACGAACAAAACAAACTGGCAACAGACAAACAGACAACACAGGCATAAATACACAGAGGATAATGGGGAAGATGGGAGACATCTGGAGGGGGGTGGAGACAATCACAAAGACAGGTGTGTCAGAGATCTTCAGCGGAAAGTACGGTGTGTGTGTGTGTGTGTGTGTGTGTGTGTGTGGTGTGTGTGTGTGTGTGTGTGTGTGTGTGTGTGTGTGTGTGTGTGTGTGTGTGTGTGTGTGTGTGTGTGTTCAGACTGACCTGGGTTGGCCTTGAGTTACAGTAGTTTCCACTCTGTGCTGCAGGCTGCCTGGAAGTCTGTCTTTAAAAGTGGGCAGGGTAGGATGCCAGAGGAAATTAACTCCATGGCATCTGTGTGTGTGTGTTTAGCATCACTGTGTGTGTGTGTGTTTAGCATCACTGTGTGTGTGTGTGTGTTTAGCATCACTGTGTGTGTGTGTTTAGCATCACTGTGTGTGTGTGTGTGTGTGTTTAGCATCACTGTGTGTGTGTGTGTGTGTGTGTTTAGCATCACTGTGTGTGTGTGTGTGTGTGTTTAGCATCACTGTGTGTGTGTGTGTGTTTAGCATCACTGTGTGTGTGTGTGTGTTTAGCATCACTGTGTGTGTGTGTGTTTAGCATCACTGTGTGTGTGTGTGTTTAGCATCACTGTGTGTGTGTGTGTTTAGCATCACTGTGTGTGTGTGTGTGTGTGTGTGTGTTTAGCATCACTGTGTGTGTGTGTGTGTTTAGCATCACTGTGTGTGTGTGTGTGTGTGTGTTTAGCATCACTGTGTGTGTGTGTGTTTAGCATCACTGTGTGTGTGTAAGAGAGAGGATGACAGTGAGGAAATTGCAGCTCAAACTGCTCCATCTAATTCCAGCCTTTCAAATCCCATCCAGACTCTCTGAAGAAGACAGCAGTTCTTCCTGTCTCAAACCCTATTTCCTACATAACGCACTACTTTTGACCAGGGCCCATATGTCTCTTATCAAAAGTAGTGCAGTTTATAGGGAATAGGGTGACATTTGGGAGACATTGCATGTTTGTCTATCAACAGGATATGCTTTTCCATTGGCCGGTGTCACAGCAAATGAAGCAAACATTTCCTAGATGTAAATGCCATTCTCCTGAGAAAATTATTCAAATGTATTCAGAATCAATCATTCAGGATGTCCTCCAAATGTGTGTGTGTGTGTGTGTGTGTGTGTGTGTGTGTGTGTGTGTGTGTGTGTGTGTGTGTGTGTGTGTGTGTGTGTGTGTGTGTGTGTGTGTGTGTGTGTGTGTGTGTGTGTGTGTGTGTGTGTGTGTGTGTGTGTGTGTGTGTGTGTGTGTGTGTGTGTGTGTGTGTGGCCCTTCTCCAGAATACATAATGTAGTGTCTCAACCTTATTGAGACACCGGGCTCATTTGGTTATAGTTGTCAGGGTAACCACAGGTGATGCTGGGAGGTTTTTTCTACAACAGGTCTGCAAGGCGTTTCCTTGTGACTGCATTCTGATCAAATATTCTGGCAGCCTTCTTATTTGTATGTCAATTACATCCTTCACTGTGAAATTGTATAATTGACTTTTGACTTAAACCTTTTGCATGCAAGTCCATTGCAATGTGTCAACCCACGGTTTGGTGAACTCTCAAGCCTTTTTGTATGAACTGTATCTCTATCCTAAGTCTTGCCACTTGAAGCTGTAACATGCTCAGTTAGGCGCCAGGAAGGTAGATAAAAACAAATTCTCTGTCGATGTTGATGTTGATGTGATGCAAGGTTCTTTATTCTGAACCAGTCTAGACCCTTTTGACTCTTTGAGACGGTTTTGTTTCCAAGCTGTTTGGAGATGCCAGAGAGGCTGCCACAGTGTTTATTAGTAGAATGTCCTGGCTGCTATACTATCCTGTTCTGTTCTCTAGTAGAATGTCCTGGCTGCTATACTATCCTGTTCTGTTCTCTATAGAATGTCCTGGCTGCTGTACTATCCTGTTCTGTTCTCTAGTAGAATGTCCTGGCTGCTATACTATCCTGTTCTGTTCTCTATAGAATGTCCTGGCTGCTGTACTATCCTGTTCTGTTCTCTATTGAATGTCCTGGCTGCTATACTATCCTGTTCTGTTCTCTAGTAGAATGTCCTGGCTGCTATACTATCCTGTTCTGTTCTCTAGTAGAATGTCCTGGCTGCTATACTATCCTGTTCTGTTCTCTATAGAATGTCCTGGCTGCTGTACTATCCTGTTCTGTTCTCTAGTAGAATGTCCTGGCTGCTGTACTATCCTGTTCTGTTCTCTAGTAGAATGTCCTGGCTGCTATACTATCCTGTTCTGTTCTCTATAGAATGTCCTGGCTGCTATACTATCCTGTTCTGTTCTCTATAGAATGTCCTGGCTGCTATACTATCCTGTTCTGTTCTCTATCAAATGTCCTGGCTGCTATACTATCCTGTTCTGTTCTCTATAGAATGTCCTGGCTGCTATACTATCCTGTTCTGTTCTCTATAGAATGTCCTGGCTGCTATACTATCCTGTTCTGTTCTCTAGTAGAATGTCCTGGCTGCTATACTATCCTGTTCTGTTCTCTAGTAGAATGTCCTGGCTGCTATACTATCCTGTTCTGTTCTCTATAGAATGTCCTGGCTGCTATACTATCCTGTTCTGTTCTCTATAGAATGTCCTGGCTGCTATACTATCCTGTTCTGTCCTCTATAGAATGTCCTGGCTGCTATACTATCCTGTTCTGTTCTCTAGTAGAATGTCCTGGCTGCTATAATATCCTGTTCTGTTCTCTATAGAATGTCCTGGCTGCTATACTATCCTATTCTGTTCTCTATAGAATGTCCTGGCTGCTATACTATCCTGTTCTGTTCTCTAGTAGAATGTCCTGGCTGCTGTACTATCTTGTTCTGTTCTCTAGTAGAATGTCCTGGCTGCTATACTATCCTGTTCTGTTCTCTAGTAAAATGTCCTGGCTGCTATACTATACTGTTCTGTTCTCTAGTAGAATGTCCTGGCTGCTATACTATCATGTTCTGTTCTCTATAGAATGTCCTGGCTGCTATACTATCCTGTTCTGTTCTCTAGTAGAATGTCCTGGCTGCTGTACTATCCTGTTCTGTTCTCTAGTAGAATGTCCTGGCTGCTATACTATCTTGTTCTGTTCTCTAGTAGAATGTCCTGGCTGCTATACTATCCTGTTCTGTTCTCTATAGAATGTCCTGGCTGCTATACTATTCTGTTCTGTTCTCTAGTAGAATGTCCTGGCTGCTGTACTATCCTGTTCTGTTCTCCAGTAGAATGTCCTGGCTATTATACTATCCTGTTCTGTTCTCTAGTAGAATGTCCTGGCTGCTATACTATCCTGTTCTGTTCTCTAGTAGAATGTCCTGGCTGCTATACTATCCTGTTCTGTTCTCTATAGAATGTCCTGGCTGCTATACTATCCTGTTCTGTTCTCTATAGAATGTCCTGGCTGCTATACTATCCTGTTCTGTTCTCTATAGAATGTCCTGGCTGCTATACTATCCTGTTCTGTTCTCTATTGAATGTCCTGGCTGCTATACTATCCTGTTCTGTTCTCTATAGAATGTCCTGGCTGTTATACTATCCTGTTCTGTTCTCTAGTAGAATGTCCTGGCTGCTGTACTATCCTGTTCTGTTCTCCAGTAGAATGTCCTGGCTATTATACTATCCTGTTCTGTTCTCTAGTAGAATGTCCTGGCTGCTATACTATCCTGTTCTGTTCTCTAGTAGAATGTCCTGGCTGCTATACTATCCTGTTCTGTTCTCTAGTAGAATGTCCTGGCTGCTATACTATCCTGTTCTGTTCTCTATAGAATGTCCTGGCTGCTATACTATCCTGTTCTGTTCTCTATAGAATGTCCTGGCTGCTATACTATCCTGTTCTGTTCTCTAGTAGAATGTCCTGGCTGCTATACTATCCTGTTCTGTTCTCTATAGAATATCCTGGCTGCTATACTATCCTGTTCTGTTCTCTAGTAGAATGTCCTGGCTGCTATAATATCCTGTTCTGTTCTCTATAGAATGTCCTGGATGCTATACCATCCTATTCTGTTCTCTATAGAATGTCCTGGCTGCTATACTATCCTGTTCTGTTCTCTAGTAGAATGTCCTGGCTGCTGTACTATCCTGTTCTGTTCTCTATAGAATGTCCTGGCTGCTATACTATCCTGTTCTGTTCTCTAGTAAAATGTCCTGGCTGCTATACTATACTGTTCTGTTCTCTAGTAGAATGTCCTGGCTGCTATACTATCATGTTCTGTTCTCTATAGAATGTCCTGGCTGCTATACTATCCTGTTCTGTTCTCTAGTAGAATGTCCTGGCTGCTGTACTATCCTGTTCTGTTCGCTAGTAGAATGTCCTGGCTGCTATACTATCTTGTTCTGTTCTCTAGTAGAATGTCCTGGCTGCTATACTATCCTGTTCTGTTCTCTATAGAATGTCCTGGCTGTTATACTATCCTGTTCTGTTCTCTAGTAGAATGTCCTGGCTGCTGTACTATCCTGTTCTGTTCTCCAGTAGAATGTCCTGGCTATTATACTATCCTGTTCTGTTCTCTAGTAGAATGTCCTGGCTGCTATACTATCCTGTTCTGTTCTCTAGTAGAATGTCCTGGCTGCTATACTATCCTGTTCTGTTCTCCAGTAGAATGTCCTGGCTGCTATACTATCCTGTTCTGTTCTCTATAGAATGTCCTGGCTGCTATACTATCGTGTTCTGTTCTCTATAGAATGTCCTGGCTGCTATACTATCCTGTTCTGTTCTCTATCGAATGTCCTGGCTGCTATACTATCCTGTTCTGTTCTCTAGTAGAATGTCCTGGCTGCTATACTATCCTGTTCTGTTCTCTAGTAGAATGTCCTGGCTGCTATACTATCCGGTTCTGTTCTCTATAGAATGTCCTGGCTGCTATACTATCCTGTTCTGTTCTCTATAGAATGTCCTGGCTGCTATACTATCCTGTTCTGTTCTCTAGTAGAATGTCCTGGCTGCTGTACTATCCTGTTCTGTTCTCTAGTAGAATGTCCTGGCTGCTATACTATCCTGTTCTGTTCTCTAGTAGAATGTCCTGGCTGCTATACTATCCTGTTCTGTTCTCTATAGAATGTCCTGGCTGCTGTACTATCCTGTTCTGTTCTCTAGTAGAATGTCCTGGCTGCTATACTATCCTGTTCTGTTCTCTATAGAATGTCCTGGCTGCTGTACTATCCTGTTCTGTTCTCTATTGAATGTCCTGGCTGCTATACTATCCTGTTCTGTTCTCTAGTAGAATGTCCTGGCTGCTATACTATCCTGTTCTGTTCTCTAGTAGAATGTCCTGGCTGCTATACTATCCTGTTCTGTTCTCTATAGAATGTCCTGGCTGCTGTACTATCCTGTTCTGTTCTCTAGTAGAATGTCCTGGCTGCTGTACTATCCTGTTCTGTTCTCTAGTAGAATGTCCTGGCTGCTATACTATCCTGTTCTGTTCTCTATAGAATGTCCTGGCTGCTATACTATCCTGTTCTGTTCTCTATAGAATGTCCTGGCTGCTATACTATCCTGTTCTGTTCTCTATCAAATGTCCTGGCTGCTATACTATCCTGTTCTGTTCTCTATAGAATGTCCTGGCTGCTATACTATCCTGTTCTGTTCTCTATAGAATGTCCTGGCTGCTATACTATCCTGTTCTGTTCTCTAGTAGAATGTCCTGGCTGCTATACTATCCTGTTCTGTTCTCTAGTAGAATGTCCTGGCTGCTATACTATCCTGTTCTGTTCTCTATAGAATGTCCTGGCTGCTATACTATCCTGTTCTGTTCTCTATAGAATGTCCTGGCTGCTATACTATCCTGTTCTGTTCTCTAGTAGAATGTCCTGGCTGCTATACTATCCTGTTCTGTTCTCTAGTAGAATGTGCTGGCTGCTATACTATCCTGTTCTGTTCTCTATAGAATGTCCTGGCTGCTATACTATCCTGTTCTGTCCTCTATAGAATGTCCTGGCTGCTATACTATCCTGTTCTGTTCTCTAGTAGAATGTCCTGGCTGCTATAATATCCTGTTCTGTTCTCTATAGAATGTCCTGGCTGCTATACTATCCTATTCTGTTCTCTATAGAATGTCCTGGCTGCTATACTATCCTGTTCTGTTCTCTAGTAGAATGTCCTGGCTGCTGTACTATCTTGTTCTGTTCTCTAGTAGAATGTCCTGGCTGCTATACTATCCTGTTCTGTTCTCTAGTAAAATGTCCTGGCTGCTATACTATACTGTTCTGTTCTCTAGTAGAATGTCCTGGCTGCTATACTATCATGTTCTGTTCTCTATAGAATGTCCTGGCTGCTATACTATCCTGTTCTGTTCTCTAGTAGAATGTCCTGGCTGCTGTACTATCCTGTTCTGTTCTCTAGTAGAATGTCCTGGCTGCTATACTATCTTGTTCTGTTCTCTAGTAGAATGTCCTGGCTGCTATACTATCCTGTTCTGTTCTCTATAGAATGTCCTGGCTGCTATACTATTCTGTTCTGTTCTCTAGTAGAATGTCCTGGCTGCTGTACTATCCTGTTCTGTTCTCCAGTAGAATGTCCTGGCTATTATACTATCCTGTTCTGTTCTCTAGTAGAATGTCCTGGCTGCTATACTATCCTGTTCTGTTCTCTAGTAGAATGTCCTGGCTGCTATACTATCCTGTTCTGTTCTCTATAGAATGTCCTGGCTGCTATACTATCCTGTTCTGTTCTCTATAGAATGTCCTGGCTGCTATACTATCCTGTTCTGTTCTCTATAGAATGTCCTGGCTGCTATACTATCCTGTTCTGTTCTCTATTGAATGTCCTGGCTGCTATACTATCCTGTTCTGTTCTCTATAGAATGTCCTGGCTGTTATACTATCCTGTTCTGTTCTCTAGTAGAATGTCCTGGCTGCTGTACTATCCTGTTCTGTTCTCCAGTAGAATGTCCTGGCTATTATACTATCCTGTTCTGTTCTCTAGTAGAATGTCCTGGCTGCTATACTATCCTGTTCTGTTCTCTAGTAGAATGTCCTGGCTGCTATACTATCCTGTTCTGTTCTCTAGTAGAATGTCCTGGCTGCTATACTATCCTGTTCTGTTCTCTATAGAATGTCCTGGCTGCTATACTATCCTGTTCTGTTCTCTATAGAATGTCCTGGCTGCTATACTATCCTGTTCTGTTCTCTAGTAGAATGTCCTGGCTGCTATACTATCCTGTTCTGTTCTCTATAGAATATCCTGGCTGCTATACTATCCTGTTCTGTTCTCTAGTAGAATGTCCTGGCTGCTATAATATCCTGTTCTGTTCTCTATAGAATGTCCTGGATGCTATACCATCCTATTCTGTTCTCTATAGAATGTCCTGGCTGCTATACTATCCTGTTCTGTTCTCTAGTAGAATGTCCTGGCTGCTGTACTATCCTGTTCTGTTCTCTATAGAATGTCCTGGCTGCTATACTATCCTGTTCTGTTCTCTAGTAAAATGTCCTGGCTGCTATACTATACTGTTCTGTTCTCTAGTAGAATGTCCTGGCTGCTATACTATCATGTTCTGTTCTCTATAGAATGTCCTGGCTGCTGTACTATCCTGTTCTGTTCTCTAGTAGAATGTCCTGGCTGCTGTACTATCCTGTTCTGTTCGCTAGTAGAATGTCCTGGCTGCTATACTATCTTGTTCTGTTCTCTAGTAGAATGTCCTGGCTGCTATACTATCCTGTTCTGTTCTCTATAGAATGTCCTGGCTGTTATACTATCCTGTTCTGTTCTCTAGTAGAATGTCCTGGCTGCTGTACTATCCTGTTCTGTTCTCCAGTAGAATGTCCTGGCTATTATACTATCCTGTTCTGTTCTCTAGTAGAATGTCCTGGCTGCTATACTATCCTGTTCTGTTCTCTAGTAGAATGTCCTGGCTGCTATACTATCCTGTTCTGTTCTCCAGTAGAATGTCCTGGCTGCTATACTATCCTGTTCTGTTCTCTATAGAATGTCCTGGCTGCTATACTATCGTGTTCTGTTCTCTATAGAATGTCCTGGCTGCTATACTATCCTGTTCTGTTCTCTATCGAATGTCCTGGCTGCTATACTATCCTGTTCTGTTCTCTAGTAGAATGTCCTGGCTGCTATACTATCCTGTTCTGTTCTCTAGTAGAATGTCCTGGCTGCTATACTATCCGGTTCTGTTCTCTATAGAATGTCCTGGCTGCTATACTATCCTGTTCTGTTCTCTATAGAATGTCCTGGCTGCTATACTATCCTGTTCTGTTCTCTAGTAGAATGTCCTGGCTGCTGTACTATCCTGTTCTGTTCTCTAGTAGAATGTCCTGGCTGCTATACTATCCTGTTCTGTTCTCTAGTAGAATGTCCTGGCTGCTATACTATCCTGTTCTGTTCTGTATAGAATGTCCTGGCTGCTATACTATCCTGTTCTGTTCTCTAGTAGAATGTCCTGGCTGCTATACTATCCTGTTCTGTTCTCTATAGAATGTCCTGGCTGCTGTACAATCCTGTTCTGTTCTCTATAGAATGTCCTGGCTGCTATACTATCCTGTTCTGTTCTCTATAGAATGTCCTGGCAGCTATACTATCCTGTTCTGTTCTCTATAGAATGTCCTGGCTGCTATACTATCCTGTTCTGTTCTCTAGTAGAATGTCCTGGCTGCTATACTATCCTGTTCTGTTCTCTATAGAATGTCCTGGCTGCTATACTATCCTGTTCTGTTCTCTAGTAGAATGTCCTGGCTGCTATACTATCCTGTTCTGTTCTCTAGTAAAATGTCCTGGATGCTATACTATACTGTTCTGTTCTCTAGTAGAATGTCCTGGCTGCTATACTATCATGTTCTGTTCTCTATAGAATGTCCTGGCTGCTATACTATCCTGTTCTGTTCTCTAGTAGAATGTCCTGGCTGCTGTACTATCCTGTTCTGTTCGCTAGTAGAATGTCCTGGCTGCTATACTATCTTGTTCTGTTCTCTAGTAGAATGTCCTGGCTGCTATACTATCCTGTTCTGTTCTCTATAGAATGTCCTGGCTGTTATACTATCCTGTTCTGTTCTCTAGTAGAATGTCCTGGCTGCTGTACTATCCTGTTCTGTTCTCCAGTAGAATGTCCTGGCTATTATACTATCCTGTTCTGTTCTCTAGTAGAATGTCCTGGCTGCTATACTATCCTGTTCTGTTCTCTAGTAGAATGTCCTGGCTGCTATACTATCCTGTTCTGTTCTCTAGTAGAATGTCCTGGCTGCTATACTATCCTGTTCTGTTCTCTAGTAGAATGTCCTGGCTGCTATACTATCCTGTTCTGTTCTCTAGTAGAATGTCCTGGCTGCTATACTATCCTGTTCTGTTCTCTAGTAGAATGTCCTGGCTGCTATACTATCCTGTTCTGTTCTCTAGTAGAATGTCCTGGCTGCTATACTATCCTGTTCTGTTCTCTAGTAGAATGTCCTGGCTGCTATACTATCCTGTTCTGTTCTCTATAGAATGTCCTGGCTGCTATACTATCCTGTTATGTTCTCTATAGAATGTCCTTGCTGCTATACTATCCTGTTCTGTTCTCTATAGAATGTCCTGGCTGCTATACTATCCTGTTCTGTTCTCTATCAAATGTCCTGGCTGCTATACTATCCTGTTCTGTTCTCTAGTAGAATGTCCTGGCTGCTATACTATCCTGTTCTGTTCTCTATAGAATGTCCTGGCTGCTATACTATCCTGTTCTGTTCTCTATAGAATGTCCTGGCTGCTATACTATCCTGTTCTGTTCTCTAGTAGAATGTCCTGGCTGCTATACTATCCTGTTCTGTTCTCTAGTAGAATGTCGTGGCTGCTATACTATCCTGTTCTGTTCTCTAGTAGAATGTCCTGGCTGCTATACTATCCTTTTCTGTTCTCTATAGAATGTCCTGGCTGCTATACTATCCTGTTCTTTTCTCTATAGAATGTCCTGGCTGCTATACTATCCTGTTCTGTTCTCTATAGAATGTCCTGGCTGCTATACTATCCTGTTCTGTTCTCTATAGAATGTCCTGGGTGCTATACTATCCTGTTCTGTTCTCTAGTAGAATGTCCTGGCTGCTATACTATCCTGTTCTGTTCTCTAGTAGAATGTCCTGGCTGCTATACTATCCTGTTCTGTTCTCTATAGAATGTCCTGGCTGCTATACTATCCTGTTCTGTTCTCTATAGAATGTCCTGGCTGCTATACTATCCTGTTCTGTTCTCTAGTAGAATGTCCTGGCTGCTATACTATCCTGTTCTGTTCTCTGGTAGAATGTCCTTTGCCACCACCGTGGGACTGTCTGTGGGACGCGTCCCAAATGGCACCTCATTCCCTATCGTCAAAAGTAGTGCACTACATAAGAAATAAAGTCCCATTTGGGACGCAACCAATGTCTGTGGAGGCTGCGGAGGCTGTTGACGTGAGACAGGGTCTTTGTGATGGTAAACTGCTTCCTGAAAGCTGAAAGCTGGGGACCCCCTGCGAGACAGCCAACAGATCCACATTGTACGTGGACTGACTCGACATGTGGGATTAGCTGGTTAAATACAGTGACCTTTTCCCTTCTAAAGTAAAATGGTGACATTTAGAATACACACCTCAGAATACAGACAAAGCCTTTTCAACTCAACACTCTTCTTTCTTCTCCCAGAGCGTACTTGACAATCTGTGAAGAGAACACAGTCCTGCATGTTGATCAGATCATTGTGATACAGAGGGGTTTCTCCAGGGCGTCTAGTATCACACTATTCCATATAGTGCCATTTGGGATACATGCACTAGCTTTGTTTGATGAAGGAGTTTATTGAGTTGTTACTGTAAAGTAAAGTCCATGGCCACATGATGCAGAAGGCTTGAGATGCGTTACAGTGTATACACAGATCATCCACTCACTGCCAAGCCAGAGACACACAGCAAGAGAAAGAGAGAGACCTTGCTGTCTTGGCTGGTGTTGCTGCAAAATAAATACTGCTGAAAAGAAGGGGAAAAGAAAGAGAGAGAGGGTTGGGATCCAAACCAGAAACTAACGCCATGTTGTTTTTTTCACTTTCCTCTGTCACGCAGAGGCTGAATCACTGCTGAGAGGGATGAAAAAGAAAGACAACATGAGAGAGGGAGAGAGGTAGAGAGAGAAAAAGAGACATAGAGAAAAAAGAGAAAGAGGAGAGAGAGAGAGAGAGAGATAGAGAGAGAGAGAGAGAGAATGGAATAAAAATAGTCAGGGAAGGGAGCTGGTGTCTGGATGAGGCCGCCCACTAACCTCAACGGCGCCACACTCCCTGGCTCACCCCGGGTCTCCACAGGGAGGGGTCCCACCTCACACACATCTGGCTGCAAATGCTGCTCTCTCTCTGGGTACGGGGGGTCGCAAGGAGGGGGCCTCCGGTGCCTCTGGAGACTGCTCTCTCTCCCTGGCTCTGGGGCCTCTGGAGACTGCTCTCTCTCCCTGGCTCTGGGGCCTCTGGAGACTGCTCTCTCTCCCTGGCTCTGGGGCCTCTGGAGACTGCTCCCTCTCCCTGGCTCTGGGGCCTCTGGAGACTGCTCTCTCTCCCTGGCTCTGGGGCCTCTGGAGACTGCTCCCTCTCCCTGGCTCTGGGGCCTCTGGAGACTGCTCTCTCTCCCTGGCTCTGGGGCCTCTGGAGACTGCTCTCTCTCCCTGGCCCTGGGGCCTCTGGAGACTGCTCTCTCTCCCTGGCTCTGGGGCCTCTGGAGACTGCTCTCTCTCCCTGGCTCTGGGGCCTCTGGAGACTGCTCTCTCTCCCTGGCTCTGGGGCCTCTGGAGACTGCTCGCTCTCCCTGGCTCTGGGGCCACTGGAGACTTAACATTGAGAAGTGACAAAGGCAGCGCCCTTAATCACACTCTCCCCTTATGGATAAAAAGTAGTGCGCTGAAGTGACAAACTCTGTGTGAGACTCTCAAAGCTGGACCCACAGATAGAGCTGGGGACAGAGGAGTTAGTAGTTAGTTGGTTTAGATGTGGTAGATCCACAAGCTGCAGAGCCAGTTCCATAGCCAGGTACTGTACGTGGCTGTGAGGAGGTGTCATGTGTTACTTACTGGAGGGTGAACTAGCTGGACTGTTGCTGACTCATAGGCCAAGTCCCAAATGGCACCCTATACCCTACTGACACATTAGAATAACTTCTAACCTGGGGAGGCAGCACTGCTGAGGACTGGAGGGGGTCTTACATAAATCACACAGCAGTGTGTGTGTGTGTGTGTGTGTGTGTGTGTGTGTGTGTGTGTGTGTGTGTGTGTGTGTGTGTGTGTGTGTGTGTGTGATCAGACACACACCTGTGCGTGTGACACCACTGTGCTCAGACACACACACACGCACGCTCGCACTCGCTCGCTCGCTCGCTCGCTCGCTCGCTCGCTCGCTCGCTCGGACACACGACACACACCAGGCGGGACACCACTGAGCTCAGAGACACACACACACACACACACACACACACACACACACACACACACACACACACACACACACACACACACACACACACACACACACACACACACACACCTGGCGGGACACCACTGAGCTCAGAGACACATATACACACACACACACACACACACACACACACACACACACACACACACACACACACAACACACACACACACACACACACACACACACACACACACACACACACACACACCTGGCGGGACACCACTGAGCTCAGAGACACATATACACACACACACACACACACACACACACACACACACACACACACACACACACACACACACACACACACACACACACACACACACACACATACCTGGCGGGACACCACTGAGCTCAGAGATGCATTCCTTTATAACACTGTCACTTCCTGTTTCAGTTCCCTGGAGGACTCACACTTAGAGAGGAGGGTATGGACACATCATCTCTCCTGCGTCCCAAATGGCACCCTATTCCCTTTACTGTGCACCGGGCTCTGGGCAAAAGTAGTGCACTCTAAAGTTAATAGGTTGCCATTTGGGATGCAACACTCATCTCACAGAGGTCTCAGAGAGCAATGCAACTGACCACTAAAACAGACTAATGTACCCCATTATAATACCTACATAAAACATTGAATCCGTTTAATTCTAATTTTACGCCATACCAACAGTACTTATTGACCTTGTAAGTACCTTATACTGTAAGTATGACTATCATACTATACAGCTGACACAGCCATGGTTTGAGATGAAAATGTGCTGCATACTGTCTGAACCCAGCAGAGAGACTGATAGGAAGTCAGCCTTGTAGATGTTGAAATACAGGAGGAGGGAAGAAGAGAGGAACAGTGGGATGAGCGAAACAGACAGATGAAGAAAGAGAGAGGAAAAGGCAGACCCCAACATGCTTCTTCATCTGGAATGCATTTCAAGGAAAAATGATTTTAAGTGGATTAAGGAGACTGTACACAGAAATTGTTTTTTTTTCATTCCTCAGCTCCAAAAAATCTGGATCGCATTAGTTTTTTATGGACACTATTTCATTTCTCTGCATTTGTCAACTTTCTGTTGGAGCTGGGGGTGTATGCTGTACTGTATGAATACAGTCAGAGCTGGGGGTGTATGCTGTACTGTATGAATACAGTCAGAGCTGGGGGTGTATGCTGTACTGTATGAATACAGTCAGAGCTGGGGGTGTATGCTGTACTGTATGAATACAGTCAGAGCTGGGGGTGTATGCTGTACTGTATGAATACAGTCAGAGATGGGGGTGTATGCTGTACTGTATGAATACAGTCAGAGATGGGGGTGTATGCTGTACTGTATGAATACAGTCAGAGATGGGGGTGTATGCTGTACTGTATGAATACAGTCAGAGATGGGGGGTGTATGCTGTACTGTATGAATACAGTCAGAGATGGGGGGTGTATGCTGTACTGTATGAATACAGTCAGAGATGGGGGGTGTATGCTGTACTGTATGAATACAGTCAGAGATGGGGGGTGTATGCTGTACTGTATGAATACAGTCAGAGATGGGGGGTGTATGCTGTACTGTATGAATACAGTCAGAGATGGGGGTGTATGCTGTACTGTATGAATACAGTCAGAGATGGGGGGTGTATGCTGTACTGTATGAATACAGTCAGAGATGGGGGGTGTATGCTGTACTGTATCAATACAGTCAGAGATGGGGGGTGTATGCTGTACTGTATGAATACAGTCAGAGATGGGGGGTGTATGCTGTACTGTATGAATACAGTCAGAGATGGGGGGTGTATGCTGTACTGTATGAATACAGTCAGAGATGGGGGTGTATGCTGTACTGTATGAATACAGTCAGAGATGGGGGGTGTATGCTGTACTGTATGAATACAGTCAGAGATGGGGGGTGTATGCTGTACTGTATGAATACAGTCAGAGATGGGGGTGTATGCTGTACTGTATGAATACAGTCAGAGATGGGGGTGTATGCTGTACTGTATGAATACAGTCAGAGATGGGGGTGTATGCTGTACTGTATGAATACAGTCAGAGATGGGGGTGTATGCTGTACTGTATGAATACAGTCAGAGATGGGGGTGTATGCTGTACTGTATGAATACAGTCAGAGATGGGGGTGTATGCTGTACTGTATGAATACAGTCAGAGATGGGGGTGTATGCTGTACTGTATGAATACAGTCAGAGATGGGGGTGTATGCTGTACTGTATGAATACAGTCAGAGATGGGGGTGTATGCTGTACTGTATGAATACAGTCAGAGATGGGGGGTGTATGCTGTACTGTATGAATACAGTCAGAGATGGGGGTGTATGCTGTACTGTATGAATACAGTCAGAGATGGGGGTGTATGCTGTACTGTATGAATACAGTCAGAGATGGGGATGTATGCTGTACTGTATGAATACAGTCAGAGATGGGGGTGTATGCTGTACTGTATGAATACAGTCAGAGATGGGGGGTGTATGCTGTACTGTATGAATACAGTCAGAGATGGGGGTGTATGCTGTACTGTATGAATACAGTCAGAGATGGGGGTTGGAGATTATGTTTTATTTCCCCCTGAAAAATGAGGCAAACACATGATGTATAATTAGATGGTGAAGAAACGGGACATATATTTTGCTAAACCACAGGGAATTTGCTGAAGAGTCTCAGTGCACAGTTCTTCTGGGTTAAAGCTTTGTAAACAGAGCTTACTCTTTGTAACCAAATGTTTGCTAGCTCACAGACTTACTTCTGGAATCTTTATGAATGCACTTTCAAATATGCTCTAGTAACATTGGCCTCTTCTCTGTAAAAAAGCAAGGACATGTTCAAGTTGGGAAAGTGAAACAACTTGTAGGACATATTGGTTTATGTCCCAAACAGCACCCTATTCCCTATATAGTGCCCTATTGGCCCTGGTATATATAGTGCACTATAAAGGGAAAAGGGTGCCATTTGGGATGCACAGATTGTAACCCAGGGAAGTTATGTTCCCAGTTCCTCCATTTCATTCATTAAAAACTCCCCACCTTCCCTACCTCCACCAGCCACCACCTCCAATATGGCTGGATGAAGTTTTCTCTTGCTGATGTTGCATTTCCGCTCAAACTTAACCAGCCTCTAAAGAGCATTTCTCTCTGCTGTCTGTGTCTTAATGGCTGTAACTGTTAACTGTTCAACCACATAATGCCTCTTTTTGGGCGACTAGGAGGCTCTTTGTCTCCGCTAACATTCTCACTAAATGTGTAAGTGGCTGCATCCCAATTGGCACCCTGTTCCCTTTATAATGCACTACTTTCAACCAAGGAACAGGGTGCCATTTGGGATGCTACACTGTGTCATGATGCTCAGCTCACGGCTCAGCTCATGGCTGGAACATTAAGAGTGATTGAGATAAATCATGAGATCATGTGACGTTACTGTTCTTCATTTGGAGTGGTCCCTGATATCACTACTGCACTCTAACACCCCTCATCTGGTAACAATAGCTGCTAGCTGCTTCAGCCACCCAAAGCCCCTTCCATCAAGCACACACACATTCATGCATTCACGCACGCACGCACGCACGCACGCACGCACACACGCACGCACATACACGAACACACACACACACACACACACACACACACACACACACACACACACACACACACACACACACACACACACACACACACACACACACACACACACACACGCAACTGGCTGCAGTGAAATGTAAAGTGTAAACCCGGAGAGAGAATAAACGTTCTGGAAGATCAGAAAGGAATCTGTTGTAAACGCTGTACATGTATTTTGAGATGAACGCAGCAGAGCTTTTACATGAAACACCTTTTGTCCTGTTGGAGAAACTGTTGGCTATTAGTGCACTACTTTTGACTAGGGCACGTAGGGTGCACTATATATTGAACAGGGTGCCATTTGGGACACAACCGCTGTCTGCTCATTACTCCTATGATAACAGTGGAATTAGGGCTAAATGAGTTGATCTAATTCATACACACAACATTGGTTCTGATTGCTCTGCCTTTCATGTCCAACCAGACTGTCACCGCACTGTGTTTGGTTTAGGAGGAGAGAAAACAAGCACCAGATTGTTGAAGGCCCAATGCAAACAGTGTCCTAGGTGCTGTAGTGTGTATGCATGCATTGGGAATGATTGTTGCCAGATTAGAGAACATGTATGTTTGACTTCAAAGGACTAGACTGAATGTCTATGTGTGGATGCTTCTCAAAATCATCACTCATTGTAACCATATTTACCGATGAATGCATTGTGAATGATTGTTGCCAGATCAGAGACTTTGTATGTCTTGCTTTGGAGCGAATGTTTTTTTTTCTCAAAATCATCAGACATTGCAACCATATTTACCTACCCATGCATGCTAGCTCATTCCATACTTGTGTGGATGCGGATTGATGACTGTAATAACACAGGTTGAAAAGAGGATAAGACGGCCCTCAGCTATCTACCAGACATAAAACAAATCATATCCGCTCATCTTAGAGGACTTAAGAACACAGATAGAAAGTAAGACTAGCAGTCTGTCTGAACTACAGATGAAAAGAAAGCTCTGAGCACTCTATCGTCCGGTCTCGCATGCACACACACACACACACACACACACACACACACACACACACACACACACACACACACACACACACACACACACACACACACACACACACACACACACACACACACACACACACACACTGCCTTCCTGCCTCCTGTCCTGAGCCCGGAGTTGTCCCATCAGAAAGTTGGAGGTCAGAGGTCAGGTCAGGGCAGGCCCAGAGGATTATGGGATGCTTAATGTCTCAAAGCCCTGGTTATGTTCCAAATGACACGCTATTCCCTATGTAGTGCACTACTTCTGACCAGGGCCCATAGGGAATAGGGTGCCGTTATGGGATGCAGCCTGAGAGCCCTGCATGGCTGCTGGCCGGTCTGACAGTCACCAGGAAATGAAGAGTGTCTATATAAAGCCAGTTATAACGTGTCAGACAAAGACAGCAGGCGAGAGCAGAGCAGGCCAGGGAGGCATTCACTCCCTCACTCCCCGTGTCAACAGGCCAGACTGGAGATGGAGAGATGGACATAGAAAGGGGGGGGGGGGGGGCAGAGAGAGCGAGAGGGAGAACAAAGTGAAAGAGATAGGAGGACAGAGAGAGAATGTGGGAGGACAGAGAGAAAGTGAGAAAGGGCGAAAGAGAGAGAGAGAGAGAATGTGGGTGGACAGTAAGAAAGGGAGGACAATTTCTCAGCTGTTGAAACATGAGTGGTCTGTCAGTTTTTTCTGCTTATTGAATATCTCCAGTGGAAGTGAGAGTGTGAGCTCTGAGGGGTTAGACTGAGCTGTGACAGACAATATGAGACTACACCAACATGAACCACACCAGCTCTGGAATCTTCTCTCTCCTCCTATGGATCCTTGTCCCTCTCCCTCTCTACAGTCAGTAAAAGAAAGCAATGGCACTCCACATTGCTTAAATTCTATTGTGTTGTTAATGAATGTATTATTTAATTTTATAAAACATTTTTGTTAATGTTTTTAAATTGATATCTGACTTGAGAGCAAGAGGGAGAGAGAAGGAGAGAGAAGGTGAGGGAGAAAGAGAGCATTATTAGTTTCCGTTGTGTAATACCACGACTGAGTGGCTGGAGCAGGGTTAAGTCTCTCTGGAGGAGTCCTGCACAACTCAGCTGCTCTCTGCCTCTCTCTCAGCGACGGTGTGTGTGTGCTTCAGTGTAGTTTTGATAGGTCGTTACAGGATGTTTCTGTGCTACGTCCAAAATGGCACCCTATAACCTGCATACGTTTGACCAGGGCTTGCAGACTGTGTGTCAGGCTGGTTATGTTATGGTTCTATGGCTGGAGGTGCTGAGTGTTCCATTAGTATCAACACCAAACCGTTAAAGCAGCCCAGCAGCAATGGCACATTATCTACACACTGATGCACACTTCAGGCTGTATCCTGCCAATCAAAGATCTGCATGTGACTGATTAACAGAAAGTCATTTAGCAACTCAACAGAATTAGTTTGAGTGAGACACCACTACAAAGCTGTGTAGTATCTAAGTATGTGACTGTACTCTGATACAGAAGCATCGGGCCTCTCAGTGAGCACGTTAAGACCCTGTCCCTCTGTCTCCAGTCAAAGCCCAGAGGAACGCTCGCTCGTCTGTGTACCACGGTGTGTAAGTTCACAGCTAATGGGAAAACACTGTCAGTGTAAATGTTTCAACATGACATCTCTATTTCCACTCAGCTCTACCTCATTAACAGATCTCTGTCTCGTAGTTTCTGCCCTTTGCTCTGTTTCTGCTTCTTCTGTCTCCATGTTAGAGTGAAAACCTCTCCTCTCTTCTGTTGTTTTGGCTTCGGTCACGTCTTCTCCATGTCCCCGTGGTGTGTCTCTAAGTGTGTGCCTGCGTGTGTGAGAGTGTGTATGTCTGCGTGTGTGTGTGTGTGTGTTTGTGCCTGGTCTCCTCCACTTCCCTACATCCCTGTCCGGCAGTCCTCAGGTTGTTTGTGAAACAGGAGACCTGGAGTCCTGCGGGACGAAACAGAGAAGACGAGGGCTGCACCTCCCCCCTCACCTCCCTGGCCCCAGTGGTCCCTTATGGCCCCTAAAACACTGGGCTTCTTCTTCTAGAGTGTGAGTGTGTGTGTGTGCATGTGCGTGTGTGTGCTTGCGTGTGTGACCATGTGTGTGTGTGTGTGTGTGTGTCTGGGAGGTAGATGTCACACTGAGTTAGTCCAGCAGACTGCCTGGGTCCGGCTAGACCGGAGAACAATATTTTTCTTAGATTGTCCCTGAGTGGTGGTAGCCTGTGGAAGGGCATACTGGTCTAGCTCCTTTACAGTCCCCCTCTCTTTCCATCTCTACCTCCCTCCAACTCTAACTCTCCATCCATCCCTCCTTCCCTCCACCTCTCATCCCTCTCTCCACCTCTCTATCCCCATCTCATCCCTCTCTCCACCTCTCTATCCCCATCTCATCCCTCTCTCCACCTCTCTATCCCCATCTCATCCCTCTCTCCACCTCCCTATCCCCATCTCATCCCTCTCTCCACCTCCCTATCCCCATCTCATCCCTCTCTCCACCTCTCTATCCCCATCTCATCCCTCTCTCCACCTCTCTATCCGCATCTCATCCCTCTCTCCCCCTCTCTATCCCCATCTCATCCCTCTCTCCACCTCCCTATCCCCATCTCATCCCTCTCTCCACCTCTCTATCCCCATCTCATCCCTCTCTCCACCTCCCTATCCCCATCTCATCCCTCTCTCCACCTCCCTATCCCCATCTCATCCCTCTCTCCACCTCTCTATCCCCATCTCATCCCTCTCTCCACCTCTCTATCCCCATCTCATCCCTCTCTCCACCTCCCTATCCCCATCTCATCCCTCTCTCCACCTCTCTATCCCCATCTCATCCCTCTCTCCACCTCCCTATTCCCATCTCATCCCTCTCTCCACCTCTATCCCCATCTCATCCCTCTCTCCACCTCTCTATCCCCATCTCATCCCTCTCTCCACCTCCCTATCCCCATCTCATCCCTCTCTCCACCTCCATATCCCCATCTCATCCCTCTCTCCACCTCTCTATCCCCATCTCATCCCTCTCTCCACCTCCCTATCCCCATCTCATCCCTCTCTCCACCTCCCTATCCCCATCTCATCCCTCTCTCCACCTCCCTATCCCCATCTCATCCCTCTCTCCACCTCCCTATCCCCATCTCATCCCTCTCTCCACCTCTCTATCCCCATCTCATCCCTCTCTCCACCTCCCTATCCCCATCTCATCCCTCTCTCCACCTCCCTATCCCCATCTCATCCCTCTCTCCACCTCCCTATCCCCATCTCATCCCTCTCTCCACCTCTCTATCCCCATCTCATCCCTCTCTCCACCTCCCTATCCCCATCTCATCCCTCTCTCCACCTCCCTATCCCCATCTCATCCCTCTCTCCACCTCCCTATCCCCATCTCATCCCTCTCTCCACCTCCCTATCCCCATCTCATCCCTCTCTCCACCTCCCTATCCCCATCTCATCCCTCTCTCCACCTCTCTATCCCCATCTCATCCCTCTCTCCACCTCCCTATCCCCATCTCATCCCTCTCTCCTGCTCTTTCTTTTATTCACATTTTTCTAAAGTTTCAGCACCACCAGTGCTCAATGAATACTGCCTCTTTTTCCTCAGACTGCTCCTACTCTACCATGCCTACTGTTATCCTGTATCTACAGGATGCACCAGTCTGACTGTCTGTGTTCCCAGTGCAGCTAGAGGGTTAGCTGTGTGCTACTGTCAGTGTACCAGGTCTTATCTTCAGGTCTGTGACTTCTGCACCACCATTAGTGGTAATATATTTCAGTTGTGTTTCAGGGCTCTCACATTACCTTCTATTGGACTTTTCCTCTCTGTCCTCAAGCAGTTGTGTTTCAGGGCTCTCACATTACCTTCTATTGGACTTTTCCTCTCTGTCCTCAAGCAGTTGTTTTTCAGGGCTCTCACATTACCTTCTATTGGACTTTTCCTCTCTGTCCTCAAGCAGTTGTGTTTCACGGCTCTCACATTACCTTCTATTGGACTTTTCCTCTCTGTCCTCAAGCAGTTGTGTTTCACGGCTCTCACATTACCTTCTATTGGACTTTTCCTCTCTGTCCTCAAGCAGTTGTTTTTCAGGGCTCTCACATTACCTTCTATTGGACTTTTCCTCTCTGTCCTCAAGCAGTTGTGTTTCAGGGCTCTCACATTACCTTCTATTGGACTTTTCCTCTCTGTCCTCAAGCAGTTGTGTTTCAGGGCTCTCACATTACCTTCTATTGGACTTTTCCTCTCTGTCCTCAAGCAGTTGTGTTTCAGGGCTCTCACATTACCTTCTATTGGACTTTTCCTCTCTGTCCTCAAGCAGTTGTGTTTCACGGCTCTCACATTACCTTCTATTGGACTTTTCCTCTCTGTCCTCAAGCAGTTGTGTTTCAGGGCTCTCACATTACCTTCTATTGGACTTTTCCTCTCTGTCCTCAAGCTGTTGTGTTTCAGGGCTCTCACATTACCTTCTAGGAGGAGGGACTGAGGCAGCTATACTATTCTGGAATACATTAAGAATCCATTGACAACAATAAACCATATGTTTTCTTGGAAGGAGAGCAAGGCAGTGTTTCAGTTGAGTGACATTTTTCTTGTCTAAATTGTTCTCGACAGAAATATCTGGGATGTCCCACATCTACTTTCAAGGCTGGGAGTACCATAGCATGTAGAATCAAATAACGCTGGCTAGAATGAAAAGAGAGAGAACTTGTTTCATTGTGAAGCCAGTGAATTCCATAGCATGTGAAATGAAAGAATGAGAGACATAGCCCCCCACCTTCCTACCCCCTTGCACACCCACTCTCCCATCCCTACACCCCTCGTCCCTCAAACCTAGACAACCATGATATGAAATCCAATAACTCCCTTGCAATGGTACATCACAAAATATTTTCCTTGGGCCCATGTATGAGCAGTGAGAAAGGTGTGAATGGTGTGGTGAGATATGATGTGGGTTGTAGCCTGCTGAGAGGGTGGGTGGTGGGCTGGGTGGTGGGCTGGGTGGGCTCTCTAGGCATGCAGCTGTCTGGTGGTGGTCTCTCTCTTTCTCCCTCCCACCTTTTCTCTTTCCTTCTTTCTCCCTCCTCTCTCTCTCGCTTTTCTCTTTCTCTCCTCTCTCTCTTCTCTCTCTCTCTCTCTCTCTCTCTCTCTCTCTCTCTCTCTCTCTCTCTCTCTCTCTCTCTCTCTCTCTCTCTCTCTCTGTGTCTCCCTCTCTTTGCCCATCTGCCTTTAGACTCGGTCCAGGTGGGAGTATCTGTGAACTCGACACTATGTGGGGTGCTGGGGGGTCGAGGGGAGAGGGACACACTTCGGGTGCCAGCTTTAGCAGGCATTCCATCAACACCAGCATGTCTGCTGTCAACTGGACTAATCTGCAGCCAACAGTTGTAAAAATAGGGTGTTATTTTTCGCCGGGATCACTAGTGGGATAGCTGGGTCTCAGTCTCAGGGTTGGCTGGTGGGAGATTGGGGGGGGGGGGGGAAGTCATGGGGTATAATCCCCCAGTTGTTCCCCTGATTGAAAAGCAAATACATCTTTCATCGCTGCTGTCATAAAATCTACCGCTTCTCAAAGCCCTATAATTAACAGTTCTATAAATAACAGTACCTCTGCCTACCAAATGGGACCCCATTCACTACATAATGCAAAAGTAATGCACTATATAGGGAATAGGGTGCAATTTGGGACACTAACTAGGCCTACTACTGATATTGATTATTGATATGACTTAATATGAATATATGAATAATATCTACATTATTAATGTGAGTTTCAATGCTACTGCTGCTACTACTGCTATGAATGGTACATTAGCAGGAGTGATAACAGTAGTATGTGTAGTAGATGTGGGGAAGAGAGTAAACATACTGCATATTTTATGTCCTGGAAGACACTGTCAGACAGACAGGAGGGTGTGAGGTTTAGGATGTGATGATGTTTAAGATGTGATGATGTTTAGGATGTGATAATGTTGAGGATGTGATAATGTAGAGGATGTGATCATGTTTAGGATGTGATCATGTTTAGGATGTGATCATGTTTAGGATGTGATCATGTTTAGGATGTGATCATGTTGAGGATGTGATAATGTTGAGGATGTGATTATATTGAGGATGTGATAATGTTGAGGATGTGATAATGTTGAGGATGTGATAATGTTGAGGATGTAATAATATTGAGGATGTGATAATATTGAGGATGTGATAATATTGAGGATGTGATAATATTGAGGATGTGATAATATTGAGGATGTGATTATGTTGAGGATGTGATTATGTTGAGGATGTGATTATGTTGAGGATGTGATAATATTGAGGATGTGATTATGTTGAGGATGTGATTATGTTGAGGATGTGATTATATTGAGGATGTGATAATATTGAGGATGGGATTATGTTTAGGATGTGATTATGTTGAGGATGTGATTATATTGAGGATGTGATAATATTGAGGATGTGATTATGTTGAGGATGTGATAATATTGAGGATGGGATTATGTTTAGGATGTGATTATGTTGAGGATGTGATTATGTTGAGGATGTGATAATATTGAGGATGTGATTATATTGAGGATGTGATAATATTGAGGATGTGATTATATTGAGGATGTGATAATATTGAGGATGGGATTATGTTTAGGATGTGATTATGTTGAGGATGTGATAATATTGAGGATGGGATAATGTTTAGGATGTGATTATGTTGAGGATGTGATTATGTTGAGGATGTGATAATATTGAGGATGTGATTATATTGAGGATGTGATTATATTGAGGATGTGATTATGTTGAGGATGTGATTATGTTGAAATGTGATTATGTTGAGGATGTGATAATATTGAGGATGTGATAATATTGAGGATGGGATTATGTTTAGGATGTGATTATGTTGAGGATGTGATTATGTTGAGGATGTGATAATATTGAGGATGGGATTATGTTTAGGATGTGATAATGTTTAGGATGTGATTATGTTGAGGATGTGATTATGTTGAGGATGTGATAATATTGAGGATGGGATTATGTTTAGGATGTGATTATGTTGAGGATGTGATTATATTGAGGATGTGATTATGTTGAGGATGTGATAATATTGAGAATGTGATTATGCTGAGGATGTGATTATGTTGAGGATGTGATAATATTGAGGATGTGATTATGCTGAGGATGTGATTATGTTGAGGATGTGATAATATTGAGGATGGGATTATATTGAGGATGTGATTATATTGAGGATGTGATTATGTTGAGGATGTGATTATGTTGAAATGTGATTATGTTGAGGATGTGATAATATTGAGGATGTGATAATATTGAGGATGGGATTATGTTTAGGATGTGATTATGTTGAGGATGTGATTATGTTGAGGATGTGATAATATTGAGGATGGGATTATGTTTAGGATGTGATAATGTTTAGGATATGATTATGTTGAGGATGTGATTATGTTGAGGATGTGATAATATTGAGGATGGGATTATGTTTAGGATGTGATTATGTTGAGGATGTGATTATATTGAGGATGTGATTATGTTGAGGATGTGATAATATTGAGGATGTGATTATGCTGAGGATGTGATTATGTTGAGGATGTGATAATATTGAGGATGTGATTATGCTGAGGATGTGATTATGTTGAGGATGTGATAATATTGAGGATGGGATTATGTTTAGGATGTGATTATGTTGAGGATGTGATTATGTTGAGATGTGTAGCATTTGGTGACAGAGCAGCTTTAAAGGCTCCTGTTATCTAGTTCTTGATCACCATGACAGGTGGACAGGGCCTGTGCTTAGGGGTTACATTCTTAGAAAAAAAGGTGCTATCTAGAACCTCAAAGGGTCCCCATAGGAGAACCCTTTGAAGAACCCTTTTTGGATCCAGATAGAACCCTGTGGAGTTCCATGTAGAACCCTTTCAACAGATGGTTCTACCTGGAACCCAAAGAGTTTTACCTAGAACCAAAAAGGGTTCTACCTGGAACCAAAAAGGGTTATCCTATGGGGACAGCCAAAGAGTGTAGGGGTCAAGGGTTAGAGGTCAGGTGCTGGCCAGATGTAGGCCCATTGACTCTATTAGCCCTTCGGAACACCCCTAAATCAGAAGACCATTCACTAGAGTTAACCAGTCAACACGCGTCGGGATAGACTTCTCTAGTGCTGTCTCTATATATCTCCGTCCACAATAAAACCCAATTAGCTCAATTTCATGGTAGAGCATTCTGGTCTTTGTGAGTTTGTAAGTTATATATCAGCATAAATACAAATGATTCAACCCAGACCAAGCCAAGCTGTATGTGAACTGTAGGGGTTAATAATACAATTTAGAGTAGAAATGCTGAGATGGCAGTTTTCCCCCTCTTTTTCTCTCCTGCATTCGCTCTCTCTCTCTCTCTCTCTCTCTCTCTCTCTCTCTCTCTCTCTCTCTCTCTCTGTCTCTCTCTCTCACCCCATTCTCTCTTCCCCCCTCTGTCTCTCTCCTTCTCTCTCTCACTCTCCTTCCCTCCATCTCTTTGACAGACCTGGGCTGTTTTTGCCATTAATCACCCAGGGCTCAGCATGGTGGAGCTGGGAGCTGGGAGCTGGAGGGTTGGAGGCTGGAGAGGGGTTTGGGCAAATCAAATCAAATCTTACTGGTCGCATACACATATTTAGCAGATGTTATTGCAGGAGTAGCGAAATGCTTGTGTTCCTAGCTCCAACAGTGCAGTAGTATTTAACAATACACAACAATACACACATCTAAAAGTAAAATAAATATTAGGACGATCAATGTCAGAGTTGGGAATATAAATATAGATGTATATGATGGGATGTATAGACATTATGGACAGTATATGGATAGAATATGTAGTATATCTGTAGAATATGTAGTACATGTACAGCAATAGTTAAATAGGATAGGCCTTGACTAGAATAGAGTAAATACATATGAAGTGGGTAAAACAGTAAACCTTATTAAAGTGACCAGTGTTCCATGTCTATGTACATAGGCCACCAGCCTCTAAGGTGCAGGTTTGAGTAACCAGGTGGTCGCCGGCTAGTGACGGTGTCTAAAGTTCAGGGCATGGTGCTGGGTGGAGGCCGGCTAGTGGTGACTATTTAACAGTCTGATGGCCTTGAGATAGAAGCTGTTTATCAGTCTCTCTGTCCCAGCTTTGATGCACCTATACTGTCTCTGACTTCTAGATGGTAGCAGGGTGAACAGGCTGTGGCTCGGGTGGCTGAGGTCCTTGATGATCTTCTTGGCCTTCCTGTGACACCGGGTGCTGTAAATGTCCTGGAGGGCAGGCAGTGTGCCACCGGTGATGCGTTGGGCAGACCCCACCACCCTCTGGGGAGCCCTGCGGTTGTGGACGGTGCAGGCGGTGATACAGCCTGACAGGATGCTCTCAATGGTGCATCTGTAGACGTCTGTGAGGGTCTTAGTGGCCAAACTGAATTTCGGGGGGTGGGGGTCAGACAGGGGGTGGTGGGGGCTGAGGGGCTATGTCAGAGAGCAGCTTTGGGTCTTATTCTATTTCTCAAAGCACAGACATCTGTGACAATTCATGCAACTATAAGGTGAAAATCTTGTGAATAAATGTTGTAAGTGCTGTAAGGCTTTGGATGGAGCTAAGATGATGAGACGACAGAGGTAGACACGGATAGAGGTGGAGCTGGAGAGACAGAGCCTGCCGAGATAAAGAGAAGAGAAGACAGGGTGGAGAATGAATCAAGGGACCCTGGAGGAACAGATGACTTCACCAGAGAAAGAGAGGGGAGATGGAGATTAAAGGAGAAAAGAGGGGATAGATTGAGGTTAGGAAGAAAAGAGGGGATAGATTGAGGTTAGGAAGAAAAGAGGGGATGGATTGAGGTTAGGAAGAAAATAGGGGATAGATTGAGGTTAGGAAGAAAAGAGGGGATAGATTGAGGTTAGGAAGCCTGTGCTGTGCAGAAGACTGTGTCTGAATAAAGCGATAGGCTCTTTGAAATATGTTCTTTCCAGCACTACTATACAAGCAATCTCTGAATTTAATGACTCATGGTGTCATCTGCAGTCATCATCCAGAGGTGAAAGAAAAGGTTAGAAAGTTCATGTGAAACGATTTTAGGACCATGTGACTTTGCCTAACTCTACAGGTATGTATTCATAACGCGCCTCAGAGTAGGAGTACGAACTAGGATCAGGTCCCCGTGTCCATGTAATCATGTTCATAATTATTTAAAAGGCAAAACTGATCCTAGATCAGAACTCCTACTGTAATGTGCTTTATGAATACTGGCCCATTGACAATACCAGTCATCTCAGACATTCTAGGTTCAGATAGTTGTTCTACACACTTCTCCTGTCCCTCCCCCTTCCCTCCAGTCCCCTACCATTCTCCTATCCCTCCCCTTCCCTCCAGTCCCCTACCATTCTCCTGTCCCTCCCCCTTCTCTCCAGTCCCCTACCATTCTCCTATCCCTCCCCCTTCTCTCCAGTCCCCTACCATTCTCCTATCCCTCCCCTTCCCTCCAGTCCCCTACCATTCTCCTGTCCCTCCCCCTTCTCTCCAGTCCCCTACCATTCTCCTATCCCTCCCCCTTCCCTCCAGTCCCCTACCATTCTACTATCCCTCCCCCTTCTCTCCAGTCCCCTACCATTCTCCTGTCCCTCCCCCTTCTCTCCAGTCCCCTACCATTCTCCTATCCCTCCCCCTTCTCTCCAGTCCCCTACCATTCTCCTGTCCCTCCCCCTTCCCTCCAGTCCCCTACCATTCTCCTGTCCCTCCCCCTTCTCTCCAGTCCCCTACCATTCTCCTATCCCTCCCCCTTCTCTCTAGTCCCCTACCATTCTCCTGTCCCTCCCCCTTCCCTCCAGTCCCCTACCATTCTCCTATCCCTCCCCTTCCCTCCAGTCCCCTACCATTCTCCTGTCCCTCCCCCTTCTCTCCAGTCCCCTACCATTCTCCTATCCCTCCCCCTTCTCTCCAGTCCCCTACCATTCTCCTATCCCTCCCCTTCCCTCCAGTCCCCTACCATTCTCCTGTCCCTCCCCCTTCTCTCCAGTCCCCTACCATTCTCCTATCCCTCCCCCTTCTCTCCAGTCCCCTACCATTCTCCTATCCCTCCCCCTTCTCTCTAGTCCCCTACCATTCTCCTATCCCTCCCCTTCCCTCCAGTCCCCTACCATTCTCCTATCCCTCCCCTTCCCTCCAGTCCCCTACCATTCTCCTATCCCTCCCCCTTCTCTCCAGTCCCCTACCATTCTCCTGTCCCTCCCCCTTCTCTCCAGTCCCCTACCATTCTCCTATCCCTCCCCTTCCCTCCAGTCCCCTACCATTCTCCTATCCCTCCCCCTTCTCTCCAGTCCCCTACCATTCTCCTGTCCCTCCCCCTTCTCTCCAGTCCCCTACCATTCTCCTATCCCTCCCCTTACCTCCAGTCCCCTACCATTCTCCTATCCCTCCCCCTTCCCTCCAGTCCCCTACCATTCTCCTGTCCCTCCCCCTTCTCTCCAGTCCCCTACCATTCTCCTGTCCCTCCCCCTTCTCTCCAGTCCCCTACCATTCTACTATCCCTCCCCCTTCTCTCCAGTCCCCTACCATTCTCCTATCCCTCCCCCTTCCCTCCAGTCCCCTACCATTCTCCTGTCCCTCCCTCGTCTCTCTGTCTCTTATCCTCCAGCTTCATATCCTGGCCCTGCCTTCCAGATCTCATTGTTGTGTCTGTGTCAGAGACCCCAGGCCCACCTAACCCTAAACAGCCTGCCTGGCACTGTGAGAAAGCCTTGCCAAGCTATTGGGTTAGCTTTTGAGCACCACATCGATCACATTAATGAAAATGACCATCTAGAGAGGAAGGAGGAAAGGGAAGCCATTGTCCCAAATGGCACCCTGTTTCCTATGTAAAGACTACATTTGACTAGAGCCCATTGGACCCTGGTCAAAAGTAGTGCACTATATAGAGTATAGAGTCCCATTTGAGACAACCAAAGTGTTTACTAACAGGATTTCAACTAACCATGCCAGCCGTTGCTAATATGTTGGCTGGAGCCACTATGTAGCAGTAGTATTGGCAGTGGGACTGCTGGAGTGTTCTGTCTGGGTTGTAGTAATGCTCCTTTCTCACAACACCGTCTAATTCATAAAATAGGGAAATGGTCATCCAATTATATGGCTGAAAACAAAAGGGACTTGTGGCAGTGGAGTACTACTATACAGTGTGTTTAGACTAGCAGACCACTAGCAGCAGCAGCAACCAAGGCAATGCTGTGTCCCAAATGACACCCTATTCCTTACTTAGTGCACTACTTTTGACCAAAGCCCCATGGGTTACATTGTCGTCACTCTGGCTAAACTGTTTCCAGCGGTTGTCCTCCATTTCCAGTTTGCCAGCCAGAGCCTCTCTCACACCTGCAGATTATGGCAGAGTTCCAGACGTCATAGAGACTGGAACAATCAGAACAGCAGTAGTTAGAGAAGTAACCATGGTTAACAGGCTTTTAACTGGCTTGGGGATGTGTGAGTCTCTCTCTCTCTCTCTCTCTCGCTCTCTCTCTTTCCCACTCTCTTCCTCTCTCTTCCATTACCTTGGCTGTATATGTAAACATTTGATATAATAGCTAGCCTGTTGGAGTGTGTATTAGGACACAGTACCTGTCTGTCTACAAGTTAACGATACAAAGACTTCCATTGTGTCCAGCACATCTTCATCATCAGTGCTGTGGCTGAATGGCTGGGTGACCCTGGGGGAATGTTTGACCTCTGTCAGGAGATGTTAGAGGTGATTAAACCACTAGGCTGAGGAAAGAGACTGGCAGGTGGGCTATAGCAGTCAGTAGGGGGGAGAGGAGTCCCTATGGACCATGGAACTAGATCTCCTACTGTGTGTGTGTGTGTTTGTGTGTGTGTGTGTGTGTGTGTGTGTGTGTGTGTGTGTGTGTGTGTGTGTGTGTGTGTGTGTGTGTGTGTGTGTGTGTGTGGGTGGGGGGAGGGGGGAGGGTGTGTGTGACGTTTTTACAGATTGCTTGTGACAATGAAAAAATATAGTATATTGAGAAATAGTGTTAGCCTGGACATCCAGATTTTGCCAGAAGGAGTGTAAATAGCTGAATTAATTATCAGACAAACAAACAAATCATTCATTCATCCTCACTCAGTAAAACATTGCCATGTGCAATAATGACCTTAAATGACCATGTCATTTCTTGAAGATATCCAGGTTATTGTATTGTTTTGGGCCAACTCATTTCAATACTATTCATGCTCTAGGTAGTCCTGGGAATAGAGGTTTGTAGTGCTGTTTTTCTAACATGGTAGCTGGCAGGCAGAATGGCCCTCTGTTCCCTATGTAGTGCACTACTTTTGACCACGGCCTGTTGGGCTCTGGTCAAAAGTATTGCACTATATAGGGAATAGGATGCCATTTTGGGAACCAGCCTGGGTCTATTCTGCTGTGGGCCTGCTGAGATAAGAAGGTAAGAAGTCTTTGATTTGAGGTAAATCCAGGTAATAGTTTCCAGCTAGCTACGTTCAGGACAGAGGAAGGAAGAATAATCTGGTCACATTGGTTCTGCCACCTGCATAGACCCTTAGCCCTGCAGCTGTCAATCTGAAGCAGGAGATTGTGTGTTCAAACAGCTGCCAATGACAAATTGACAATGCTTTCCTGTGTTGTAGCCTAGTGGTTAGAGTGTTGGGCCAGTAACAAAAAGGTTGCTAGATCGAATCCCCGAGCTGATAAGGTAAAAATCTGTCGTTCTGTCCCTGAGCAAGGCAGTTAACCCACTGTTCCCACATTTCAGTTGAATGTATTCAGTTGTACAACTGACCAGGTATCCCCCTTTCCCCTTGTAAAGCAATTCAATGCTTCTCATGTTCTCTCTCTCTCTCATTCATACATGTGCATACATGCTTTCTATTAAAATAGAGCATTGCGTGGGCCTCAACATTATCTACCAAAGCGAAGGCTTTGCTAGATAAGGGACACGCCAAATAAAATGTAATCAGTGTGAGTGAATGTATGGTCGTTAATTTGTGGTCCAGAATGTCCCTCTTCGAGGTTCTTAAGTCTTCATTGAATTTGGGCAAAGCATGAAATTCACTTCATTTTCCTTAGTGGATTAGAAAGAAGTTGTTGTTGTGTGTGTGTGCATGGTGGCATGTGTGTGTGTGTGTGTGTGTGTGTGTGTGTGTGTGTGTGTGTGTGTGTGTGTGTGTGTGTGTGTGTGTGTGCTAAGCATTTCAGCAGTTTTTCCTACAGTCTCCCCTAGGCACACACACACTTCCATGAACCTGCTCTCTGGAGTTATCGATACATCTAGGAAACTGTTATCAATACATCTGGAACACTATTTAACATGCCCTAAGAACAAGCAGCACTTTAATGTAACCACTTTAAAGGTCATTTGATCATGTGCTGTATTGCTTCTTGTCGAGAGCAGCGTACATTCTATTCAAGGCTGATATTGGTTTCAATATTTATCTTGTGTTACACATTTCTCGTTCCCCAAGTGCACCTCTGGAACACAGTCAGAGAGTGAATGCCAGAGAGTGAGTTGAGGAGAAATAAGACAGAAAGAGAGAGAAGTTTGAGGAGGAATAAGACAGAAAGAGAGAGTGGGTTGAGGAGAAATAAGACAGAAAGAGAGTTGAGGAGAAATAAGACAGAAAGAGAGAGAGGGTTGAGGAGAAATAAGACAGAAAGAGAGAGAGGGTTGAGGAGGAATAAGACAGAAAGAGAGTTGAGGAGAAATAAGACAGAGAGAGGGTTGAGGGGTAATAAGAAGGAAAGAGAGAGAGGGTTGAGGAGAAATAAGAAAGAAAGAGAGAGAGGGTTGAGGAGCAATAAGACAGAAAGAGAGTTGAGGAGAAATAAGACAGAAAGAGAGAGAGGGTTGAGGAGAATAAGACAGAGAGTTGAGGAGAAATAAGACAGAGAGAGGGTAGAGGGGTAATAAGAAGTAAAGAGAGAAAGGGTTGAGGAGAAATAAGAAAGAAAGAGAGAGAGGGTTGAGGAGAAATAAGACAGAAAGAGAGAGAGAGTTGAGGAGAAATAAGACAGAAAGAGAGAGAGGGTTGAGGAGAAATAAGACAGAAAGAGAGAGAGAGTTGAGGAGAAATAAGACAGAAAGCGAGAGAGAGTTGAGGAGAAATAAGACAGAAAGAGAGAGAGTTGAGGAGGAATAAGACAGAAAGAGCGAGAGGGTTGAGGAGAAATAAGACAGAAAGAGAGAGAGAGGGTTGAGGAGAAATAAGACAGAAAGAGAGAGAGAGTTAAGCAGAGTTATTGTATTCCAGTATAACAACACCAACTGGGTTGTTAGAAACAGATCACATCACAGTAGGATGTTTGAGTGTAAGTCCATGCTATTTCCCGGATTTTAGGAATTGGTGCTTTTTACACTTTGACATTTTAAAACAAACATTGTGTAGTGTCTAAATCCCAAATGGCACACTATTCCCTACATAGTGCGCTATTTCTGACCAGAACTCTGATCATTCTATAAGTAGTTTATAAAAATATATAAAAATGTAACCTTTATTTAACTAGGCAAGTCAGTTAAGAACTAATTCTTATTTACCAAAAGGCAAAAGGCCTCCTGCAGGGACGGGGGCTGGGATTAAAAATACAAAAATAAATAAAATATAAATATATGACAACACACATTATGACAAGAGAGACAACACAACACTATAGGGAATAGCGTGCCATTTGGGATGCAACCAGTGGGTATGACAATAGAAAGCGTCCCAATCCGAGTCTTAAACAACATGCTTTTTATGTGTATCTTGCCAGATCCGGGGTTGTTTTTCACTTTTGACCAGCAGAGTGGATCCAGACAGAGGCCCCTGTTGTAGAGCTGCCTGCCTGGGCCCCTCGCTCTAACAGCAGCAGCTAAGACAAATGATCTCCTTCCATACTGCTGCTCTGATCTGGATGGCATCCCAAATGACACCCTATTGCCTTTATAGTCCACTACTTTTGACCAGGACCCATCAGGCTCTGTTCAAAAGTAGTACACTATGTAGGGAATAGGGTGCCATTTGGGACTGAGGCCTAGGCGGCCGGGCAGACTGCCCATATACATGACTACTGCCTCCATCAGCGACAGCAGGCTGCAAACGTGTGTGTGTGTGTGTGTGTGTGTGTGTGTGTGTGTGTGTGTGTGTGTGTGTGTGTGTGTGTGTGTGTGTGTGTGTGTGTGTGTGTGTGTGTGTGTGTGTGTGTGTGTGTACGTGTACGTGTGTGTGTGCCTGTGTGCATGTGTGTGTGAGTGCCTGTGTGCATGTGTGTGTGAGTGCCTGTGTGCGCGTGTGTGTGAGTGTGTGTGTGAGTGCCTGTGTGGTGTGAGTGCATGTGTGTGTGAGTGCCTGTGTGCGAGTGTGTGTGTGAGTGCGCGTGTGGTGCGAGTGTGAGTGCGAGTGTGTGTGTGAGTGCGCGTGTGTGCGAGTGTGTGTGTGGGTGTGAGTGTGTGTGTGTGAGTGTGGGGGGGCCGTGTGTGGCATGTGTGTGTGGGAGTGCCTGTGTGCGAGTGTGTGTGTGTGTGTGTGTGTGGGGGGGGGACGTGTGTGTGTGTGTGTGTACGTATGTGTGTGCCTGTGTGTGTGTGTGTGTGTGTGAGTGCCTGTGTGCATGCACTGATGTTTAAAGGGAGCCATATCAGTTCCCCAGTAATAGTAAAAGATGAAGAGAGTGAGGAGTGGAGAAGAATGGATTGGACACTACCCCCTCCATTATTGCTGTGGAATGTAAACCTGATATGTGTATGTTTGCTGAGTATGACTTCACAAGGTTGTCTACTGTAGCTAATTCACTGGTGCTCGGTATGCTCTAATAGATGAGCCAACTGTGTGTCTTATAGGCAACCAAGGCCATATATACACTTGAACGGATTTTAGTGGCACCCTATTCCCCTATTTAGTGTGCTTCTTTTGACCAGGGCCCATAGGGCTCTATAGGGAATAGGGTGCCATTTGGGACACATACTTTCTATGTACATGAATTACTTCCAACAGAAATATTTCTTGCTGTATGTTTCCCGTGATGAACCTTAGTGAACCTCCTTCTGGGTCAGTCTGCTCATGGATCCCACCCAGGACTTTATGAAAGGCATATGGCTGACGCTACGGTTAGACGTTACGGTTAGACGTTGGGCTGATGTGTATGTGTTGTTATTTTGTCATTTTATTGGGGTTGAGTGTAGACTCTCACCTTTAGAAGCAATATTATGTAATTCCTGTGACAGAGTAAAATATAAAATATTTTCCTATGCGTTAATCAACTGAGACAAAAGAGGAAAACACTGTGATTGTATGTTTGTTATAGCTAACTAAGCAGTTTTAATCGTTGCGTGGTGTTGGTTTCCTTACCTTCTGACCTTGCTCTTGTTATGTTTGAGACTCAGCCAGCTGTGTATTGGACATGGATGGCTGTTGCTAGTTATCATTCCATTCAGTGTGTTTGTTTCAACTTGTGTTTTTACACCATCTGATAAATCAATTGAGTTTTTTGTAGTGTGGTACAGTGATACAGTACATCCTCTCCTCTCCTCTCCTCCTCTCCTCCTCCTCTCCTCTCCTCTCCTCTCCTCTCCTCTCCTCTCCTCTCTTCTCCTCTCCTCTCTTTGAGTCTAATCCTCTCCTCTCCTCTCCTCCCCTCCTCTCTCTCCTCTCCTCTCCTCTCCCTCTCCTCTCCTCTCCTCTCCTCTCCTCTCCTCTCCTCTCCTCTCCTCTCCTCTCCTCTCCTCTCCTCTCCTCTCCTCTCCTCTCCCTCTCCTCTCCTCTCCTCTCCCTCCTCTCCTCCAGTCTAATATTCTCATTAGAGTATCTGGACTAGCAGAGAAACGTGTTTTCACATCCGATGTGTGACATCACCACCATGTATCAACAGCACCTAATAAACAGACAGGCAGCGCCTGAGGATTGTCTGGCTGGGAGAGTCCTAATGGACACACACACACACACACACACACACACACACACACACACACACACACACACACACACACACACACACACACACCATCCTCTCTCTGTCTCTAGTGACAGTGATATAAGGGAACATGAGTGCTGACTGTTCACAGTAATAATTGGAAAAAGTTAAAAGATAAACAAATGACAAAACTAATGTGCTGTTTTGGTTCAAAGTGCTGCTATTTAGTTCTGCAGTTTCCAGAGTCTGTGTATGTACACCAGATCCAGTCTTTAGCTTGGAATGCATCCCAAATTGCCCCCTATTCCCTACATAGTGACTATATAGTGTACTAGTAGTGCACTATATAGTTGAATAATGCTCCATTTGGGATGCTGCCAGAGCTTGGGCTTTACACTGAGGAGTCTGCATGCGTACCATGCGGTGCCATACACATAAACCCAGATTAATTCTGCCATCAAAGATCTTCCGGAATGTCTTATTAACTCAGTTCCACTGAGTCCTGCCTTAATCAAACTCCCCATTATAGCACAAAACAAAGAGCATCTAATGTACAGCCAGGCCAAGTCAGTCGCTAGTCAGCTAAAAGGTCTTAAAGTCAACTCAAGGCTGTGTCCCTAATGGCACCCTATTCTCTATATTGTGCACTACTTTTGACCAGTGTGCACTACAGGTGAAAGGGTACCATTTGTGACGCAGCCTAAAGCCGTGAGACGTCTGGTTGGCAAAATGTGTTTTACAACAGCTCTGACCTGTGACCTCCAACACAAAGGCCACACAGCAGGGAGAGAATAGCACGGCCACATATAACAGCCAGATTTGATCTCCCATATAAACAGTTGTGTGCGTTCAGCTATCAAGGAAACGGACAGGAAAGAACTGTGTTTTCCTTGGGAACTATATTGTCTATGGTGAGTCAGCAACGTTATACTGAAATAAAGTCAAATGTTTTTCACTATGATGGAAAGGGACAGGGAATGTTTCTCTGTGGCTTTGGATTTATTGTTGTAATATGTCTCCCTCCCTCCCTCCCTCCCTCCATCCCTCCATCCCTCCCCTACCTCCCTCCCCCCACCTCCCTGTCTTCTGCACATTGACATCCGATCAGAAGTCTGAAACCAGAACAAGATGTCTAAAGCTGTCACAGCAGGCAACACTTGATCAGAGATACATTCTCTGTATTGTACATAGTTATGGGCACAGAAACATGAAGGGAACTGGCGGACTGTGGTATTATCATTAGAGGTCAACCGATTAATCGGAATGGCCGATTAATTCGGGCTGATTTCAAGTTTTCATAACAATTGGAAATCGGTATTTTTGGACACCGATTGTGGCTGATTTTTTCTTTTTACACCTTTATTTAACTAGGCAAGTCAGTTAAGAACACATTCTTATTTTCAATGACAGCCTAGGAACGGTGGGTTAACTGCCTTGTTCAGGGGCAGAATGACAGATTTTTACCTTGTCAGCTCGGGGATTCGTTTTTGCAACCTTCCGGTTACTAGTCCAACGCTATAACCACCTGCCTTACATTGCACTCCACGAGGAGCCTGCGTGGCAGGCTGACTACCTGTTACGCGAGGGCAGCAAGAAGCCAAGGTAAGTTGCTAGCTAGCATTAAACGTATCTTATAAAAAACAATCAATCTTAACATAATCACTAGTTAACTACACATGGTTGATGATATTACTAGTTTATCTAGCGTGTCCTGCGTTGCATAAAATCGATACGGTGCCTGTTAATTTCTCATCGAATCACAGCCTACTTCGCCAAACGGGTGATGATTTAGCACTGTCGTTGCACCAATGTGTACCTAACCATAAACATCAATGCCTTTATTTAAAATCAATACACAAGTATATATTTCTAAACCTGCATATTTAGTTAATATTGCCTACTAACATGAATTTCTTATAATTAGGGAAATTGTGTCACTTCTCTTGCGTTCCGTGCAAGCAGTCAGGGTATATTCAGCAGTTTGGGCCGCCTGGCTTGTTGCGAACTATGTTTATAATCTACCTATTAGCCCAGCATCTTCAGCATTGATGTGTCTGAGTCATCATTCAGTGCACTCTAACCCCTCCTATAGAATGCTGAGGCTGAGAGAACACAACCCCAGTGAGACCAGGCTCCTAAGCTATGTGTCAGCTACAGTCAGCTATAGTGTCAGGCAGCAGAGCACTGACAAGGGAGAGATGCTGCTTGGATGGGAAGTAAAATACAACTTAGACATCAGTGAATTGGTTGAATGTCATGATATAAATGTTGTTGACGAAGTACTGGGTTGGCTATTATTGTTCTATATCAGTGTGACAGTGTTGTAACTCTGATACGGTTGGACACGAGGTAGTCTCCCTGACAGACATTCATAGTTTACAATATCAACCTCCAGTTGACATGAAATCGTTGTCTTAACTGGCACTTTAGTCCCTACATAGTTCACTATTTTTGACCAGAGCCTTATGGGTCCTGGTCAAAACTAGTGGACTACACCGGGAATAGGGATGTCATTTGGGACACAGATGAAGGCTAATGAGAATAGTCACGAGGAGATTAGGCTTGGTTCTGGACAACAGGTGTCCTCTTCATCAGCCTTTTAATTACACCCCCCCCCCCCCCCCCCTCCCCAGTGTCACAGCCCCTCTCAGTGTCCTAGGGGACATGACCTGGCCAAAGCCCCCCAGTCTGGCTATGCACTCTGTTTATTTGTTTATTATGACACTGAAGCCCCTCTGTGAGGAGAGAAGGAACAGTGGTGCTGGCTGTGTGTACTCCGCTCTGATAGTGAGGAGAGTGAGTGTGTGTGTGTCTGTCTGTGTGTCCTCTGGATCCTCCCGTCCCTCTCTGGTCTTGCACCTGGTGATCTAATCCCCTTGAGGACCAAACTGATCTCAAGCTGATCTCCTTATCGTTTCCCTCCAACACAGTCCCAGCCATCTCTCTCTCTCTCTCTTTCTCTCTTTCTCTCTCTCAATTCAAAGGACTTTATTGGCACAACATATGTTTCTTTCTCTTTCTTTCTCTCTCTCTCTCTCTCTGGTCTTGCACCAGGTGGTCTCCGCTAGACCCCCCTCCATCACTCCCCACCTCCTCTAGATGAAATATAATCCCCTTGAGGACCAAACTGATCTCAAGCTGATCTCCTTATCGTTTTTCTCAGTATTCTCTCTCTCTCTCTCTCTCTCTCTCTCAATTCAATTCAAAGGACTTTATTGGCACAACATATGTCTCTCTCTCTCTCTCTCTCTCTCTCTCCTCAAAGACCCTACCATGTGACAGCAGAATATTTAACCCATCAAATGATCTGAAGTTCTAACTGGCCAGTGTTCTGGTCCAGAGTTCTACAGATCCCATGATTCTGACATGAATCCTCTCCCCTCCCCTTCTTTGGTTGGTCAAACTTTGTGGTCGTTTCACTTTTTCCACCATTAACACTTTCACAGGCCAGGGAGCTCTGGGTTTCTGTAGAAAGCCAGTCTAATCCATCATTAGCCTGAATAAAGGAGTTTAGTAAAACACTGCCTGGGCTTGTAAGACAGCTAAAGCTAGGATGTATGTGGTCCAACAGGATTAAGGGAAAGGGGTTGTATAGCATTTTTCAAACTTTTCTTCAACGTTTGGGACAACACAGACAGTGTTCGTTTGGTCTGTAGTCTAGTCCATGTGGGACTGGGACTGAGACAGGCTGGCTGTCAGCAGGAAAAGTCTGTAGTCTAGTCCGTGTGGGACTGAGACAGGTTGGCTGTCAGCAGGAAAAGTCTGTAGTCTAGTCCGTGTGGGACTGAGACAGGCTGGCTGTCAGCAGGAAAAGTCTGTAGTCTAGTCCGTGTGGGACTGAGACAGGCTGGCTGTCAGCAGGAAAAGTCTGTAGTCTAGTCCGTGTGGGACTGAGACAGGCTGGCTGTCAGCAGGAAAAGTCTGTAGTCTAGTCCGTGTGGGACTGAGACAGGCTGGCTGTCAGCAGGAAAAGTCTGTAGTCTAGTCCGTGTGGGACTGAGACAGGCTGGCTGTCAGCAGGAAAAGTCTGTAGTCTAGTCCGTGTGGGACTGAGACAGGCTGGCTGTCAGCAGGAAAAGTCTGTAGTCTAGTCCGTGTGGGACTGAGACAGGCTGGCTGTCAGCAGGAAAAGTCTGTAGTCTAGTCCGTGTGGGACTGAGACAGGCTGGCTGTCAGCAGGAAAAGTCTGTAGTCTAGTCCGTGTGGGACTGAGACAGGCTGGCTGTCAGCAGGAAAAGTCTGTAGTCTAGTCCGTGTGGGACTGAGACAGGCTGGCTGTCAGCAGGAAAAGTCTGTAGTCTAGTCCGTGTGGGACTGAGACAGGCTGGCTGTCAGCAGGAAAAGGGAATCGTTGTGAAGCTGGTGGTGATTAAGTCCTACTACACTTTACCACACACACACACACACACACACACACACACACACACACACACACACACACACACACACACACACACACACACACACACACACACACACACACACACACACACACACACACACACACACACACACACACACACACCTGGGAACATGGGCTTGGATGATAAGAATAGTTTTCTCTGACTCAAGCTTTACTTCTCTCCCCCTTTTCTTCTCTTGTCCTTTCCTCTTCCTCGTGTTGGAACTCCTCTTCAGTTTACTATGTAATCTGAACATACACTGTACCTCTATTCCGCCCCCAAAGAGCACTTTGAATTAGAGATGTGACTGACTAGCTTTCCTAGTCTTCTGCAGTACTCAGACAAATACAAGACTCCTCCAATTCTGAGTGGTTTGCAGGTTTTATGCTCACATTAAGTTTTGCATTGAGATTTTAACAGAAAATAACATTTAGTCATTAACACATAAACGGTCATATCTTAAAAACAGAACTGGGGGCTACCAATGATGACCATGTGGTTTCAGTAATGATGATGTAGTAATGGTCATGTAGTAATGTATTAATGGTCATGTATTTTCTGCAGTGCTGTTGGTGTCCTTTTAATGTGGTTTGATTTCCTTAACCATAGTTTCTCTGAAAAGACAGCATCAGCAGTTTTAAAAAACCATAATATGGTTCAAGACCATAATATTACTTCCTGTCAGGCAGAAAGATGGTTATATGTACTGAGGTCCACAAGGATCATGGAATTTTCCCATGCCACATGTAATCCTACCAAATGCTTATGTCCCAATTTGAAGATTTCCCTGAGAAAGTTGAAAGCGCCAGCTGAGTTCAGTAGCATCACAGAACAGAGACAGATTCAGACTGATATGTGAGAAGTGATGGTAGAAGATCTGATATATGACAGGATTAATGACAGAGGTTTCCACTAACACAGTAAAGCAGAGATAAGCAAAACTAGTATTGTAAAGCAGAGATAATCAAAACTAGTATTGTAAAGCAGAGATAGTCAAAGACAGTATAGTAAAGCAGAGATAATCAAAGACAGTATAGTAAAGCAAGAATAACCAAAGACAGTATAGTAAAGCAAGAATAACCAAAGACAGTATATTAAAGCAGAGATAACCGAAGACAGTAAAGCAGAGATTGACTAGGCACCACATGGAAGTCATGTGTTACTTTACATTTACATTTTAGTCATTTAGCAGACACTCTTATCCAGAGCAACTTACACTAGTGAATGCATACATTTCATACAATATTATTATTATTTTTCCCGTACTGGTCCCCCGTGGGAATCGAACCCACAACCCTGGCGTTGCAAACACCATGCTCTACCAACTGAGCCACACGGGACTTCTCTCTTCGCTCCCATCATCTTCATACATGCCTTCATTATCACCTTCATACATTCTTCATTATCACCTTCATACATGTCTTCATTATCACCTTCTCCCACCCGGACCCCTAATGAAATCTCAATATGGCTGCTGGTGCTGCTGGTGCTGCTGCTATCTCCAGTACTACAGGCCTTGGATGTAGTTCCTTCCATCCAGCCTATAGATATACACTGACAGTTTTATATCAGGACAAGGGCCCTGCAAAATTCTGAACCCTTCAGAAGTTCAGCCAACAAAGCAGCCAGACACGAGGTACCCAGGCTGCTAGTCATGTAACAGGTGCTTCAAAGGAGTATGGTTGTACTTCCACTTCTGATATGAAGACCATATGAACAGTCAAGAAATGGCTGATAGCTTTATTATGCCAAGGAAGATCTTCCAACTGTGTTATCACTTTATTGCCTTATGGTATTGTGGTAACAACAGCACATAAAGAACATCATACAGAGAGAGAGAGAGAGAAAGAGTGGAGGGAAAGAGAGAGAGAGAGAGAAAGAGAAAAAGAAAGAGTGGAGGGAAAGGATGGTGTGACCTTTCTGGAATGTGGTTTCCTTTTCCCCATCCCAGAGAAGATGCATCTGCCATGCCTCACCTTTGACCTCTTAGTTTCCTACCGACACCCCAAGCCACGCAGAGCATGTGCAGTGTTTATGGACATATTCAATCTCTCCATATTCCAGTCTGTTGTCCCTACTTGCTTCAAGATGTTCACCATTATAGACAACAGAGAAAGCACGCCCCTATCCACATTGATGGGACCGCAGTGGAGAGGGTCAAAAGCTTCAGGTTCCTCGGCGTGCACATCACTGACGACCTGAAATGGTCCCTTCACACAGACAGTGTTGTGAAGAAGCAGCACCTCTTCAAACTCAGGAGGCTGAAGAAATCACAAACTTCTACAGATGCACCATTGAGAGCATCCTGTCGGGCTGTATCACCGCCTGGTACGGGAACTGCACCGTCCACAACCGCAGGGCTCCCCAGAGGGTGGTGGGGTCTGCCCAACGCATCACCGGGGGCACACTGCCTGCCCTCCAGGACATCTACAGCACCCAGTGTCACAGGAAGGCCAAGAAGATCATCAAGGACCTCAGCCACCCGAGCCACAGCCTGTTCACCCTGCTACCATCTAGAAGTCAGAGACAGTATAGGTGCATCAAAGCTGGGACAGAGAGACTGATAAACAGCTTCTATCTCCAGGCCATCAGACTGTTAAACAGTCACCACTAGCTGGCCTCCGCACAATACCCTGCCCTGAATCTTAGTCACTGTTACTAGTTGGCTACCACACGGTTTTCTACCCTACATCTTAGAGACTGCTGCCCTATGTACATACAGTCATTGAACACTGGTCACTTTAATAGGGCGGCAAGTAGCCTAGAGCGTTGGGCCAGTAGAGCGTTGGGCCAGTAACCGAAAGGTTGCTAGATCGAATCCCCGAGCTGACAAGGTAAAAATCTGTCGTTCTGCCCTTGAACAAGGCAGTTAACCCACTGTTCCTAGACCGTCATTGTAAATAAGAATTTGTTCTTAACTGACTTGCCTAGTTAAATAAATAAAATTATCTCGCATTCTTTATTCCCTCTCCTGTCAGGTGACCCCCCCTCTCCTGTCAGGTGACCTTCTTTCCCCCTCCATCTTTATTCCCTCTCCTGTCAGGTGACCTCCTTCCCCCTCTCCTGTCAGGTGACCTCCTTCCCCCTCTCCATCTTTATTCCCTCTCCTGTCAGGTGACCTCCTTCCCCCTCTCCATCTTTATTCCCTCTCCTGTCAGGTGACCTCCTTCCCCCTCTCCATCTTTATTCCCTCTCCTGTCAGGTGACCTCCTTCCCCCTCTCCATCTTTATTCCCTCTCCTGTCAGGTGACCTCCTTCCCCCTCTCCATCTTTATTCCCTCTCCTGTCAGGTGACCTCCTTCCCCCTCTCCATCTTTATTCCCTCTCCTGTCAGGTGACCTCCTTCCCCCTCTCCATCTTTATTCCCTCTCCTGTCAAGTGACCGACCTCCTTCCCCCCTCCATCTTTATTCCTTCTCCTGTCAGGTGACCTCCTTCCCTCTCCTACATGGTGAACTCTCTGTCTGTTAGTCAGTTTGTCTGTTAGATATTGGTCACCTGACAGACAGACTGACTAAACTCTCCTATCAGAAACAGAGGCTGTAAAATACAGTCAGTTTGTCTGTCAGTTGACCCTGGTTTACCCTGGTTAATGTTTCCCCAGTGATCAAACTGCCATCTGTTGTAACTGATATAGTCCCTAGAGACGGGAGTCACCACGTTCCTCACCCAGCAACACAGGTCACTCCTGAGTCCCAGGAAACTCTCTTTTGGGAATGTCAGCATTTACCCGTTAAATATGTGCGTTCCAAATGTCACCCTATCCCCTATGTAGGGCACTACTTTTGATCAGGGCCCCATAGGGGTGGGATGCAGCCACTGTCTCACATTTCATTATTAACCTGGGTTAGGGAAAGGGTGCTCTGTCTTAAAATGGTATCATGAATTACTCCATTACTTGCAAATTGTCTAGACCAATATGCATTACAATACGTAATTTGTGATATTGTACAAAGGCGAGCACAGCGACAAAAACTGAGATAAAGGCTTGAACCATGTGGATGGTTTCACCCCCTAGACTGATGTGTTTCTAGGCAGACAGACCGACATGGTGTCATCTGGTGTGGGATTCAATCTGTGTTGCCTGCTTCATGTTCACGCTGCTGTAATTCAATCAAACAACCATTAGGCAGATTGGAGAAGTCCCTCGGGACTGTGTGTGTGTGTGTGTGTGTGTGTGTGGAGGTGAGTAAGGAGGATATGGATGGTTGTGGGTTTTCATAAGGATCTAAGTGCTGTAGTCTTTCTCCAGTCTAATATAACTCCATGCAGATTCTCTGTGGTTCCAGGTTTACCATGGGTTAGCATTGCTTGTAGGTCCATTCCTGCAGGAAATTGTTTTTCTTTGAAGTCTTGAGGAATGGAATCCTTCTCTTTATGACTTTTGGTCTCATAAATGTGAACCGTTCTTCTCAGTAAATGTTATTGTGATCAGTTTCCTGTGATAGATCTGTTTTATCTCATGCTTTAAGCTGAAGGAGAATATCAAGTATTCTATGAAATATAAAACTAGCAGCTGTTTCTATCCCTGCTTCTTCAAAAGACAACAGAATGTATCCAGAATGTGCCTGTCAGCAGGATAGATGGTTAAGAAGAGACACTTCTAGTATTCTCCTCTGGATGTAAAGTGAGAGGAGAGAAACAGCACCATCAGCACACAGAAAACCTACGTCCCAAATGGCACTCTATTTTCTACGTCGTGGACTACTTTTGACCAAAAGTAGTGCACTACTGTATATAGATGATAGGGTGCCATTTGGGACGCAGACAGGGACTAACAGGCTGAGGTTACGATGATGTGAGGTTACCGAGACACTGTTAGGTTACCACGATGATGGAGTGCTCTCCTGGGAAATTGATAAGAAACAATCCATTATCTATATAATCTACATTATCAGTGGTCCCCTCTGGGTTATGGATCTGAGAATAACCATACTGTTCTGATTCATGATCTACGTTATCAGTAGTGTGTTAGGGATCTGAGGTTAACAATAACCATGTTGTTATTGAACAGTGTAGTGTCTCTCTTTAACTGTTACAATAGCAGCAACAGGCCAGTCAGCTAGCTAAGACCCATGTTGGAGGTGATGAGTGGAGGGAGATAAGGAGATGATGACCCGTTCACACAGACTGTTGGACTGGATGTGTGTTTCAATAGTTATAATGTGTCTCAGCTGTGTGTGTGTGTGTGTGTGTGTGTGTGTGTATGTGTGTGTGTGTGTGTGTGTGTGTGTGTGTGTGTGTGTGTGCATGCGCACGTGTGCACGCATTCATGCCTTTGTTTGTCTGTACATTTGTGTGTGTGTGTGTGTGTACGTGTCACATTGGCCATGGCAGCAGTGTATCCAATATCTAAAGGATACAGGGCTCCATCACCACAGAGTATCGTACTGTATGATATTACTACATCTTGTCTTTAAGCTGCAGTCCCTGGGTGCATCCCACATGGCACCTTATTCCCTATAAAGTGCACTTCTTTTAACCAGAGCTGGTCAAAAGTAGTGCACTATAAAGGGAATAGGGTGCCATTTGGGACAAAGCCCCGGTCCAATAAAGAGATGACTTCATGCGGTCAGTTTGATGATAATCTGTGGTTCTGGGAGGAAGACTTGAGTGTGTCTCTGTTACACAAGCATCTTAATGGAAGACTTGACCTTAGTACAGTCTTTAATTACTAACCCAGAACAACATGGAGAAGGGCAGAAATACATACTGAACTGGCAACATGAAGTAGAGTGGAAATACATACTGAACTGGCAACATGAAGTAGAGTGGAAATACATACTGAACTGGAAACATGAAGTGGAAGGGAAATACATACTGAACTGGCAACATGAAGTAGAGTGGAAATACATACTGAACTGGCAACATGAAGTAGAGTGGAAATACATACTGAACTGGCAACATGAAGTGGAAGGGAAATACATACTGAACTGGCAACATGAAGTGGAAGGGAAATGCATACTGAACTGGCAACAATGAAGTAGAGGGGACAACATACAGACTGAACTGGCAACATGAATGAGGGACGGGGGGATACAGACTGAACTGGCAAAATAAAGTATGGGTGAAATGCATACTGAACTGGCAACATGAAGTGGGGGGAACATAAAGACTGAACTGGCAACACGAATGGAGGGGGGAGGTAGAATACACACTGAACTGGCAACATGAAGGAGGGAAGAAATAAAACTGAACTGGCAACATGAAGGGAGGGATACAGACTGAACTGGCAACATGATGTAGGAGAGGAACTACAGACTGAACTGGCAACATGAAGGGGGGGATAGACTGAACTGGCAACGTGATGTAGGAGGGGAACTACAGACTGAACTGGCAACATGAAGGGGGGGATAGACTGAACTGGCAACGTGATGTAGGAGGGGAACTACAGACTGAACTGGCAACATGAAGGTGGGGAAGACTGAACTGGCAACGTGATGTAGGAGGGGAATTACAGACTGAACTGGCAACATGATTTAGGAAGGGAAATACATACTGAACTGGCAACATGAAGTAGAGTGGAAATACATACTCAACTGGCAACATGAAGTAGAGTGGAACTACAGACTGAACTGGCAACATGAAGTAGAGTGGAACTACAGACTGAACTGGCAACATGAAGGGGGGATAGACTGAACTGGCAGCGTGATGTAGGAGGGGAACTACAGACTGAACTGGCAACATGAAGGGGGGGATACAGACTGAACTGGCAATGTGATGTAGGAGGGGAACTACAGACTGAACTGGCAACGTGATGTAGGAGGGGGAACTACAGACTGAACTGGCAACGTGATGTAGGAGGGGAACTACAGACTGAACTGGCAATGTGATGTAGGAGGGGAACTACAGACTGAACTGGCAACATGAAGGGGGGATAGACTGAACTGGCAACGTGATGTAGGAGGGGAACTACAGACTGAACTGGCAACATGAAGGGTGGATAGACTGAACTGGTAACGTGATGTAGGAGGGGAACTACAGACTGAACTGGCAACGTGATGTAGGAGGGGAACTACAGACTGAACTGGCAACATGAAGGGGGGATAGACTGAACTGGCAACGTGATGTAGGAGGGGAACTACAGACTGAACTGGCAACGTGATGTAGGAGGGGAACTACAGACTGAACTGGCAACGTGATGTAGGAGGGGAACTACAGACTGAACTGGTAACGTGATGTAGGAGGGGAACTACAGACTGAACTGGCAACGTGATGTAGGAGGGGAACTACAGACTGAACTGGCAACGTGATGTAGGAGGGGAACTACAGACTGAACTGGCAACGTGATGTAGGAGGGGAACTACAGACTGAACTGGTAACGTGATGTAGGAGGGGAACTACAGACTGAACTGGCAACGTGATGTAGGAGGGGAACTACAGACTGAACTGGACTCCACAGCGTAAATAGTGTGATTTAAAGACTGTTTGTAGTTTCTAGAGGCACACTTAGCTGTGGTTAGTCCATTATGAATGTGACTGGCCCTAACCACTTTAAAATGGAATCTGCAGTAGGGGGAAACAGCGCCTCTGGCCTCCCCACCACCGATGTTATTGTTTTTGTTGCCCAGCTAAGGAGCGTTGTGCAGCATGATAAAATAATGTAACTACATATTGTGCTCTTCTATCGCAATTATGTCAGATGGGAAAAACAGTGTTCATTGTTTGGAGTAACTTCCTTGCTGTTGTAATATCTCAAACGGACGTGGCAGTTTCACCATTTAGGATTCCTGCTTTAAGTATTATCCTGTTAGTGTGTCTCTGTTACACAAGCATCTTAATGGAAGATGGCAGAGATACTACACACACACACACACACTCACACACACACACACACACACACACACACACAGAGAGAGAGAGAGAGATGAAAGAGCAGGGATGTGTGCAGGGTAAGAGGTCAAGGAAGGACAGCTGGCTGTTTGGTTGACCTCTGACCTCACATGTTATTCAGACCCCTACCACTTCGCTCCCTTTTGTGTGACGGTTGACACACACACACACACACACACACACACACACACACACACACACACACACACACACACACACACACACACACACACACACACACCACACACACACACACACACACACACACAACGTGCAGAACACACACACCGTGGAGAATACACACACCATGGAGAATACACACACCCTAGAGAATACACACACACTAGAGAATACACACACTGTGGAGAATACACACACCCTAGAGAATACACACACTGTGGAGAATACACACACCCTAGAGAATACACACACTGTGGAGAATACACACACCGTGGAGAATACACACACCGTGGAGAATACACACACCGTGGAGAATACACACACCCTAGAGAATACACACACCCTAGAGAATACACACACCCTAGAGAATACACACACCCTAGAGAATACACACACCCTAGAGAATACACACAACCTAGAGAATACACACACCGTGGAGAATACACACACCCTAGAGAATACACACACTGTGGAGAATACACACAACCTAGAGAATACACACACTGTGGAGAATACACACACCCTAGAGAATACACACACTGTGGAGAATACACACACCCTAGAGAATACACACACTGTGGAGAATACACACACCCTAGAGAATACACACACTGTGGAGAATACACACACCCTAGAGAATACACACACTGTGGAGAATACACACACCCTAGAGAATACACACACTGTGGAGAATGCACACACGCTCGCGAATACACACACTGTGCAGAATACACACACCCTAGAGAATACACACACTGTAGAGAATACCCACACCCTAGAGAATACACACACTGTGGAGAATACACACACACCTTGCAGAACACACACATACCATGCAACGCACGCATGCATACACACACACACACACACACACACACACACACACACACACACACACAACACATACACATGCTAGAAACACGAGCATTTCTCCAAACCCACAATAACATCTGCTAAACATGCGTATGTGACCAATAACATTTGATTTGATTTGATTTTGTAGAACACACACACACACACACACACACACACACACACACACACACACACACACACACACACACACACACACACACACACCATGCAGCAGCATAAGGGGGAGTGGGGAGTGTGTTTCCATGCCTCCCCCATTCTGCGTGGGTGACACTGAGCTGTGGTGTCTCAGCTGTAGCAGGGAACCTGTCAGCTGTAACCACCACATATGGTGGCTAATACCTCCACATCTGTTCAGGAGTATCATTGGCATATGATTGCACCCACACAGTTAGTGATGCCGTAGGTATGGGTCACTCCGTGTAAGGGTATGTTGTGTGCTGTTCTTAAATATTGTGTTTTGTTTTCAGTCTGTCTACATGAATGTCTGCATGTTGTAAGACAAATGCAAGACAAATAAATAACTTATTTTACTGATATAGTAAAGTGGTCATAATCATCATCTAAGTAATTATGGTTATGGTGACGCCTTTCTGTTGGGAAACACAGCAGACGTGGTATGACTTCAATAATGTGTTGTTTTCCATCACCATGGAGAACTCAGGGACTGTCTGAATCATATCCACTCTGGTCTACGGTAATGTATGACAAACTCTACAAAGATTCACAACAGTCTTATCAGAATATGGACACACGCGAGGGAGAGAGGGAGGGAGGGAGGAAGAGAGAAAGAAAGGAGTAAAGACAAAGAGGTAGAAAGAGAGAGGGAAAGAAAGAGGGAGAGAGACAGAAAGAGAGGCAGAGAGAGACAGAGAGAGGGAGAGAGAGACAGAAATAGACAGAGAGAGGGAGAGAGAGCTCTGTGTACATCTGTTAAAAACAATGAACAACAGGCCTTGTTTTGTTTGTGTGGTCAGTGCCAGATGTGATACACAGAAGCGTATCTTGTGATTTTGGGGAAAATTTCATCTTTGCTTTCCTGGTAAACATTTGACTATTGTTAAGAATGATTTGATTTAATTTTGTATATGATGGCAGCATAGTCTTTGAGAAACTGGTAGTTTTAACGGTATACAGGTCCTGACAATTTTATAGAAGAAACAATCTTGTGTGCTTTACAACTACTGAAGGTGGTTTGGGGTTACCATGCCACCCTAGAAGGAGCACTGGAGAGTCCCTTCTCTCACTGTCCTGTTGTGCTGGAACCAGGATTAAGTTGTGAAAATATAGCTAAGGATAGATGTTCAGTTAAGCCTTTGATTTACAGAGCCTGCAGTGTTAGTACGGGTTCTGTACTCTCCTGTAGGCTTTCAGCACTCTTCACTAGATACTGTACAAACACAGAGCTCTACCCCTCCCCCTCTCCAAACCCCTCTCTCTCGCTCTTTACCCCCCCCCCCCCCCCCCCCCCCCCCACCTCTATATATCTCTCTCCACAGCTGCACCAGCTGGCCAGGTAATTAATACAGCAGCATATTGCAGGTCCGGACACTCAGTGATAACATCCATATCCTATTTAATTATTCTATCGCTGTACAGAAAGCAGGAAATGTCATCATTCAGTGGAGCCTGACTTTGGGTTAAGCGCTCCTGTAGTGTTCTTGGATAGCAGCTGAGGTGGAACTGAGGTAACCTTAAACAGATTGTACTGTAGGGCTGTGTCCTAAATTGCAACTTATTACCTACACTGAGGATACAAAACATTAAGAACACCTTCCTAACACTGAGTTGCACCCCCTTTTGCCCTCAGAACAGCCTCAATTCGTTGGGACATGGACTCTACAAGGTGATGAAAGCGATCAACAGGGATGCTGGCCCATGTTGACTCCAATGCTTCCCACTGTTGTCATGTTGGCTGGATGTCCTTTGGGTGGTAGACCATTCTTGGTACACACATGGAACATGGAACTGTTGAATGTGAAAAACCCAGCAGCGTTGCAGTTTTTGACATAAACCGGTACGCCTGGCACTTACTACCATACCCCGTTCAATGGCACTTCAATCCTTTGTCTTACCCATTCACCCCCTGTATGGCACACATACACAATCCATGTCTCAATTGCCTCAAGGCTTAAAAATCCTTCTTTAACCTGTCTCCTCCCCTTCATCTACACTGATTGAAGTGGATTTAACAAGTGTCATCAATAAGGGATCATAGCTTTCACCTGGATTCACCTGGTCAGTCTATGTCATGGAAAGAGCATGTGTACTCAGTGTATATACTGTAGTGCTCTGGTCAAAAGTAGTGCGCTATGTAGGGAATAGGGTGCCATTTTGGATGCTACCTAGGAGTTAAAATGGCAACATTAGCTTTGCTTGTAATATAAATCAAACTTAGTAAGCCCTTCTATCTTTCAAATAGATTTGATTGATTCAATGTTTCTAGGTTTCTTTTAGTAGGTTGCGTGTCATTTTGTTTAATTACTAAAGTCTGTGGAGCTGCAGGGAGAAACAACATGAAGTAATTACATACTACCTTCTCTATACTTTACACCACATACACGCACGCGCACGTACACCAGACAGGCGGAATGTTTTTGATGAACCACTTGAAGAGGAGCAGTAGATGTGTATATAGGAGAAAATATAATTACTCTGCCACCTAAATATTTTGCTGAAAACTAAATAAATACTCTTGGAGTGGAGTACATTGCTTTGGAGTCCTAACTGAAGCTTTCTTAGATATTCTTCTGATGCTCAGTGTTGGGGAGTAGTGTACATATACTGTACGTCCACTGGTAATTTACCTACATTTTGTAGTAGCTTGGTGGTAGTTCAACTAAATTCAAATCTCGGTAGTGTTTTCCAAGTTTACTTTGATATGATGGTTATTATATCAATATTTGAGCATAAAAGCATTTCCACCGACATTCATTAATTTTAGCAACACAAAAAGATTCCACCTTGTCTAGTGCATTTGGTTTTGTCAACATTTGGAAAGTTTACTGAACATTTTTCTGTTTCCATCAGGCCTGTTATGACATTTTTTTTATCCATGTTTTTTATTTTTCTTTCACCTTTATTTAACCAGGTAGGCAAGTTGAGAACAAGTTCTAATTTACAATTGCGACCTGGCCAAGATAAAGCAAAGCAGTTCGACAACATACAACAACACAGAGGTACACATGGAGTAAAACAAACATACAGTCAATAATACAGTAGAAAAATAAGTCTATATACAATGTGAGCAAATGAGGTGAGATAAGGGAGGTAAAGGCAAAAAAAAGGCCACGGTGGCAAAGTAAATACAATATAGCAAGTAAAACACTGGAATGGTAGATTTGTAGTGGAAGAAAGTGCAAAGTAGAAATAAATAATGGGGTGCAAAGGATCAAAATAAATAAAATAAATAAATACAGTAGGGGAAGAGGTAGTTGTTTGGGCTAAATTAGATGGGCTTTGTACAGGTGCAGTGATCTGTGAGCTGCTCTAACAGCTGGTGCTTAAAGCTAGTGAGGGAGATAAGTGTTTCCAGTTTCAGAGATTTTTGTACTTTATGTACAAAATGTACAATGTACTTTACTCTCATAAATATCTTAGATGGAAATCTGGTTACTGTAATAGATTTCCATTAAAATGGAAAAAAATAGCTTTTTAGAAACTGAAAAACTAGCTGTTATTGGCAGAGAGGTTTGGAACTCTCTATGTTATTGGTCTATTAACCAATTTACTGAATGGTGATGTCACCATGGAAACTCAAATTCCCGCCCATGAAAACCTGATGATTAGAAGTTCCTGTGTAGATTGTATTTTCAACCAGCATTTTTTTTCTCACACTTTTACAGTGTTAGTTTCATCAGCTGTTGTACACAATGATAAAAAAAAACACAGAATATTGAGTGCACTGGGTCTCCAGAAGGATCTGCTCTTTCAATTTGTGGTCTATGCCATTTGAGATTTAGATATGATAATTTACCACAATGTAGTTTGGATGTAGTGAACTACTTTTTCTAACTTTAGTTAAGTAAGCTATGTTTTTCTTAAGGGTAGCTTTAGTGTAGCTTAACTTCTTCTAGTGTGAAGTAATTGGCAACGTGGTAAACTATATTTTCAGACTAGCTTTACCCAACACTGCTTAAGCTCTTTGTGAAAACTCTGAGAGAACTCGGATAGAACTGAGAGAAGTGAGGGAACTCTGAGAGAAGTGAGAGAACTATGAGAGAACTCTGATAGAACTGAGAGAAGTGAGAGAACTATGAGAGAACTCTGATAGAACTGAGAGAAGTGAGAGAACTATGAGAGAACTATGATAGAAGTGAGAGAACACTGAGAGAAGTGAGAGAACTATGAGAGAAGTGAGAGAACACTGAGAGAATTGAGAGAACACTGAGAGAAGTGAGAGAACTGTGAGAACTCTGTGAGAACACTGAGAGAAGTGAGAGAACACTGAGAGAAGTGAGAGAACTCTAAGAGAAGTGAGAGAACACTGAGAGAAGTGAGAGAACTGTGAGAACTCTGTGAGAACACTGAGAGAAGTGAGAGAACTGTGAGAACTCTGTGAGAACACTGAGAGAAGTGAGAGAACTCTAAGAGAAGTGAGAGAACACTGAGAGAACTGTGAGAACTCTGTGAGAACACTGAGAGAAGTGAGAGAACTCTAAGAGAAGTGAGAGAACACTGAGAGAAGTGAGAGAACTGTGAGAGAAGTGAGAGAACTCTGAGAGAACTCTGTGAGAGAACTGTGAGAACTCTGTGAGAACACTGAGAGAAGGGAGAGAACTCTGAGAGAAGTGAGAGAACACTGAGAGAAGTGAGAGAACACTGAGAGAAGTGAGAGAACTCTGTGAGAACTCTGAGAGAACTCTGAGAATTCTGTGAGAACACTAAGAGAAGTGAGAACTCTGAGAGAAGTGAGAGAACTCTGAGAGAAGTGAGAGAACTCTGAGAGAAGTGAGAGAACACTGTGAGATCACTTAGAGAAGTGAGAGAACTCTGTGAGAAGTGAGAGAACACTGAGAGGACTGAGAGAACTCTGAGAGAAGGGAGAGAACTCTGCGAGAAGTGAGAGAACACTGAGAGAAGTGAGAGAACTCTATGAGAACACTGAGAGAACTGAGAGAACACTGTGACAACACTGAGACAACTGAGAGAACACTGAGAGAACTGAGAGAAGAGAACCCCAGTAGAAGAGATAACTACAAGATGAGAGGTGAAATTATGGTACCTGGTGTTCTCTTCCTAACTGTGGCCAGATCCTCTCTGTGAGGATGGGAAAACAAGCTGTTGCTCACTGTTGGCAGGGCACACAGTGTTTGGAAAAGCAGTTATTTTGTGTGTGTGTTTGAAAATAAATGTCTGTTTACTTACAATTACGCGAGCCAATGAAACAGATCCAAACAGTTCTAAACAGTTCTAAAAGTGCGCGCGTGTATGCGTGTGTGTGGACGGACCATCTCTACTACCAGAATGTGTTTCTATACAGCAACCAGGGTCTGGCCCTGGTCTGTAGCAGAGTAGGAATGACCTCCCATGGGTCTGGACAGAACTAGTGTGTGTGTGTGTGTGTGTGTGTGTGTGTTTGTGTTAATGACCTCCCACAATGCATACACACTCTTAACTACACACACAACTACACACACTGCATACACACGGCTTACAAACTCCAACGCACACTGTATACACACTCCAGCAAACTCCAACACACTCTCTTACAGACACTGTATACACACGCTACAACACAGACTGTATACACACGCCAACACATTTCTGTACACACTGTATACATACGGCTTACACACAGCATACACACTCCAGCCCAGAGCCCTGCCCAGGACCAGGCAGCTCCATTTGTCTCAGTGATTACGTCCTAAATGGCACCTTATTCCCTATGTAGTGCACTACTTTAGACAGGGTCAATAGGGCTCTGGTCAAAAGTAGTGCACTATATAGGTAATAGGGTGCCATTTGGGAAGTTAACCGTGTTTATGGAAAGGTGACAAGGCCTGTTTATGTGTTGGGTTCCAGTGGTTCCAGTAGGATGATGTGGGGCCCAGAGCCCCTCTCTCTCTCTCTCTCTCTCTCTCTCTCTCTCTCTCTCTCTCTCTCTCTCTCTCTCTCTCTCTCTCTCTCTCTCTCTCTCTCTCTCTCTCTCTCTCTCTCTCTCTCTCTCTCTCTCTCTCTCTATGCCTCTCTCTCTCTCTCTCTCTCTCTCTATGCCTCTCTCTCTCTCTATGCCTCTCTCTCTCTCTATGCCTCTCTCCTTCTCTCTCTTGCTCTTTTTTCGCACTCTGGCTCTCTACCCCAGTACTTTCTCCCTCCCACTATTTTTCTATATCCCTTCCTCCCTCTCTCCTCACCATCCCTCCAGGCTCCAGACTCTAATGAAACCTCAGCTCTTCATCTCTCCTCTCGTTTCATCTCTCTAAGCCCAGGAAATGGAACTGGGAAAGTGTCCCGCATGGGAGATGTCCAAAACACATGATCTGCGTCTGAAAGGGCACTATTTTCCCTATATAGTGCACTACTTTTGACCACGGCCAATAAAGCTCTGTTGGGAAGTAGTGCACCATAGAGTGCCATTTCGGGCGCACCCAGGGAGATTTTCTGGTCTGTTTTAATGGTGGAGATTTCCTGGTCTGTTTTAATGTTGGAGATTTCCTGGTTTGTTTTAATGGTGGAGATTTCCTGGTTTGTTTTAATGGTGGAGATTTCCTGGTCTGTTTTAATGGTGGAGATTTCCTGGTTTGTTTTAATGTTGGAGATTTCCTGGTCTGTTTTAATGGTGGAGATTTCCTGGTCTGTTTTAATGGTGGAGATTTCCTGGTCTGTTTTAATGGTGGAGATTTCCTGGTCTGTTTTAATGGTGGAGATTTCCTGGTCTGTTTTAATGGTGGAGATTTCCTGGTCTGTTTTAATGGTGGAGATTTCCTGGTTTGTTTTAATGGTGGAGATTTGAGCCCCAGTCAGTGTTAGTGACGCTGAGACATTCATTGTAATTGTCCTTCAGAAGGAAAACAGTCATTAGAGCAGACAGTGTCAGAGCAGAGACTGACTATTGTTGTGTTACCATGATTCATAGGGAAGCTTGGTGCTAAACTAAACTAAACTAAACTACATATCTGAACTTGCTAGTTTTCACATGCAGGGAGAAGCAGCCATGATGGGAAACCACTTATTTGACAGTATGGTGTGGCCAAAGATCCTGATAGTAAAAGATTCTGGTTTAACCTGGAATCATACGTTTGTGTTCCAACTCAAATTGCTAGGCGGTGTGTTTATCACAATCTAACCTTTTCTTTACAGTCGTTGAATTCACAACTACCTTTCCTGTTTATTTTTATTTGTTGTTTCCTAATTATTACACTTCACATTCAAAGGACATATTTATGTGGAAAGTAACAAACAAACAAAGACATGACCAAAATACACAACCAAATCTTTCTCCCCATTGCCAAGGTATTTCTGAACAATTAGCTATTGTGTTCACATTTAACATTTAAGATAATGAAACTAATTGTCCTCCTCTTAGCCTCACTCACTTTAGATGTAAATAAATCATCCCAGAACCAAACCTCAAGATATTAATTTACAAATCAGTACATAATCAAGTACCATATTTACACAGTAACACAAATTACATAATGCTGTGGTTTCTCTGCATGGCTATACCAGTTTCGACTCTCTCTTTCGGTCACACTTTATTTGGATAGTCCAGATTGTCTATCTGCAGATGCTATACTGATGGTCATAACAAACTATCTGTTGATAAGCAATTGCTTGCTAAAGTTACGGTTAGGGTTTAGAATTAGGGTTAGGGCTAGGGTTAGTGTAAGGGTTAAGTTTAGGGTTAGGATAAGGGTCAAGGTTAGGGCTAGGGTTAGGGTTAGTAGATAGTTATTTGAAATGTTACTGATAGTCTGTAGATAATAAAATAAAATGTTATTGGTCACATACACATGGTTAGCAGATGTTAATGCGAGTGTAGCGAATTGTTTGTGCTTTTCGTTCCGACAGTGCAGCAATATCTTTACATTTTTAGTCATTTAGCAGACTCTCTTATCCAGAGCGACTTAGAGTAGTGAATGCATACATTTTGTTCCGTACTGGTCCCCAGTGGGAATTCGAACCCACAACCCTGGTGTTGCAAACACCATGCTCTACCAACTGAGCCACACGGGACCACATATCTGACAAGTAATCTAACAATTTCCCAACACCTACCTAATACACACAAATCTAAAGGGGTGAATGAGAATATGATCATATAAATATATGGATGAGAGATGGCCGAGCAGAATAGGCAAGGTGCAATAGAAGGTATAAAATACAGTATATACAGTTGAAGTCGGAAGTTTACATACACCACAGTAAGTCCTATATCGACATAACCTGAAAGGCCGCCCACCTTCTCCACTGCTGTCCCTTCGACGTGGATAGGGGGGTGCTCCCTCTGCTGTTTCCTGAAGTCCACGGTCATCTCCTTTGTTTTGTTGATGTTGAGTGGGAGGTTGTTTTCCTGACACCACACTCCGAGTGCCCTCACCTCCTCCCTGTAGGCTGTCTCGTCGTTGTTGGTAATCAAGGCCACTACTGTTGTGTCGTCTGCAACTTGATGATTGAGTTGGAGGCGTGCATGGCCACGCAGTCATGGGTAAACAGGGAGTATAGGAGGGGGCTGAGCACTCACCCTTGTGGGGCCCCAGTGTTGAGGGTCAGCGAAGTGGAGATGTTGCTTCCTACCTTCACCACCTGGGGACGGCCCGTCAGGAAGTCCAGGACCCAATTGCACAGAGCGGGGTTGAGACCCAGGGCCTCCAGCTTGATGATGAGCTTGGAGGGTACTATGGTGTTGAATGCTGAGCTGTAGTCAATGAATAGATAGTCTGTAGAGCATCTACAGATGGACTATCCAAATAAAGTGTTGCCTTCATTTCTCCCCTCTGGGACTGCAGCCTCCACATCCATACAACAATGAAAAGGTACAGTAGTTTACTGTTGTCCTGGGAACCAGTATAGCTAAACACATCTTTACTGCTCAACTTTATAATCACTCCCAATCAGAGAGGAAAATATTCTAACCCCTCTCACCTTGTGGGTGTCTGCGTGTCAGTAGCATTCCCACACTGTTCCTGTGTTTCTCCTAAAACAGCCATTGGGTTTTATTGTAAGTACCTTGATGATATATTACTGCTGTTTTCTCCCCATTCCTGTTTTCACGATGCCATGGCCCAGCCGACCTACGCAGCATGGCGAGGTGCCCACTCAGGGTCTTTAGTGGCACACACACACACACACACACACACACACACACACACACACACACACACACACACACACACACACACACACACACACACACACACACACACACACACACACACACACACACACACACACACACACACACTTACACAGGGAAGTGGGAAGATGGCGCTGCCTGCCAAGTGCCTGGCAGGACCAGTGGTGCCCCAGCAGCTGAGAATAGTATACCCATGTACTATATACACAGACATCTTAAATACACCCGCATAATACACTATTTCTGGCCATATTTCTATGTAAAGGAAATACATTAGCACTGACACTGAAAACACCCCCAAAAGTATGGATGACATCTGAACGCTAAGGGATCTGTTTAATATTACATACTGTACACACACTGTTCCTTTAAAAACCCTGTCATCCTCTTGGTACACTGCGATTCTTATCAGGATAATATGACTAATATGTCCAGCACTCAAGCAATTTAAAAACACCTGTGGGTAATGTTATAGTGTAGTGACCTGAAACCTCCTTCTCCTGAACTTATAACTTCTCATAATACACATAATTACTGATCGCCAGTCTCCCATTCATTCAAGTACCTCCTGCTCTTTCAATAACACACACAGAGAAACCCAGACAGAGTGGCTGTTTTGGAGTGGTTCAGTGTCTCTATAAACACTGTAAAAACTCTGTTCATCTATGATGATGTGGTGATGATTACAACCCACCTCCAAACGTAAACAGTATCAGCCTGCCTTTACCGCTCTGCTCCCTCATAATGTAATCACTGTCTGGCAGGGAGAGAGGGAACTCAATCAGGGTGGGTGCGTTGACCAACGTTGGTCACCGCCTTTCAAAGTGTGTTGCATTATGGGTATAAAAATTGTCTGACTTGCGACTACATGTCGACTGCATGACCTTTACAACAACCATGTGATCAAAGGTCACGAATTTTCTACTGTAGTCGAATAAACATTTGATGCAGTTGATCCTCACCAACTGTATCTTGTAGTCAGAACCAAAGCAGTGTGGAAGAAACCTTCTGTTTTTTTGGAAGCAAAAGACACTACATGCTCATAAATGGTTGATGTCGCCACCTACTGTATCATTGGTTATTATCAATGCATGTTTACTATTTTGGGTGGGTGACTATTTAGAGCTTAAATACAGATTTATCCTTACATCCTATAATTACGTAGGCCTACATGGGATCCACATTTCTAACATAAATAAATGAAATATTCTACTTGGCCATATACTGTTAAAATCTCTATCCGGCACAGCCAGAAGAGGACTGGCCACCCCTCAGAGCCTGGTTCCTCTCTAGGTTTCTTCCTAGGTTCCTGCCTTTCTAGGGAGTTTTTCCTAGCCACCGTGCTTCTACATCTGCATTGCTTGCTGTTTGGGGTTTTAGGCTGGTTTTCTGTACAGCACTTTATGACATCGGCTTATGTAAAAATGGCTTTATAAATACCTTTGATTGATTGATTGACTTGCGACAATATAGCAACAAAAAAAAATTCACCTTTATTTAACCAGGTAGGCCAGTTGAGAACAAGTTCTCATTTACAACTGCGACCTGACCAAGATAAAGCAAAGCAGTTCGACAAAAACAACAACACAGAGTTACAGACCAACAAACGTACAGTCAATAACACAATAGAAAAATCTATGTACAGTGTGTGCAAATGTAGAAGATTAGGGAGGTAAGGCAATAAATAGGCCATAGAGATGAAATAATTACAATTTACCATTAACGCTGGAGTGATAGATGTGCAAGTAGAGATACTGGGGTGCAAAAGAGCAAGAAGATAAATAACAATATGGGGATGAGGTAGTTGGGTGTGCTATTTACAGACTGGCCGTGTACAGTGATCGGTAAGCTGCTCTGACAGCCGATGCTTAAAGTTAGAGAGGGAGATATAAGTCTCCAGCTTCAGAGATTTTTGCAATTCGTTCCAGTCATTGGCAGCAGAGAACTGGAAGGAAAGGCAGCCAAAGGGGGAGTTGGCTTTGGGAATGACCAGTGAAATATACCTGCTGGAGCGCGTGCTACGGGTGGGTGTTGCTATGGCGACCAGTGAGCTGAGATAAGGCGGGTCTTTACCTAGCAAAGACTTATAGATGACCTGGAGCCAGTGGGTTTGGCGATGAATATGTAGCGAGGGTCAGCCAACGAGAGTATACAGCTCGCAGTGGTGGGTAGTATATGGGGCTTTGGTGACAAAACGGTTGGCACTGTGATAGACTACATCCAGTTTGCTGAGTAGAGTGTTGGAGGCATTTATCTAGATACTGTATTGTAATGTTGTGTCCCATGTTATAGCCTACAATTAGTCTTGTCTGTAATATTGTTGTCACCAAAAAAATCGAATTTGTTGATTGTCTATTAAGTGTGAATAAAATTGAGTACATATTGTAGTAAACTACACATGGATTATTGTAGGGGCTTAATCTGTGTCCAGGTAAATGGCCCTGAATGATCAAGTACCCCAGACACCAGTCGTGGGGTCAATATCAAGTGCATCTGCTTGGCATATTGTTTACCCAGTAACTTATCTGAACTGATGTACATGTAGTCTAATCCTTTTCATATTGTTTACCCAGTAACTTATCTGAACTGATGTACATGTAGTCTAATCCTTTTCATATTGTTTACCCAGTAATTTATGTGTACTGATGTACAGTACCAGTCAAAAGTTTGGACACACCTACTCATTCAAGGGTTTTTCTTTATTTTTTTTTTACTATTTTCTACATTGTAGAATAATAGTGAAGACATCAAAACTATGACATTTTTTTATTTAACTAGGCAAGTCAGTTAAGAACAAATTCTTATTCACAATGACGGCCTAGGAACAGTGGGTTACTGCCTTGTTCAGGGGCAGAACGACAGATTTTTACCTTGTCAGCTTTGGGATTCGATCTAGCAACCTTTCCGTTACTGGCCCATCGCTCTAACCACTTCGGCTACCCTCCGAAATAACACATATGAAATCATTGTGTAACCAAAAAAGTGTTAAACAAAATATATTTTATATTTCAGATTGTTCAAAGTAGCCACGCTTTGCCTTGATGACAGCTTTGCACATTTTTGGCATTCTCTCAACCAGTCACCTGGAATGCATTTCAATTAACAGGTGTGCCTTGCTAAAAGTTAATATGTGGAACTTCTTTCCTTCTTAATGCATTTGAGCCAATCAGTTGTGTTGTGACAAGGTAGGGGTGGTATACAGACGATAGCCCTATTTGGTAAAAGACCAAGTCCATATTATGGCAAGAACAGCTCAAATAAGCAAAGAGAAATTACAGTCCATCATTACTTTAAGACATGAAAGTCAGTCAATCCGGAAAATGTCAACAACTTTGAAAGTTTCTTCTAGTGCAGTCGCAAAATCCATCAAGCACTATGATGAAACTGGCTCTCATGAGGACTGCCACAGGAAAGGAAGATCCAGAGTTACCTCTGCTGCAGAGGATAAATTCATTAGTGTTACCAGCCTCAGAAATTGCAGCCCAAATAAATGCTTCACAGAGTTCAAGTAAAAGACACATCTCAACATCAACTGTTCAGAGGAGACTGCGTGAATCAGGCCTTCATGGTCTAATTTCTGCAAAGAAACCACTACTAAAGGACACCAATAAGAAGAAGAGACTTGCTTTGGCCAAGAAACACGAGCAATGGACATTAGACCGGTGGAAGTCTGTTCTTTGGTCTGATGAGTCCAAATTTGAGATTTTTGTTTCCAACCGCCGTGTCTTTGTGAGATGCAGAGTAGGTGAACAGATGATCTCTGCATGTGTGGTTCCCACCGTGAAGCATGGAGGAGGAGGTGTGATGGTTTGGGGTGCTTTGCTTGTGACACTCAGTGATTTATTTAGAATTCAAGGCACACTTAACCAGCATGGCTACCACAGCATTCTGCAGCGATATGCCATCCCATCTGGTTTGCGCTTAGTGGGACTATCATTTGTTTTTCAATAGGACAATGAGCCAACACACCTCCAGGCTGCGTAAGGGCTATTTGACCAAGAAGGAGAGTGATGGAGTGCTGCATCAGATGACCTGGCCTCCACAATCACCCGAATTCAACCCAAATTGAGATGGTTTGGGATAAATTGGACCGCAGACTGAAGGAAAATCAGCCAATAAGTGCTCAGCATATGTGGGAACTCCTTCAAGACTGTTGGAAAAGCATTCCTCGTGAAGCTATTTGAGAGAATGCCAAGAGTGTGCAAAGCTGTCATCAAGGCTACTTTGAAGAATCAAACATTTAAAATATATTTTGATTTGTTTAATAAATTTTTTTTTGCTTACTACATGATTCCATATTTCCATATTCTCATTCTAGTAGCCTATCATTAACTACCTGCTTATATTTAGAGAAAACCATCACAAAAGTACAAAACAAGTCTTTTGAATGTTAGAAAGAGCTTTGGCTCGTATCTAATGTCCTTATCATCAGGATATTCATTCCTTGAACCATGTTTATCATGTTCAGCTTTGTGTAGGAGAATTGGACATTTTCGTCTACTTTCGGATTATCACTCAAACGCTCCCAATGTCAACCCTACAACTAGGAGAGAGGGGGGGGGGGGGGGGCTAGTAGAGGTCTGTGCAACACCACAGATCTGGCTACCTCTGCTGCTCTAAGGACCAGAACAGTCAGCCTGACTGTAAACTGCTGACCTCAGCCGAGCTTTACCCTACATCTGCAATGGACCTCTATTCCATATATACATTAGTGCACTACTTTTGACCACTGGGCACAGACGTCAATTCAACATCTATTCCACTTTGGTTCAAAGTAATTTAATTGAAATGACGTGGAAACAATGTTGATTCAACCAGTGTGTGCCCAGTGGGAGGACTCTTATCAAAGATAGTGCACTATATTAGGAATATGTCTATGTATATCTATGTCTACAGTATATCCACAGCCTGGAGCTGTCTCTATGTGTTTGTAATTCTATATGTACAATATACAACCAACTGTTTTTCCGTGCAATTGTAAAGCCCTGAAAGACCAGTATTGCAGAACGGGAAAGATTTGCTTTCATGATCTGCCAAAATGTCAGAAGAGACAAGACAATCCAAATCTGATGTCTGGCATGTGGTGGTATACATTACATTACATTACAAGTGATTATGTGTCCTGCTTTCAGTTGACCACCAAATAACATAATTAGCATGAGGTTGCACGGCACTTTATTCTGAATATTCCTCTTGCGGAATATGAATCCATATCAAAGATGCTTGGTGTTTAGTCTGTTAGGGAGATTCAAACTAAGTGACACTCAAACTGCTTTGGTGGCGACTGCAGAACTACACAAACCTCCCCCGCTGTCCCACTGCCAGTAACCACCCACAGGAGTTTGGAAGATTGCAAAACAACAGGGCTCTACCAGTCCATACACCAGACCTGGCGAACGCTGAGAGGAGAGGAAGAGAATGGAGAGAAGGAAAGGGGAGTGGAGGGGAGAAGAGAGGAAGATAAAAGAGGAGAAACCTCAGTGTCGTCGAAGGTGGTCTCCCTTTTGTGTTCTCTTCCAACACATCAAAAGGTTCTGTTGATCCGTAGGAACTAGAAACCCTATCCACCCTGTGACTCACTTTGCTTACTGCTTACAAAAAAATCCATCCTGCCATGATCTTTGCTCCGATCTGAACTGACACGTTGTGTTGCGTGTTAGAGGCAGCCAGTCCATGTAGAGAGGATTGGTGCTGACAGACACACACAGACAGACAGCTGGCCTGGGTTTAAACCACCCCAGACTGCCCAGCATCACAACACTCATCCACCTCCACCTCCTTAACTTCTCCTCTACAACCCAGCAGAACCAGGAAGGAGTCTATAATGCCTGCCTGACCTGGGTTTAGAGTAGGAGGTGGGGAGGTGGACAATAGATGGGAGCTCAGAAGAGTGGACCCAACCCAGGCTAGCTGACATCCAGTGGTCGTATGGAGCAGGATGGTCATGGATGTGCTGTGCTACCCTGCAGATCGTCCCAGAGTTTGTTCCAGCCAGCCATTCCCCTCCTCACCTCCCCTGGCTGTTCTGGAGCCAAGCTGGGCCCTGGGCCTGTCGAGAGAGAGGGTGAGACTGGGGCAAGTTGGGCCGTGGAGCAGAGCATAGAGGGGCAGGGGGTTTTTGGGCGGTGGAGCCTGGAGCCTGGGTGGGAGTTGGGTGTCTAATGGTAACCATCCCCTGTCTAGGGATCAGCAGTGATGTGGGCTAGCACCACACTGCAGCTGCCAGCCTGCCTGCCTGCCTGCCTGCCTGCCTGCCTGCCTGCCTGCCTGCCTGCCTGCCTGCCTGCCTGCCTGCCTGCCTGCCTGCCTGCCTGCCTGCCTGCCTGCCTGCCTGCCTGCCTGCCGCGGCCGGCCGTGGGTGGGGAGGTAGTGGATTAGGGTTAGGGTTAAGATGAGTGGTGTGGAGTGATGGGGTTGGTAACCATTGGTAATATTAAACTCTAGGTATACGACAAGGCACCCCAACCAACCACTCTGGTTACTAACCCCAGGTATATGACAAGGCACACCCCTCCCCCTCTCTCATTTCAAATCCTAACGTCCACATCTGGGTTTGGTCTTGTCAGTCAAACGATTACCCTGCCACGCTCTGAACTCAAACACTCCAGCTAGTAATGTTCTTGATGTTTTCTTTCCCTGGGCTGAACCAGTGAGCAGTGTGTGTAAGGAAATAGCGGCAGGCTTGTTTCTCCCATCTGACCCATTGTAAATAAACAGGTTAATACCCAGAGCAGAGACCAGCCGTGTGTGTGTGTGTGACCAGCCCTGAGTCACTGAGGACCCTCTGTCCCTCCAGCTTCTCTGGGTTAAACTCCATTCCACAGCCAGCTCTATATCTCCAGTTGAGGTTTTGTCATATTTATTTTTCTAGTCATAGTAAAACCTTCCTTGAGATCTTCTTTGCATTTTGGCGAGTAGGTCCACTTTAGCCCTGTATGGATGTGACAGGATTACACATGCGCACGCGCGCACACACACACACACACACACACACACACACACACACACACACACACACACACACACACACACACACACACACACACACACACACACACACACACACACACACACACACACACACACACACACACACACACAGCTTGTGTATCCAGCCTGCAGGTCGTTCCCAGGACCCCCGCCATCTCTTACCCTTCACCCCCCCTGCCCCCCTCTGCACCCTGTCTTTGAGGTGGAAATTGCAAATGGTTTTATAACATTTTAAGTCGGAGCCACAAATCAAATCCGTCCAGAGAGAGTTTCCCTTCAGGGGCTGCTTGGTCTTAAGTCAAGTACTGGCCATGGGGTTAGTGGCACTACATGACTGTTAAAACACACCTGGATTCATCCCAAATGGTACCCTATTCCTGTCATAGTGCACTACTCAAAAGTAGTGGACTATATAGGGAATAGGAGTCCATTTAGGATGTAGCCCTTGAGTTACTTCCAAGGTGCTCACCTTAGTCACATTCCACATGGTGATGTAAAGTAACTTGTTCATGCTACTCCAGTACACACAACTTACAGCTGTCACATCACTATAAGGTAGAAACTGCTGTGATGATTGTGTATTGTTTGTTCAAATTAAATAAAAGGTCCCACTGGATATCATAAGGTGAATGCACCAATTTGTAAGTCGCTCTGGATAAGAGCGTCTGCTAAATGACTTAAATGTAAAATGTTATTTGTCACATGCATCGTAGACAACGGGTGTAGACTAACTACTTTTCCATCAATACAGAGTTAAAGATAAGATACAATATAAAAATAGAAATAGTGAAACAAGGAATAAATACACAGTGAATAACAAATAAAATAATGAATAAAAATAACATGGCTATATACAGGGAGTAGAAAATAACATGGCTATATACAGGGAGTAGAAAATAACATGGCTATATACAGGGAGTAGAAAATAACACGGCTATATATAGGGAGTAGAAAATAACATGGCTATATACAGGGAGTAGAAAATAACATGGCTATATATAGGGAGTAAAATATAACATGGATATATATAGGGAGTAGAAAATAACATGGCTTTATATAGGGAGTAGAAAATAACATGGCTATATACAGGGAGGAGAAAATAACATGACTTTAGGGAGTAGAAATAACATGGCTATATACAGGGAGTAGAAAATAACACGGCTATATACAGGGAGGAGTAAATAACATGACTATATATAGGGAGGAGAAATAACATGGCTATATACAGGGAGTAGTAAATAACATGGCTATACATAGGGAGGAGAAAATAACATGGCTCTATACAGGGAGTATAAAATAACATGGCTATATATAGGGAGTAGAAAATAACATGACTCTATATAGGGAGGAGAAAATAACATGGCTACATATAGGGAGTAGAAAATAACATGGCTATATACAGGGAGCAGAAAATAACATGGCTATATACAGGGAGCAGAAAATAATATGGCTACATATAGGGAGGATCAAATAACATGGCTATATACAAGGAGTAGAAAATAACATGGCTATATACAGGGAGTATAAAATAACATGGCTACATATAGGGAGTAGAAATAACATGGCTATATATAGGGAGTAGAAAATAACATGGCTATATACAGGGAGTGGATAATAACATGGCTACATAAAGGGAGGAGAAAAATAACATGGCTTTAGGGAGTAGAATATAACATGGCTCTATATAGGGAGTAAAAATAACATGGCTATATATAGGGAGTAGTAAATAACATGGCTATATATAGGGAGTAGAAAATAACATGGCTATATATAGGGAGTAGAAAATAACATGGCTATATACAGGGAGTATAAAATAACATGGCTATATACAGGGAGTATAAAATAACATGGCTATGCCTTTCTAAGGTCTTCGAAAGCCAAGTTAACAAACAGATTACCGACCATTTCGAATCCCACCGCACCCTCTCCACTATGCAATCTGGTTTCAGAGCTGGTCATGGGTGCACCTCAGCCACGCTCAAGGTCCTAAACGACATCGTAACCGCCATCGATAAGAAACAATACTGTGCTGCCGTATTCATTGACCTGGCCAAAGCTTTTGACTCTGTTAATCACCACATCCTCATCGGCAGACTCAGTAGCCTTGGTTTCTCAAACGATTGCGTCGCCTGGTTCACCAACTACTTCTCTGACAGAGTTCAGTGTGTCAAATCGGAGGGCCTACTGTCTGGACCTCTGGCAGTCTCTATGGGGGTACCACAGGGTTCAATTCTTGGGCCAACTCTTTTCTCTGTATACATAAATGATGTCGCTCTTGCTGCTGGTGAATCTCTGATCCACCTCTACGCAGACGACACCATTCTGTACACTTCTGGCCCTTCTTTGGACACTGTGTTAACAACCCTCCAGACGAGCTTCAATGCCATTCAACTCTCCTTCCGTGGTCTCCAACTGCTCCTAAACACAAGTAAAACTAAATGCATGCTCTTCAACCGATCGCTGCCTGCACCTGCCCGCCTGTCCAGCATCACTTCTCTGAACGGTTCTAACTTAGAATTTGTGGACAACTACAAATACCTAGGTGTCTGGTTAGACTGTAAACTCTCCTTCCAGACTCACATCAATCATCTCCAATCCAAAGTGAAATCTCGAATTGGCTTCCTATTTCGCAACAAAGCATCCTTCACTCATGCTGCCAAACATACCCTCGTAAAACTGACCATCCTACCAATCCTCGACTTCGGCGATGTCATTTACAAAATAGCTTCCAATACCCTACTCAACAAGCTGGATGCAGTCTATCACAGTGCCATCCGTTTTGTCACCAAAGCCCCATATACTACCCACCACTGCGACCTGTACGCTCTCGTTGGCTGGCCTTCGCTTCATAATCGTCGCCAAACACATTGGCTCCAGGTCATCTACAAGACCCTGCTAGGTAAAGTCCCCCCTTATCTCCGCTCACTGGTCACCATAGCAGCACCCACCTGTAGCACGCGCTCCAGCAGGTATATCTCTCTGGTCACCCCTAAAGCCAACTCCTCCTTTGGTCGTCTCTCCTTCCAGTTCTCTGCTGCCAATGACTGGAACGAACTACAAAAATCTCTGAAACTGGAAACACTTATCTCCCTCACTAGCTTTAAGCACCAGTTGTCAGAGCAGCTCACAGATCACTGCACCTGTACATAGCCCATCTATAATTTAGCCCAAACTACTACCTCTTCCCCTACTGTATTTATTTATTTTATTTATTTTGCTCCTTTGCACCATATTATTTATATTTTATCTCTGAACTTTCTTCAAACTACAAATCTACCATTCCAGTGTTTTTCTTGCTATACTTTATTTACTTTGCCACCATGGCATTTTTTTGCCTTTACCTCCCTTATCTCACATCATTTGCTCACATTGTATATAATCTTATTTTTATTTTTATTTATTTATTTATTTATTTAATTTATTTTTTCTACTGCATCATTGATTGTATGTTGTTTTACTCCATATGTAACTCTGTGTTTTTGTATGTTGTCGAACTGCTTTGCTTTATCTTGGCCAGGTCGCAATTGTAAATGAGAACTTGTTCTCAACTTGCCTACCTGGTTAAATAAAGGTGAAATAAAAAATAAATAAAAATATATAGGGAGGAGAAAATAACATGGCTACATATAGGGAGGAGAAATAACATGGCTTTTTATAGGGAGGAGAAAATAACATGGCTCTATATAGGGAGTAGAAAATAACATGGCTATATATAGGGAGTAGAAAATAACATGGCTATATATAGGGAGTAGAATATAACATGGCTATATATAGGGAGTAGAAAATAACATGGCTATATACAGGGAGTAGAAAATAACATGGCTACATATAGAGAGGAGAAAATAACATGGCTACATATAGGGAATACCAGTACCTACTAGATGTGCAGGTAATTGAGGTAGCTATGTACTGTACATATACTGTAGGTAAAGGATAAAGTGACTAGGCAACAGGATATCAGCAGTGTATGTGGTGACAACAGGATAGCAGCAGTGTATGTGGTGACTATAGGCAACAGGATATCAGCAGTGTATGTGGTGGCAACAGGATATCAGCAGTGTATGTGGTGACTATAGGCAACAGGATAGCAGCAGTGTATGTGGTGGCAACAGGATATCAGCAGTGTATGTGGTGACTATAGGCAACAGGATAGCAGCAGTGTATGTGGTGACAACAGGATATCAGCAGTGTATGTGGTGTCTATAGGCAACAGGATAGCAGCAGTGTATGTGGTGGCAACAGGATAGCAGCAGTGTATGTGGTGACTATAGGCAACAGGATAGCAGCAGTGTATGTGGTGACTATAGACAACATGATAGAAGCAGTGTATGTGGTGACTATAGGCAACAGGATAGCAGCAGTGTATGTGGTGACAACAGGATAGCAGCAGTGTATGTGGTGACTATAGACAACATGATAGCAGCAGTGTATGTGGTGACTATAGGCAACAGGATAGCAGCAGTGTATGTGGTGACAACAGGATAGCAGCAGTGTATGTGGTGACTATGGACGACAGGATAGCAGCAGTGTATGTGGTGACAACATGATAGCAGCAGAGTATGTGGTGACTATAGGCAACAGGATAGCAGCAGTGTATGTGGTGACTATAGACAAAAGGATAGCAGCAGTGTATGTGGTGACAACAGGATAGCAGCAGTGTATGTGGTGGCAACAGGATAGCAGCAGTGTATGTGGTGACAACAGGATGCAGCAGTGTATGTGGTGACTATAGGCAACAGGATAGCAGCAGTGTATGTGGTGACAACAGGATAGCAGCAGTGTATGTGGTGACTATAGGCAACAGGATAGCAGCAGTGTATGTGGTGGCAACAGGATAGCAGCAGTGTATGTGGTGACTATAGGCAACAGGATAGCAGCAGTGTATGTGGTGACAACAGGATAGCAGCAGTGTATGTGGTGACAACAGGATAGCAGCAGTGTATGTGGTGGCAACAGGATAGCAGCAGTGTATGTGGTGACTATACGCAACAGGATAGCAGCACTGTATGTGGTGGCAACAGGATAGCAGCAGTGTATGTGGTGACAACAGGATAGCAGCAGTGTATGTGGTGACTATAGACAACAGGATAGCAGCAGTGTATGTGGTGACTATAGACAACATGATAGCAGCAGTGTATGTGGTGACTATAGGCAGCAGGATAGCAGCAGTGTATGTGGTGACAACAGGATAGCAGCAGTGTATGTGGTGACTATAGGCAACAGGATAGCAGCAGTGTATGTGGTGACAACATGATAGCAGCAGTGTATGTGGTGACTATAGGCAACAAGATAGCAGCAGTGTATGTGGTGACTAAAGGCAACAGGATAGAAGCAGTGTATGTGGTGACAACAGGATAGCAGCAGTGTATGTGGTGGCAACAGGATAGCAGCAGTGTATGTGGTGACAACAGGATAGCAGCAGTGTATGTGGTGACAACAGGATAGCAGCAGTGTATGTGGTGACTATAGGCAACAGGATAGCAGCAGTGTATGTGGTGACAACAGGATAGCAGCAGTGTATATGGTGACAACAGGATAGCAGCAGTGTATGTGGTTACTATAGGCAACAGGATAGCAGCAGTGTATGTGGTGACTATAGGCAACAGGATAGCAGCAGTGTATGTGGTGACTATAGCCAACAGGATAGCAGCAGTGTATGTGGTGACTATAGGCAACAGGATAGCAGCAGTGTATGTGGTGACTATAGACAACAGGATATCAGCAGTGTATGTGGTGACAACAGGATAGCAGCAGTGTATGTGGTGACTATAGGCAACAGGATAGCAGCAGTGTATGTGGTGACAACATAATTGCAGCAGTGTATGTGGTGACAACAGGATAGCAGCAGTGTATGTGGTGACTATAGACAACAGGATATCAGCAGTGTATGTGGTGACAACATGATAGCAGCAGTGTATGTGGTGTCTATAGGCAACAGGATAGCAGCAGTGTATGTGGTGGCAACAGGATAGCAGCAGTGTATGTGGTGACAACAGGATAGCAGCAGTGTATGTGGTGACTATAGGCAACAGGATAGCAGCAGTGTATGTGGTGACTATAGACAACATGATAGAAGCAGTGTATGTGGTGACTATAGGCAACAGGATAGCAGCAGTGTATGTGGTGACAACAGGATAGCAGCAGTGTATGTGGTGACTATAGACAACATGATAGCAGCAGTGTATGTGGTGACTATAGGCAACAGGATAGCAGCAGTGTATGTGGTGACAACAGGATAGCAGCAGTGTATGTGGTGACTATGGACGACAGGATAGCAGCAGTGTATGTGGTGACAACATGATAGCAGCAGAGTATGTGGTGACTATAGGCAACAGGATAGCAGCAGTGTATGTGGTGACTATAGACAACATGATAGAAGCAGTGTATGTGGTGACTATAGGCAAAAGGATAGCAGCAGTGTATGTGGTGACAACAGGATAGCAGCAGTGTATGTGGTGACTATAGACAACATGATAGCAGCAGTGTATGTGGTGACTATAGGCAACAGGATAGCAGCAGTGTATGTGGTGACAACAGGATAGCAGCAGTGTATGTGGTGACTATGGACGACAGGATAGCAGCAGTGTATGTGGTGACAACATGATAGCAGCAGAGTATGTGGTGACTATAGGCAACAGGATAGCAGCAGTGTATGTGGTGACTATAGACAAAAGGATAGCAGCAGTGTATGTGGTGACAACAGGATAGCAGCAGTGTATGTGGTGGCAACAGGATAGCAGCAGTGTATGTGGTGACAACAGGATGGCAGCAGTGTATGTGGTGACTATAGGCAACAGGATAGCAGCAGTGTATGTGGTGACAACAGGATAGCAGCAGTGTATGTGGTGACTATAGGCAACAGGATAGCAGCAGTGTATGTGGTGGCAACAGGATAGCAGCAGTGTATGTGGTGACTATAGGCAACAGGATAGCAGCAGTGTATGTGGTGACAACAGGATAGCAGCAGTGTATGTGGTGACAACAGGATAGCAGCAGTGTATGTGGTGGCAACAGGATAGCAGCAGTGTATGTGGTGACTATACGCAACAGGATAGCAGCACTGTATGTGGTGGCAACAGGATAGCAGCAGTGTATGTGGTGACAACAGGATAGCAGCAGTGTATGTGGTGACTATAGACAACAGGATAGCAGCAGTGTATGTGGTGACTATAGACAACATGATAGCAGCAGTGTATGTGGTGACTATAGGCAGCAGGATAGCAGCAGTGTATGTGGTGACAACAGGATAGCAGCAGTGTATGTGGTGACTATAGGCAACAGGATAGCAGCAGTGTATGTGGTGACAACATGATAGCAGCAGTGTATGTGGTGACTATAGGCAACAAGATAGCAGCAGTGTATGTGGTGACTAAAGGCAACAGGATAGAAGCAGTGTATGTGGTGACAACAGGATAGCAGCAGTGTATGTGGTGGCAACAGGATAGCAGCAGTGTATGTGGTGACAACAGGATAGCAGCAGTGTATGTGGTGACAACAGGATAGCAGGAGTGTATGTGGTGACTATAGGCAACAGGATAGCAGCAGTGTATGTGGTGACAACAGGATAGCAGCAGTGTATATGGTGACAACAGGATAGCAGCAGTGTATGTGGTTACTATAGGCAACAGGATAGCAGCAGTGTATGTGGTGACTATAGGCAACAGGATAGCAGCAGTGTATGTGGTGACTATAGCCAACAGGATAGCAGCAGTGTATGTGGTGACTATAGGCAACAGGATAGCAGCAGTGTATGTGGTGACTATAGACAACAGGATATCAGCAGTGTATGTGGTGACAACAGGATAGCAGCAGTGTATGTGGTGACTATAGGCAACAGGATAGCAGCAGTGTATGTGGTGACAACATAATTGCAGCAGTGTATGTGGTGACAACAGGATAGCAGCAGTGTATGTGGTGACTATAGACAACAGGATATCAGCAGTGTATGTGGTGACAACATGATAGCAGCAGTGTATGTGGTGTCTATAGGCAACAGGATAGCAGCAGTGTATGTGGTGGCAACAGGATAGCAGCAGTGTATGTGGTGACAACAGGATAGCAGCAGTGTATGTGGTGACTATAGGCAACAGGATAGCAGCAGTGTATGTGGTGACTATAGACAACATGATAGAAGCAGTGTATGTGGTGACTATAGGCAACAGGATAGCAGCAGTGTATGTGGTGACAACAGGATAGCAGCAGTGTATGTGGTGACTATAGACAACATGATAGCAGCAGTGTATGTGGTGACTATAGGCAACAGGATAGCAGCAGTGTATGTGGTGACAACAGGATAGCAGCAGTGTATGTGGTGACTATGGACGACAGGATAGCAGCAGTGTATGTGGTGACAACATGATAGCAGCAGAGTATGTGGTGACTATAGGCAACAGGATAGCAGCAGTGTATGTGGTGACTATAGACAAAAGGATAGCAGCAGTGTATGTGGTGACAACAGGATAGCAGCAGTGTATGTGGTGGCAACAGGATAGCAGCAGTGTATGTGGTGACAACAGGATGGCAGCAGTGTATGTGGTGACTATAGGCAACAGGATAGCAGCAGTGTATGTGGTGACAACAGGATAGCAGCAGTGTATGTGGTGACTATAGGCAACAGGATAGCAGCAGTGTATGTGGTGGCAACAGGATAGCAGCAGTGTATGTGGTGACTATAGGCAACAGGATAGCAGCAGTGTATGTGGTGACAACAGGATAGCAGCAGTGTATGTGGTGACAACAGGATAGCAGCAGTGTATGTGGTGGCAACAGGATAGCAGCAGTGTATGTGGTGACTATACGCAACAGGATAGCAGCACTGTATGTGGTGGCAACAGGATAGCAGCAGTGTATGTGGTGACAACAGGATAGCAGCAGTGTATGTGGTGACTATAGACAACAGGATAGCAGCAGTGTATGTGGTGACTATAGACAACATGATAGCAGCAGTGTATGTGGTGACTATAGGCAACAGGATAGCAGCAGTGTATGTGGTGACAACAGGATAGCAGCAGTGTATGTGGTGACTATAGGCAACAGGATAGCAGCAGTGTATGTGGTGACAACATGATAGCCACAGTGTATGTGGTGACTATAGGCAACAAGATAGCAGCAGTGTATGTGGTGACTATAGGCAACAGGATAGAAGCAGTGTATGTGGTGACAACAGGATAGCAGCAGTGTATGTGGTGGCAACAGGATAGCAGCAGTGTATGTGGTGACAACAGGATAGCAGCAGTGTATGTGGTGACAACAGGATAGCAGCAGTGTATGTGGTGACTATAGGCAACAGGATAGCAGCAGTGTATGTGGTGACAACAGGATAGCAGCAGTGTATATGGTGACAACAGGATAGCAGCAGTGTATGTGGTTACTATAGGCAACAGGATAGCAGCAGTGTATGTGGTGACTATAGGCAACAGGATAGCAGCAGTGTATGTGGTGACTATAGGCAACAGGATAGCAGCAGTGTATGTGGTGACTATAGGCAACAGGATAGCAGCAGTGTATGTGGTGACTATAGACAACAGGATATCAGCAGTGTATGTGGTGACAACAGGATAGCAGCAGTGTATGTGGTGACTATAGGCAACAGGATAGCAGCAGTGTATGTGGTGACAACATAATAGCAGCAGTGTATGTGGTGACAACAGGATAGCAGCAGTGTATGTGGTGACTATAGACAACAGGATATCAGCAGTGTATGTGGTGACAACATGATAGCAGCAGAGTATGTGGTGACTATAGGCAACAGGATAGCAGCAGTGTATGTGGTGACTATAGACAAAAGGATAGCAGCAGTGTATGTGGTGACAACAGGATAGCAGCAGTGTATGTGGTGGCAACAGGATAGCAGCAGTGTATGTGGTGACAACAGGATGGCAGCAGTGTATGTGGTGACTATAGGCAACAGGATAGCAGCAGTGTATGTGGTGACAACAGGATAGCAGCAGTGTATGTGGTGACTTTAGGCAACAGGATAGCAGCAGTGTATGTGGTGGCAACAGGATAGCAGCAGTGTATGTGGTGACTATAGGCAACAGGATAGCAGCAGTGTATGTGGTGACAACAGGATAGCAGCAGTGTATGTGGTGACAACAGGATAGCAGCAGTGTATGTGGTGGCAACAGGATAGCAGCAGTGTATGTGGTGACTATACGCAACAGGATAGCAGCACTGTATGTGGTGGCAACAGGATAGCAGCAGTGTATGTGGTGACAACAGGATAGCAGCAGTGTATGTGGTGACTATAGACAACAGGATAGCAGCAGTGTATGTGGTGACTATAGACAACAGGATAGCAGCAGTGTATGTGGTGACTATAGACAACATGATAGCAGCAGTGTATGTGGTGACTATAGGCAACAGGATAGCAGCAGTGTATGTGGTGACAACAGGATAGCAGCAGTGTATGTGGTGACTATAGGCAACAGGATAGCAGCAGTGTATGTGGTGACAACATGATAGCAGCAGTGTATGTGGTGACTATAGGCAACAAGATAGCAGCAGTGTATGTGGTGACTATAGGCAACAGGATAGAAGCAGTGTATGTGGTGACAACAGGATAGCAGCAGTGTATGTGGTGGCAACAGGATAGCAGCAGTGTATGTGGTGACAACAGGATAGCAGCAGTGTATGTGGTGACAACAGGATAGCAGCAGTGTATGTGGTGACTATAGGCAACAGGATTGCAGCAGTGTATGTGGTGACAACAGGATAGCAGCAGTGTATATGGTGACAACAGGATAGCAGCAGTGTATGTGGTTACTATAGGCAACAGGATAGCAGCAGTGTATGTGGTGACTATAGGCAACAGGATAGCAGCAGTGTATGTGGTGACTATAGGCAACAGGATAGCAGCAGTGTATGTGGTGACTATAGGCAACAGGATAGCAGCAGTGTATGTGGTGACTATAGACAACAGGATATCAGCAGTGTATGTGGTGACAACAGGATAGCAGCAGTGTATGTGGTGACTATAGGCAACAGGATAGCAGCAGTGTATGTAGTGACAACATAATAGCAGCAGTGTATGTGGTGACAACAGGATAGCAGCAGTGTATGTGGTGACTAAAGGCAACAGGATAGCAGCAGTGTATGTGGTGACAACAGGATAGCAGCAGTGTATGTGGTGGCAACAGGATAGCAGCAGTGTATGTGGTGACTATAGGCAACAGGATAGCAGCACTGTATGTGGTGGCAACAGGATAGCAGCAGTGTATGTGGTGACAACAGGATAGCAGCAGTGTATGTGGTGGCAACAGGATAGCAGCAGTGTATGTGGTGACAACAGGATAGCAGCAGTGTATGTGGTGACTATAGACAACATGATAGCAGCAGTGTATGTGGTGACTATAGGCAACAGGATAGCAGCAGTGTATGTGGTGACAACAGGATAGCAGCAGTGTATGTGGTGACTATAGGCAACAGGATAGCAGCAGTGTATGTGGTGACAACATGATAGCAGCAGTGTATGTGGTGACTATAGGCAACAGGATAGCAGCAGTGTATGTGGTGACAACATGATAGCAGCAGTGTATGTGGTGACTATAGGCAACAGGATAGCAGCAGTGTATGTGGTGACTATAGGCAACAGGATAGCAGCAGTGTATGTGGTGACAACAGGATAGCAGCAGTGTATGTGGTGGCAACAGGATAGCAGCAGTGTATGTGGTGACAACAGGATAGCAGCAGTGTATGTGGTGACAACAGGATAGCAGCAGTGTATGTGGTGACAACAGGATAGCAGCAGTGTATGTGGTGACAACAGGATAGCAGCAGTGTATGTGGTGACTATAGGCAACAGGATAGCAGCAGTGTATGTGGTGACAACAGGATAGCAGCAGTGTATGTGGTGACAACAGGATAGCAGCAGTGTATGTGGTGACAACAGGATAGCAGCAGTGTATGTGGTTACTATAGGCAACATGATAGCAGCAGTGTATGTGGTGACTATAGGCAACAGGATAGCAGCAGTGTATGTGGTGACTATAGACAACAGGATAGCAGCAGTGTATGTGGTGACAACAGGATAGCAGCAGTGTATGTGGTGACTATAGGCAACAGGATAGCAGCAGTGTATGTGGTGACAACATGATAGCAGCAGTGTGTGTGGTGACAACAGGATAGCAGCAGTGTATGTGGTGGCAACAGGATAGCAGCAGTGTATGTGGTGACAACAGGATAGCAGCAGTGTATGTGGTGACAACAGGATAGCAGCAGTGTATGTGGTGACTATAGACAACAGGATAGCAGCAGTGTATGTGGTGACAACAGGATAGCAGCAGTGTATGTGGTGACTATAGGCAACAGGATAGCAGCAGTGTATGTGGTGACAACATGATAGCAGCAGTGTATGTGGTGACAACAGGATAGCAGCAGTGTATGTGGTGACTATAGGCAACAGGATAGCAGCACTGTATGTGGTGGCAACAGGATAGCAGCAGTGTATGTGGTGACAACAGGATAGCAGCAGTGTATGTGGTGACTATAGACAACAGGATAGCCGCAGTGTATGTGGTGACTATAGACAACATGATAGCAGCAGTGTATGTGGTGACTATAGGCAACAGGATAGCAGCAGTGTATGTGGTGACAACAGGATAGCAGCAGTGTATGTGGTGACTATAGGCAACAGGATAGCAGCAGTGTATGTGGTGACAACATGATAGCAGCAGTGTATGTGGTGACTATAGGCAACAAGATAGCAGCAGTGTATGTGGTGACTATAGGCAACAGGATAGCAGCAGTGTATGTGGTGACAACAGGATAGCAGCAGTGTATGTGGTGGCAACAGGATAGCAGCAGTGTATGTGGTGACAACAGGATAGCAGCAGTGTATGTGGTGACAACAGGATAGCAGCAGAGTATGTGGTGACTATAGGCAACAGGATAGCAGCAGTGTATGTGGTGACAACAGGATAGCAGCAGTGTATGTGGTGGCAACAGGATAGCAGCAGTGTATGTGGTGACAACAGGATAGCAGCAGTGTATGTGGTGACAACAGGATAGCAGCAGTGTATGTGGTGACTATAGGCAACAGGATAGCAGCAGTGTATGTGGTGACAACAGGATAGCAGCAGTGTATATGGTGACAACAGGATAGCAGCAGTGTATGTGGTTACTATAGGCAACAGGATAGCAGCAGTGTATGTGGTGACTATAGGCAACAGGATAGCAGCAGTGTATGTGGTGACTATAGGCAACAGGATAGCAGCAGTGTATGTGGTGACTATAGGCAACAGGATAGCAGCAGTGTATGTGGTGACTATAGACAACAGGATATCAGCAGTGTATGTGGTGACAACAGGATAGCAGCAGTGTATGTGGTGACTATAGGCAACAGGATAGCAGCAGTGTATGTGGTGACAACATAATAGCAGCAGTGTATGTGGTGACAACAGGATAGCAGCAGTGTATGTGGTGACTATAGACAACAGGATATCAGCAGTGTATGTGGTGACAACATGATAGCAGCAGAGTATGTGGTGACTATAGGCAACAGGATAGCAGCAGTGTATGTGGTGACTATAGACAAAAGGATAGCAGCAGTGTATGTGGTGACAACAGGATAGCAGCAGTGTATGTGGTGGCAACAGGATAGCAGCAGTGTATGTGGTGACAACAGGATGGCAGCAGTGTATGTGGTGACTATAGGCAACAGGATAGCAGCAGTGTATGTGGTGACAACAGGATAGCAGCAGTGTATGTGGTGACTTTAGGCAACAGGATAGCAGCAGTGTATGTGGTGGCAACAGGATAGCAGCAGTGTATGTGGTGACTATAGGCAACAGGATAGCAGCAGTGTATGTGGTGACAACAGGATAGCAGCAGTGTATGTGGTGACAACAGGATAGCAGCAGTGTATGTGGTGGCAACAGGATAGCAGCAGTGTATGTGGTGACTATACGCAACAGGATAGCAGCACTGTATGTGGTGGCAACAGGATAGCAGCAGTGTATGTGGTGACAACAGGATAGCAGCAGTGTATGTGGTGACTATAGACAACAGGATAGCAGCAGTGTATGTGGTGACTATAGACAACAGGATAGCAGCAGTGTATGTGGTGACTATAGACAACAGGATAGCAGCAGTGTATGTGGTGACTATAGGCAACAGGATAGCAGCAGTGTATGTGGTGACAACAGGATAGCAGCAGTGTATGTGGTGACTATAGGCAACAGGATAGCAGCAGTGTATGTGGTGACAACATGATAGCAGCAGTGTATGTGGTGACTATAGGCAACAAGATAGCAGCAGTGTATGTGGTGACTATAGGCAACAGGATAGAAGCAGTGTATGTGGTGACAACAGGATAGCAGCACTGTATGTGGTGACAACAGGATAGCAGCAGTGTATGTGGTGGCAACAGGATAGCAGCAGTGTATGTGGTGACAACAGGATAGCAGCAGTGTATGTGGTGACAACAGGATAGCAGCAGTGTATGTGGTGACTATAGGCAACAGGATAGCAGCAGTGTATGTGGTGACAACAGGATAGCAGCAGTGTATATGGTGACAACAGGATAGCAGCAGTGTATGTGGTTACTATAGGCAACAGGATAGCAGCAGTGTATGTGGTGACTATAGGCAACAGGATAGCAGCAGTGTATGTGGTGACTATAGGCAACAGGATAGCAGCAGTGTATGTGGTGACTATAGGCAACAGGATAGCAGCAGTGTATGTGGTGACTATAGACAACAGGATATCAGCAGTGTATGTGGTGACAACAGGATAGCAGCAGTGTATGTGGTGACTATAGGCAACAGGATAGCAGCAGTGTATGTGGTGACAACATAATAGCAGCAGTGTATGTGGTGACAACAGGATAGCAGCAGTGTATGTGGTGACTAAAGGCAACAGGATAGCAGCAGTGTATGTGGTGACAACAGGATAGCAGCAGTGTATGTGGTGGCAACAGGATAGCAGCAGTGTATGTGGTGACTATAGGCAACAGGATAGCAGCACTGTATGTGGTGGCAACAGGATAGCAGCAGTGTATGTGGTGACAACAGGATAGCAGCAGTGTATGTGGTGGCAACAGGATAGCAGCAGTGTATGTGGTGACAACAGGATAGCAGCAGTGTATGTGGTGACTATAGACAACATGATAGCAGCAGTGTATGTGGTGACTATAGGCAACAGGATAGCAGCAGTGTATGTGGTGACAACAGGATAGCAGCAGTGTATGTGGTGACTATAGGCAACAGGATAGCAGCAGTGTATGTGGTGACAACATGATAGCAGCAGTGTATGTGGTGACTATAGGCAACAGGATAGCAGCAGTGTATGTGGTGACAACATGATAGCAGCAGTGTATGTGGTGACTATAGGCAACAGGATAGCAGCAGTGTATGTGGTGACTATAGGCAACAGGATAGCAGCAGTGTATGTGGTGACAACAGGATAGCAGCAGTGTATGTGGTGGCAACAGGATAGCAGCAGTGTATGTGGTGACAACAGGATAGCAGCAGTGTATGTGGTGACAACAGGATAGCAGCAGTGTATGTGGTGACAACAGGATAGCAGCAGTGTATGTGGTGACAACAGGATAGCAGCAGTGTATGTGGTGACTATAGGCAACAGGATAGCAGCAGTGTATGTGGTGACAACAGGATAGCAGCAGTGTATGTGGTGACAACAGGATAGCAGCAGTGTATGTGGTGACAACAGGATAGCAGCAGTGTATGTGGTTACTATAGGCAACATGATAGCAGCAGTGTATGTGGTGACTATAGGCAACAGGATAGCAGCAGTGTATGTGGTGACTATAGACAACAGGATAGCAGCAGTGTATGTGGTGACAACAGGATAGCAGCAGTGTATGTGGTGACTATAGGCAACAGGATAGCAGCAGTGTATGTGGTGACAACATGATAGCAGCAGTGTATGTGGTGACAACAGGATAGCAGCAGTGTATGTGGTGGCAACAGGATAGCAGCAGTGTATGTGGTGACAACAGGATAGCAGCAGTGTATGTGGTGACAACAGGATAGCAGCAGTGTATGTGGTGACTATAGACAACAGGATAGCAGCAGTGTATGTGGTGACAACAGGATAGCAGCAGTGTATGTGGTGACTATAGGCAACAGGATAGCAGCAGTGTATGTGGTGACAACATGATAGCAGCAGTGTATGTGGTGACAACAGGATAGCAGCAGTGTATGTGGTGACTATAGGCAACAGGATAGCAGCACTGTATGTGGTGGCAACAGGATAGCAGCAGTGTATGTGGTGACAACAGGATAGCAGCAGTGTATGTGGTGACTATAGACAACAGGATAGCAGCAGTGTATGTGGTGACTATAGACAACATGATAGCAGCAGTGTATGTGGTGACTATAGGCAACAGGATAGCAGCAGTGTATGTGGTGACAACAGGATAGCAGCAGTGTATGTGGTGACTATAGGCAACAGGATAGCAGCAGTGTATGTGGTGACAACATGATAGCAGCAGTGTATGTGGTGACTATAGGCAACAAGATAGCAGCAGTGTATGTGGTGACTATAGGCAACAGGATAGCAGCAGTGTATGTGGTGACAACAGGATAGCAGCAGTGTATGTGGTGGCAACAGGATAGCAGCAGTGTATGTGGTGACAACAGGATAGCAGCAGTGTATGTGGTGACAACAGGATAGCAGCAGAGTATGTGGTGACTATAGGCAACAGGATAGCAGCAGTGTATGTGGTGACAACAGGATAGCAGCAGTGTATATGGTGACAACAGGATAGCAGCAGTGTATGTGGTTACTATAGGCAACAGGATAGCAGCAGTGTATGTGGTGACTATAGGCAACAGGATAGCAGCAGTGTATGTGGTGACTATAGGCAACAGGATTGCAGCAGTGTATGTGGTGACTATAGGCAACAGGATAGCAGCAGTGTATGTGGTGACTATAGACAACAGGATATCAGCAGTGTATGTGGTGACAACAGGATAGCAGCAGTGTATGTGGTGACTATAGGCAACAGGATAGCAGCAGTGTATGTGGTGACAACATGATAGCAGCAGAGTATGTGGTGACAACAGGATAGCAGCAGTGTATGTGGTGACTATAGGCAACAGGATAGCAGCAGTGTATGTGGTGACTATAGGCAACAGGATAGCAGCACTGTATGTGGTGGCAACAGGATAGCAGCAGTGTATGTGGTGACAAAAGGATAGCAGCAGTGTATGTGGTGGCAACAGGATAGCAGCAGTGTATGTGGTGACAACAGGATAGCAGCAGTGTATGTGGTGACTATAGACAACATGATAGCAGCAGTGTATGTGGTGACTATAGGCAACAGGATAGCAGCAGTGTATGTGGTGACAACAGGATAGCAGCAGTGTATGTGGTGACTATAGGCAACAGGATAGCAGCAGTGTATGTGGTGACAACAGGATAGCAGCAGTGTATGTGGTGACTATAGGCAACAGGATAGCAGCAGTGTATGTGGTGACAACATGATAGCAGCAGTGTATGTGGTGACTATAGGCAACAGGATAGCAGCAGTGTATGTGGTGACAACATGATAGCAGCAGTGTATGTGGTGACAACAGGAAAGCAGAAGTGTATGTGGTGACTATAGACAACAGGATAGCAGTAGTGTATGTGGTGACTATAGGCAACAGGATAGCAGCAGTGTATGTGGTGACTATAGGCAACAGGATAGCAGCAGTGTATGTGGTGACTATAGACAACAGGATATCAGCAGTGTATGTGGTGACTATAGGCAACAGGATAGCAGCAGTGTATGTGGTGACAACAGGATAGCAGCAGTGTATGTGGTGACAACAGGATAGCAGCAGTGTATGTGGTGATTATAGGCAACAGGATAGCAGCAGTGTATGTGGTGACAACAGGATAGCAGCAGTGTATGTGGTGACAACAGGATAGCAGCAGTGTATGTGGTGACAACAGGATAGCAGCAGTGTATGTGGTTACTATAGGCAACAGGATAGCAGCAGTGTATGTGGTGACTATAGGCAACAGGATAGCAGCAGTGTATGTGGTGACTATAGACAACAGGATAGCAGCAGTGTATGTGGTGACAACAGGATAGCAGCAGTGTATGTGGTGACTATAGGCAACAGGATAGCAGCAGTGTATGTGGTGACAACATGATAGCAGCAGTGTATGTGGTGACAACAGGATAGCAGCAGTGTATGTGGTGGCAACAGGATAGCAGCAGTGTATGTGGTGACAACAGGATAGCTGCAGTGTATGTGGTGACAACAGGATAGCAGCAGTGTATGTGGTGACTATAGACAACAGGATAGCAGCAGTGTATGTTGTGACAACAGGATAGCAGCAGTGTATGTGGTGACTATAGGCAACAGGATAGGAGCAGTGTATGTGGTGACAACATGATAGCAGCAGTGTATGTGGTGACAACAGGATAGCAGCAGTGTATGTGGTGACTATAGGCAACAGGATAGCAGCAGTGTATGTGGTGACAACATGATAGCAGCAGTGTATGTGGTGACAACAGGATAGCAGCAGTGTATGTGGTGACTATAGGCAACAGGATAGCAGCAGTGTATGTGGTGACTATAGGCAACAGGATAGCAGCAGTGTATGTGGTGACTATAGGCAACAGGATAGCAGCAGTGTATGTGGTGACTATAGACAACAGGATATCAGCAGTGTATGTGGTGACTATAGGCAACAGGATAGCAGCAGTGTATGTGGTGACAACAGGATAGCAGCAGTGTATGTGGTGACAACAGGATAGCAGCAGTGTATGTGGTGACTATAGGCAACAGGATAGCAGCAGTGTATGTGGTGACAACATGATAGCAGCAGTGTATGTGGTGACAACAGGATAGCAGCAGTGTATGTGGTGACAACAGGATAGCAGCAGTGTATGTGGTGACTATTGGCAACAGGATAGCAGCAGTGTATGTGGTGACAACAGGATAGCAGCAGTGTATGTGGTGACAACAGGATAGCAGCAGTGTATGTGGTGACAACAGGATAGCAGCAGTGTATGTGGTTACTATAGGCAACAGGATAGCAGCAGTGTATGTGGTGACTATAGGCAACAGGATAGCAGCAGTGTATGTGGTGACAACAGGATAGCAGCAGTGTATGTGGTGACAACAGGATAGCAGCAGTGTATGTGGTGACAACAGGATAGCAGCAGTGTATGTGGTTACTATAGGCAACAGGATAGCAGCAGTGTATGTGGTGACTATAGGCAACAGGATAGCAGCAGTGTATGTGGTGACTATAGGCAACAGGATAGCAGCAGTGTATGTGGTGACAACATGATAGCAGCAGTGTATGTGGTGACAACAGGATAGCAGCAGTGTATGTGGTGGCAACAGGATAGCAGCAGTGTATGTGGTGACAACAGGATAGCAGCAGTGTATGTGGTGACAACAGGATAGCAGCAGTGTATGTGGTGACTATAGGCAACAGGATAGCAGCAGTGTATGTGGTGACAACAGGATAGCAGCAGTGTATGTGGTGACAACAGGATAGCAGCAGTGTATGTGGTGACAACAGGATAGCAGCAGTGTATGTGGTGACTATAGACAACAGGATAGCAGCAGTGTATGTGGTGACAACAGGATAGAAGCAGTGTATGTGGTGACTATAGGCAACAGGATAGCAGCAGTGTATGTGGTGACAACATGATAGCAGCAGTGTATGTGGTGACAACAGGATAGCAGCAGTGTATGTGGTGGCAACAGGATAGCAGCAGTGTATGTGGTGACTATAGGCAACAGGATAGCAGCAGTGTATGTGGTGACTATAGGCAACAGGATAGCAGCAGTGTATGTGGTGACTATAGGCAACAGGATAGCAGCAGTGTATGTGGTGACTATAGACAACAGGATATCAGCAGTGTATCTGGTGACTATAGGCAACAGGATAGCAGCAGTGTATGTGGTGACAACGGGATAGCAGCAGTGTATGTGGTGACAACAGGATAGCAGCAGTGTATGTGGTGACAACAGGATAGCAGCAGTGTATGTGGTGACAACAGGATAGCAGCAGTGTATGTGGTGACTATAGACAACAGGATAGCAGCAGTGTATGTGGTGACAACAGGATAGCAGCAGTGTATGTGGTGACTATAGGCAACAGGATAGCAGCAGTGTATGTGGTGACAACATGATAGCAGCAGTGTATGTGGTGACAACAGGATAGCAGCAGTGTATGTGGTGACAACAGGATAGCAGCAGTGTATGTGGTGACAACAGGATAGCAGCAGTGTATGTGGTGACTATAGGCAACAGGATAGCAGCAGTGTATGTGGTGACAACAGGATAGCAGCAGTGTATGTGGTGACAACAGGATAGCAGCAGTGTATGTGGTGACAACAGGATAGCAGCAGTGTATGTGGTGACAACAGGATAGCAGCAGTGTATGTGGTGACTATAGACAACAGGATAGCAGCAGTGTATTTGGTGACAACAGGATAGCAGCAGTGTATGTGGTGACTATAGGCAACAGGATAGCAGCAGTGTATGTGGTGACAACATGATAGCAGCAGTGTATGTGGTGACAACAGGATAGCAGCAGTGTATGTGGTGGCAACAGGATAGCAGCAGTGTATGTGGTTGCAACAGGATAGCAGCAGTGTATGTGGTGACTATAGACAACAGGATATCAGCAGTGTATGTGGTGACTATAGGCAACAGGATAGCAGCAGTGTATGTGGTGACAACAGGATAGCAGCAGTGTATGTGGTGACAACAGGATAGCAGCAGTGTATGTGGTGACTATAGGCAACAGGATAGCAGCAGTGTATGTGGTGACAACATGATAGCAGCAGTGTATGTGGTGACAACAGGATAGCAGCAGTGTATGTGGTGACTATTGGCAACAGGATAGCAGCAGTGTATGTGGTGACAACAGGATAGCAGCAGTGTATGTGGTGACAACAGGATAGCAGCAGTGTATGTGGTGACAACAGGATAGCAGCAGTGTATGTGGTTACTATAGGCAACAGGATAGCAGCAGTGTATGTGGTGACTATAGGCAACAGGATAGCAGCAGTGTATGTGGTGACAACAGGATAGCAGCAGTGTATGTGGTGACAACAGGATAGCAGCAGTGTATGTGGTGACAACAGGATAGCAGCAGTGTATGTGGTTACTATAGGCAACAGGATAGCAGCAGTGTATGTGGTGACTATAGGCAACAGGATAGCAGCAGTGTATGTGGTGACTATAGGCAACAGGATAGCAGCAGTGTATGTGGTGGCAACAGGATAGCAGCAGTGTATGTGGTGACAACAGGATAGCAGCAGTGTATGTGGTGACAACAGGATAGCAGCAGTGTATGTGGTGACTATAGGCAACAGGATAGCAGCAGTGTATGTGGTGACAACAGGATAGCAGCAGTGTATGTGGTGACAACAGGATAGCAGCAGTGTATGTGGTGACAACAGGATAGCAGCAGTGTATGTGGTGACAACAGGATAGCAGCAGTGTATGTGGTGACTATAGACAACAGGATAGCAGCAGTGTATGTGGTGACAACAGGATAGCAGCAGTGTATGTGGTGACTATAGGCAACAGGATAGCAGCAGTGTATGTGGTGACAACATGATAGCAGCAGTGTATGTGGTGACAACAGGATAGCAGCAGTGTATGTGGTGGCAACAGGATAGCAGCAGTGTATGTGGTGACTATAGGCAACAGGATAGCAGCAGTGTATGTGGTGACTATAGGCAACAGGATAGCAGCAGTGTATGTGGTGACTATAGGCAACAGGATAGCAGCAGTGTATGTGGTGACTATAGACAACAGGATATCAGCAGTGTATGTGGTGACTATAGGCAACAGGATAGCAGCAGTGTATGTGGTGACAACGGGATAGCAGCAGTGTATGTGGTGACAACAGGATAGCAGCAGTGTATGTGGTGACAACAGGATAGCAGCAGTGTATGTGGTGACAACAGGATAGCAGCAGTGTATGTGGTGACTATAGACAACAGGATAGCAGCAGTGTATGTGGTGACAACAGGATAGCAGCAGTGTATGTGGTGACTATAGGCAACAGGATAGCAGCAGTGTATGTGGTGACTATAGGCAACAGGATAGCAGCAGTGTATGTGGTGACAACAGGATAGCAGCAGTGTATGTGGTGGCAACAGGATAGCAGCAGTGTATGTGGTGACAACAGGATAGCAGCAGTGTATGTGGTGACAACAGGATAGCAGCAGTGTATGTGGTGACAACAGGATAGCAGCAGTGTATGTGGTGACAACAGGATAGCAGCAGTGTATGTGGTGACTATAGGCAACAGGATAGCAGCAGTGTATGTGGTGACAACAGGATAGCAGCAGTGTATGTGGTGACAACAGGATAGCAGCAGTGTATGTGGTGACAACAGGATAGCAGCAGTGTATGTGGTTACTATAGGCAACATGATAGCAGCAGTGTATGTGGTGACTATAGGCAACAGGATAGCAGCAGTGTATGTGGTGACTATAGACAACAGGATAGCAGCAGTGTATGTGGTGACAACAGGATAGCAGCAGTGTATGTGGTGACTATAGGCAACAGGATAGCAGCAGTGTATGTGGTGACAACATGATAGCAGCAGTGTGTGTGGTGACAACAGGATAGCAGCAGTGTATGTGGTGGCAACAGGATAGCAGCAGTGTATGTGGTGACAACAGGATAGCAGCAGTGTATGTGGTGACAACAGGATAGCAGCAGTGTATGTGGTGACTATAGACAACAGGATAGCAGCAGTGTATGTGGTGACAACAGGATAGCAGCAGTGTATGTGGTGACTATAGGCAACAGGATAGCAGCAGTGTATGTGGTGACAACATGATAGCAGCAGTGTATGTGGTGACAACAGGATAGCAGCAGTGTATGTGGTGACTATAGGCAACAGGATAGCAGCACTGTATGTGGTGGCAACAGGATAGCAGCAGTGTATGTGGTGACAACAGGATAGCAGCAGTGTATGTGGTGACTATAGACAACAGGATAGCAGCAGTGTATGTGGTGACTATAGACAACATGATAGCAGCAGTGTATGTGGTGACTATAGGCAACAGGATAGCAGCAGTGTATGTGGTGACAACAGGATAGCAGCAGTGTATGTGGTGACTATAGGCAACAGGATAGCAGCAGTGTATGTGGTGACAACATGATAGCAGCAGTGTATGTGGTGACTATAGGCAACAAGATAGCAGCAGTGTATGTGGTGACTATAGGCAACAGGATAGCAGCAGTGTATGTGGTGACAACAGGATAGCAGCAGTGTATGTGGTGGCAACAGGATAGCAGCAGTGTATGTGGTGACAACAGGATAGCAGCAGTGTATGTGGTGACAACAGGATAGCAGCAGAGTATGTGGTGACTATAGGCAACAGGATAGCAGCAGTGTATGTGGTGACAACAGGATAGCAGCAGTGTATGTGGTGGCAACAGGATAGCAGCAGTGTATGTGGTGACAACAGGATAGCAGCAGTGTATGTGGTGACAACAGGATAGCAGCAGTGTATGTGGTGACTATAGGCAACAGGATAGCAGCAGTGTATGTGGTGACAACAGGATAGCAGCAGTGTATATGGTGACAACAGGATAGCAGCAGTGTATGTGGTTACTATAGGCAACAGGATAGCAGCAGTGTATGTGGTGACTATAGGCAACAGGATAGCAGCAGTGTATGTGGTGACTATAGGCAACAGGATAGCAGCAGTGTATGTGGTGACTATAGGCAACAGGATAGCAGCAGTGTATGTGGTGACTATAGACAACAGGATATCAGCAGTGTATGTGGTGACAACAGGATAGCAGCAGTGTATGTGGTGACTATAGGCAACAGGATAGCAGCAGTGTATGTGGTGACAACATAATAGCAGCAGTGTATGTGGTGACAACAGGATAGCAGCAGTGTATGTGGTGACTATAGACAACAGGATATCAGCAGTGTATGTGGTGACAACATGATAGCAGCAGAGTATGTGGTGACTATAGGCAACAGGATAGCAGCAGTGTATGTGGTGACTATAGACAAAAGGATAGCAGCAGTGTATGTGGTGACAACAGGATAGCAGCAGTGTATGTGGTGGCAACAGGATAGCAGCAGTGTATGTGGTGACAACAGGATGGCAGCAGTGTATGTGGTGACTATAGGCAACAGGATAGCAGCAGTGTATGTGGTGACAACAGGATAGCAGCAGTGTATGTGGTGACTTTAGGCAACAGGATAGCAGCAGTGTATGTGGTGGCAACAGGATAGCAGCAGTGTATGTGGTGACTATAGGCAACAGGATAGCAGCAGTGTATGTGGTGACAACAGGATAGCAGCAGTGTATGTGGTGACAACAGGATAGCAGCAGTGTATGTGGTGGCAACAGGATAGCAGCAGTGTATGTGGTGACTATACGCAACAGGATAGCAGCACTGTATGTGGTGGCAACAGGATAGCAGCAGTGTATGTGGTGACAACAGGATAGCAGCAGTGTATGTGGTGACTATAGACAACAGGATAGCAGCAGTGTATGTGGTGACTATAGACAACAGGATAGCAGCAGTGTATGTGGTGACTATAGACAACAGGATAGCAGCAGTGTATGTGGTGACTATAGGCAACAGGATAGCAGCAGTGTATGTGGTGACAACAGGATAGCAGCAGTGTATGTGGTGACTATAGGCAACAGGATAGCAGCAGTGTATGTGGTGACAACATGATAGCAGCAGTGTATGTGGTGACTATAGGCAACAAGATAGCAGCAGTGTATGTGGTGACTATAGGCAACAGGATAGAAGCAGTGTATGTGGTGACAACAGGATAGCAGCACTGTATGTGGTGACAACAGGATAGCAGCAGTGTATGTGGTGGCAACAGGATAGCAGCAGTGTATGTGGTGACAACAGGATAGCAGCAGTGTATGTGGTGACTATAGGCAACAGGATAGCAGCAGTGTATGTGGTGACAACAGGATAGCAGCAGTGTATATGGTGACAACAGGATAGCAGCAGTGTATGTGGTTACTATAGGCAACAGGATAGCAGCAGTGTATGTGGTGACTATAGGCAACAGGATAGCAGCAGTGTATGTGGTGACTATAGGCAACAGGATAGCAGCAGTGTATGTGGTGACTATAGGCAACAGGATAGCAGCAGTGTATGTGGTGACTATAGACAACAGGATATCAGCAGTGTATGTGGTGACAACAGGATAGCAGCAGTGTATGTGGTGACTATAGGCAACAGGATAGCAGCAGTGTATGTGGTGACAACATAATAGCAGCAGTGTATGTGGTGACAACAGGATAGCAGCAGTGTATGTGGTGACTAAAGGCAACAGGATAGCAGCAGTGTATGTGGTGACAACAGGATAGCAGCAGTGTATGTGGTGGCAACAGGATAGCAGCAGTGTATGTGGTGACTATAGGCAACAGGATAGCAGCACTGTATGTGGTGGCAACAGGATAGCAGCAGTGTATGTGGTGACAACAGGATAGCAGCAGTGTATGTGGTGGCTATAGGCAACAGGATAGCAGCAGTGTATGTGGTGACAACAGGATAGCAGCAGTGTATGTGGTGACTATAGGCAACAGGATAGCAGCAGTGTATGTGGTGACAACATGATAGCAGCAGTGTATGTGGTGACTATAGGCAACAAGATAGCAGCAGTGTATGTGGTGACTATAGGCAACAGGATAGAAGCAGTGTATGTGGTGACAACAGGATAGCAGCACTGTATGTGGTGACAACAGGATAGCAGCAGTGTATGTGGTGGCAACAGGATAGCAGCAGTGTATGTGGTGACAACAGGATAGCAGCAGTGTATGTGGTGACTATAGGCAACAGGATAGCAGCAGTGTATGTGGTGACAACAGGATAGCAGCAGTGTATATGGTGACAACAGGATAGCAGCAGTGTATGTGGTTACTATAGGCAACAGGATAGCAGCAGTGTATGTGGTGACTATAGGCAACAGGATAGCAGCAGTGTATGTGGTGACTATAGGCAACAGGATAGCAGCAGTGTATGTGGTGACTATAGGCAACAGGATAGCAGCAGTGTATGTGGTGACTATAGACAACAGGATATCAGCAGTGTATGTGGTGACAACAGGATAGCAGCAGTGTATGTGGTGACTATAGGCAACAGGATAGCAGCAGTGTATGTGGTGACAACATAATAGCAGCAGTGTATGTGGTGACAACAGGATAGCAGCAGTGTATGTGGTGACTAAAGGCAACAGGATAGCAGCAGTGTATGTGGTGACAACAGGATAGCAGCAGTGTATGTGGTGGCAACAGGATAGCAGCAGTGTATGTGGTGACTATAGGCAACAGGATAGCAGCACTGTATGTGGTGGCAACAGGATAGCAGCAGTGTATGTGGTGACAACAGGATAGCAGCAGTGTATGTGGTGGCAACAGGATAGCAGCAGTGTATGTGGTGACAACAGGATAGCAGCAGTGTATGTGGTGACTATAGACAACATGATAGCAGCAGTGTATGTGGTGACTATAGGCAACAGGATAGCAGCAGTGTATGTGGTGACAACAGGATAGCAGCAGTGTATGTGGTGACTATAGGCAACAGGATAGCAGCAGTGTATGTGGTGACAACATGATAGCAGCAGTGTATGTGGTGACTATAGGCAACAGGATAGCAGCAGTGTATGTGGTGACAACATGATAGCAGCAGTGTATGTGGTGACTATAGGCAACAGGATAGCAGCAGTGTATGTGGTGACTATAGGCAACAGGATAGCAGCAGTGTATGTGGTGACAACAGGATAGCAGCAGTGTATGTGGTGGCAACAGGATAGCAGCAGTGTATGTGGTGACAACAGGATAGCAGCAGTGTATGTGGTGACAACAGGATAGCAGCAGTGTATGTGGTGACAACAGGATAGCAGCAGTGTATGTGGTGACAACAGGATAGCAGCAGTGTATGTGGTGACTATAGGCAACAGGATAGCAGCAGTGTATGTGGTGACAACAGGATAGCAGCAGTGTATGTGGTGACAACAGGATAGCAGCAGTGTATGTGGTGACAACAGGATAGCAGCAGTGTATGTGGTTACTATAGGCAACATGATAGCAGCAGTGTATGTGGTGACTATAGGCAACAGGATAGCAGCAGTGTATGTGGTGACTATAGACAACAGGATAGCAGCAGTGTATGTGGTGACAACAGGATAGCAGCAGTGTATGTGGTGACTATAGGCAACAGGATAGCAGCAGTGTATGTGGTGACAACATGATAGCAGCAGTGTATGTGGTGACAACAGGATAGCAGCAGTGTATGTGGTGGCAACAGGATAGCAGCAGTGTATGTGGTGACAACAGGATAGCAGCAGTGTATGTGGTGACAACAGGATAGCAGCAGTGTATGTGGTGACTATAGACAACAGGATAGCAGCAGTGTATGTGGTGACAACAGGATAGCAGCAGTGTATGTGGTGACTATAGGCAACAGGATAGCAGCAGTGTATGTGGTGACAACATGATAGCAGCAGTGTATGTGGTGACAACAGGATAGCAGCAGTGTATGTGGTGACTATAGGCAACAGGATAGCAGCACTGTATGTGGTGGCAACAGGATAGCAGCAGTGTATGTGGTGACAACAGGATAGCAGCAGTGTATGTGGTGACTATAGACAACAGGATAGCAGCAGTGTATGTGGTGACTATAGACAACATGATAGCAGCAGTGTATGTGGTGACTATAGGCAACAGGATAGCAGCAGTGTATGTGGTGACAACAGGATAGCAGCAGTGTATGTGGTGACTATAGGCAACAGGATAGCAGCAGTGTATGTGGTGACAACATGATAGCAGCAGTGTATGTGGTGACTATAGGCAACAAGATAGCAGCAGTGTATGTGGTGACTATAGGCAACAGGATAGCAGCAGTGTATGTGGTGACAACAGGATAGCAGCAGTGTATGTGGTGGCAACAGGATAGCAGCAGTGTATGTGGTGACAACAGGATAGCAGCAGTGTATGTGGTGACAACAGGATAGCAGCAGAGTATGTGGTGACTATAGGCAACAGGATAGCAGCAGTGTATGTGGTGACAACAGGATAGCAGCAGTGTATATGGTGACAACAGGATAGCAGCAGTGTATGTGGTTACTATAGGCAACAGGATAGCAGCAGTGTATGTGGTGACTATAGGCAACAGGATAGCAGCAGTGTATGTGGTGACTATAGGCAACAGGATTGCAGCAGTGTATGTGGTGACTATAGGCAACAGGATAGCAGCAGTGTATGTGGTGACTATAGACAACAGGATATCAGCAGTGTATGTGGTGACAACAGGATAGCAGCAGTGTATGTGGTGACTATAGGCAACAGGATAGCAGCAGTGTATGTGGTGACAACATGATAGCAGCAGAGTATGTGGTGACAACAGGATAGCAGCAGTGTATGTGGTGACTATAGGCAACAGGATAGCAGCAGTGTATGTGGTGACTATAGGCAACAGGATAGCAGCACTGTATGTGGTGGCAACAGGATAGCAGCAGTGTATGTGGTGACAAAAGGATAGCAGCAGTGTATGTGGTGGCAACAGGATAGCAGCAGTGTATGTGGTGACAACAGGATAGCAGCAGTGTATGTGGTGACTATAGACAACATGATAGCAGCAGTGTATGTGGTGACTATAGGCAACAGGATAGCAGCAGTGTATGTGGTGACAACAGGATAGCAGCAGTGTATGTGGTGACTATAGGCAACAGGATAGCAGCAGTGTATGTGGTGACAACAGGATAGCAGCAGTGTATGTGGTGACTATAGGCAACAGGATAGCAGCAGTGTATGTGGTGACAACATGATAGCAGCAGTGTATGTGGTGACTATAGGCAACAGGATAGCAGCAGTGTATGTGGTGACAACATGATAGCAGCAGTGTATGTGGTGACAACAGGAAAGCAGAAGTGTATGTGGTGACTATAGACAACAGGATAGCAGTAGTGTATGTGGTGACTATAGGCAACAGGATAGCAGCAGTGTATGTGGTGACTATAGGCAACAGGATAGCAGCAGTGTATGTGGTGACTATAGACAACAGGATATCAGCAGTGTATGTGGTGACTATAGGCAACAGGATAGCAGCAGTGTATGTGGTGACAACAGGATAGCAGCAGTGTATGTGGTGACAACAGGATAGCAGCAGTGTATGTGGTGATTATAGGCAACAGGATAGCAGCAGTGTATGTGGTGACAACAGGATAGCAGCAGTGTATGTGGTGACAACAGGATAGCAGCAGTGTATGTGGTGACAACAGGATAGCAGCAGTGTATGTGGTTACTATAGGCAACAGGATAGCAGCAGTGTATGTGGTGACTATAGGCAACAGGATAGCAGCAGTGTATGTGGTGACTATAGACAACAGGATAGCAGCAGTGTATGTGGTGACAACAGGATAGCAGCAGTGTATGTGGTGACTATAGGCAACAGGATAGCAGCAGTGTATGTGGTGACAACATGATAGCAGCAGTGTATGTGGTGACAACAGGATAGCAGCAGTGTATGTGGTGGCAACAGGATAGCAGCAGTGTATGTGGTGACAACAGGATAGCTGCAGTGTATGTGGTGACAACAGGATAGCAGCAGTGTATGTGGTGACTATAGACAACAGGATAGCAGCAGTGTATGTTGTGACAACAGGATAGCAGCAGTGTATGTGGTGACTATAGGCAACAGGATAGGAGCAGTGTATGTGGTGACAACATGATAGCAGCAGTGTATGTGGTGACAACAGGATAGCAGCAGTGTATGTGGTGACTATAGGCAACAGGATAGCAGCAGTGTATGTGGTGACAACATGATAGCAGCAGTGTATGTGGTGACAACAGGATAGCAGCAGTGTATGTGGTGACTATAGGCAACAGGATAGCAGCAGTGTATGTGGTGACTATAGGCAACAGGATAGCAGCAGTGTATGTGGTGACTATAGGCAACAGGATAGCAGCAGTGTATGTGGTGACTATAGACAACAGGATATCAGCAGTGTATGTGGTGACTATAGGCAACAGGATAGCAGCAGTGTATGTGGTGACAACAGGATAGCAGCAGTGTATGTGGTGACAACAGGATAGCAGCAGTGTATGTGGTGACTATAGGCAACAGGATAGCAGCAGTGTATGTGGTGACAACATGATAGCAGCAGTGTATGTGGTGACAACAGGATAGCAGCAGTGTATGTGGTGACAACAGGATAGCAGCAGTGTATGTGGTGACTATTGGCAACAGGATAGCAGCAGTGTATGTGGTGACAACAGGATAGCAGCAGTGTATGTGGTGACAACAGGATAGCAGCAGTGTATGTGGTGACAACAGGATAGCAGCAGTGTATGTGGTTACTATAGGCAACAGGATAGCAGCAGTGTATGTGGTGACTATAGGCAACAGGATAGCAGCAGTGTATGTGGTGACAACAGGATAGCAGCAGTGTATGTGGTGACAACAGGATAGCAGCAGTGTATGTGGTGACAACAGGATAGCAGCAGTGTATGTGGTTACTATAGGCAACAGGATAGCAGCAGTGTATGTGGTGACTATAGGCAACAGGATAGCAGCAGTGTATGTGGTGACTATAGGCAACAGGATAGCAGCAGTGTATGTGGTGACAACATGATAGCAGCAGTGTATGTGGTGACAACAGGATAGCAGCAGTGTATGTGGTGGCAACAGGATAGCAGCAGTGTATGTGGTGACAACAGGATAGCAGCAGTGTATGTGGTGACAACAGGATAGCAGCAGTGTATGTGGTGACTATAGGCAACAGGATAGCAGCAGTGTATGTGGTGACAACAGGATAGCAGCAGTGTATGTGGTGACAACAGGATAGCAGCAGTGTATGTGGTGACAACAGGATAGCAGCAGTGTATGTGGTGACTATAGACAACAGGATAGCAGCAGTGTATGTGGTGACAACAGGATAGAAGCAGTGTATGTGGTGACTATAGGCAACAGGATAGCAGCAGTGTATGTGGTGACAACATGATAGCAGCAGTGTATGTGGTGACAACAGGATAGCAGCAGTGTATGTGGTGGCAACAGGATAGCAGCAGTGTATGTGGTGACTATAGGCAACAGGATAGCAGCAGTGTATGTGGTGACTATAGGCAACAGGATAGCAGCAGTGTATGTGGTGACTATAGGCAACAGGATAGCAGCAGTGTATGTGGTGACTATAGACAACAGGATATCAGCAGTGTATCTGGTGACTATAGGCAACAGGATAGCAGCAGTGTATGTGGTGACAACGGGATAGCAGCAGTGTATGTGGTGACAACAGGATAGCAGCAGTGTATGTGGTGACAACAGGATAGCAGCAGTGTATGTGGTGACAACAGGATAGCAGCAGTGTATGTGGTGACTATAGACAACAGGATAGCAGCAGTGTATGTGGTGACAACAGGATAGCAGCAGTGTATGTGGTGACTATAGGCAACAGGATAGCAGCAGTGTATGTGGTGACAACATGATAGCAGCAGTGTATGTGGTGACAACAGGATAGCAGCAGTGTATGTGGTGACAACAGGATAGCAGCAGTGTATGTGGTGACAACAGGATAGCAGCAGTGTATGTGGTGACTATAGGCAACAGGATAGCAGCAGTGTATGTGGTGACAACAGGATAGCAGCAGTGTATGTGGTGACAACAGGATAGCAGCAGTGTATGTGGTGACAACAGGATAGCAGCAGTGTATGTGGTGACAACAGGATAGCAGCAGTGTATGTGGTGACTATAGACAACAGGATAGCAGCAGTGTATTTGGTGACAACAGGATAGCAGCAGTGTATGTGGTGACTATAGGCAACAGGATAGCAGCAGTGTATGTGGTGACAACATGATAGCAGCAGTGTATGTGGTGACAACAGGATAGCAGCAGTGTATGTGGTGGCAACAGGATAGCAGCAGTGTATGTGGTTGCAACAGGATAGCAGCAGTGTATGTGGTGACTATAGACAACAGGATATCAGCAGTGTATGTGGTGACTATAGGCAACAGGATAGCAGCAGTGTATGTGGTGACAACAGGATAGCAGCAGTGTATGTGGTGACAACAGGATAGCAGCAGTGTATGTGGTGACTATAGGCAACAGGATAGCAGCAGTGTATGTGGTGACAACATGATAGCAGCAGTGTATGTGGTGACAACAGGATAGCAGCAGTGTATGTGGTGACTATTGGCAACAGGATAGCAGCAGTGTATGTGGTGACAACAGGATAGCAGCAGTGTATGTGGTGACAACAGGATAGCAGCAGTATATGTGGTTACTATAGGCAACAGGATAGCAGCAGTGTATGTGGTGACTATAGGCAACAGGATAGCAGCAGTGTATGTGGTGACAACAGGATAGCAGCAGTGTATGTGGTGACAACAGGATAGCAGCAGTGTATGTGGTGACAACAGGATAGCAGCAGTGTATGTGGTTACTATAGGCAACAGGATAGCAGCAGTGTATGTGGTGACTATAGGCAACAGGATAGCAGCAGTGTATGTGGTGACTATAGGCAACAGGATAGCAGCAGTGTATGTGGTGGCAACAGGATAGCAGCAGTGTATGTGGTGACAACAGGATAGCAGCAGTGTATGTGGTGACAACAGGATAGCAGCAGTGTATGTGGTGACTATAGGCAACAGGATAGCAGCAGTGTATGTGGTGACAACAGGATAGCAGCAGTGTATGTGGTGACAACAGGATAGCAGCAGTGTATGTGGTGACAACAGGATAGCAGCAGTGTATGTGGTGACAACAGGATAGCAGCAGTGTATGTGGTGACTATAGACAACAGGATAGCAGCAGTGTATGTGGTGACAACAGGATCGCAGCAGTGTATGTGGTGACTATAGGCAACAGGATAGCAGCAGTGTATGTGGTGACAACATGATAGCAGCAGTGTATGTGGTGACAACAGGATAGCAGCAGTGTATGTGGTGGCAACAGGATAGCAGCAGTGTATGTGGTGACTATAGGCAACAGGATAGCAGCAGTGTATGTGGTGACTATAGGCAACAGGATAGCAGCAGTGTATGTGGTGACTATAGGCAACAGGATAGCAGCAGTGTATGTGGTGACTATAGACAACAGGATATCAGCAGTGTATGTGGTGACTATAGGCAACAGGATAGCAGCAGTGTATGTGGTGACAACGGGATAGCAGCAGTGTATGTGGTGACAACAGGATAGCAGCAGTGTATGTGGTGACAACAGGATAGCAGCAGTGTATGTGGTGACAACAGGATAGCAGCAGTGTATGTGGTGACTATAGACAACAGGATAGCAGCAGTGTATGTGGTGACAACAGGATAGCAGCAGTGTATGTGGTGACTATAGGCAACAGGATAGCAGCAGTGTATGTGGTGACAACATGATAGCAGCAGTGTATGTGGTGACAACAGGATAGCAGCAGTGTATGTGGTGACAACAGGATAGCAGCAGTGTATGTGGTGACAACAGGATAGCAGCAGTGTATGTGGTGACTATAGGCAACAGGATAGCAGCAGTGTATGTGGTGACAACAGGATAGCAGCAGTGTATGTGGTGACAACAGGATAGCAGCAGTGTATGTGGTAACAACAGGATAGCAGCAGTGTATGTGGTGACAACATGATAGCAGCAGTGTATGTGGTGACAACAGGATAGCAGCAGTGTATGTGGTGACTATAGACAACAGGATAGCAGCAGTGTATGTGGTGACAACAGGATAGCAGCAGTGTATGTGGTGACTATAGGCAACAGGATAGCAGCAGTGTATGTGGTGACAACATGATAGCAGCAGTGTATGTGGTGACAACAGGATAGCAGCAGTGTATGTGGTGACTATTGGCAACAGGATAGCAGCAGTGTATGTGGTGACAACAGGATAGCAGCAGTGTATGTGGTGACAACAGGATAGCAGCAGTGTATGTGGTGACAACAGGATAGCAGCAGTGTATGTGGTTACTATAGGCAACAGGATAGCAGCAGTGTATGTGGTGACTATAGGCAACAGGATAGCAGCAGTGTATGTGGTGACAACAGGATAGCAGCAGTGTATGTGGTGACAACAGGATAGCAGCAGTGTATGTGGTGACAACAGGATAGCAGCAGTGTATGTGGTTACTATAGGCAACAGGATAGCAGCAGTGTATGTGGTGACTATAGGCAACAGGATAGCAGCAGTGTATGTGGTGACTATAGACAACAGGATAGCAGCAGTGTATGTGGTGACAACAGGATAGCAGCAGTGTATGTGGTGACTATAAGCAACAGGATAGCAGCAGTGTATGTGGTGACAACATGATAGCAGCAGTGTATGTGGTGACAACAGGATAGCAGCAGTGTATGTGGTGGCAACAGGATAGCAGCAGTGTATGTGGTGACAACAGGATAGCAGCAGTGTATGTGGTGACAACAGGATAGCAGCAGTGTATGTGGTGACTATAGGCAACAGGATAGCAGCAGTGTATGTGGTGACAACAGGATAGCAGCAGTGTATGTGGTGACAACAGGATAGCAGCAGTGTATGTGGTGACAACAGGATAGCAGCAGTGTATGTGGTGACAACAGGATAGCAGCAGTGTATGTGGTGACTATAGACAACAGGATAGCAGCAGTGTATGTGGTGACAACAGGATAGCAGCAGTGTATGTGGTGACTATAGGCAACAGGATAGCAGCAGTGTATGTGGTGACAACATGATAGCAGCAGTGTATGTGGTGACAACAGGATAGCAGCAGTGTATGTGGTGGCAACAGGATAGCAGCAGTGTATGTGGTGACTATAGGCAACAGGATAGCAGCAGTGTATGTGGTGACTATAGGCAACAGGATAGCAGCAGTGTATGTGGTGACTATAGGCAACAGGATAGCAGCAGTGTATGTGGTGACTATAGACAACAGGATAGCAGCAGTGTATGTGGTGACAACAGGATAGCAGCAGTGTATGTGGTGACAACAGGATAGCAGCAGTGTATGTGGTGACAACAGGATAGCAGCAGTGTATGTGGTTACTATAGGCAACAGGATAGCAGCAGTGTATGTGGTGACAACAGGATAGCAGCAGTGTATGTGGTGACAACAGGATAGCAGCAGTGTATGTGGTGACAACAGGATAGCAGCAGTGTATGTGGTTACTATAGGCAACAGGATAGCAGCAGTGTATGTGGTGACTATAGGCAACAGGATAGCAGCAGTGTATGTGGTGACAACAGGATAGCAGCAGTGTATGTGGTGACAACAGGATAGCAGCAGTGTATGTGGTGACAACAGGATAGCAGCAGTGTATGTGGTTACTATAGGCAACAGGATAGCAGCAGTGTATGTGGTGACTATAGGCAACAGGATAGCAGCAGTGTATGTGGTGACTATAGACAACAGGATAGCAGCAGTGTATGTGGTGACAACAGGATAGCAGCAGTGTATGTGGTGACTATAGGCAACAGGATAGCAGCAGTGTATGTGGTGACAACATGATAGCAGCAGTGTATGTGGTGACAACAGGATAGCAGCAGTGTATGTGGTGGCAACAGGATAGCAGCAGTGTATGTGGTGACAACAGGATAGCAGCAGTGTATGTGGTGACAACAGGATAGCAGCAGTGTATGTGGTGACTATAGGCAACAGGATAGCAGCAGTGTATGTGGTGACAACAGGATAGCAGCAGTGTATGTGGTGACAACAGGATAGCAGCAGTGTATGTGGTGACAACAGGATAGCAGCAGTGTATGTGGTGACAACAGGATAGCAGCAGTGTATGTGGTGACTATAGACAACAGGATAGCAGCAGTGTATGTGGTGACAACAGGATAGCAGCAGTGTATGTGGTGACTATAGGCAACAGGATAGCAGCAGTGTATGTGGTGACAACATGATAGCAGCAGTGTATGTGGTGACAACAGGATAGCAGCAGTGTATGTGGTGGCAACAGGATAGCAGCAGTGTATGTGGTGACTATAGGCAACAGGATAGCAGCAGTGTATGTGGTGACTATAGGCAACAGGATAGCAGCAGTGTATGTGGTGACTATAGGCAACAGGATAGCAGCAGTGTATGTGGTGACTATAGACAACAGGATATCAGCAGTGTATGTGGTGACTATAGGCAACAGGATAGCAGCAGTGTATGTGGTGACAACGGGATAGCAGCAGTGTATGTGGTGACAACAGGATAGCAGCAGTGTATGTGGTGACAACAGGATAGCAGCAGTGTATGTGGTGACAACAGGATAGCAGCAGTGTATGTGGTTACTATAGGCAACAGGATAGCAGCAGTGTATGTGGTGACTATAGGCAACAGGATAGCAGCAGTGTATGTGGTGACTATAGGCAACAGGATAGCAGCAGTGTATGTGGTGGCAACAGGATAGCAGCAGTGTATGTGGTGACAACAGGATAGCAGCAGTGTATGTGGTGACTATAGGCAACAGGATAGCAGCAGTGTATGTGGTGACAACATGATAGCAGCAGTGTATGTGGTGACAACAGGATAGCAGCAGTGTATGTGGTGACTATTGGCAACAGGATAGCAGCAGTGTATGTGGTGACAACAGGATAGCAGCAGTGTATGTGGTGACAACAGGATAGCAGCAGTGTATGTGGTGACAACAGGATAGCAGCAGTGTATGTGGTTACTATAGGCAACAGGATAGCAGCAGTGTATGTGGTGACTATAGGCAACAGGATAGCAGCAGTGTATGTGGTGACAACAGGATAGCAGCAGTGTATGTGGTGACAACAGGATAGCAGCAGTGTATGTGGTGACAACAGGATAGCAGCAGTGTATGTGGTTACTATAGGCAACAGGATAGCAGCAGTGTATGTGGTGACTATAGGCAACAGGATAGCAGCAGTGTATGTGGTGACTATAGGCAACAGGATAGCAGCAGTGTATGTGGTGGCAACAGGATAGCAGCAGTGTATGTGGTGACAACAGGATAGCAGCAGTGTATGTGGTGACAACAGGATAGCAGCAGTGTATGTGGTGACTATAGGCAACAGGATAGCAGCAGTGTATGTGGTGACAACAGGATAGCAGCAGTGTATGTGGTGACAACAGGATAGCAGCAGTGTATGTGGTGACTATAGACAACAGGATAGCAGCAGTGTATGTGGTGACAACAGGATAGCAGCAGTGTATGTGGTGACTATAGGCAACAGGATAGCAGCAGTGTATGTGGTGACAACATGATAGCAGCAGTGTATGTGGTGACAACAGGATAGCAGCAGTGTATGTGGTGGCAACAGGATAGCAGCAGTGTATGTGGTGACTATAGGCAACAGGATAGCAGCAGTGTATGTGGTGACTATAGGCAACAGGATAGCAGCAGTGTATGTGGTGACTATAGGCAACAGGATAGCAGCAGTGTATGTGGTGACTATAGACAACAGGATATCAGCAGTGTATGTGGTGACTATAGGCAACAGGATAGCAGCAGTGTATGTGGTGACAACGGGATAGCAGCAGTGTATGTGGTGACAACAGGATAGCAGCAGTGTATGTGGTGACAACAGGATAGCAGCAGTGTATGTGGTGACAACAGGATAGCAGCAGTGTATGTGGTGACTATAGACAACAGGATAGCAGCAGTGTATGTGGTGACAACAGGATAGCAGCAGTGTATGTGGTGACTATAGGCAACAGGATAGCAGCAGTGTATGTGGTGACAACATGATAGCAGCAGTGTATGTGGTGACAACAGGATAGCAGCAGTGTATGTGGTGACAACAGGATAGCAGCAGTGTATGTGGTGACAACAGGATAGCAGCAGTGTATGTGGTGACTATAGGCAACAGGATAGCAGCAGTGTATGTGGTGACAACAGGATAGCAGCAGTGTATGTGGTGACAACAGGATAGCAGCAGTGTATGTGGTGACAACAGGATAGCAGCAGTGTATGTGGTGACTATAGGCAACAGGATAGCAGCAGTGTATGTGGTGACAACAGGATGGCAGCAGTGTATGTGGTAACAACAGGATAGCAGCAGTGTATGTGGTGACAACAGGATAGCAGCAGTGTATGTGGTGACTATAGACAACAGGATAGCAGCAGTGTATGTGGTGACAACAGGATAGCAGCAGTGTATGTGGTGACTATAGGCAACAGGATAGCAGCAGTGTATGTGGTGACAACATGATAGCAGCAGTGTATGTGGTGACAACAGGATAGCAGCAGTGTATGTGGTGACTATTGGCAACAGGATAGCAGCAGTGTATGTGGTGACAACAGGATAGCAGCAGTGTATGTGGTGACAACAGGATAGCAGCAGTGTATGTGGTGACAACAGGATAGCAGCAGTGTATGTGGTTACTATAGGCAACAGGATAGCAGCAGTGTATGTGGTGACTATAGGCAACAGGATAGCAGCAGTGTATGTGGTGACAACAGGATAGCAGCAGTGTATGTGGTGACAACAGGATAGCAGCAGTGTATGTGGTGACAACAGGATAGCAGCAGTGTATGTGGTTACTATAGGCAACAGGATAGCAGCAGTGTATGTGGTGACTATAGGCAACAGGATAGCAGCAGTGTATGTGGTGACTATAGACAACAGGATAGCAGCAGTGTATGTGGTGACAACAGGATAGCAGCAGTGTATGTGGTGACTATAGGCAACAGGATAGCAGCAGTGTATGTGGTGACAACATGATAGCAGCAGTGTATGTGGTGACAACAGGATAGCAGCAGTGTATGTGGTGGCAACAGGATAGCAGCAGTGTATGTGGTGACAACAGGATAGCAGCAGTGTATGTGGTGACAACAGGATAGCAGCAGTGTATGTGGTGACTATAGGCAACAGGATAGCAGCAGTGTATGTGGTGACAACAGGATAGCAGCAGTGTATGTGGTGACAACAGGATAGCAGCAGTGTATGTGGTGACAACAGGATAGCAGCAGTGTATGTGGTGACAACAGGATAGCAGCAGTGTATGTGGTGACTATAGACAACAGGATAGCAGCAGTGTATGTGGTGACAACAGGATAGCAGCAGTGTATGTGGTGACTATAGGCAACAGGATAGCAGCAGTGTATGTGGTGACAACATGATAGCAGCAGTGTATGTGGTGACAACAGGATAGCAGCAGTGTATGTGGTGGCAACAGGATAGCAGCAGTGTATGTGGTGACTATAGGCAACAGGATAGCAGCAGTGTATGTGGTGACTATAGCAACAGGATAGCAGCAGTGTATGTGGTGACTATAGGCAACAGGATAGCAGCAGTGTATGTGGTGACTATAGACAACAGGATAGCAGCAGTGTATGTGGTGACAACAGGATAGCAGCAGTGTATGTGGTGACAACAGGATAGCAGCAGTGTATGTGGTGACAACAGGATAGCAGCAGTGTATGTGGTTACTATAGGCAACAGGATAGCAGCAGTGTATGTGGTGACAACAGGATAGCAGCAGTGTATGTGGTGACAACAGGATAGCAGCAGTGTATGTGGTGACAACAGGATAGCAGCAGTGTATGTGGTTACTATAGGCAACAGGATAGCAGCAGTGTATGTGGTGACTATAGGCAACAGGATAGCAGCAGTGTATGTGGTGACAACAGGATAGCAGCAGTGTATGTGGTGACAACAGGATAGCAGCAGTGTATGTGGTGACAACAGGATAGCAGCAGTGTATGTGGTTACTATAGGCAACAGGATAGCAGCAGTGTATGTGGTGACTATAGGCAACAGGATAGCAGCAGTGTATGTGGTGACTATAGACAACAGGATAGCAGCAGTGTATGTGGTGACAACAGGATAGCAGCAGTGTATGTGGTGACTATAGGCAACAGGATAGCAGCAGTGTATGTGGTGACAACATGATAGCAGCAGTGTATGTGGTGACAACAGGATAGCAGCAGTGTATGTGGTGGCAACAGGATAGCAGCAGTGTATGTGGTGACAACAGGATAGCAGCAGTGTATGTGGTGACAACAGGATAGCAGCAGTGTATGTGGTGACTATAGGCAACAGGATAGCAGCAGTGTATGTGGTGACAACAGGATAGCAGCAGTGTATGTGGTGACAACAGGATAGCAGCAGTGTATGTGGTGACAACAGGATAGCAGCAGTGTATGTGGTGACAACAGGATAGCAGCAGTGTATGTGGTGACTATAGACAACAGGATAGCAGCAGTGTATGTGGTGACAACAGGATAGCAGCAGTGTATGTGGTGACTATAGGCAACAGGATAGCAGCAGTGTATGTGGTGACAACATGATAGCAGCAGTGTATGTGGTGACAACAGGATAGCAGCAGTGTATGTGGTGGCAACAGGATAGCAGCAGTGTATGTGGTGACTATAGGCAACAGGATAGCAGCAGTGTATGTGGTGACTATAGGCAACAGGATAGCAGCAGTGTATGTGGTGACTATAGGCAACAGGATAGCAGCAGTGTATGTGGTGACTATAGACAACAGGATATCAGCAGTGTATGTGGTGACTATAGGCAACAGGATAGCAGCAGTGTATGTGGTGACAACGGGATAGCAGCAGTGTATGTGGTGACAACAGGATAGCAGCAGTGTATGTGGTGACAACAGGATAGCAGCAGTGTATGTGGTGACAACAGGATAGCAGCAGTGTATGTGGTGACTATAGACAACAGGATAGCAGCAGTGTATGTGGTGACAACAGGATAGCAGCAGTGTATGTGGTGACTATAGGCAACAGGATAGCAGCAGTGTATGTGGTGACAACATGATAGCAGCAGTGTATGTGGTGACAACAGGATAGCAGCAGTGTATGTGGTGACAACAGGATAGCAGCAGTGTATGTGGTGACAACAGGATAGCAGCAGTGTATGTGGTGACTATAGGCAACAGGATAGCAGCAGTGTATGTGGTGACAACAGGATAGCAGCAGTGTATGTGGTGACAACAGGATAGCAGCAGTGTATGTGGTGACAACAGGATAGCAGCAGTGTATGTGGTGACTATAGGCAACAGGATAGCAGCAGTGTATGTGGTGACAACAGGATAGCAGCAGTGTATGTGGTGACAACAGGATAGCAGCAGTGTATGTGGTGACTATAGGCAACAGGATAGCAGCAGTGTATGTGGTGACAACAGGATAGCAGCAGTGTATGTGGTAACAACAGGATAGCAGCAGTGTATGTGGTGGCAACAGGATAGCAGCAGTGTATGTGGTGACAACATAATAGCAGCAGTGTATGTGGTGACAACAGGATAGCAGCAGTGTATGTGGTGACTATAGACAACAGGATAGCAGCAGTGTATGTGGTGACAACAGGATAGCAGCAGTGTATGTGGTGACTATAGGCAACAGGATAGCAGCAGTGTATGTGGTGACAACATGATAGCAGCAGTGTATGTGGTGACAACAGGATAGCAGCAGTGTATGTGGTGACAACAGGATAGCAGCAGTGTATGTGGTGACTATAGGCAACAGGATAGCAGCAGTGTATGTGGTGACTATAGGCAACAGGATAGCAGCAGTGTATGTGGTGACTATAGGCAACAGGATAGCAGCAGTGTATGTGGTGACTATAGACAACAGGATATCAGCAGTGTATGTGGTGACTATAGGCAACAGGATAGCAGCAGTGTATGTGGTGACAACGGGATAGCAGCAGTGTATGTGGTGACAACAGGATAGCAGCAGTGTATGTGGTGACAACAGGATAGCAGCAGTGTATGTGGTGACAACAGGATAGCAGCAGTGTATGTGGTGACTATAGACAACAGGATAGCAGCAGTGTATGTGGTGACAACAGGATAGCAGCAGTGTATGTGGTGACTATAGGCAACAGGATAGCAGCAGTGTATGTGGTGACAACATGATAGCAGCAGTGTATGTGGTGACAACAGGATAGCAGCAGTGTATGTGGTGACTATAGGCAACAGGATAGCAGCAGTGTATGTTGTGACAACAGGATAGCAGCAGTGTATGTGGTGACTATAGGCAACAGGATAGCAGCAGTGTATGTGGTGGCAACAGGATAGCAGCAGTGTATGTGGTGACTATAGGCAACAGGATAGCAGCAGTGCATGTGGTGACTATAGGCAACAGGATAGCAGCAGTGTATGTGGTGACTATAGGCAACAGGATAGCAGCAGTGTATGTGGTGACAACAGGATAGCAGCAGTGTATGTGGTGACTATAGGCAACAGGATAGCAGCAGTGTATGTGGTGACTATAGGCAACAGGATAGCAGCAGTGTATGTGGTGACTATAGGCAACAGGATAGCAGCAGTGTATGTGGTGACAACAGGATAGCAGCAGTGTATGTGGTGGCAACAGGATAGCAGCTGTGTATGTGGTGACTATAGGCAACAGGATAGCAGCAGTGTATGTGGTGACAACATGATAGCAGCAGTTAATGTGGTGACAACAGGATAGCAGCAGTGTATGTGGTGACAACAGGATAGCAGCAGTGTATGTGGTGACAACAGGATAGCAGCAGGGTATGTGGTGACAACAGGATAGCAGCAGTGTATGTGGTGACAACAGGATAGCAGCAGTGTATGTGGTTACTATAGGCAACAGGATAGCAGCAGTGTATGTGGTGACTATAGGCAACAGGATAGCAGCAGTGTATGTGGTGACAACAGGATAGCAGCAGTGTATGTGGTGACAACAGGATAGCAGCAGTGTATGTGGTGACAACAGGATAGCAGCAGTGTATGTGGTTACTATAGGCAACAGGATAGCAGCAGTGTATGTGGTGACTATAGGCAACAGGATAGCAGCAGTGTATGTGGTGACTATAGACAACAGGATAGCAGCAGTGTATGTGGTGACAACAGGATAGCAGCAGTGTATGTGGTGACTATAGGCAACAGGATAGCAGCAGTGTATGTGGTGACAACATGATAGCAGCAGTGTATGTGGTGACAACAGGATAGCAGCAGTGTATGTGGTGGCAACAGGATAGCAGCAGTGTATGTGGTGACAACAGGATGGCAGCAGTGTATGTGGTGACAACAGGATAGCAGCAGTGTATGTGGTGACTATAGGCAACAGGATAGCAGCAGTGTATGTGGTGACAACAGGATAGCAGCAGTGTATGTGGTGACAACAGGATAGCAGCAGTGTATGTGGTGACAACATGATAGCAGCAGTGTATGTGGTGACAACAGGATAGCAGCAGTGTATGTGGTGGCAACAGGATAGCAGCAGTGTATGTGGTGACTATAGGCAACAGGATAGCAGCAGTGTATGTGGTGACTATAGACAACAGGATAGCAGCAGTGTATGTGGTGACAACAGGATAGCAGCAGTGTATGTGGTGACAACATGATAGCAGCAGTGTATGTGGTGACAACAGGATAGCAGCAGTGTATGTGGTGGCAACAGGATAGCAGCAGTGTATGTGGTGACTATAGGCAACAGGATAGCAGCAGTGTATGTGGTGACTATAGGCAACAGGATAGCAGCAGTGTATGTGGTGACTATAGGCAACAGGATAGCAGCAGTGTATGTGGTGACTATAGACAACAGGATATCAGCAGTGTATGTGGTGACTATAGGCAACAGGATAGCAGCAGTGTATGTGGTGACAACGGGATAGCAGCAGTGTATGTGGTGACAACAGGATAGCAGCAGTGTATGTGGTGACAACAGGATAGCAGCAGTGTATGTGGTGACAACAGGATAGCAGCAGTGTATGTGGTGACTATAGACAACAGGATTGCAGCAGTGTATGTGGTGACAACAGGATAGCAGCAGTGTATGTGGTGACTATAGGCAACAGGATAGCAGCAGTGTATGTGGTGACAACAGGATAGCAGCAGTGTATGTGGTGGCAACAGGATAGCAGCAGTGTATGTGGTGACTATAGGCAACAGGATAGCAGCAGTGTATGTGGTGACTATAGACAACAGGATAGCAGCAGTGTATGTGGTGACAACAGGATAGCAGCAGTGTATGTGGTGACAACATGATAGCAGCAGTGTATGTGGTGACAACAGGATAGCAGCAGTGTATGTGGTGGCAACAGGATAGCAGCAGTGTATGTGGTGACTATAGGCAACAGGATAGCAGCAGTGTATGTGGTGACTATAGGCAACAGGATAGCAGCAGTGTATGTGGTGACTATAGGCAACAGGATAGCAGCAGTGTATGTGGTGACTATAGACAACAGGATATCAGCAGTGTATGTGGTGACTATAGGCAACAGGATAGCAGCAGTGTATGTGGTGACAACGGGATAGCAGCAGTGTATGTGGTGACAACAGGATAGCAGCAGTGTATGTGGTGACAACAGGATAGCAGCAGTGTATGTGGTGACAACAGGATAGCAGCAGTGTATGTGGTGACTATAGACAACAGGATAGCAGCAGTGTATGTGGTGACAACAGGATAGCAGCAGTGTATGTGGTGACTATAGGCAACAGGATAGCAGCAGTGTATGTGGTGACAACATGATAGCAGCAGTGTATGTGGTGACAACAGGATAGCAGCAGTGTATGTGGTGACTATAGGCAACAGGATAGCAGCAGTGTATGTTGTGACAACAGGATAGCAGCAGTGTATGTGGTGACTATAGGCAACAGGATAGCAGCAGTGTATGTGGTGGCAACAGGATAGCAGCAGTGTATGTGGTGACTATAGGCAACAGGATAGCAGCAGTGCATGTGGTGACTATAGGCAACAGGATAGCAGCAGTGTATGTGGTGACTATAGGCAACAGGATAGCAGCAGTGTATGTGGTGACAACAGGATAGCAGCAGTGTATGTGGTGACTATAGGCAACAGGATAGCAGCAGTGTATGTGGTGACTATAGGCAACAGGATAGCAGCAGTGTATGTGGTGACTATAGGCAACAGGATAGCAGCAGTGTATGTGGTGACAACAGGATAGCAGCAGTGTATGTGGTGGCAACAGGATAGCAGCTGTGTATGTGGTGACTATAGGCAACAGGATAGCAGCAGTGTATGTGGTGACAACATGATAGCAGCAGTTAATGTGGTGACAACAGGATAGCAGCAGTGTATGTGGTGACAACAGGATAGCAGCAGTGTATGTGGTGACAACAGGATAGCAGCAGTGTATGTGGTGACAACAGGATAGCAGCAGTGTATGTGGTGACAACAGGATAGCAGCAGTGTATGTGGTGACAACAGGATAGCAGCAGTGTATGTGGTGACAACAGGATAGCAGCAGTGTATGTGGTGACAACAGGATAGCAGCAGTATATGTGGTGACTATAGGCAACAGGATAGCAGCAGTGTATGTGGTGCTATCCAGTAGTAGCTGTGTGTATGTGTGTGTGTGTGTGTGTGTGTGTGTGTGTGTGTGTGTGTGTGTGTGTGTGTGTGTGTGTGTGTGTGTGTGTGTGTGCGCACATCTTATGTGCGTGTGGCGTATGTAGTGTGTGTTTTGGGGTGTCAGTGTAAGTATGTGTGAGTGTGTGTGCATAGAATCAGTGCAAGAGAGTGTCAACGCAGGTAGTGTGGTTAGCCATTTGATTAGCTATTTAGCAGTTTAGTTTAGAAGTCTTAAGTCTTCGGGGTAGAAGCTGTTCAGGGTCCTGTTGGTTTCAGACTTGGTGCATTGCTACCGCTTGCCGTGCGGTAGTCAGAGAGAGCAGTCTGTGGCTTGTGTGGCTGGAGTCTTTGACATTTCTTTGGGCATTCCTGCCTGGTATTGAGTTCCTGAATGGCAGGGATCTCAGCCCAAGTGATGTACTGGGTTGTACACACTACCCTCTGTGTACGTTGGCTGTGCGGTCGGATGCCAAGCAGTCATACCAAGCGGTAATGCAGCCAGCCAATGGTTCAGCTGTAGAACTTTTCAGCCTCCTGAGGGGGAAGAGGCATTGTTGTGCCCTCTTCACAACTGTGATGGTGTGTTTGGATCATGATAGATCCTTAGTGATGTGAACACCGAGGAACTTGAAGCTCTCTACCCGCACCACTGCAGCCCCGTTGATGTGAATGGGGGCGTGCTCGGCCCTCCGTTTCCTGTAGTCCACCATCAGCTCCTTTGTCTTACTGACGTTGAGGGAGAGGTTGTTGTCCTGTCACCACACTGCCAGGTCACTGACCTCCTCCCTATAGGCTGTCTCATCATCATCGGGGATCAGGCCTACCACCGTTGTGTCATCGGCAAACTTAATGATGGTGTTGGAGTCGTGGGTGAACAGGGAGTACTAAGCACGCTCCCCTGAGGTGCTCTCTTGTTAAGGGTCAGTGTGGCGGATGTGTTGTTACCAACCTTTACCACCTGGGAGCGGCCTTTCAGGATGTCTAGGATCCAGTTGCAGAGGGAAGTGTTCAGTCCCAGGGACCGTAGCTTAGTGATGCGCTTCAAGGGCACTATGGTGCTGAACTCTGAGCTGTAGTCAACGAACAGCATTCTCACATTGGTGTTCCTTTTGTCCAAGTGAGAAAGGGCAGTGTGGTGTGCAATAGAGATTGCGTCATTTGTGGATCTGTTGCAGTGGTATGCGAATTGGAGTGGGCCCAGGGTGTCTGGAAGTATAGTCTTGAGCCATAACCAGACTTTCAATGCATTTCATGGCTACAAATGTGAATGCTACGGGGCGAGAGTCATTTAGAGAGGCTACCTTTGTGTTGTTGGGCACAGGGGCTATGGGGGTCTGCTTAAAATATGTAGGTATTACAGACTGGGTCAGGGAGAGGTTGAAAATGTATGTAATGTACTCACATCGGCTATGGAGAGTGTGATCACACAGTCTTCCGGAACAGCTGATGATCTCACACAATGGTTCAGTGTTGCTTGCCTCTAAGCGAGCGTAGAAGGCATTTAGCTTTTCTGGTAGGCTCATGTCAGTGGACAGCTCGTGGCTGCGTTTTCCTTTGTAATCCGTGATCATTTGCAAGCACTGCCACATCCACCGAGCATCAGAGCTAGTGTAGTAGGATTCGGTCTTAGTCCGTATTTATAATGTTTCAGGTAAGATCCAAGTGCAGACGGTCTTGAAGTAACAATGTTTATTACATCAACAGGGGCAGGTAAATGACAGGTCAAGGCAGACAGGTGTCGATAATCCAGAGTGGTGGAGCAAAGGTACAGGACGGCAGGCAGGCTCAGGGGCAGGTCAGGCAGAGGTCGGTAATCCAGAGTAGGGGCAACGGTACAGGACAGCAGGTAGGCTCAGAGTCAGAGGCAGGCAGAGTGGTCAGGCAGGCATGCTCAGAGTCAGGACAGGCAAGGGTCCAAACCAGAAGGGCGAGAAAAAGAGAGACTGGGGAAAAGCAGGAGCTGAGAAAAATGCTGGTTGACTTGACAAACAAGACAAACAGAGAACACAGGTATAAATACACAGGGGATAATGGGGAAGATGGGTAACACCTGGAGGGGGTTCGAGACAATCACAAGGACAGGTGAAACAGATCAGGGCGGGACAGTATTGACGCTTTGCCTGTTTGATGGTTTGTCCCGCTCCTTGATAGTGGCAGCTCTAGCCTTTAGCTCAGTGTGGTTGTTGCCTGTAACCCATGGCTTCTGGTTGGGATATGTACGTACGGTCACTGTGGGGACGACGTCGTCAATTCACCTATTAATGAAGTCGGTATCTGATGTGGTAAACTCCTCAATGCCATCAGATGAATCCTGGAACATATTCCAGTCTGTGCTACAAAACAGTCCTGTAGTGTAGCATTTGCTTCATCAGCCCACTTCCGAATTGAGTGTGTCACTGGTACTTCCTGTTTGAGTTTTTGCTTGTAAGCAAGAATCAAGAGGATATAGTATGGTCAGATTTGCCAAAAGGAGGACACATTTTTCCCTCCCCAGGACCCCTTCTTCCCCTTAAATGACTTGCTGCTTTAATCACTCCCAGATGGGGATGCCAGATAAAACACACACTGGCCGTTACAGAGAGAGGAAGATGACAGGAGAGAGAAGCGATAAGAGGAGATAGCGAGAGGACAAAGGAAGAGAGGAGAGAAAGTTAAACCTTACCCTCCATCCCCTCTTTGCACTCTGCCTCCTAGTGTCATTATACCCTGTCTTCCATATTAACTCTCCCCCTACATAGGCTGGGTTTAAATAGGCAGCCCAATTATTATATTTTTCCCACTAATTGGTCTTTTGACCAGTCAAATCAGGTCTTTTCACATCAGATATTTTTCAGAGCCGATCTGAATGGTCAACAGAAAAAATATCAGAATTGGGCTGCCTGTCTTAATGCAGCCATTGTGGACTAGCCCTAGTCAGAAGTAGTGCACTATGTAGGGAATAGGGTCCAGCCCAGCCTCGGCAGGTTTATGTCAACACTACACAGTGGAAAATAAAAAGAGCAAGTTCATGAAACCACTGTTATTCTAGTAACCAATGCCTCAAGGTATCGCTAAAGCTAACTCAGACAACTCCATGGCTTAAGACTGCAGAATCCATAGATACTCATGAGAAATTAGGGTCTTGGGTTTTTCCTAACCCTGGCTGAGTCCCAAATTGCACCCTATTCCCTTTATAGTGCACTTCTTTCGACCAGGGCCCATTTGGGAGGTAGACCTTAAGACCCAACAACACTATCTGATCCAACCTATAGTGAGGTCAACACTGAATTTAGTAGTCTGGTCAGGCTGGGATAAAGTGTCATTGATCTATCATTGAAAGCTCACACAGCTCTGTCAGTCAGCCAGTCAGACAGCCAGTCATGTCAGTCAGTCAGTCAGTCTGTCAGTCAGTCAGAGCCAGTCATTCAGTATTAATAAATAGTGATCGCCTGGTTGCATGCCCAGACCAGCAAGGACAGTTGGAAATAATTGAAATATTGAGAGGACAGAGCCTGATGATGATAATGTTTTGGCATGGTGGCAGTATGACAGTATACTTCTTGGAGGGGAGAGAGAGAGAGGACAGAGCCTGATGATGATAATGTTTTGGCATGGCGGCAGTATGACAGTATACTTCTTGGAGGGGAGAGAAAGAGGTCAGTGCATGATGATGATAATGTTTTGGCATGGTGGCAGTATGACAGTATACTTCTTGGAGGAGAGAGAGAGAGGTCAGTGCATGATGATGATAATGTTTTGGCATGGTGGCAGTATGACAGTATACTTCTTGGAGGGGAGAGAGAGAGCGGTCAGTGCATGATGATGATAATGTTTTGGCATGGCGGCAGTATGACAGTATACTTCTTGGAGGACAGAGAGAGAGGTCAGTGCATGATGATGATAATGTTTTGGCATGGTGGCAGTATGACAGTATACTTCTTGGAGGAGAGAGAGAGAGGTCAGTGCATGATGATGATAATGTTTTGGCATGGTGGCAGTATGACAGTATACTTCTTGGAGGAGAGAGAGAGAGGTCAGTGCATGATGATGATAATGTTTTGGCATGGTGGCAGTATGACAGTATACTTCTTGGAGGAGAGAGAGAGAGGTCAGTGCATGATGATGATAATGTTTTGGCATGGCGGCAGTATGACAGTATACTTCTTGGAGGAGAGAGAGAGAGGTCAGTGCATGATGATGATAATGTTTTGGCATGGCGGCAGTATGACAGTATACTTCTTGGAGGAGAGAGAGAGAGGTCAGTGCATGATGATGATAATGTTTTGGCATGGCGGCAGTATGACAGTATACTTCTTGGAGGGGAGAGAGAGAGAGGTCAGTGCATGATGATGATAATGTTTTGGCATGGCGGCAGTATGACAGTATACTTCTTGGAGGGGAGAGAGAGAGGTCAGTGCATGATGATGATAATGTTTTGGCATGGTGGCAGTATGACAGTATACTTCTTGGAGGGGAGAGAGAGAGGTCAGTGCATGATGATGATAATGTTTTGGCATGGCGGCAGTATGACAGTATACTTCTTGGAGGGGAGAGAGAGAGGTCAGTGCATGATGATGATAATGTTTTGGCATGGTGGCAGTATGACAGTATACTTCTTGGAGGACAGAGAGAGAGGTCAGTGCATGATGATGATAATGTTTTGGCATGGCGGCAGTATGACAGTATACTTCTTGGAGGACAGAGAGAGAGGTCAGTGCATGATGATGATAATGTTTTGGCATGGCGGCAGTATGACAGTATACTTCTTGGAGGGGAGAGAGAGAGAGGTCAGTGCATGATGATGATAATGTTTTGGCATGGCGGCAGTATGACAGTATACTTCTTGGAGGACAGAGAGAGAGGTCAGTGCATGATGATGATAATGTTTTGGCATGGCGGCAGTATGACAGTATACTTCTTGGAGGGGAGAGAGAGAGAGGACAGAGCCTGATGATGATAATGTTTTGGCATGGCGGCAGTATGACAGTATACTTCTTGGAGGAGAGAGAGAGAGGTCAGTGCATGATGATGATAATGTTTTGGCATGGCGGCAGTATGACAGTATAGTTCTTGGAGGAGAGAGAGAGAGGTCAGTGCATGATGATGATGATAATGTTTTGGCATGGCGGCAGTATGACAGTATACTTCTTGGAGGGGAGAGAGAGAGAGGTCAGTGCATGATGATGATAATGTTTTGGCATGGCGGCAGTATGACAGTATACTTCTTGGAGGACAGAGAGAGAGGTCAGTGCATGCGGGCTGAGTAAAGACGCTAACTGATGCTGACATATATATGATGTTTTACTGAGATGCCATAATGCAGACAGATTCATTATAATAGACATCTGGACGGACCAGAGCACTTCACAAAGCTGGGAATGCGTCCCAAATGGACCCCTATTCCTTAGTGCACTACTTTTAACCAAGGCCCATCCATCTATTCCCTATATAGTGCACTACTTTTAGCCAGGGCCCATCCCTCTATTCCCTATATAGTGCACTACCTTTAGCCAGGGCCCATCCCTCTATTCCCTATATAGTGCACTACTTTTAGCCAGGGCCCATCCCTCTATTCCCTATATAGTGCACTACCTTTAGCCAGGGCCCATCCCTCTATTCCCTATATAGTGCACTACTTTTAGCCAGGGCCCATCCCCCTATTCCCTATATAGTGCACTACCTTTAGCCAGGGCCCATCCCTCTATTCCCTATATAGTGCACTACTTTTAGCCAGGGCCCATCCCTCTATTCCCTATATAGTGCACTACTTTTAGCCAGGGCCCATCCCTCTATTCCCTATATAGTGCACTACTTTTAGCCAGGGCCCATCCCTCTATTCCCTATATAGTGCACTACTTTTAGCCAGGGCCCATCCCCCTATTCCCTATGTACTGCACTACTTTTAGCCAGGGCCCATCCCCCTATTCCCTATATAGTGCACTACTTTTAGCCAGGGCCCATCCCCCTATTCCCTATGTACTGCACTACTTTTAGCCAGGGCCCATCCCTCTATTCCCTATATAGTGCACTACTTTTAGCCAGGGCCCATCCATCTATTCCCTATATAGTGCACTACTTTTAACCAGGGCCCATCCATCTATTCCCTATATAGTGCACTACCTTTAGCCAGGGCCCATCCCTCTATTCCCTATATAGTGCACTACTTTTAGCCAGGGCCCATCCCTCTATTCCCTATATAGTGCACTACTTTTAGCCAGGGCCCATCCCTCTATTCCCTATATAGTGCACTACTTTTAGCCAGGGCCCATCCCTCTATTCCCTATATAGTGCACTTCTTTTAGCCAGGGCCCATCCCCCTATTCCCTATATAGTGCACTACTTTTAGCCAGGGCCCATCCCCCTATTCCCTATATAGTGCACTACCTTTAGCCAGGGCCCATCCCTCTATTCCCTATATAGTGCACTACTTTTAGCCAGGGCCCATCCCCCTATTCCCTATAGAGTGCACTACCTTTAGCCAGGGCCCATCCCTCTATTCCCTATAGAGTGCACTACCTTTAGCCAGGGCCCATCCCTCTATTCCCTATATAGTGCACTACTTTTAGCCAGGGCCCATCCCTCTATTCCCTATATAGTGCACTACCTTTAGCCAGGGCCCATCCCTCTATTCCCTATATAGTGCACTACTTTTAGCCAGGGCCCATCCCTCTATTCCCTATATAGTGCACTACTTTTAGCCAGGGCCCATCCCCCTATTCCCTATATAGTGCACTACTTTTAGCCAGGGCCCATCCCCCTATTCCCTATGTACTGCACTACTTTTAGCCAGGGCCCATCCCCCTATTCCCTATGTACTGCACTACTTTTAGCCAGGGCCCATCCCCCTATTCCCTATATAGTGCACTACCTTTAGCCAGGGCCCATCCCCCTATTCCCTATGTACTGCACTACCTTTAGCCAGGGCCCATCCCTCTATTCCCTATATAGTGTACTACTTTTAGCCAGGGCCCATCCCCCTATTCCCTGTATAGTGCACTACTTTTAGCCAGGGCCCATCCCCCTATTCCCTATATAGTGCACTACTTTTAGCCAGGGCCCATCCCCCTATTCCCTGTATAGTGTACTACTTTTAGCCAGGGCCCATCCCCCTATTCCCTATATAGTGCACTACCTTTAGCCAGGGCCCATCCCCCTATTCCCTATATAGTGCACTACTTTTAACCAGGGCCCATCCATCTATTCCCTATATAGTGCACTACCTTTAGCCAGGGCCCATCCCTCTATTCCCTATATAGTGCACTACTTTTAACCAGGGCCCATCCATCTATTCCCTATATAGTGCACTACCTTTAGCCAGGGCCCATCCCTCTATTCCCTATATAGTGCACTACTTTTAGCCAGGGCCCATCCCTCTATTCCCTATATAGTGCACTACTTTTAGCCAGGGCCCATCCCTCTATTCCCTATATAGTGCACTTCTTTTAGCCAGGGCCCATCCCCCTATTCCCTATATAGTGCACTACTTTTAGCCAGGGCCCATCCCCCTATTCCCTATAGAGTGCGCTACCTTTAGCCAGGGCCCATCCCCCTATTCCCTATGTACTGCACTACTTTTAGCCAGGGCCCATCCCCCTATTCCCTATATAGTGCACTACCTTTAGCCAGGGCCCATCCCTCTATTCCCTATATAGTGCACTACCTTTAGCCAGGGCCCATCCCTCTATTCCCTATATAGTGTACTACTTTTAGCCAGGGCCCATCCCCCTATTCCCTGTATAGTGCACTACTTTTAGCCAGGGCCCATCCCCCTATTCCCTGTATAGTGTACTACTTTTAGCCAGGGCCCATCCCCCTATTTCCTATATATAGTGTACTACTTTTGACCAGGACCCTTATCCCTATGGTGCATGACTCTTGTCCAGGGCTCTGTTCCCTATATAGTGTACTACTTTTGACCAGGGCCCATAGGGACTTATGAACCGTTAGTTAGTAATCCGCAGAAGAACTCCCATCAGCCATTAGTTCTGTAATTATCAGGAATAAGTGAACAAGTCAGAGGTCCCAAAGGGGGAATCATTGCCCCTATTAGAAAAAACACTTAGATTAGACTACGTGATTTAATTATGAGGCATGGTGGGTGTGTGTGCAACGCTCATTTTAGGGTCTGTTATCTGATAAAGTGCAGTGGGAGAAATGTTTACTCAAAACATTATGTTTTTTCATCGCATCTCCTGCCTATGTACTAGTCCTACTCGGTGGACAACTACAGTGGTCACGTCTCAGTGAGCCTTCCTTCCACCAGACTGCTAGAGGGCCCGACCTGGGCCTCCGGGCCCCGTGTAATGCTCTGTTCCTGTGTGGGCACAGGGGGCCCATCCAGACCTTCAGTCAGAATGCAGAGCCAAAAAGAGTGGAGACCGCGGTCTGGCTTTCAAATCCTGCTTTTCTCTCTCTCTCTCTCTCTCTCTGTCTCTCTCTCTCGTTCTCTCTCTCTCTTGCTCTCTCTTGCTCTTTCTCTCTTGCTCTCTCTTGCTCTTTCTCTCTTGCGCCCTCTCTCTCTGTCTCTCTCTCGCTCTCTCTCTCTGGGGAGCCCTGGTAGAACCAGGAGTGAGCAGCTGGGAACTCGTTTGAGCATCATATCGTCAGTCTTTAATCCTCCTCCTCCTCAATACACAGATGCAGAGGGCTGCATTCAGACATGTACAGTAGTTAGATACATACAAACAATACAGTACTAACAATCCTGACCAGAAATGTGCATGATGTGGTTAGATGTACTGCAGTACAGTATACAGCAGTGGGATGGAGCCCAGGAGGTAGTTTTTCCTATGTGGTGTTTATATTTCCATCAACAGTGTGTGGCCTGCTTCTCCTCATCCCTCTCTTCCTCCCAATCTTTCTCCCTCTTCCTCTGTGTTCATCTCTCTTACCACCAAGCTGGTGTGTGTGTGTGTGTGGTGGTGGGGGGGGGAGCTGTATCATGGTGGGGAGCTGTGATTCTGCTGTGGGTTGTTGGACTGAGTACCTGCTGCTTTGGAGTGAAGGCTCAGTGAAAGAGGTTGAGAACTGGGGGAGGATTCCCTCTCTCTTCTCCTCCTACACCCCTCCTCCCTTCATCCTCTACCTCTCTCCTTGTCAGAAGTGATGCCAGGACAATACAGCTGGGAAAGCTCATAGGGGTTCATTGTCCAGCATCCCTCTCTCTCCCTCTCTCTCGCTCTCTCTCTCTGTTTCTCCCTCCCTCTCTCTCTCTTTGTGTTTGTGCTTTCCTGTTTCTCTGTCTGCTAACTGTCTCAATATCAATCCATCCATATATCACTCTAATGAATCTGTCTCATTAACAACACGTGGGATATTGACCATTTGTGGTGAGAAGAAACTAGTCTGGGGAGTGTCATTCTCAGAACAATAATGTGTGCTGTCATCCTAATGTGTATTGTATAATGCAGGGATGGGCGGCACGCGACCCCCCTTTCGAAGGCCGTTGAATCAATCCCCCCCAAAAAGTTGTATAAAAACAAATGTAGGAACTCAGTCAGGCTCTCAACTTACTATTGCAAGTTAGAATAGTACCATACACAAGGTGCAATTGAGATATTTGGTTGTGCATTTTTCTCTTGTTATGTCAGTCACTGATAGTCAGTTAATTAGCCCATTTCAGGAAAAAAATGATTTTTAAGTTAGCTGGCCGCTAAACTATCTAAACTTGTTATTATGGTTGAATTACTGGCCGAGGGAACTCCACTGATGTTGTTACTCAGTCTCACTCGGATATCATATTAAAAACGGCAAAGAATTCTGTCCACCCTATGGCAAAATGTGTAAAATTGCAGGAAATGAGTTATAAAATTGCAAAAACTTCTCTCCACCCCATGGCAAAATATATAGAATTGCAGCAAACTTGCTTTAAAACTGCAACATTTTCTCTACAACCCATGTAAAAATGTGTAGAATTAATTGCACAACATCAACTCTAAACTTAAAAAATGTATTTCCACTGTCAAGAGGAGGGCCACTAAAATATTTTGTTTACAATGTGTGTGTGTGTGGGTATAGGATGGATGTGGCCCCTCTTGTCCATCCCTGGTATAATGGATTGTAGAACGATGGCTATCTGATGGGTATAGACTGCAATGTTTTAAACGCATGTGCACAAACACGCATGTGCACGCACACACGCAGTCACAGATCCTGTACCTTGCCCCACAAAGTCCACTGTATCCCACTGGGCACACACTGGTTGAATCAACATTGTTTCCACGTCATTTCAATGAGTAGATGTTGAATTGATGTCTCTTTATGTGCGTCCCTCAGGGATAGATGTCAGTTCCTGTTGAACATTTACACTGAGGGTGCCACCCTATTCCAAATGTTGTGCACTTCCCTCTCCCTCCCTCTTCCCCCGCTCTCTCTCTCTCTCTCTCTCTCTCTCTCTCTCTCTCTCTCTCTCTCTCAGAAGAAAATATTACTCATGTAGCTTGAGGCAAAACCACCCAATCAGGGCCTCTGCTGCCAAACCAAACAGACCAATGATGGAGTACGTGTGCAGCGGCATACCAACTGGCCAATTAACACACACATCAGCCAGAGGCTCCACCCACACAAACATACTAGCTAAAATATATTACCCAACAGGAGTCCAACATCAGTGGAGAGGGAGACAGAGAACGAGAGAGAGAGATACACTCTGTGTTGCCTCTGCTCCAGACCTCTACTCCAGATCTCTGTTCCAGTTCTGTTCACACTGGAGTCTGTTTCAGGACTATGTAATGGTAGTAGCAGGGTTATACGAGGTCACGCATACTGTACTAACAGTTTGTAGAACATTCATAGTTTACAACAGTCATTGTGTAGAGAGGGAAAACATAAGGGTGGTCAATCCAAGCCCTCGTTCAGTCAGTCAGTCTTCCCACCAGTTCTCAGTGTTCTGTTCTGTAGGGAAATGTATTTCTATAAATAGTTCCCACCCAGAGCTGGGACGTGTTCTCCTCAAGGCCAACATGGCTTCTTCTGGCTCCTTCTACAGGGACCAACCACAGAGTGAGAACCAGGGTGGGCCAGGACAGAACAGAACACAGACAGAGGATGCGTCCCAAATGGCAACCTATTTATAGTGCACTACACTATGTAGGGAATAGGGTACCATTTGAGAAGCAGACAGGGCATCCAAACCCTTCAGGCACATTAGACTATAAGTGTAGAGCAGAAATGTACCATCTCCTCTTCTCTCTCCCATGACTCTCCAGCCAGAGAGAGATTGTGCGACAGTGTTGACTGGAAAGAAGGCTCCACACAGCAGGAACCTGATGGGTGAACTGAACCCAAACCGCACAGTGCCCCAGTTATCTTTGGATCCTCCTTCAGTATGTTTAACTGAGTTCCCAGCCAAAAGTGAATCTCTCCCCAAACTCTTTCTCTTCTCACTCTCTCTCTTTCCCTCTTTCCTTCTCCCTCTTGCCTGTGTCTCCTCACTCCGCAGTCTCTCTCTCTCTCTCCCACTCACTTTCCACCTCCCTCTCTCCAACCCCAGTCCTCCTATCTCCGCCTCGCTTCATAAGACATCTCCACCAGGCTCTAGTCTACTCTCACACTGAGTAGAGTGAGAACTCTGCTGGCTTCCAACCATCATCTAACAACTCTCCTGCCTTTGAACTTCTAATCCAATAAAAAGGGAATGTTTGCACAACACAGCAGCACCACAGTGGACAGAGCAGAGACCCAGCGGAAGAGGAGAGAAGCCTGAACAATATAAAACAGACTCAGAGGATCACAGTACCAGGCTGAGGACACATAGGGCTCTGGTCAAAATTAGTTCACTATGTAGGGAATAGGGTACCATTTGGGATGCAGACAGAGTATGAGTACAACAGAGGTCACTGTAGAGGGGTCAGAAGATGGTGATATCCGATACCTGTTAATTTTACATGGGAAAGTGTGAGAACTCTTCTAGCCTGGTTACCAGGTCTAAATGTAGTTCTCTTCTAGCCTGGTTACCAGGTCTAAATGTAGTTCTCTTCTAGCCTGGTTACCAGGTCTAAATGTAGTTCTCTTCTAGCCTGGTTACCAGGTCTGTATATAATTATCTTCTAGCCTGGTTACCAGGTCTGTATGTAGTTCTCTTCTAGCCTGGTTACCAGGTCTGTATTGTATGTAGTTTTCTTCTAGCCTGGTTACCAGGTCTGTATTGTATGTAGTTTTCTTCTAGCCTGGTTACCAGGTCTGTATGTAGTTTTCTTCTAGCCTGGTTACCAGGTCTGTATTGTATGTAGTTCTCTTCTAGCCTGGTTACCAGGTCTGTATTGTATGTAGTTCTCTTCTAGCCTGGTTACCAGGTCTGTATGTAGTTCTCTTCTAGCCTGGTTACCAGTTCTGTATTGTATGTAGTTCTCTTCTAGCCTGGTTACCAGGTCTGTATGTAGTTTTCTTCTAGCCTGGTTACCAGGTCTGTATTGTATGTAGTTCTCTTCTAGCCTGGTTACCAGGTCTGTATTGTATGTAGTTCTCTTCTAGCCTGGTTACCAGGTCTGTATTGTATGTAGTTTTCTTCTAGCCTGGTTACCAGGTCTGTATTGTATGTAGTTTTCTTCTAGCCTGGTTACCAGGTCTGTATTGTATGTAGTTTTCTTCTAGCCTGGTTACCAGGTCTGTATTGTATGTAGTTTTCTTCTAGCCTGGTTACCAGGTCTGTATTGTATGTAGTTTTCTTCTAGCCTGGTTACCAGGTCTGTATTGTATGTAGTTCTCTTCTAGCCTGGTTACCAGGTCTGTATTGTATGTAGTTTTCTTCTAGCCTGGTTACCAGGTCTGTATGTAGTTTTCTTCTAGCCTGGTTACCAGGTCTGTATTGTATGTAGTTTTCTTCTAGCCTGGTTACCAGGTCTGTATTGTATGTCGTTTTCTTCTAGCCTGGTTACCAGGTCTGTATTGTATGTAGTTTTCTTCTAGCCTGGTTACCAGGTCTGTATGTAATTCTTTATCCAACACCTGTGATTGACTCATTGTCAACGAAATTCAAGAACAAAAACATTTGGATGAAGCACACAAAGCCCTAGCTGTTGTTTATAAGCGTTTGAACAAGACAGCAGCTGATTGGCTAATGTCTACAGTTTGTATTGGGTGAGAGTTCACTCACCTTGTGAGAGTTCAGAGTTCAGCTTCACAGACACCTGGCTGTGTCCCAAATGTCATACCTGTACCCTATTCAGTGCATCGTTTTTGATCAGCCCACTATATAGGGGCCCTGAGCCTTATTCCATTAGCTAGAGGAGACTGTAACTGTACTCTATGATGGAAACCATGGATTCAAGATGGAAATGTATAACACAAAACACATACATCCCTGCCAAGACTTGAACTGAGCTGCACTGTTGGTTAACGTAAGTACAGTATGTGTTCACCGCTGTGACTGTGGGTGTGTCCCAAATGACACCCTATTCCCTATGTAATGCACTACTTTTGACCAGAGCCCTATGGGGGAATAAGGAATAGGGTGCCATTTGGGACGCATTCTGTATAAAGGGAAGGAACGGTCTGGCTCTGATTATAATTATACCAACACAACAGCAGATACCAGATTGACATTATGACATGGTGAGTGGACATCAATCTTCATCACATGGTTTTTATTAGTCTTAACACATTGTGAGTGATTTACACCTCCCCCTCATCTCTCTCTCTCTATCTCTTTCACTCTCTCTCTCCCTCCATCTCTGTTTCTCTATCTCTCTCACTATGTATGATGTACAGCAGCTCCTTCCATCAGGACTTTATGAAGACTTTTAATGAACGCCAGAGAGGTTATTTTATTGGGTTAATCCTCCTCGTCACTCCGGGTTGTCTGTCTGTCTGTGGTTTGGCTAATTATTCTGTCTCCGTCAGAATGAGGCTGCATTATGTGGAGATGTGATATACTGTCATCTGAAATGGCATCCTTTTTTCTATGTAGTGTACTACTTATGACCAGGGCTCATAGGGCACTTTGTAGGGAATGGGGTGCCATTTGGGACACACATCTCTAGACAGGCAGACCTAGTCCTCAGACTCAGCTCCAGGGCTCCAGCCCCATGTCACTGATATGCTGTTATTAACCGAGAATGAAAGAAGAATAGAGATTCCAGGTCCCTGAGAGTTGAGATCATTCTGATTGCTTTCCTCAGGCGTAGCATTGTGAACGTTTAGGGTTCTATATCATTTCCATTGTACCTTCATTATAGTACAAAAAAAAACGAATCTGCCTTTGGAGCTAAGTATATGCTTACGTCGAGAGGGTTTCGTTTAGAGCAGGGTTATTATAGTCAAACATAGGATATCCACTGGATATGTTTGTCAATGTGTGTTTCCCTGAACTCAAGCGTGGAGAGATTGTAGATAACAGTTGGATCAGTACATCTGTCTCTATCATGTACAACAGGCATCAGGCTGGTGAGAGCATGCTGAACTGGAGGTGAACCTGTCCACATGCCTCCTATTACTCCTGATATCTTCACAACATACTACAGCCTCAAAGCTCGCAATCTTTACTGTTCTCTCTCTCTCTCTCCTCTCTCTCTCTCTCTCTCTCTTCTCTCTCTCGACCAGATTAGTATTCAGATGTTGTGTCCAATCACCTCTGAGGCAGAGCTGTGGTGTGTGAGCTGTGGTTGGTGCTGTGCGCTTCTTGTCTCTCGGCAGTCATGTAGAATGTTAATTCATTAGTTCACCATTCACAACGGGCCTGCACTCTCTCTGTCTCTTTCTCTCTGTCTCTCTCTCTCTCTCTCTCTCTCTGGTCACCCTATCCATCTCTCTGGTCATCCAATCCATCTCTCTGGTCACCCTATCCATCTCTCTGGTCATCCTATCCATCTCTCTCTCTGGTCACCCTATCCATCTCTCTGGTCATCCTATCCATCTCTCTGGTCACTCTATCCATCTCTCTGGTCATCCTATCCATCTCTCTGGTCATCCTATCCATCTCTCTGGTCACCCTATCCATCTCTCTCTCTGTCACCCTATCCGTCTCTCTCTCTGTCACCCTATCAATCTCTCTGGTCATCCTATCCATCTCTCCGGTCATCCTATCCATCTCTCTGGTCATCCTATCCATCTCTCTGGTCACCCTATCCATCTCTCTGGTCACCCTATCCATCTCTCTCTCTGTCACCCTATCCGTCTCTCTCTCTGTCACCCTATCAATCTCTCTGGTCATCCTATCCATCTCTCTGGTCACTCTATCCATCTCTCTGGTCATCCTATCCATCTCTCTGGTCACTCTATCCATCTCTCTGGTCATCCTATCCATCTCTCTGGTCATCCTATCCATCTCTCTGGTCACTCTATCCATCTCTCTGGTCATCCTATCCATCTCTCCGGTCACCCTATCCATCTCTCTGGTCACCCTATCCATCTGTCTGGTCATCCTATCCATCTCTCTCTCTGGTCACCCTATCCATCTCTCTGGTCATCCTATCCATCTCTCTGGTCACTCTATCCATCTCTCTGGTCATCCAATCCATCTCTCTGGTCACCCTATCCATCCATCTCTCTGGTCATCCTATCCATCTATCTCTCTGGTCACCCTATCCATCTATCTCTCTGGTCATCCTATCCATCTCTCTGGTCACTCTATCCATCTCTCTGGTCACTCTATCCATCTCTCTCTCTGGTCATCCTATCCATCTCTCTGGTCATCCAATCCATCTCTCTGGTCACCCTATCCATCCATCTCTCTGGTCATCCTATCCATCTATCTCTCTGGTCACCCTATCCATCTATCTCTCTGGTCATCCTATCCATCTATCTCTCTGGTCATCCTATCCATCTATCTCTCTGGTCACCCTATCCATCTATCTCTCTGGTCATCCTATCCATCTCTCTGGTCACTCTATCCATCTCTCTGGTCACTCTATCCATCTCTCTGGTCACCCTGTCCATCTCTCTGGTCATCCTGTCCATCTCACTGGTCATCCTAACCATCTCTCTGGTCACTCTATCCATCTCTTTGGTCACTCTATCCATCTCTCTGGTCACCCTATCCATCTCTCTGGTCATCCAATCCATCTCTCTGGTCATCCTATCCATCTCTCTGGTCATCCTATCCATCTCTCTGGTCACTCTAGCCATCTCTCTGGTCACTCTATCCATCTCTCTGGTCACTCTATCCATCTCTCTGGTCACTCTATCCATCTCTCTGGTCACTCTATCCATCTCTCTGGTCACCCTATCCATCTCTCTCTCTGGTCATCCTATCCATCTCTCTGGTCATCCTATCCATCTCTCTGGTCATCCTATCCATCTCTCTGGTCACCCTATCCATCTCTCTGGTCACTCTATCCATCTCTCTGGTCACCCTATCCATCTCTCTCTCTGGTCATCCTATCCATCTCTCTGGTCATCCTATCCATCTCTCTGGTCATCCTATCCATCTCTCTGGTCATCCTATCCATCTCTCTCTCTGGTCATCCTATCCATCTCTCTCTCTGGTCATCCTATCCATCTCTCTGGTCATCCTGTCCATCTCTCTGGTCACCCTGTCCATCTCTCTGGTCATCCTGTCCATCTCACTGGTCATCCTATCCATCTCTCTGGTCATCCTATCCATCTCTCTGGTCATCCTATCCATCTCTCTCTGTCACTCTATCCATCTCTCTCTGTCACTCTATCCATCTCTCTGGTCACCCTATCCATCTCTCTAGTCACTCTATCCATCTCTCTGGTCACTCTATCCATCTCTCTGGTCACCCTATCCATCTCTCTCTCTGGTCATCCTATCCATCTCTCTGGTCATCCTATCCATCTCTCTGGTCATCCTATCCATCTCTCTGGTCACCCTATCCATCCATCTCTCTGATCACTCTATCCATCTCTCTGGTCACCCTATCCATCTCTCTCTCTGTCACTCTATCCATCTCTCTGGTCATCCTATCCATCTCTCTGGTCATCCTATCCATCTCTCTGGTCATCCTATCCATCTCTCTCTCTGGTCATCCTATCCATCTCTCTGGTCACCCTATCCATCTCTCTGGTCACTCTATCCATCTCTCTGGTCACTCTATCCATCTCTCTGGTCATCCTATCCATCTCTCTGGTCACTCTATCCATCTCTCTGGTCATCCTATCCATCTCTCTGGTCACTCTATCCATCTCTCTGGTCATCCTATCCATCTCTCTGGTCATCCTATCCATCTCACTACTTGAAGAGATATTCTTCACCTTGCTCAGCTTGTCATATGTTATTCTTGGGGCCATGAGTTTTTCTCAACCACATGACCTACCCAGGAATAACTCCAGGTCCTGGTAATACTGTTCATCCAGTCTTTGCAGCCACAGGCTAACTCTTCTCGCTTCACTCTTTGGGTTAGGAGACCTTCACTGTTTTTGTGTCTGACACTCTTTTTAATGCTATGCTACAGGAGAGTGTTTTCCCTCCAGCTTCGGTATTGCTGCTGTACTGTAACTGTGTTCATGTGAGAGTAGCGAACTCCATAGCCTCTACCTCTGAAATCATAGTTCCATTCTTTCCCCTCAACTGTAAATCCCAGGTGCATTCTACCAGTTCATTTGTCAGCCCTCATATCATAAATATTTTATGTGAGTATTGTACAGGTGCCATTTTTTATGACGGTGGTATGGGCTAGGAAAATAAACATTCCTCCATGCCTGGTTGTGGCTGAAATGGAAAGTGACGTTTGGGTCTCCTCATATAGCTCGCTCTCACTTTCACTCTCTCACACACACACACACACACACACACACACACACACACACACACACACACACACACACACACACACACACACACACACACACACACACACTCAAGCCTTCTCCTACTGCCACGACTAGCTCTCAGTGTTTAACCTGTCCAGGTTCTGTCATGCTAATGTGGTGAGAACAAGAGCAACAGTGCAGTAGTTATAAATACAGTGCCTCCTGCCAGATAATATAATGTTGAAGTAAAGCTACAGGTCCAGAGGGCTGCTGTGTTTTAACAGAGATGCTCTCCTCTCCTCAACAAGCTCCCGGTCTCTGTGCCCTCCCGTGGTTTACTATCCATCTCGTTGGTGTGTGTCTCTCTCTGCCAACATCACAGGCTCTCTCACTAGCTCTCTCAACGTCCTTTGGCTGTCGTTAGGCCAAACACACACACACACACACACACACACACACACACACACACACACACACACACACACACACACACACACACACACACACACACACACACACACACACACACACACACACCCCCCCCTGCTCAGAACCGAGTCCCCCGACCACCATGTGCTACAGGATACATACAGAACAGAGATCCTGTTTCAGCTGAGAATCATCATCACTTCTAATGAATGGTTTCCATCCTCGTACACTCACAGGAGCCAGGCCAGGACAGGAGCCAGGGCCAGGTCAGGACAGGAGCCAGGGCCAGGTCAGGACAGGACAGGACAGGAGCCAGGGCCAGGACAGAACAGGACAGGAGAAAGGCCAGGCCAGGCCAGGACAGGAGCCAGGGCCAGGACAGAACAGGACAGGAGTAAGGCCAGGCCAGGACAGGAGCCAGGGTCAGGACAGAACAGGACAGGAGTAGGGCCAGGCCAGGACAGGAGCCAGGGTCAGGACAGAACAGGACAGGAGTAGGGCCAGGACAGAACAGGACAGGACAGGAGTAAGGCCAGGCCAGGAGCCAGGGCCAGGACAGAACAGGACAGGAGTAAGGCCAGGCCAGGACAGGAGCCAGGGCCAGGACAGAGCAGGACAGGAGTAAGGCCAGGCCAGGAGCCAGGGCCAGGACAGAACAGGACAGGAGTAAGGACAGAACAGGACAGGAGCCAGGGCCAGGACAGAGCAGGACAGGAGTAAGGCCAGGCCAGGACAGGAGCCAGGGCAGGCCAGGGAAGTGTGTGCTATTGATAAGCATGGCTGGCTGTATTTTCCTTGGCCCAGTCCCTCATAGCTCTCTCCTAGCTGCCCTCTTAGACATAGAGCAGCCATACTGCATTAGAAGTACACATTGGAGACTCTATTTCATTTCATCAACTTCTCCTTTCCTTCCCAGAGAGATCCCCCCTTTTTTGAAGAGATGGAAGGAAAGAGAGAACTCTAATCAACTTGTGAGGCTTAACCCCATCTGTAATCTCTTTCTAGCTGCAATCCCGAGCCAACACTTGCAAACGATTACCCTGCCAGTACCCAGGAGGCTCTCTGATTGGCTTGTTTGGTTAGTGTAATCCAGGGAGCTGCAACAGTCTCCTTTCCTCCGCTGGCTGGTGGCAGGCTGGGTGGGGAGTTGGGCTGAACTGAGTGGAGGCTGTCTGTTGTGAACTCACCAGCCCCAGCTCTCTCTGTACGTAGAGGTGAGGGGTATTAGAACCAGACGCTGAGGGTTAGAACGTTAGAGTTATAATGTGGTGAGGCAGAGAGGCAGTGAGGCGTGCTGTGGGGGGTACCCTCCTGCTCCACAGACCTCCCTCCCCATCCCCCCTTCCTCCCTGTCACTGGGCTGTTCAGACAGTCGCCACTCCACTCCTGGACCAGCCTGGCTGTCTCTACTGCTGGCATCTCTCCCGGCTAAACACAGGCAGGGCTGGAGAAGTCATCCTCTCCTCCTCTCCCTCCTCTCCTTTCCTCTCCTCTCCTCTCCTCTCCTCTCCTCTCCTCTCCTCTCCTCTCCTCTCCTCTCCTCTCCTCTCCTCTCCTCTCCTCTCCTCTCCTGTCCTCTCCTCTCCTGTCCTCTCCTCTCCTCTCCTCCCTCCCTCCCTCCTACCCCCAGTGCCTCGCTCTACCAGAGGCGGTTTGGCTTGTGCTCTAACTCAGATAAACAACACAGATGAGAAGTAAAGACTCACTCCAACAGCACCTGGTGTCCTATACTATCCTGTACTGTACTGTACTGTCCTATACTATCCCGTACTGTACTGTACTGTCCTATACTATCCTGTACTGTACTGTACTGTCCTGTTACTGTACTGTCCTCTTACTGTGCTGTACTGTTACTGTACTGTACTGTCCTGTCCTGTTACTGTACTGTCCTGTTACTGTACTGTCCTATACTATCCTGTACTGTACTGTACTGTCCTGTTACAATACTGTACTGTCCTGTACTGTCCTGTTACTGTACTGTCCTATACTATCCTGTACTGTACTGTACTGTCCTGTTACTGTACTGTCCTGTCCTGTTACTGTACTGTCCTGTTACTGTACTGTCCTGTTACAATACTGTACTGTCCTGTACTGTCCTGTTACTGTACTGTCCTATACTATCCTGTACTGTACTGTCCTGTTACTGTACTGTCCTGTCCTGTTACTGTACTGTCCTGTTACTGTACTGTCCTATACTATCCTGTACTGTACTGTACTGTCATGTCCTGTTACTGTACTGTCCTGTCCTGTTACTGTACTGTACAGTTACTGTCCTGTCCTGTTACTGTATTGTACTGTTACTGTCTGGTTACTGTACTGTACTGTTACTGTCCTGTACTGTTACTGTTACTGTCCTATACTATCCTGTACTGTACTGTACTGTCCTGTTACTGTTCTGTCCTGTTACTGTACAGTTACTGTCCTGTCCTGTTACTGTACTGTACAGTTACTGTCCTGTCCTGTTACTGTATTGTACTGTTACTGTCCGGTTACTGTACTGTACTGTTACTGTCCTGTACTGTTACTGTTACTGTCCTATACTATCCTGTACTGTACTGTCCTGTCCTGTTACTGTACTGTACTGTCCTGTTACTGTTCTGCCCTGTTACTGTACTGTACAGTTACTGTCCTGTCCTGTCCTGTTACTGTATTGTACTGTTACTGTCCTGTTACTTTACTGTACTGTTACTGTTACTGTCCTGTACTGTTACTGTCCTGTACTGTTATGTACTGTTACTGTCCTGTACTGTTACTGTCCTGTACTGTCACTGTCCTGTTACTGTCCTGTACTGTACTGTACTGTTACTGTCCTGTACTGTACTGTTACTGTCCTGTACTTTTACTGTCCTGTACTGTTACTGTCCTGTTACTGGCCTGTACTGTACTATTACTGTACTGTACTGTACTGTTACTGTCCTGTACTGTACTATTACTGTACTGTTACTGGCCTGTACTGTACTATTACTGTCCTGTACTGTACTGTTACTGTCCTGTGCTGTGCTGTTACTGTCCTGTACTGTACTGTTACTGTACTGTACCTGTCCTGTACTTTTACTGTCCTGTACTGTCCTGTACTGTTACTGTCCTGTTCTGTACTGTTACTGTACTGTTACTGTTACTGTCCTGTCCTGTTACTGTCCTGTTACTGTCCTGTACTGTTACTGTCCTGTACTGTTACTGTATTGTACTGTACTGTTACTGTCCTGTACCGTACTGTTACTGTACTGTTACTGTCCTGTACTGTATTGTACTGTACTGTTACTGTCCTGTACCGTACTGTTACTGTCCTGTACTGTTACTGGTCTGTACTGTTACTGTTACTGTCCTGTACTGTTACTGTCCTGTACTGTATTGTACTGTTACTGTCCTGTACTGTTACTGTCCTGTCCTGTACTGTTACTGTCCTGTCCTGTACTGTCCTGTACTGTCCTGTTACTGTCCTGTCCTGTCCTGTTACTGTCCTGTACTGTTACTGTATTGTACTGTTACTGTCCTCTACTGTTACTCTCCTGTCCTGTATTGTACTGTTACTGTCCTGTCCTGTTTTGTACTGTCCTGTCCTGTATTGTACTGTTACTGTCCTGTTACTGTTCTGTACTGTTACTGTCCTGTCCTGTCCTGTACTGTTACTGTCCTGTCCTGTTACTGTCCTGTATTGTCCTGTACTGTCTGGTACTGTACTATGCTTTACTGTCCTGTACTGTACTGTCCGGTACTGTACTATGCTTTACTGTCTGGTACTGTCCGGTACTGTTACTGTCCTGTACTGTTACTGTCCTGTCCTGTACCCTTACTGTCCTGTACTGTTACTGTCCTGTCCTGTACTGTTACTATCCTGTCCTGTACTGTTACTGTCCTGTACTGTTACTGTCCTGTCCTGTACTCTTACTGTCCTGTACTGTTACTGTCCTGTCCTGTACTGTTACTATCCTGTCCTGTACTGTTACTGTCCTGTACTGTTACTATCCTGTCCTGTACTGTTACTGTCCTGTACTGTCATGTTACTGTGCTTTACTGTGTTTGTTCTCGTTCATACTAGTGGTACTATCCAAAAGGATCCTACAGGGTATATACTCAAATACATTGGTCTAGAAAAGGTCATTTTCCGAGGACAAATTGTGTGCTTTCTTCAGCTGTCCAAAAGTAGTTTATGGAAGTGGAATAATTGCATTTTTTAAAGTCAACATCGTGTCCTCCAAGAGTTGCTGAATATTTCCTTATCAGTCTAGCTCCTAGCTGAATATTTCCTTATCAGTCTAGCTCCTAGCTGAATATTTCCTTATCAGTCTAGCTCCTAGCTGAATATTTCCTTATCAGTCTAGCTCCTAGCTGAATATTTCCTTATCAGTCTAGCTCCTAGCTGAATAGTTCCTTATCAGTCTAGCTCCCAGCTGAATATTTCCTTATCAGTCTAGCTCCCAGCTGAATATTTCCTTCAGTCTAGCTCCTAGCTGAATATTTCCTTATCTGTCTGGCTCCCAGCTGAATATTTCCTTATCAGTCTGGCTCCCAGCTGAATATTTCCTTATCAGTCTAGCTCCTAGCTGAATATTTCCTTATCAGTCTAGCTCCCAGCTGAATATTTCCTTATCAGTCTAGCTCCCAGCTGAATATTTCCTTATCAGTCTAGCTCCCAGCTGAATATTTCCTTATCAGTCTAGCTCCCAGCTGAATATTTCCTTATCAGTCTAGCTCCTAGCTGAATATTTCCTTATCTGTCTAGCTCCCAGCTGAATATTTCCTTATCAGTCTAGCTCCCAGCTGAATATTTCCTTATCAGTCTAGCTCCCAGCTGAATATTTCCTTATCAGTCTAGCTCCCAGCTGAATATTTCCTTATCAGTCTAGCTCCTAGTTGAATATTTCCTTATCAGTCTAGCTCCCAGCTTAATATTTCCTTATCAGTCTAGCTCCTAGCTGAATATTTCCTTATCAGTCTAGCTCCTAGCTGAATATTTCCTTATCGGTCTAGCTCCTAGCTGAATATTTCCTTATCAGTCTAGCTCCTAGCTGAATATTTCCTTATCAGTCTAGCTTCTAGCTGAATATTTCCTTATCAGTCTAGCTCCTAGTTGAATATTTCCTTATCACTCTAGCTCCTAGCTGAATATTTCCTTATCAGTCTAGCTCCTAGCTGAATATTTTCTTATCAGTCTAGCTCCTACTGTAGGTGTATTCTTGTGTCTTCCTCTCTATAGGTGTAACAGTGAACGTTCCCCTTAAGACAAACTGTCTAACTCATAAATCCTCTTCTTTTATCTCCCTCTTTCCAGGTGACAGCGACAGACGCGGACGGCGGCTCCTTCGGCCTCATCAGCTACTCTCTGGGATCAGGCATCAACAGTGCTGTCCCCTCCCAGTTCTCTGTAGGGAAGGAGACAGGACAGATCTGTACCAACGTGGCTCTGGACAGGGACCAGGGACCAACCAGCTACGACTTTACTGTCACAGCCGTGGACGGGGTGAGTCTCCTACTGTATCTCTTCTTCCCTCTATTTACCCTCCACTATCAATCTCTCCCTCCACCTTCCTCAACCTCTCCCTAACAAGTCCAGCAGTGGACAGGGTGAGTCTATGTTCTCTTCAAACTCTCCTCCTTTCTTCTCCCTCCCTCCACATCTCTCCACCCTCCTCTCTCTATGGCTACATCCCAAATGGCACCGTATTCCCTACATAGTCAATTCCCTTTGACCAGCCCCCTATGGAATAGAGTGCCATTTGGCACATAGTCTCTCCCTGTGAGTACATTAAACCCCTGACAGTGATCTCTTAAAGCAAGTGTTTATCACAGCAGGGCTAAAAGAAGAACAACTCCAGCACCCTGGGAATATTGATGCTTCCAACAATTGTATGGATCTTTTTAACCGACATTTCACAGCAGGGTTCACAGCAGACATATAGCTAGCAGAACCCTAGCTATTAGACGCAGCTATAGAACCAGAGCCAGGATAGCTAGGAGAGAGGGGAGCAGCTCCCCAGCCAGGCAGAGCAGAACACAGCAGAGCAGAAAGTCTTTCATTAGTGCAGACAAATAAAAGAGTCTGAATGACTCTTCCTGGCAGGGCTGGGCTGTGAATGACTCTACCTGGCAGGGCTGGGCTGTGAATGACTCTACCTGGCAGGGCTGGGCTGTGAATGACTCTTCCTGGCAGGGCTGGGCTGTGAATGACTCTTCCTGGCAGGGCTGGGCTGTGAATGACTCTTCCTGGCAGGGCTGTGCTGTGAATGACTCTTCCTGGCAGGGCTGGGCTGTTAATTCACCTCTCCCTGGCAGGGCTGTGCTGTGAATGACTCTTCCTGGCAGGGCTGGGCTGTTAATTAACCTCTCCCTGGCAGGGCTGTGCTGTGAATGAGTTTCCCTGGCAGGACTGTGCTGTGAATGAGTTTCCCTGGCAGGACTGTGCTGTGAATGAGTTTCCCTGGCAGGACTGTGCTGGGAATGAGTTTCCCTGACAGGACTGTGCTGTGAATGAGTTTCCCTGGCAGGACTGTGCTGGGAATGAGTTTCCCTGGCAGGACTGTGCTGGGAATGAGTTTCCCTGACAGGACTGTGCTGGGAATGAGTTTCCCTGACAGGACTATGCTGTAGCGCCACACGCTAAATCCTACTTGAAAGTAAAAGGGTAGAAATGAAAGGAAATTACTGCAGTCATGGTAAAATAATCAGAGAAGAGAGAGAGAGAGAGAGAGAGAGAGAGAGAGACAGACAGACAGACAGACAGACAGACAGACAGACAGACAGACAGACAGACAGACAGACAGACAGACAGGATAAAGAGAGAGAGAGAGAGAGAGAGATAGAGAGAGGGAAAATCCTCCAACGTCAGGCAGACAGACAAACAGACAGACAGGAACACAAGTAGGCAGACAGACAGAAACAGACAGACAGTCAGACACGGAGTCAGACAGACAGACAACACAGGCAGGCAGTAAGTCAGACACAGAGATACATGCAGACAGTGAGGCAGACAGACATATAGTCAGGCAGTTAGGCAGGTAGGCAGGCAAGCAGATGGACAGATAGACAGGCATGCAAGGAGACAGGCAGGCAGCCGTAATATTTAATAAGTTAGACCGCTGCTCCCTCCTCCTCCCTCTCACTAGTCCGACCAAATGAAAAGCCTGCTCTGTATTCTGTTCAGAACAAGCCACCAGGGAAACAGAGCTCTATGCTCTGTGGCGGCGGTAGCGAGCCCTCTCACCCCACACAGATCCTGACAGATTGCTGTTTCCCTGGACAAGCTATCAATCCATATCCCTCCACCAACCTGCCAGGACTAGATTGTAGAGTCAGAGGTTTTTAAACAGGGTTCCTGCTGATTTTAACCTGCTCTATTAATGTGGTCTAACTCTTCTTCTCAGGTTTTTTACCACTTTGTCCTGCTGATATACAACAGCATGTGAAGTCTAGTAGAACAGAGGGCTTTTTGTCCTTAGAAAAGGTGCAAACCCAATACCTAACTCACTTCAGCTGGGGTTTGATATAAAGGGGGAAAGGTGCTCAGGTTAACTGAGGCACATTGAAATCAAAAACATTCCTACCCCAGGACACTGTGGTGACCTTTCTAGAAAATTCACCAACATCAACAAACCAACACAGAATGGCACATGACACATCTAACACATTCCAATGAGCGTTGTCTTTTAGATCCATTGATAGATTTTCCTTTCTGTTTCCCTGCAGGGCGGTCTGAACTCCATGGCCTATGTCAGGGTTGACCTGCTGGACATCAACGACAACAGACCAGTCTTCTACCCTGTGAGCTACGCCGTCAGCCTCAGCTCCCAGAGTGCACCTGGCACCTCTGTCGTCAAGGTTACGGCCCTTGACCCCGACACTGGGGAGAACGGGAGGGTCACGTACCGAACCGTCCCCGGGGGCAACTCCCCCTTCTTCACCCTCAACAAAGACACAGGTTGGTGTTTTACTGTAATACAGCTTTAACTATGAACAAAAATAAACAGGTTGGTGTTTTACTGTAATACAGCTTTAACTATGAACAAAAATAAACAGGTTGGTGTTTTACTGTAATACAGCTTTAACGATGAACAAAAATAAACAGGTTGGTGTTTTACTGTAATACAGCTTTAACTATGAACAAAAATAAACAGGTTGGTGTTTTACTGTAATACAGCTTTAACTATGAACAAAAATAAACAGGTTGGTGCTTTTTTTTGTATTTTAGTATTTTTTTTATTTTTACCCTTTTTCTCCTCAATTACGTGGTAGTTTGGTGGTTACAGTAGTTAGTCTTGTCTCATCGTTGCAACTCCCGTACGAACTCGGGAGAGGCGAAGGTCGAGAGCCGTGCGTCCTCAGAAACACAACCCAACCAAGTCACACTGCTTCTTGACACAATGCCCACTTAACCCGGAAGCCTGCAGCATCAAGGTGTCGAAGGAAACACCGTATACCTGGCGACCGTGTCAGCGTGCACTGCGCCCGGCCCGCCACAGGTGTCGCTAGTGCGCGATGGGACAAGGACATCCTTGCCGGCCAAACCCTCCCCTAACCCGGACGACGCTGTGTGTACAGTATGTGTGTGTCCGTCCTCATGTCTCTGTGTGTGTGTATTTGGAGCTGTGTCTGACCTTGACCACTGTGTTTTGTGTCCTTTCTCCGCCAGGTGTGATCTCCCTGTCCCGATCGCTGCATGGCAAGGCCAACACGGTGATCCCCATGGTGGTTTCAGCCCAGGACGGAGGGGGTCTGGTAGCACTGGTCAACGCCCGGGTCAACATCAGTGTGGTGGCAGGCCTGGTGGCGCCCCCTGTGTTCGAACACAGCCAGTACAGCTTCACTGTGTCTGAAGACGTATTGCGAGGGACTGAGGTTGGCATCGTACAGGCCATCAGTAATAACGGTGGGTGTGACTTGGAATTGGAACTTATGATTGGTTAAGGACTGATAACATCTGTTTAAAAGCATGCATGTTTGTGTGGGGTGGGTATATGTGTGTGTGTGTGTGTGTGTGTGGGGGGGGTGTGTATGTGTGTGGGGGGGTATGTGTGTGTGTGTGGGGGGGGGGGTGTGTGGGGGGTGTGTGGGTAGGTGTGGGGGGGGGGGGGGTATGTGTGTGTGTGGGGGGGTATGTGTGGGCAGTATGTGCTGAAAGGACTCACTGGGGTGTTCTGTGCTTCCTGTACCAATTGTCCAAATAGGCAGTGAGCCACTGTACACACCTAGTTTAGAAATCACATTAATCACAAATTCCATCCCAGCACATTGTTTTTATAATCATTACTTTGGATATTTAGGGCTCTGTCGTAGTGTAAAAGACTTGACAAATGACTGAGGGGGGAGTATATTGTAACTGAAGTGGTCTCTGTCTGGTCCTGGTCTCCTCGTCTGGAGTGGCTCTGGATCTTGTCAACTCGCTTCAAAAGATACAAATAAACTCCCACACACACAATGGCATCTGTATTCACTGTCACCAACCAGCTCCAAGTTCGTAACAAAAAGGGAGACAACGTGGAGATATATTTATTAACTAAAGTAAACTAAATACAATTAACAATGGTGTGTGTAATCAGTAGTGTAAGGGAGTGGTTGCGTGCATAAATGTGATAATGAGGGGTGTTGAAAGGTGCCAACGCAAATAAACAAAACAGCCACAACCAAAATCTATCAGTGTGTCTGCATGGAGAGAGTCTCCCCAATGAATGGGGAAGAGGTGTATTTATACTGGGACACACCCGAGTCCAGGTGTCCCATTTCGCTGACAACCCTCCCGGCTCCGCCCCCGACATCCTATTAAGGAAAACAAGAGCAAATAGAAAGAATTCGCCTCACCCCCCCATAAAACCGGGGACCAACAAGGACCCCGGAACACCATACCAGCCTCTGCGTCCCAAATTGACCCAGCCTCTGTGTCCCAAATTGACGAGGGGGTACATGTTCACACTTCCACTTGCCCCAGCCAACCTCGTTCCCCCATAGCTCAGCAACCGTTGTGCACAGGAAGCAACCTTTAAGAGGAAAGAAGAAAACGAGACCAGAAGGGAACAGACAAGAGCGACAGAACAGGACAATACCAAACAATGGTCAGTCACATAAACATTCAGGAACAGGGTGAACAAGAGAGCGGGTCAGCAACAAGCTCCAACGAGAAGAACATCTCAGGGTCCTTCTCATTAAATTAAACATCAACATAACAGAATTTTAGACGTTTATCACTAATTTCAACCTTATAGTGTTCAGCGATCTTCAACAGCTGTTCTTTAGTACATAATTCTAACAGTTCCTCTGATGGAAAGTGAATGAACTCATCTCCATTAGATGCCATAGTCAGAAGTAAATCATAAAAAAATTATCTCGCTCCTCCCCTCTGCTGAGCACACCAGACCGGACCACAACAAGAGAACTGCCAATCACACTGGGCACCACAGCAGAGAGATGAGATACATATGGAGCTTCCCCAAAACCTACAGTAACTCAACCCTAGTCTTCGTGCAGATTTGCGGTGGGTAATTACGCACTGTAGCCTGCTGGCAAGGAAATGTACCCCCCAGCACGCTGGCAGATTCCCCGAAGCCACGGATGTGCCCCCGAGACAACTGCTCAGTCCACAGACACCACACAAAAACAACAAACAAAATAACCATGCCCAACGTATTCCAAAGTGAAACACATCGCTAAGCCTAACAGAGGAAAAAGAAAGGCTATAGCTCCAGGTAGTAAGTGTCACTACCCTACCCAAATCTCCCACTGAGGTACACAGCCGATTGTACTCACCTTCTCAGACCGATGTCCCAACAGCAAGTAGAGCAAGAGTCTCCAGCCTGGGCAAGGGCCTGGAAACTAACCAATGTACTCTCTCCAACGCAGCACACAACCAACTATCCACCGCAGTGGCAAGTTTACCAAACAAACAAAGGCAACCAACACTGGGCACCAAACATTACAACTCAAACAAGCTGTAACAAAAAATGCAAACAAAGCACCTACAGAGTTTAACATTAACTCCACGTTTTCTCCCAAAGACAATACCTTCAAGATCCCGGACGAGCCCAAACACAATACCTTCAAGATCCCGGACGAGCCCAAACACAATACCTTCAAGATCCCGGACGAGCCTAAACACAATACCTTCAAGATCCCGGACGAGCCCAAACACAATACCTTCAAGATCCCGGACGAGCCCAAACACAATACCTTCAAGATCCCGGACGAGCCCAAACACAATACCTTCAAGATCCCGGACGAGCCCAAACACAATACCTTCAAGATCCCGGACGAGCCCAAACACAATACCTTCAAGATCCCGGACGAGCCCAAACACAATACCTTCAAGATCCCGGATGAACTCCCACTTGTCACGAACCAGCTCCAAGTTCGTAACAAAAAGGGAGACAATGTGGAGATATATTTATTAACTAAAGTAAACTAAATACAATTAACAATGGTGTGTGTAATCAGTAGTGTAAGGGAGTGGTTGCGTGCATAAATGTGATAATGAGGGGTGTTGAAAGGTGCCAACGCAAATAAACAAAACAGCCACAACCAAAATCTATCAGTGTGTCTGCATGGAGAGAGTCTCCCCAATGAATGGGGAAGAGGTGTATTTATACTGGGACACACCCGAGTCCAGGTGTCCCATTTCGCTGACAACCCTCCCGGCTCCGCCCCCCGACATCCTATTAAGGAAAACAAGAGCAAAGAGAAAGAATTCGGCAGACAGAGCGGAAGGGTCGTCACATCAGACACATGCACTAACTCATGCACACACCCACACAGAAATACACTCATACACATACATTCATGCTACTATACACACACATCACAAATGCTACTGCCAGACTCTTATTATGATTGCTAAATACTGCACAAATAAAACACTTGTCCCCCAATCCCCCCTTCTGCAATACACGTGTAAATATTGGACTATAAATTGTGCCTTCCTGTATTATACTTTTATGATCTTTTTTTAACCCCTTTTTCTCCCCAATTTCATGGTATCCAATTGGTAGTTACAGTCTTGTCTCATCACTGTAACTCCCGTACGGACTCGGGAGAGGCGAAGGTCGAGAGCTGTGCGTCCGCCGAAACACAACCCAGCCAAGCCGCACTGCTTCTTGACACAATGCCCACTTAACCCGGAAGCCAGCCGCACCAATGTGTCGGAGGAAACACCGTACACCTGGCGACCGTGTCAGCGTGCACTGCGCTCGGCCCGCCACAGGAGTCGCTAGTGCGCGATGGGACAAGGACATCCCTGCCGGCCAAACCCTCCCCTAACCCGAACGACGCTGGACCAATTGTGCACTGCCCCATTGGTCTCCCGGTCGCGACAGAGCCTGGACTTGAACCCAGAATCTCTGGTGGCAAAACTAGCACTGCGATGCAGTGCCTTAGACCACTGCGGCACTCAGGAGGTGTTGTTGCATTGTTGAGAAGGAACCTGCAAGTATGCATTTCGTTGGACAGTGTATACCATGTGTATCCTGTACATACAGGATAATAATAATACATTAAACTTGAAACTTCCCCTGTCTGTTCCCAGGCGTTCCCAGTAAGGACATCCTGTACAGCATCTCCTCTGGAGACCCTGCTGGCTACTTCACCGTGGACCCAGAGAGCGGAGCCCTGCGGACCAGCCTTCCCCTGGACCACGAGGCCCAGCCTTCTCTAACCCTGGAGCTCCAGGCTCGTAGCGGCAGCCCCCCTGCCTTCGGTCAGACCCACGTCCACATCACCATCCAGGACATCAACGACAACACCCCTGTCTTCCTGCCCTCCTCTTCTGAGTCTCTCCTCCTCCCGGAGCACACAGGGATGGGGACCATGGTCTACCGCGTCCAGGCCCAAGACCGGGACTCCGGTATCAATGGCCAGGTGACCTTTGACCTTTCCTCCACCGCAACCTCAAGCGGAGGTCAAAGAACCTTTTCCATGGAGCGCAGCACGGGGGAGATCCGGCTGGTTGGCGAGCTGTCGTACGACGTAACGCCACGCTATGACCTGACGGTGACAGCTAAAGATGGTGGTGCTCCCCAGCTGAGCTCTACCATGATGCTTGTGGTGCACGTCCAGGCGGAGAATGACCAAGGTCCCGTGTTCGACACCCTGACCTATCGCGTGGAGCTGAGGGAGAACACGCCGCTCAGCACACGCTTCCTACAGGTATGTTCAGTAGATTGTTCAACTAACTGTCAACAACATTTCAACTAACTATTCCTAACCGTAACCCCAGCAAGCTGTTATGTATCAACAGAGTTGCAGTTGATAGGTTGTTGATAGTTTGAGTATCTGTAGATCGTCTACAGGGAACTATCCAAATAATGTGCAAACCTTTATCGTCACCAAGAGGAAAACTGTCTTGGAAACAATTCTGCTGTATATAAGAAAATGATATTGAGGGCGGGTTTCCCAGACCCAGACTACAGTAATCCTATCCTGGAATAGAAACAATTAGAATTTCCATTGAAATGGTTATGTTTTCCAAAATAGGCTTCATCTGTATCCGGGTAACCGTACCAATATCTGCTACACTTCATGTATACTGTTCATCTACAGGTTGAAAGGGGAACATTGTCTTGGACATATTTTGCTGTATATAACAATAGACATAATATCTCACATATCAAACCGAACGGTCAGTTCTCTGATGTTTTGGCTGTATATGTATTTTTGATTAAGTACTTAATTCATCCATCTACAGGTGCGAGCTCTGAGCCGGGACACTACGGGTTCAGGCTCCTCCTCTCCACTGGCGTTCCACCTGAGACCTGACGGAGACGCAGCAGGGTTTGGCATCGCAGTAGACAGCGGCTGGCTGTTTGTGAAGAGCGCCCTGGACAGAGAGGTGAGGGACATGTGACAGGAAGATATATGAACCTTTCCAGACCCGCACACTGAATGCTCCTTTAAGCCACTTTGATTGACATTGATCATGTAGATCTCATTCATGTTGACATTAGACTTCTTTACAGACCTGAAAACATCTGACTAACTTTCATTTATAATGTAATGTCCCTTTAATGTGCATCCATGACCTTTGCCCAGGTGAAGGACATGTACATGTTGATGGTTCTGGCCACGGCGGGCCACGGGCAGCTGAAGAAGACAGGCAGTGCCACGGTGAGAGTGTCGGTGACCGATGAGAACGACAACTCTCCCCGTCTGATCCAGGCGAGGGCTTTCCTGGCCGTGAGAGAGAACCTTCCAGTGGGTTCAGGTTTCGGGCGGGTGTTGGCTACAGACCGCGACACGGGCCTCAACGGCAGGCTCAGTTACAGACTCCTACACCCAGACAGACACTTCCAGATCAACTCACACACAGGTAGTTCAAAGACTGCTAATGAATGGAATAAAGAAAGATACACTGAGTGTACAAAACATTAAGAACACCTTCCTAATATTGAGTTACACTCGAAAGTGTTCCACAGGGATGCTGGCCCATGTTGACTCCAATGCTTCCCACTGTTTTATCAAGGTTGGGTGGATGTCCTTTGGGTAGTGGACTATTCTTGATACACACGGGAAACTGTTGAGCATGAAAAACCCAGCAGCGCTGCAGTTCTTGATAAAAATCGGTGCGCCTGGCACCTACTACCATACGCCGTTCAATGGCACTTTGTCTTGCTCATTCACCCTCTGAATGGCACACATACACAATCCATGTTTCAATTGTCTCAAGGCTTAACAATCCTTCTTTAACCTGTCTCCTCCCCTTCATCTACACTGATTGAAGTGGATTTAACAAGGGACATCAATAAGGGATCACAGCTTTCACCTGGTCACCTGGTCTATGTTTTGTACACTCAGTGTTTAACAACTTTATATTTACCATAGGCACTTCAGACACACAACACTACAGTTTACATGGCCATTCATCCTGACTCCTTCTCCTACTGCAGACCCCTGGCCTTTCCTTGGCCTGTCCTTGGCCTGTCCCTGGCCTGTCCCTGGCCTGTCCCTGGCCTGTCCCTGGCCTGTCCCTGGCCTGTCCCTGGCCTGTCTGTTCTCTGTGATAGTAAATCAGGTTATCTGCAGTGTTGAGGGTCCTGCTGGGCCCTAATTGGCCTGCTGTGACTGTGGGACTGTGTGTAGCTGCTCGCCTGGGGCTGATCATTCTAACCTCCACTGCAGCTGTTCAGGTTCCTGCCATGCCTTTGTGTGTGTATGTGTGCGTTTGTGTATGTTTGTGGGTGCGTGTGTGCATGTGTGTGTTTGTGTGTGATCAAAGACTACTGTCTCTCCCTTTAATTTGTCTTCATTACTCCTCTCCCTCCTATCTCTCTCTTTCTCTCTCCCTCCTCCATCCCTGTGTCCTCTCCCTCTCTCCCTCAGGTGAGATCAGTACCCGTGTAGGTCTGGACAGGGAACAACAGAGTAGTTACCAGGTGTTGTTGGTGGTTCAGGATGGAGGTACTCCCCCGCGCAGCGCTACAGGGACAGCCTTTATCACCGTCCTGGATGAGAACGACAACACTCCCTCCTTCAGACACAGCCAGCCTGGCAGAGGACTGACCATGCAGGTAATACTGAGGCTGCGTCTCAAATGGCACCTTATTCTATATATTATACATTACTTTTGACCAGGGCCCTTAGAGGATGGGATCTTACATGATATGTTAGTGGTCAGCGTTGAGAAGAAAACAAAGTCACCGTTTTATCTTATGCTTTCCTTCTGTAGGTGATGGAGGGTCAGGCGTCAGGTCTACTGCTGGGGAAAGTACAGGCCAATGACCCTGATGAGGGAGAGAACGGCACTGTGTACTACTCCATGTCAGGTGAGAGAGGGATGGAAGGAGGGAGGGAGGGAGAGAGAGGGAGGGAGGGATTGTGTGTGAGTTAATGATTGAAGATTACATTTTGTTAATGCTATTTTCTGCCATTGAGTGATTATGTGAGGAATGCATTGTTTTCTTCTGGCATTGTTTCCAAAAAGACTCTGTAACAATTTATATCTGCACTTCTCACTCACTCTTTCACTCTCTTTTTCTCCCTCCCTCCCTCCTCTACAGGTCCCAGAGCAGAGCGTTTCTCTCTGAACCCTACTACAGGTGAACTGCGTTCCTCCTCTCCTCTGAGTCGCTCTGACAGAGCTGAGTACAGCTTCACTGTGACCGCCACTGACCGAGGCCAGCCATCTCACAGCTCTACCTGTACACTACACATACAGGTAAGACCCCTACCTCCTAACCCCTAGCCCCTACCTCCTTCCCTCTCACAGCGCTACCTGTACACTACACATACAGGTAAGACCCCTAGCCCCTACCTCCTTCCCTCTCACAGCGCTACCTGTACACTACACATACAGGTAAGACCCCTACCTCCTAACCCCTAGACCCTACCTCCTTCCCTCTCACAGCGCTACCTGTAAACTACACATACAGGTAAAACCCCTAGCCCCTACCTCCTTCCCTCTCACAGCGCTACCTGTAAACTACACATACAGATGAGAGCTCTGCCTCAGATTGCTATCTCCTATGTCATATACCCTATCTACTATCCCCTACCACCTTCCTTCTCACTGATCTAGCTGTATCCTAATAGTAAAGGTCAGAAAACTACTAGATCAACACCTATCTATCAAATATCCCACATTAAACTAAAGTACTGAGAAAAGTACTAAGTCAAACTTGCTCTTGATGTCTGGCTCCTCACAACAAAGTTGTTCCAAATAGACATGTCAAGCTGAGTTCTGACAACCTTCCCTCCTTTTCCACCCTCCTTTATCCTCCTCTGTGACTTTTCAAAAGGGGAATTTCTCTTTGAGTAAAAGATGGAAAACTAGGTATGAATCAAGTGCTCCCATCTGGCCCATGATGATCACCAGCTGTGATTCCTCTGATCAAGGCCATACTGAATGACTTCAACACTTTTAATACAGTAGCCCCGCTTCAATACAACACCACCTGGGATGTGCACCCACATAAAATACATCATTCAAGTTAATTTAATTAATATTTAATGTACAACTAAATAGTGACCGGCCAGGCTAGCACAATGGAAGGAACTCTGTAGCTGTAAATCCAATGTGCATCCCAAATGACACCCTATTCCCTGTATGGTGCACTTCTTTTGACCAGTGCCCTATGTAGGGAATGGGTGCCATTTGGAACACAGACCCAGAATCTTTAAGGTTCCAGGAAAATAGAAGGGTCTTGTAATGGCTGCAGTAAAACAGCTTCGCTGGGTTACTTTTTTCTAAAAATGTTTCCTTCCCTCATTTCTCCTGTTCTTCTGATGTAAGAATGTGAGTAATAATTAGTGTGTAATAGGATTAAACAGGGTTGTGTTGTTCTTGTCTGTTGACGCGTTTCTATCACGTCATCATTTCAGACCCTCACACCGTCCAAGACAAGTACAGCAGTAGGGAAAGGATATGATCTCACTAATTCTAACGATTGGTAACGCTCAATTTGCCGCCTAATGTGGAGTTAATTCACAGTTTGTCATATTATGTTTCATAAAGAGCATGGGCTGTTTAGTGACTGCCAACATAGTGGTGCTGTATAGTGTAACTGGTTTATCGAGGTATTGTAGGCTGTAATGAATTAAGCATCAACAAGGATTTGTTGAGAAGAAAAATGGATAAGCGCACAAAACTATTTTATTTTCCTTCCTCTCTCTCTTTCTATCTCTCTCTCTCTCTCTCTCTCTCTGTCTCGCTCAGATCTTTAAACCCTGTGACTCCATCCCCTGCTTAGAGCTGAACTGAAAAACAGGATTATTAGAACAATGTGTCATATGTGTAACTTCTGGTGCCTGTTTCCATACGAAGGGAGCGATGCGTCAAAGCCGAGGTCTTTCATGTTCTTCTGATTGGTCATCAAGGGAGGTGTAAAAACAGTACTGTAGACGACCGAGCCCTGCCTGCTGCAGCGAGATCTGAAAGATCACAAAAATGTCCTTTTCCGATTATTATTACTTGTATCCTTTATTATTTTTCCTGGCAGTGACATGCCTATCTGTTTAAATGTGATTAGCGCTAGCAGTTTGTAAAAAAAACTCTTAAAACGTTCAGTTTCTTTTATTCCTAATGATGAAATAGAGTTGGTTGAAATCTGTTCCTGGTTCACAGCGTCCTGTTTAATATTTTGATTCTTTAGTGTTGTATTGGAAAATGTAGCTCCAACTGCCACTAGGTATTATAAAGATCATTATTAGGCACATTCAGTACATTCGGAAAGTATTCAGACCCCTTGAATATTTCCACCCTGTTACGTTACAGCCTTATTCTAAAATAGATTCAATATTTTTTTTACCCCATCAATTTACACATAATGACAAAGCAAAACAGGTTTTTAGAAATTTGCAAAAATTAAATAAAAATACCTTATTTATATAAGAATTCAGACCCTTTGCTATGAGACTCGAAATTGAGCTCAGGTGCATCCTGATTCCATTGATCATCCTTGAGATGTTTCTACAACTTGATTGGAGTCCACCTGTGGTAAATTCAATTGATTGAACATTATTTGTAAAGGCAAACCCCTGTCTATATAAGGTCCCACAGTTGACAGTGCATGTCAGAGTATAAAACAAGCCATGAGGTCGAAGGAGTTGTCCGTAGATCTCCGAGACAGGATTGTGTCAAGGCACAGATCTGGGGAAGGATACCAAAAAATGTCTGCAGCGTTGAAGGTCCCCAAGAACACAGTGGCCTCAATCATTCTTAAATGGAAGAAGTTTTGAACCAAGACTCAAGACTCTTCCTAGAGTTGGCCGCCCGGGCCAAACTGAGCAATCGTGGGAGAAGGGCCTTAGTCAGGGGGGTGACCAAGAACCCGATGGTCACTCTGACAGAGCTCCAGAGTTCCCTTGTGGAGATGGGAGAATCTTCCAGAAGGACAACCATCTCTGAAGCAGTCCACCAATCAGGCCTTTATGGTAGAGTAGCCAGACGGAAGCCACTCCTCAGTAAAAGGCACATGACAGCCCGCTTGGAGTTTGCCAAAAGGCACCTAAAGGACTCTCAGACCATGAGAAACAAGATTCTCTGGTCTGATGAAACCCGAGATTTAACTCTTTGGCCTGAATGCCAGCACGTCTGGAGGAAACCTGGCACCATCCCTACGGTGAAGCATGGTTGTGGCAGCATCATGCTGTGGGGATGTTTTTCAGCAGCACTTGTCAGGATCGAGGGAAAGATGAACGGAGCAAAGTACACAGAGATCCTTGATGAAAACCTGCTCCAGATCGCTTAAGAGCGCAGACTCAGGCGAAGGTTCACCTTCCAACAGGACAACGACCCTAAGCACATAGCCAAGACAACGCAGGAGTGGCATTTGGACAAGTCTCTGAATGTCCTTGAGTGGCTCAGCCAGAACCCGGACTTGAACCCATCCAAATATCTCTGGGAAGACCTGAAAATAGCTGTGCAGCGACGCTCCCCATCCAACCTGACAGAGCTTGAGAGGATCTGCAGAGAAGAATGGGAGAAACTCCCCAAATGCAGGTGTGCCAAGCTTGTAGCATCATACCCAAGAAGAATCAAGGCTGTAATCGCTGCCAAAGGTGCTTCAACAAAGTACTGAGTAAAGGGTGTGAATACTTATGTAAAAGTGATATTTCAGTTTTATTTAATTTCTAAATTTGCAAACAAATCTAAAAACCAGTTTTTTCTTTGCCATTATGGGTTATTGTGTGTAGATTGATGAGGGAGATTTAAAACAAATCCATTTTAGATTAAGGCTGTAACGTAACAAAATGCGGAAAAAGTGAAGGGGTCTGAATACTTTCCGAATGCCCTGTAGCATGAGTTTGCTGACTGTTGATATACAGCTATCTTGCTAAATTGATTATCATTAACTGTCATGATATTCATAGTTGCTAATAATGTCCCTCAACAGTTAATAGATTGTTTGGAGATCCCAGTTATATGAAACATTGATTAGCTAGCTACTAATTTCGTCCTCCAGCCGGCTCTCCCAATTGAGCCTGGTGATGAAGTTAGCTAGCTACAAGCTTTTATTTATACATATATATTGAATTATATATTGAATAAATTGATGATATACAGTATGCTAACCACATCCCTGTCTGTCTGACCGTAGGTCCTGAGTGGTGTATTGAGGATATATGCTTACCAAATTCCAATCTCTCTGTCCACAGGTCCAGAGTGCGAGCAGAGTTCCTTCCAAAGCCAACTCCCTCTCCATGTCCTTCAACTCCGTCGAGGAGGCCACACCAGGCTCTATGATTGGCTCTGTGAGGTCACATGATGGCTTTGAGCTCCCTGAGGCTGGTCAGGTGACCTACACGGTGGTGGGTGGGTCAGACCGAGACGGAACGTTCATGGTGGACCGTCAGACAGGTGACGTGTACCTGGCGAGGGAGCTGGATTACGAGCGCTCCGCCCGCTACACACTACAGATAGAGGTGGACGACTTCTCCAAGACGTTACCCAGCAGCCACCTGGTGCAGCTGGACATCGAAGTGGAGGACAGCAACGACCATGCACCCCGCTTTCCGGAGGACCCCGTTACCGTGGTGATACCTGAGAACATGGAGCCTGGGGCGTCCATCTACACCTTCCAGGCCTCGGACCAGGACGGATCAGGGCCCAACAGCCTGCTGACCTACTCCATCCTGCACCAGGTAGGGTTAGGAGGTTAGGGTTAGGAGTAGTGATGCACCGATCTTACATTTTTGGCCGATACCAATATCCAATATTTTCATTGCCAAAAAAAAACTATACCGATAACCGATATTTAACATTTGAGTGGCCTTTTAAGCATTCTAGTACAGTTAAATAGTTAATACACACACATGGACGCAGCTGTCTAAGGCATCTCATCTCAGTGCAAAAGGCGTCACTACAGTCCCTGGTTCGAATCCAGGCTGTATCACATCCGGGAGTACCATAGGGCGGTGCACAATTGGCCCAGCGTCATCCGGGCCGTCATTGTAAATAAGAATTTGTTCTTAACTGGTTTGCCTAGTTAAATAAAGGTTACACACACACACACACACACACACACACACACACACACACACACACCCACACTGACCAAAAAGTTATTTTGTTGGCATTTACGTATGTCCCCATTACCAGTAAAACATAATCAAAATCTATTTCTTTCACTTACTTGCTGTGTTGTTTCGTTCATTTGTTCAGTCTCAACTAGGATTTCATCATACATGTCAAGCAGTGAAGTTTCAGCTCTGTCTGTCTGTGGCCTTCTCTTCCTCGGTGCACACTGTCACTGTGTCCATTTCCATCTTGTCCAGCTGTATGTAACATTTCACGTAAACCCCGTTTCTTGTCTGCAGCGAAGTAGCGGTTCTTGTACCTAGCATCGAGCATGGTGGCGACACAGTAAAGAGAGAATGCCACCGAATCGCTTGTTCACAGCCTGTGTCGCTAGTTTTGTTGAGCAGGCGTTTCAATGCCATGACAGAGGGTATCACATCTGCTGCAGGCGCAGTTGATACGTTTTTTGTTCGATGAGTCACTTGTTTGATTGGAGCTAGCTAGTGTGTTCATGTTTCCAAGTTTCAAACATGTTCTCAAATGCCATTGAAATGGCAGCAGTGGTATGACAACCAGCACATTCATGAGCATGAAATATGACTTTCCTCAGTACAAAATCCTCGACGACCCACTGTGCTGTCAGACTCAGCATGCTCATGGGGCTGACATCGCTGGTCTAAATGTCAGTCGTGAATCTAATAGTAGTGACGCCCATAGCAAGTAGCTTATGGATGTGCGTTTCAAAAATACTGTGCAACTCCGGTAGGGCAACATCTGAAAAATAGCGCACTTGGTAACGTTAGTATGTACCGCTGCTCGACCAGTCAGCGAAAGCCAACATCACCCACGACAGAGAATTGTTGATTGTCAAGGTCAATGAATTCCATTATCTTGTTGTTAATGGATTTCGCCTTTGAGTTTTTCACTGACATTTTCTTACTCTTTCAAATGACTACTCGACTTGTTGACTGCTCGATCCACACAGCAGACATTGTGGGCTAGGTTATGAATGCTGTGTTGCACGTGTAGCGCAAAATTTTATGTGGCGTCATTACGTCATGTAACTACGTTATATAGCTATGCACGTCAGCTTTGACATCGGTTTTGCACATCGGCATTAAACTAGACATCAGGCCGATGTTGATATTGGCATTTTTAGATAATATCGTCTGATTCCGATATCTTCACCGATATATTGTGCATCCCTAGTTAGGGGGTTAGGGTTAGGAGGTTAGGGTTAGGAGGTTAGGGTTAAGACCCACAGGTTAGAGAAGCAAATCAGTAACAGGAACGTTGCTGTTTCAAATTCCAGACCAGTCGTGAAAGTTGGAGATGAACTCACTGGCAAATAGACCATCACCTGCCATTGTGCCCTTGAGCAAGGCACCTAACCCCATAAACTAGCGGTTTAGGGAGTAGAGCAGAAGAATGATTTATCTCTGCAAATGGATTAATAAAGTTATGTTCTCTTCTCCTCTGTTTCAGTACCCTGGACTAATAAAGTTATATTTATTCTAGTCTGTTTCAGTACCCTGGACTAATAAAGTTATATTTATTCTAGTCTGTTTCAGTACCCTGGACTAATAAAGTTATATTTATTCTAGTCTGTTTCAGTACCTGGACTAATAAAGTTATATTTATTCTAGTCTGTTTCAGTACCCTGGACTAATAAAGTTATATTTATTCTAGTCTGTTTCAGTACCCTGGACTAATAAAGTTACATTATATTCTAGTCTGTTCCAGTACCTTGGACTAAAAACATTGTATTTAATTATACTATGTTCCAGTACCCTGACCTCACTGACCTCCTGGCCCTTGACCCTTCCACTGGCGTCCTGACCCTGGCGCAGGAACTGGACCATGAGGTCACTTCCTCCCTTATCCTGGTCGTCCAGGCAACAGACTCCGCCCTGAACGCCAGCCAACGGCGCTGGGGCTCGGTGACGGTGAGGGTGTTTGTGACAGATGAGAATGACAACGCTCCAGTGTTCAGCTCGCCATCCGCGGTTAGCGTCATGGAGGACCAGCCTGTGGGCTTCGTGGTTCTCTACGTTGTGGCGCGAGATGCCGACCAGGGGGAGAACGGACGGGTCAGCTACTTCATCGAGACTGGCAACGCTGGAGGGACGTTCAGCCTCAACCCTAATACTGGTGGGTCATGTAAACAACTCCTAGTATAATGAAAGTGGTTTGGAAGCTCAAAGAAAAGGTAACCTAGTCTGAGACCTGAAGAGATTTGTTAGCTCCCCAATCTAATGCCTAAGTTTTAGCTCAGCTGGATATCACAGCCTTGTGGCACACAGACAACCGGGTTAAAACCTGGTCGGTAACACTGGCATGCATTATTGTTTTCTCACCAGAACAATCATGTAGTTACCAGCTGTGCTGTGAACACATGGTGTGATGTCAGAAGGCCATTGGTACCACATTCCCAGCTTCCATGTGGTTGGGTCTGTGAGAGAGTCTCATAAGTTTCAACCTATAATCAGGCCCCAGCAAATTTAAAACAGTATAAACAGGGACGTGTGAAGAGATGTCGTGTGAGAGACGAATCAGAGTTAACGAAGTTACCCCGGTACATTGGGTAGGCCTGTCTACCTGAGCGCTAAGCTCTACCACAACCAACACTACTGTAACAAATAACACCGCTGTAAGTAACCATCCAGCTATCTGGCCTCAGTTTAACAACTTTTTCCACAGCAGAAGGCCGCAGCAAGGAGAGGCTGGCAGTAAACACACACTGCTAGACACGCAACGGGCAGGGCTGCCGTGCTGTGCTGAGATTACACACACACACACACCAGGCCTGCCGTGCAGTGCTGAGATTAGGGCTTCCCTCTCCTTCTCATTACCTGGCCCTGGGAGCAGAGGACGAGAGAGGGCACAGCACTGACTCATTTCAGATTCATGCTTTAATGAGCCGCAACCGTCAAAGAGAGAGTGAGGCGGGAGGAGAAGGAAGGAGGAGGGGGGTGTTGGTTCTGTTTTAAGTTGTTGGGTTTGTTGTTTTCTCTCAGGATCTCCGTACGCTCTGAGATAACTAGCCCCTGAGCCTTTAGTATGGTCAGAGTTAGTGGCTGGAATAGTTTCAGCCGCTGTGACTCCTCAGTGATCCCATCCTAAGCCTGGTCACTAACAGCACATGGGTAGGAGGAGGGGAGAGAGAGAGAGAGGGAGAAAAAGAGAGAGAGAAACATGGAAAACCTATTTTGGATGTTTCCAATTCCAGTCTGTTTGGCTTACGTATATGCATGGTTGTATTATAGTAGAGCAGTCACAGTTCTAAAGACTGGGGTGAACTAAGGTAAAGGGGCGGCAGGGTAGCCTAGTGGTTAGAGCGTTGGACTAGTAACCGAAAGGTTGCAAGTTCAAATCCCCGAGCTGACAAGGTACCAATCTGGCTCCCACTGTTCCTAGGCCGTCATTGAAAATAAGAATTTGTTCTTAACTGACTTGCCTAGTTAAAATAAGTAAAAGAAGATGTTTCCTTGCTCTCACATGTTTTTTCTCATGTTAGACACTATTAGTTTCTTCTATTAATCAAATGAGTCTAGGGAACAGCGTCGTCTTACACAAGTTGATGAAAAAGAACAATGAAAAACTTTCAGGGGCGGATTCTCAGACCTAGATCAAGCCATCTATAAGGACAAAAAGATCATCCCATACAGAACGCTCAACACACGTAGTTGGATGTAATATTTCCATTGAGCCCAGAGGAGGGGGAGTTAGGAGACACCCATCCTCCACCCAGAAGGATCCAAGGTTTCCATGATCTGTAGTAGGCTTCTCCTACACAGCTCCCTGTTGTGCTGGTGTATTGAGAACATAACCAAAACAGAATGTATAGAGATGGGGCCGTTTCTCCTGTCATCATAGACCCTGGCCTGGGCTGGTTGGCAGGACAGGACAGGAGCAGACCAGGTGGTCAGAGGATTAACTCATGATATTAACTGTCATTATACTGTCTAACTACATTTACGTTTACATTTACGTCATTTAGCAGACGCTCTTATCCAGAGCGACTTACAAATTGGTGCATTCACCTTATGATATCCAGTGGAACAACCACTTTACAATAGGGGGGGGGGGGGGGGGGGGGGTTAGAAGGATTACTATATCCTATCCCAGGTATTCCTTAAAGAGGTGGGGTTTCAGGTGTCTCCGGAAGGTGGTGATTGACTCCGCAGGCCTGGTGTCGTGAGGGAGCTTGTTCCACAGTTTTGACTGGGCTGAGCGGGAACTGTGCTTCCGCAGAGGTAGGGGCCAGCAGGCCAGAGGTGGATGAACGCAGTGCCCTTGTTTGGGTGTAGGGACTGATCAGAGCCCGAAGGTACGGAGGTGCCGTTCCCCTCACAGCTCCGTAGGCAAGCACCATGGTCTTGTAGCAGATGCGAGCTTCAACTGGAAGCCAGTGGAGTGTGCGGAGGAGCGGGGTGACGTGAGAGAACTTGGGAAGGTTGAACACCAGACGGGCTGCGGCATTCTGGATGAGTTGTAGGGGTTTAATGGCACAGGCAGGGAGCCCCGCCAACAGCGAGTTGCAGTAATCCAGACGGGAGATGACAAGTGCCTGGATTAGGACCTGTGCCGTACTCTGCGAATGTTGTATAGCATGAACCTACAGGATCGGGTCACCGCCTTGATGTTAGCGGAGAACGACAGGGTGTTGTCCAGGGTCACGCCAAGGCTCTTAGCACTCTGGGAGGAGGACACAATGGAGTTGTCAACCGTGATGGCGAGATCATGGAACGGGCAGTCCTTCCCCGGGAGGAAGAGCAGCTCCGTCTTGCCGAGGTTCAGCTTGAGGTGGTGATCCGTCATCCACAGTGATATGTCTGCTAGACATGCAGAGATGCGATTCGCCACCTGGTTATCAGAAGGGGGAAAGGAGAAGATTAATTGTGTGTCGTCTGCGTAGCAATGATAGGAGAGACCATATGAAGATATGACAGAGCCAAGTGACTTGGTGTATAGCGAGAATAGGAGAGGGCCTAGAACTGAGCCCTGGGGGACACCAGTGGTGAGAGCATGTGGTGCGGAGGCGGATTCTCGCCACGCACCTGGTAGGAGCGACCTGTCAGGTAGGACGCAATCCAAGAGTGAGCCGCGCCGGAGATGCCCAACTCGGAGAGGGTGGAGAGGAGGATCTGATAGTTCACAGTATCAAAGGCAGCAGATAGGTCTAGAAGGATGAGAGCAGAGGAGAGAGAGTTAGCTAACTACCTGCATAGCTGGATCCAGTTCAAGATGGGCACCACACACACACGCATATCTGCACGCACGCACACACACACACACACACACACACATATATATATATACACACACACACACACACACACACACACACACACACACACACACACACACACACACACACACACACACACACACACACACACACACACACATATATACTGAAACCATATTAAGATGGCCGCCCTCTCTCTGTGACACACCTGATAGATCTTGACAGCTTCCTGTTTTTATCCTCATGGCCGACCATGGGGTTCCTTGGTTCCTGATTGGTGGGCGAGGGGTGGAGCCGGGGTCAACGTGTCTCACACACCACAGGAAAGCCCAGAAGACCAAACAGCAAATAGTGTGTGCGTGTAGGTGTTATCAAAGTCTCAAAAGAGGGACTGAGTCACACACACATGCAGTTGTAATCGCTCCTTTAATGGTTCCCAGCAGTCTGAGGTCGTATTTTTTGTTGGTGTTTTGTTTCTGCCTAGGCTTTCATGGGAATAGATCCACACACACACAGATGACAGGGTGGACTGGGTGGACAGGGTGGGTGGGTGTAAGTAAGTAAAGCTCTTGGCAAGGAGCAACGCTTGGCCTCCGACGGAGAGGGAGGAATGACTGATGAAAGAGAGAAGAGAAGTGAAGCTAGCTGTGAAAGCTGAAGCTAGCGGAGTGGTGAAGCTGGCAGTGAAATTTTAAGCTCGCAGTGAAAGTTGAAGCTAGCGGAGTGTTGAAGCTACCAGTAAATGTTGAAGCTAGCAGAGAAGTGAAGCTTGCAGTAGAAGTTGAAGCTAGCAGAGTTGTGCTGGACAGAGAGCATGGGGACCTTTTTAAAGGGTGTGACTGCACACTAGGTAGGGAGAGGGACTGGCTGAATCTGTGTCCCAAATAGCACCTTGTATCCCAGCTAAGTTCACTACTTTTGACCAGGGCCTATAAGGCCCTCTCCACTCCCTAGGCTCTCTCTTCATCCTGGAATCTGTATCATCTCCTCTCCTCCACCCCAAGCTCCTTCTCTAACCCCTCTCCTCTCCTCCACCCCAGGCTCCTTCTCTAACCCCTCTCCTCCACCCCAGGCTCCCTCTATAACCCCACTCCTCTCCTCCACCCCAGGCTCCCTCTCTAACCCCTCTCCTCTCCTCCACCCCAGGCTCCCTCTCTAACCCCTCTCCTCTCCTCCACCCCAGGCTCCCTCTCTAACCCCTCTCCTCCACCCCCAGGCTCCCTCTTTAACCCCTCTCCTCTCCTCCAGGCTCCCTCTCTAACCCCTCTCCTCCAGGTTCCCTCTCTAACCCCTCTCCTCCACCCCAGGCTCCCTCTCTAACCCCTCTCCTCCACCCCCAGGCTCCCTCTCTAACCCCTCTCCTCTCCTCCAGGCTCCCTCTCTAACCCCTCTCCTCCAGGCTCCCTCTCTAACCCCTCTCCTCTCCTCCAGGCTCCCTCTCTAACCCCTCTCCTCCACCCCCTGGCTCCCTCTCTAACCCCTCTCCTCCACCCCCAGGCTCCCTCTCTAACCCCTCTCCTCCACCCCCAGGCTCCCTCTCTAACCCCTCTCCTCCACCTCCAGGCTCCCTCTCTAACCCCTCTCTTCTCCTCCAGGCTCCCTCTCTAACCCCTCTCCTCTCCTCCAGGTTCCCTCTCTAACCCCTCTCCTCCAGGCTCCCTCTCTAACCCCTCTCCTCTCCTCCAGGTTCCCTCTCTAACCCCTCTCCTCTCCTCCACCCCAGGCTCCCTCTCTAACCCCTCTCCTCTCCTCCACCCCAGGCTCCCTCTCTAACCCCTCTCCTCTCCTCCACCCCAGGCTCCCTCTCTAACCCCTCTCCTCCACCCCCAGGCTCCCTCTCTAACCCCTCTCCTCTCCTCCAGGCTCCCTCTCTAACCCCTCTCCTCCAGGTTCCCTCTCTAACCCCTCTCCTCCACCCCAGGCTCCCTCTCTAACCCCTCTCCTCCACCCCCAGGCTCCCTCTCTAACCCCTCTCCTCTCCTCCAGGCTCCCTCTCTAACCCCTCTCCTCCAGGCTCCCTCTCCAACCCCTCTCCTCTCCTCCAGGTTCCCTCTCTAACCCCTCTCCTCCACCCCCTGGCTCCCTCTCTAACCCCTCTCCTCCACCCCCAGGCTCCCTCTCTAACCCCTCTCCTCCACCCCCAGGCTCCCTCTCTAACCCCTCTCCTCCACCTCCAGGCTCCCTCTCTAACCCCTCTCCTCTCCTCCAGGCTCCCTCTGTAACCCCTCTCCTCTCCTCCAGGTTCCCTCTCTAACCCCTCTCCTCTCCTCCAGGTTCCCTCTCTAACCCCTCTCCTCTCCTCCACCCCCAGGCTCCCTCTAACCCCTCTCCTCCAGGTTCCCTCTCCAACCCCTCTCCTCTCCTCCAGGTTCCCTCTCTAACCCCTCTCCTCCACCCCCTGGCTCCCTCTCTAACCCCTCTCCTCCACCCCCAGGCTCCCTCTCTAACCCCTCTCCTCCACCCCCAGGCTCCCTCTCTAACCCCTCTCCTCCACCTCCAGGCTCCCTCTCTAACCCCTCTCCTCTCCTCCAGGCTCCCTCTCTAACCCCTCTCCTCTCCTCCAGGTTCCCTCTCTAACCCCTCTCCTCTCCTCCAGGTTCCCTCTCTAACCCCTCTCCTCTCCTCCAGGTTCCCTCTCTAACCCCTCTCCTCTCCTCCACCCCCAGGCTCCCTCTAACCCCTCTCCTCCAGGCTCCCTCTCTAACCCCTCTCCTCTCCTCCAGGTTCCCTCTCTAACCCCTCTCCTCTCCTCTCCTCCAGGTTCCCTCTCTAACCCCTCTCCTCTCCTCCAGGTTCCCTCTCTAACCCCTCTCCTCTCCTCCAGGTTCCCTCTCTAACCCCTCTCCTCTCCTCCAGGTTCCCTCTCTATCCTGAAGCCCATTGACCGGGAGGAGCAGGTCCTGTTCAACCTGACCATTGTAGCCCAGGACCACGGGGTACCAGCGCTCTCATCCAGCCAGCTGCTGTCTGTCCAGGTCATCGATGTGAACGACCAGGTGCCCTGGTTCCAGGAGAACCAGTACCAAGCCCAGATTACAGAGAACCAGCCTGCAGGAACCACTGTTCTGGTGGTGTCGGCCTCCGACCTGGACCAAGGTGAGAGTGGCTTGAGCTCAGTAGGCTAACACAGGAGATCCCGTCGTTACATACATAGTATACAGCACTGACAAGCACATGACTGCATTACCTTCATCATATACAATATGTTATGGTGGCTTTCTTTATGACATAGTAATATACAAAGTACACATGATGACACGCAGTTCTTCTACATATTTGCTGTACTGTTTCTTTAAAACAATAGAACTCAGTGTCAGCCAGCAGAGCCTTTTGTTCTAAGTGTTGATCCTCCATGTGTTCAACGAATGTTTACATCATCAGCACCGTCAGTAACAGTTGCTTTTAATTGAAGACCGTGTTGGTGGACGGTGAGTGTGTGTGTCTGTCTGTGTGTGTGTGTGTGTGTGTGTTCACATTCCCCTGGAGTTAGTCAAGAGCACATAAACCAGAAGGATTATAAAGTTTCTCTCCAGGGTGATTAGTGGGGTAAGGTGATGGTGCCAGAGTCTTTCTCTGTTAGCACGCTATCACACACACACACACAACACAACACAACACACACACACACACACACAATCTCCTAGCCTCCGCCCGCCCCGTGCAGCCCAGCCACCCGCTTACACAGCAAAACCAACTATAAACAAATAAAAACAGGAATGATGCTGTGTTTGCTCTTTTAGGTGAGAAAAATAAGTTTCGTTTTTTTCGCAAACACTTATTTGCGAATGTTTTCAGAGCCCTGGGGTAGAGAGGGTTCAAAGTATAACATGACTGAATGGAATAGGACTCTGAAAAGTGTTCATTTGACTTGCACAGCCGGCTCCAATCCGTCTCCCTACCACATCCCCTTGGCCCTAACACTTTGATGTTTGCAAACTGTATCTGTAAGATGGAAGCTCCACCACTACTACGGTGTTAATACCTATTCAGACCCTTCCGATTTTCAGAACATTGAAGGGTAAGGGCCAAGGGGATGGTGTGGGCTGCTGACAGATAGTATTAGGGTTAGACTTCATATACTCCTTCTCTCTTTTTCTCTCTCTCTCTCTCTCCAGGTACCAACGGCCAGGTGACATATGGAGGCATCTCTGACGAGGGTTTTAGCATCCACTCAGCTACAGGTGTTATAACCACCACTAAAGCCCTGGACAGAGAGGCACAGGAACAATACACACTGACAGGTAACTGGCTCTGACCATAACATCTAACCCTGACCCTTAACCCGTAACCCCTCAGCCTAACTCCTGGCCCTAACCCTAACCCTGATCCTTAATCCTAATCCTAACCATTAAAGCCCTGGACAGAGAGGTCTAAAAACTGTACACTCTGACAGGTAACTGTCCCTTTATATGAGTAACCCACACTCTTAGAAAAAGGGGTTCCAAAAGGGTTCTTCGGCTGTCCTCATAGGAGAACCATTTTTGGTTCCAGGCAGAACCCTTTTTGGTTCCAGGTAGAACCCTCTGTAGAAGGGTTCTACATGGAACCAAAAATGGTTCTACCTAGAACCAAAAAGGGTACTTCCTGGAACCAAACATAGGTATTCAAAGCCCTGCCACACTGCTTTACAATAGAGGTATGATAGCCCTACCACACTGCTTTACAATAGAGGTATGATAGCCCTACCACACTGCTTTACAATAGCCCTACCACACTGCTTTACAATAGAGGTACGGTAGCCCTGACACACTGCTTTACAATAGAGGTATGATAGCCCTACCACACTGCTTTACAATAGAGGTATGATAGCCCTACCACACTGCTTTACAATAGCCCTGCCACACTGCTTTACAATAGAGGTACGGTAGCCCTGACACACTGCTTTACAATAGAGGTACGGTAGCCCTGACACACTGCTTTACAATAGAGGTACGGTAGCCCTGACACACTGCTTTACAATAGAGGTACGATAGCCCTGCCACACTGCTTTACAATAGAGGTACGATAGCCCTGCCACACTGCTTTACAATAGAGGTACGATAGCCCTGCCACACTGCTTTACAATAGAGGTACGATAGCCCTGCCACACTGCTTTACAATAGAGGTACGATAGCCATGACACACTGCTTTACAATAGAGGTACGATAGCCCTGCCACACTGCTTTACAATAGAGGTACGATAGCCCTGCCACACTGCTTTACAATAGAGGTACGATAGCCCTGCCACACTGCTTTACAATAGAGGTACGATAGCCCTGCCACACTGCTTTACAATAGAGGTACGATAGCCCTGCCACACTGCTTTACAATAGAGATAAATGAACAAGCCAACATTCCAAACTGGCCATGTTTTTCTAATTCTGTTTTTATGGGATACATGAGTGGTGCAATGGTAATGTTGGTGTTATTTTCTCTCCAGCTCTCTCTGTCTAAAATCTCTCTAAGAAACACAATATGATTTAGTTAATAAAAACATAAACTCTTTTAGACTGCTGAAGCCTTGTTTAATTCCTAATCTTCCCTTTTGTCCAGTGTATGCCCGAGACGGTGGTGTGCCTCCTAACTTTGCCCGGGCGTCAGTGAAGATCCAGGTGTTGGATGAGAATGACAACGCCCCAGCGTTCAGTAGACTGTACTACAGTCTGGAGGTGCCTGAGAACATGGAGCCTGTTGAGCTTTTCACCCTCAGAGCTATTGACCTGGACACTGGGGACAGCGGAGAGATGACCTACAAGATCACAAGTAAGAGCCAACTACTTGTAGATCACAGGAGTCCAATTTAATTCATAATTGACTGATTGATTGATCCTTTCGCCCCTCCTCCTCTCTTCCTCTTTCCTCCTCTGTTTCTCCCTCTGTCTTCTAGCGGGCGACCCATCAGGTGACTTCCATGTGGACAGGAAGTCAGGTGTTCTCTCCACCTCCAGACCACTGGACAGGGAACGTAGGGCCAGGTACAGTCTGACAGTGACAGCCCTTGACGGGGGCTCTCCAGCCCTGAGCAGCACAGCCACAGTAGAGGTCACTCTCCTGGATGTCAACGACCACAGCCCCCAGTTCACCAGCCCCAGCTACACCGCTGACCTCCCTGAGGATGTTTCTATTGGCTCCCTGGTGCTGGAGGTCTCTGCTACTGACCTGGACCAAGGGTCTAACAGCCAGGTACACAGACTGAAGTCATAGGCTGCGTCCCAAATTACACCCTAGTCCCTACATAGTGTACCACTTTTGACTAGAGACCTATGCCTCCTGAGCCCCCTGAACGTTTGCCAAATGTAGCATAACACTTTTGCCACCCCTTATGACATTTTGCTAACAAATGGAAGCCATCTATCTAGACCTTCAAAGGGTTAATGAAGGCCTCATTAAGCCATAAAAGTTATGTTACTTTTTGTAATCTAATCTACTGTAATCTGTTCTAATCCCAGGTGCTGTACTTCCTGTCGCGTGGCTCCCAGGGCATGTTCATCATTGACCAGCACACGGGGCATGTCATCACTGCTGCTCCGCTCGACCGGGAACGAACCACGTCGTACACTTTCGATGTCTGCGCCATAGACTCGTCCCACGCCAGCCCTCGCAACTCCACCGCCACGGTCACCGTGTATGTGCAGGACGTGAATGACAACGCTCCATTCTTCATCCAGGACCCCCTGGTCCTCAACATCTCAGCCTCCAGGTAGGTAGCCTAAAGGTTAGCGATGCAGGACAATGGCAGGAAGTTTGCTGATTCAAATCCCATGTCCGACAGGGAAGAATCTGGGTTGGACTGGGCTGGCATCTGGAAGGTTTATCTGTACAGTTTTGTCTTTCACATGTCTTCTTTGTTACAATTTAAATAAAACATTTATTAAAAGGTTTTTTGGCATGCCATCACCTACTGTTGTGTGTCTTAGATGCCATCACCTACTGTTGTGTGTCTTAGATGCCATCACCTACTGTTGTGTGTCTTAGATGCCATCACCTACTGTTGTGTGTCTTAGATGCCATCACCTACTGCTGTGTGTCTTAGATGCCATCACCTACTGTTGTGTGTCTTAGATGCCATCACCTACTGTTGTGTGTCTTAGATGCCATCACCTACTGTTGTGTGTCTTAGATGCCATCACCTACTGTTGTGTGTCTTAGATGCCATCACCTACTGTTGTGTGTCTTAGATGCCATCACCTACTGTTGTGTGTCTTAGATGCCATCACCTACTGTTGTGTGTCTTAGATGCCATCACCTACTGTTGTGTGTCTTAGATGCCATCACCTACTGTTGTGTGTCTTAGATGCCATCACCTACTGTTGTGTGTCTTAGATGCCATCACCTACTGTTGTGTGTCTTAGATGCCATCACCTGCTGTTGTGTGTCTTAGATGCCATCACCTACTGTTGTGTGTCTTAGATGCCATCACCTGCTGTTGTGTGTCTTAGATGCCATCACCTGCTGTTGTGTGTCTTAGATGCCATCACCTGCTGTTGTGTGTCTTAGATGCCATCACCTGCTGTTGTGTGTCTTAGATGCCATCACCTGCTGTTGTGTGTCTTAGATGCCATCACCTACTGTTGTGTGTCTTAGATGCCATCACCTACTGTTGTGTGTCTTAGATGCCATCACCTGCTGTTGTGTGTCTTAGATGCCATCACCTACTGTTGTGTGTCTTAGATGCCATCACCTGCTGTTGTGTGTCTTAGATGCCATCACCTGCTGTTGTGTGTCTTAGATGCCATCACCTACTGTTGTGTGTCTTAGATGCCATCACCTACTGTTGTGTGTCTTAGATGCCATCACCTACTGCTGTGTGTCTTAGATGCCATCACCTACTGTTGTGTGTCTTAGATGCCATCACCTACTGCTGTGTGTCTTAGATGCCATCACCTACTGTTGTGTGTCTTAGATGCCATCACCTGCTGTTGTGTGTCTTAGATGCCATCACCTACTGTTGTGTGTCTTAGATGCCATCACCTGCTGTTGTGTGTCTTAGACGCCATCACCTACTGTTGTGTGTCTTAGATGCCATCACCTACTGTTGTGTGTCTTAGATGCCATCACCTACTGTTGTGTGTCTTAGATGCCATCACCTACAGTTGTGTGTCTTAGATGCCATCACCTACTGTTGTGTGTCTTAGATGCCATCACCTACTGTTGTGTGTCTTAGATGCCATCACCTACTGTTGTGTGTCTTAGATGCCATCACCTACTGTTGTGTGTCTTAGATGCCATCACCTACTGCTGTGTGTCTTAGATGCCATCACCTACTGTTGTGTGTCTTAGATGCCATCACCTACTGTTGTGTGTCTTAGATGCCATCACCTACTGTTGTGTGTCTTAGATGCCATCACCTACTGTTGTGTGTCTTAGATGCCATCACCTGCTGTTGTGTGTCTTAGATGCCATCACCTACTGTTGTGTGTCTTAGATGCCATCACCTGCTGTTGTGTGTCTTAGATGCCATCACCTACTGTTGTGTGTCTTAGATGCCATCACCTGCTGTTGTGTGTCTTAGATGCCATCACCTGCTGTTGTGTGTCTTAGATGCCATCACCTGCTGTTGTGTGTCTTAGATGCCATCACCTACTGTTGTGTGTCTTAGATGCCATCACCTGCTGTTGTGTGTCTTAGATGCCATCACCTACTGTTGTGTGTCTTAGATGCCATCACCTGCTGTTGTGTGTCTTAGATGCCATCACCTGCTGTTGTGTGTCTTAGATGCCATCACCTACTGTTGTGTGTCTTAGATGCCATCACCTACTGTTGTGTGTCTTAGATGCCATCACCTACTGTTGTGTGTCTTAGATGCCATCACCTGCTGTTGTGTGTCTTAGATGCCATCACCTACTGTTGTGTGTCTTAGATGCCATCACCTACTGTTGTGTGTCTTAGATGCCATCACCTGCTGTTGTGTGTCTTAGATGCCATCACCTACTGTTGTGTGTCTTAGATGCCATCACCTGCTGTTGTGTGTCTTAGATGCCATCACCTGCTGTTGTGTGTCTTAGATGCCATCACCTACTGTTGTGTGTCTTAGATGCCATCACCTACTGTTGTGTGTCTTAGATGCCATCACCTACTGTTGTGTGTCTTAGATGCCATCATGCCACCCCTAAACTGCACAACGGGCATCGTAGTATGGCTGCCCTATGCTCCAACCTCCCTCTGTATGTGTCTTTCGGAGGGGTTCGAATAAAAGCAGAAGACACATTTTAGTTGGACATCCATGTTTTTCTTCTTCTCCAGTGTCTCCTCCCATCGCGTCCTGGCCACCATGCGGGCAGAGGACCGTGATTTTGGGGCCAATGGCTCACTGTTCTACCGCTTCGCCAGCCCTGTCCGAGGCTTCACCATCAACTCTCTGACCGGGGACATCCAGGTGTTGTTACATTATTCATCAGGGTATTTGTGTCAAATACCCACTTAAGGGATGGCTTGCTTAGGGAGCCTTAAGACAAAAATAATTTTCATTAATTGATGAATTCATTCATCCCAGGCTACAGAGAAGCTGCAGACACTGACCCAGGGCCAGAGGACTCTGATCGTAGAGGCTATGGACCAGGGCAGCCCAGCCCAGTCCTCTCTAGGGGTGGTGGTCATCTACATCAGAGAACAGACCTACAGGGGGATCCGCTTCTCACGCCACGCTAGAGACGTCAGCCTGCAGGAGAACGCCGCCAAAGGTAGGAACAGGGGATTTTTCTTTGATTCAAAGTCTGTGATATTTAAGCAATAAGTCCCGAGGGGGTGTGGTATATGACCAATATACCACGGCTAATGGCTGTTCTTATGCAGGACACAACGCTGAGTGCCTGGATTCAGCCCTTAGCCGTGGTATATTGGCCATATATCACAAACCCCCGAGGTGTCTTATTGCTATTATAAACAGGTTACCAACATAATTAGAGCAGTAAAAATAAGCGTTTTTTTCATACCCGTGGTATACCACGGCTGTCAGCCAATCAGCATTCAGGGTTCGAAACACCCAGTTTATAATAATGTGTATATATTTGGTTGTGAGTCTGAGGTGTGTATGATGTAAGTAATCAGTGTGAGACTGAGGTGTGTATAATGTAAGTAATCAGTGTGATAATGAGGTGTGTATAATGTAAGTAATCAGTGTGAGACTGAGGTGTGTATAATGTAAGTAATCAGTGTGAGACTGAGGTGTGTATAATGTAAGTAATCAGTGTGAGACTGAGGTGTGTATGATGTAAGTAATCAGTGTGATAATGAGGTGTGTATAATGTAAGTAATCAGTGTGACTGAGGTGTGTATAATGTAAGTAATCAGTGTGAGACTGAGGTGTGTATAATGTAAGTAATCAGTGTGAGACTGAGGTGTGTATAATGTAAGTAATCAGTGTGAGACTGAGGTGTGTATAATGTAAGTAATCAGTGTGATAATGAGGTGTGTATGATGTAAGTAATCAGTGTGAGACTGAGGTGTGTATGATGTAAGTAATCAGTGTGAGACTGAGGTGTGTATGATGTAAGTAATCAGTGTGATAATGAGGTGTGTATAATGTAAGTAATCAGTGTGATAATGAGGTGTGTATAATGTAAGTAATCAGTGTGATAATGAGGTGTGTATAATGTAAGTAATCAGTGTGATAATGAGGTGTGTATAATGTAAGTAATCAGTGTGACTGAGGTGTGTATAATGTAAGTAATCAGTGTGAGACTGAGGTGTGTATAATGTAAGTAATCAGTGTGAGACTGAGGTGTGTATAATGTAAGTAATCAGTGTGAGACTGAGGTGTGTATAATGTAAGTAATCAGTGTGATAATGAGGTGTGTATGATGTAAGTAATCAGTGTGAGACTGAGGTGTGTATGATGTAAGTAATCAGTGTGAGACTGAGGTGTGTATGATGTAAGTAATCAGTGTGATAATGAGGTGTGTATAATGTAAGTAATCAGTGTGATAATGAGGTGTGTATAATGTAAGTAATCAGTGTGATAATGAGGTGTGTATAATGTAAGTAATCAGTGTGATAATGAGGTGTGTATAATGTAAGTAATCAGTGTGAGACTGAGGTGTGTATAATGTAAGTAATCAGTGTGATAATGAGGTGTGTATAATGTAAGTAATCAGTGTGAGACTGAGGTGTGTATAATGTAAGTAATCAGTGTGAGACTGAGGTGTGTATGATGTAAGTAATCAGTGTGAGACTGAGGTGTGTATAATGTAAGTAATCAGTGTGATAATGAGGTGCGTGTGTTTAGAACACAGTGTGATAGTGAGGTGTGTGTGTGTGTTTAGAACACAGTGTGATACTGAGGTGTGTGTGTGTGTGTGTGTTTAGAACACAGTGTGATAGTGAGGTGTGTGTGTGTGTTTAGAACACAGTGTGATAATGAGGTGCGTGTGTTTAGAACACAGTGTGAGACTGAGGTGTGTATAATGTAAGTAATCAGTGTGATAATGAGGTGCGTGTGTTTAGAACACAGTGTGAGACTGAGGTGTGTATAATGTAAGTAATCAGTGTGATAATGAGGTGCGTGTGTTTAGAACACAGTGTGAGACTGAGGTGTGTATAATGTAAGTAATCAGTGTGATAATGAGGTGCGTGTGTTTAGAACACAGTGTGATAGTGAGGTGTGTGTTGTCCTCCTCCAGGTACCGCCGTGGTGCAGACTCAGGCCCAGTACCCTGATGGATCCCGTAGTGGCATCAGTTACAGCATCTTCAGCGGCAACACCCTACACTCCTTTGGAATCAGCTCCTCCACTGGTAAGCCACTGGGGTGGGGAATTATATAAAAACCCATGTTGACAAAAAGTGCGTAAAACACTTTTTTTTTAATTCACTGTATGAAAAAGGTGTGTAAAAAAAGTATTTACGTGTGTTTACACTCTACATCCCTGATGCATATCATGAATATCCATTGCCCAATTGGTTCTCAGCCCCTTTGTTATTGTTCTAACCAGGTGAGCTCTGTCCTTGTTATTGTTCTAACCAGGTGAGCTCTGTCCTTGTTATTGTTCTAACCAGGTGAGCTCTGTCCTTGTTATTGTTCTAACCAGGTGAGATCTGTCCTTGTTATTGTTCTAACCAGGTGAGATCTGTCCTAGTTATTGTTCTAACCAGGTGAGATATGTGCTTGTTATTGTTCTAACCAGGTGAGATCTGTCCTTGTTATTGTTCTAACCAGGTGAGATCTGTCCTTGTTATTGTTCTAACCAGGTGAGATCTGTCCTTGTTATTGTTCTAACCAGGTGAGATCTGGGTACAGAGCTCCATGGGGCTGGACTATGAGGAGACCCCTAGACTCCGCCTAGTGGTGAAGGCTGAAACGGCATCCTCCAGTTCCTTCATGGCGGTCAACCTGATCCTTCAGGACGTCAATGACAACCTGCCACGCTTCCAGTTGCAGAACTATGTAGCCTACATACGAGAGGCACAGGGATATAATTTCCCTATCATACAGGTAGGTACACTAATGAGCGTGCACACACTGGTGCATGCTGCACGCAGACACACACAAACAAACACACCTGTATTATGCTTGGCTATAGGTGGTGTGAGATTGTGGGCTAGAAAACGCTCTACATTCAGGCGGTAGAGATCTGGATAGTTTCAGTAGTTCTGAGAGGTGACTGTCTGTTCCTATGCCTATACTGCAGTGTGTTTCCAACGTCCCAGTTGAGTATATAAAGGGAAAGGGAAAGAGGGGATACCAAGTCAGTTGTACAACTGAATGCATTCAACTGAAATGTGTCTTCCGCATTTAATCCAACCCCTCTGAATCATAGAGGTGCGGGGGGCTGCCTTCATCCACGTCTTTGGTGCCCGGGGAACAGTGGGTTAACTGCCTTGCTCAGGGGCAGAACGACAGATTTTTACCTTGTCAGCTCAGGGATTCGATCCAGCAACCTTTTGGTTACTGGCCCAACACTCTAACCACTCAACTGTATGCTGTATGAAACCACGGCCATTTAGAACCTTCTTATAAACTCTCGTTCCACTGTTCCAAGTCTAATATTCATCACCAGGTCCTGTTACTCTTCCACAGCTGTTGTAAATCTGTTCTTTGTTTTGATTTATTTCCTCTCTAACCTTTGACCTCTGGTCATGTGACTTCCTGTCTGTCCCCAGGTGTTGGCAGATTATTATTGTTTTTGATATTTTTTCTATTGCGTTCAAAAACAAAACAAAACAACATTCAAAACAATGAACAGCAGGGGAAGGGTGAACAACAGCCAATGACAGCAAAATCCGTTTCCTACACAATAAAACAGATTGTAAATGGCTAACCATAAACACAAGTACACTTTGCTTTTAAAACTAAAGAAAACCAGTGATATCAGAAGACAATGCTTTTTTTGGTTTAGATTTTCTTTCTGACCTCTGACCTCGGTCATGTGACTTCCTGTCTGTCCCATGCAGGTGGTGGCTGATGACCTGGACCAGGGCCAGAATGGTCAGGTGACCTACAGCCTGAGGTCGTCGTCTCTCAGCGGCCTGTTCAAGATTGACCCGCTGACCGGAAGCATCACCACCGCCGCTATCATGGACCGAGAGATCTGGACACAAACCAAGTGAGGGGCAGGGCCTTGTTCACAATCTGCCTGCCATGTGGTTTCCCTAAGCGGGCTAACCTTTGTTTTCAGTCTATAATTACTCTCTCTGTTCCTATACTCTCTTTCTCTTTGTATTGGAAACTAAATATCTGTCATGCTCTGGGCTACAACAGGTTCTGATGTAAGACAGCAGGAGATGAAAGGTTCTGAAACCTGAAACAAAAGATAAGAACCAAACTCCAACTGACAGTTTCTTTTTTCATTTCCATGGCACCAGGCTGGTTGTTACGGCAACAGACCGGGGCACACCACGATTGGCCGGCTCGGCGACCCTCACGGTGATAATCGTGGACCTCAATGACAATAGTCCTACAATCCCCTTGCCGCGCGAGATCAGAGTGCCAGAGAGTAAGTCAATGATCCGCGGGTCTCAACTGCAGACCCGGGTTGAAATATTATTTTAATTAATTTTAAATACTTTAGCTCGGCTTCGCAAAAGTGCAAACCTCACCCAACTGGTACATCAGGCAGGCTAAAGCAAACACAAAGTATTTGAATGGTTTGAGATAGTATTTGAACCCAAGTGTGTTTAACTGACATCCTATTCACTATGTAGTCCTCTACCAGGGGGTATATGTATCAAGTGTCTAAGACATTTGAGACGCAGTCATTTTAACAGTGAACCTTTAGTCCACTGATCTTATCACTGATCCTCACTCCTCTCTCTGGCAGCACTCAGCAGCTCTCAGTGATAAAACTGACCCTTTTATGAGTCGTTCTGAAGCCAAGTTCCCCTCTGTTCATATCCTGTTGTACATATGACGTCTACAGTTTCCTGTATAAAATATCCAATTCAGAAAAAAAAGAAATCAGAAGTGTGCAATATATTCCTAAAAGCAACATGATGTAAAAGGATATGTTATGTGCTGGGAGCTGCTTCTATGGCTATAGTGTTGTTCCCATATAACAATCTCCCAAACCCTGTTCTCTCTCTCTCTCTCTCCCACGCTCACTCTCTATCCCCCTGTACTATCCCCTCCCCCCCTTCTCTCTCGCTCTCCTCTCCCTCCAGACACTCTGATTGGCTCGGTAATAACCCAGGTGACTGGAAACGACGTTGACTCAGGCCCAACCCTGTCCTACACCCTCCACCTGGACCCGTCCTCCCAGGGCGTGTTTGGGATCCATCGCTACGGGGGCGGGGTGTCTCTGACCGCCCCTCTGGACTACGAGGAGAGGACCTGGTACACGCTGACTGTCAGGGCAACTGACTCCAAACACCAGACTGAAGCTAACCTCACCATACTGGTGGAGGATGTGAATGATAACGCTCCTACTTTCACACAGGATCTTTACCAGGTAGTCTATCCTCTAACCGGCCTCCACTAGCCTTGGAAAATCTGTGTTTGTGTTGGCAGGATGCAAGGATGCCATAAGAGACGATGAGATCTATTTATCTGGATTTTTCTATGTACATACAGATCAATAATGATGCTGTGTGTGTATGTATCTATTTTCCTCATTTAGTTTACTAACCCAGATTCCTGGTACCATTAACCATTAACTTGCCTGTCCAACATGCCTCAACTATTCTGAATATGTCCCTGATGTGTTTCCCAGGTGATTCTGGCAGAGCACTCCCCAGCTGGCAGTGCAGTTGTCACTGTGACAGCCACGGACCGAGACTCTGGAGAGAACGGCCGCGTCACGTACAGAGTGATGTCATCAACCCGGGACATCTTCTACATCGACCCCAGCAATGGTACCCTGTTCATCACCCAGCAGGCAGAGTTTGACTCTGAGAACCCTTCTATCCTGGTAGTAATAGAGTCCAGAGACATGGGAACACCAGCCCTCTCCTCCACTGCTACTGTACAGGTCCAGGTGACTGACGTCAACGACAACGCTCCCGTCTTCCACCAATCAGAGTACAGAGCCACGGTGTCGGAGGACGGCCTTCCGGGCGCCACCATCCTGACCCTGGAGGCGGCTGACGGCGACGCGTCACGCGACAACTGCGGCTTCGACTTCACTATAGCCAGCGGAAACGCAGGCAATGCCTTCCAGATCGAGAGCAGCGTACGCTTCTTGGAAGGACGGGGCTTCCAGACAGTAGGCAGCCTGGTATTGACCGGTGAGGGGCTGGACTTTGAGACGGTGTCCAGTTACAACCTGACCGTGGTCGTGTCAGACCGCGGCGTGCCCCAGAGGAGCTCGGCTGTCTCTGTGCTGATCAGTGTGACGGACACTAACGACAACCCTCCGGCGTTCAGCAGGGCAGAGTACAGGTAATTTGGTACTTTGTTGTTTGTTAAATGTCCTTAATTACTCTATTACATGTGTTTGCACTGGGAAACCAAATGTCATGTTTTTTGTAAAAGTGACTAATAAAAACACCTTGAACCCTGCAGTGTGGTGCTGAGTGAAGGAGCAGCCACAGGGACTGAGGTCCTCAGCCTGTCTGCAACAGACCCAGACTCCCCGGCCGTAGGGAAGGTGCAGTACCTGATCAGCTCTGGGGATGAGACGGGTATGTTCCAGGTAGACCGCTGGACCGGAGCCCTGAGGCTGCAGAGACCACTGGACAGCGAGAGACAGGTACCAAGGCACTTCCTGGCTTGTTATGTGCCCCAAATGGCACCCTATTTCCTATATAGACCACAACCTTTTAAAGAGCCCTATGGGCCCTGGTCAAAAGAAGTGTACTACATAGGAAATAGTTTGATACAGAAATAGACAAAGACTTGGTCATTGGTTATCAAATCAAACTTTATTTGTCACATGCGCCAAATACAACAAGTGTAGACCTTACCGTGAAATGCTTACTTACAAGCCCTTAACCAACAGTGCAGTTCAAGAAGAGTTAAGAAAATATTTACCAAATAAACTAAAGTAAAAAATACTAAAAAGTAACACAATAACGAGGCTATATACAGCAGGTACCGAGTCAGTGTGTGGGGTTACAGGTTAAAGGCAATTTGTACATTTATTTTTTTATTTTACCTTTATTTAACTAGGCAAGTCAGTTAAGAACAAATTCTTATTTACAATGACAGCCTAGGAACAGTGGGTTAACTGCCTTGTTCAGGGACAGAACGACAGATTTTTACCTTGTCAGCTCGGGGATTCGATCTAGCAACCTTTTGGTTACTGGCCCAACACTCGAACCACTAGGCTACCTGCCGCCCAAATGTAGGTAGGGGTGAAGTGACTATGCAGAGATAATAAACAGTGAGTAGCAGCAGTGTACAAAACAAATGGAGGGGGGGAGGGTTCAATCTAATAGTTTGGTGGCCATTTGATTAATAGTTCAGCAGTCTTATGGCTAGGGGTTAGAAGCTGTTAAGGAGCCTTTTGGTCCTACAGTTGGCTCTCCGGTACTGCTTGCAGTGCTGTAGCAGAGAAAACAGTCTGTGACTTGGGTGACTGGAGTCTCTGACAATTTTATGGGCTTTCCTCTAACATTGCCTAGTATATAGGTCCTTGTTTGCAGGAAGCTTGGCCCCAGTGATGTACTGGGTCGTACGCACAACCCTCTGTAGCGCCTTACGGTCAGATGCCGAGCAGTTGCCATGCCAGGCGGTGATGCAACCGGTCAGGATGCTCTCGCTGGTGCAGCTGTAGAATTTTTGAGGATCTGGGGACCCATGCCAAATCTTTTCAGTTATCTGAGGGGGAAAATATTTTGTTGTGCCCTCTTCACGACTGTCTTGGTGTGTTTGGACCCTGATAGATTGTTGGTGATGTGGACACCAAGGACCTTGAAACTCTCGACCCGCTCCACTACAGCCCCGTTGATGTTAATGGGGGCCTGTTTGGCCCACCTTTTCCAGTAGTCTACGATCAGCTCCTTTGTCTTGCTCACATTGAGGGAGAGGTTGTTGTCCTGGCACCACACTGCCAGGTCTCTGACCTCCTCCCTATAAGCTGTCTCATCGTTGTCGGTGATCAGGCCTACCACTGTTGTGTCATCAGCAAACTTCATGATGGTGTTGGAGTCATGTTTGGCCACGCAGTCGTGAGTGAACAGGGAGTACAGGAGGGGACTAAGTACAGACCCCTGGGGGGCCCCAGTGTTGAGGATCAGCGTGGCAGAAGTGTTGTTGCCTACCCTTACCACCTGGGGGCGGCCCGTCAGGAAGTCCAGGATCCAGTTGCAGAGGGAGGTGTTTAGTCTCAGGGTTCTTAGCTTAGTGATGAGCTTCGTGGGCACTATGGTGTTGAATACTGAGCTGTAGTCAATGAACAGCATTCTCACATAGGTGTTCCTTTTGTCCAGGTGGGAAAGGGCAGTGTGGAGTGCGATTGAGATTGTGTCATCTGTGGATCTGTTGGTACGGTATGCAAATTGGAGTGGGTCTAGGGTGTCCAGGAGGATGCTTTTAATGTGAGACATGACCAGCTTTTCAAAGCATTTCATGTCTACCGACGTGAGTGCTACGGGGCGGTAATCGTTAAGGCAGGTTACCTTCGCATCCTTGTGCACAGGGACTATGTTGGTCTGCTTGAAACATGTCGGTATTACAGACACTTGCCAGTTGGTCCACACATTCTTTGAGTACACATCCTGGTAATCCATCTGGCCCCGTGGCTTTGTGAATGTTGACCTGTTTAAAGGTCTTCCTCACATCGGCTCCCGAGAGCTTTATCACACAGTCATCCAGAACAGCTGGTGCTCTCGTGCATGCTTCAGTGTTGCTTGCCTCGAAGTGAGCATAAAAGGCATTTAGCTTGTCTGGTAGGCTCGCGTCTGGGTTTCCCTTTGTAGTCCGTAATAGTTTTCAAGCCCTGCCACATCCGGTGTAGTAGGATTCAGTCTTAATCCTGTATTGACTCTTTGCTTGTTTGATGGTTCATCTGAGGGCATAGCGGGATTTCTTGTAGGCATCCGGATTAGTGTCCCGCTCCTTGAAAGCTGCAGCTCTAGCCTTTAGCTCGATGCGGATGTTGCCTATAATCCATGGCTTCTGGTTAGGGTATGTACGTATGGTCACGGTGGGGATGACATTGTTGATGCACTTATTGATGAAGCCGATGACTGAGGTGGTATACTTCTCAATGCCATTGGATGAATCCCAGAACATATTCCAGTCTGTGCTAGCAAAACAGTCCTGTAGCGTATCATCTGCGTCATCTGACCACTTCCGTATTGAGTGAGTCACTGGTACCTCCTGCTTTAGTTTTTGCTTGTAAGCAGGAATCAGAAGGATAGAATTATGGTCAGATTTACCAAATGGAGGGCGGGGGAGATCTTTATATGCATCTCTGTGTGTGGAGTTAAGGTGGTCTAGAGTTTTTTCCCCCCTGGTTGCACATGTGACATGCTGGTAAAAATTTGGTAAAACTGATTTAAGTTTGCCTGCATTAAAGTCCCTGACCACTAGGAGCACAGCTTCTGGGTGAGCATTATCTTGTTTACTTATGGCCTTATAGAGTTGAATGTGTGCGGTCTTAATGCCAGCATCGGTCTGTGGTAGTAAATAGACGGCTACGAATAATATAGATGGTGGATAGTGTGGGCTACAGCTTATGATAAGGTACTCTACCTCAGGCGAGCAATACCTCGAGACTTCTTTAATATTAGATATCGCACACCAGCTGTTACTGACAAAAAGACACACCCCCCTACCCCTCATCTTACCAGACGGAGCTTCTCTGTGCTGCCGGAGCATTGAAAATCCCTCCAGCTCTATATTATCCATGTCTTCGTTCAGCCACGACTTGGTGAAACATAAGATATTACAGTTCTTAATGTCCCATTGGTAGGATAATCGTAATTGTAGGTCATACATTTTATTTTCCATTGATTGCATGTTAGCAAGTAGAATTGATGGCAGTGGGAGTTTACTCGCTCGCCTACGGATTCTCAAAAGGCAGCCCGATCTGCGTCCTCTTTTCCTCCGCCTTTTCTTCACACAAATGACAGGGCTCCGGGCCTGTTCCCGGGAGAGCAGTCTTTCTTGTTGGACCCATTAAAGGAAAAAGCTTCTTCCAGTCCATGATAATCCCAGTTCTGATGTCAAGAAGTTATTTTTGGTCATAAGAGATGGTAGCAGCAACATTATGTACAAAATAAGTTTAAAAAATAAGTTACAAACAACACAAAAATAATGAACAAAATAGCACAATTGGTTACGGGCATGAAAAACATCAGCCATCCTCGTCGGCGTCATCGTAACATAGACTGTTTGTATATTCTGCTGCTGACAATTCATTTCCCTTCAGCGATAAAGAAAGTATTAATCTCTCTCTCCATCTCACCATCTATCTCTCTCTGTCACCCTCTTTCCCTCTCTCTCCCTCCCCCTCTCTATCTCACCCTCCTACTAGGCATCCCATGTGATCATTGTGCAGGCGTCAGATGGACAGGGTCACTATGCGCTGGCTCCAGTCACTGTGGAGGTGAAGGACATTAATGACAACAGACCTTACTTCCCTCTGCCCATCCTCACCGCCAGCGTCAGAGAGAACCAGCCTCACAACACCCTTGTCACCATGCTGCATGCCATCGACCAGGACACAGGAGTCTTCGGACAGCTGAGGTACTACATGTTGGACAAGACTGGAGAGGGGAAAGACGCCTTCCTGGTCAACCAGACGTCAGGCGAGGTCCGGACTCGCTCCACCTTCGACTTTGAGAAGGTGAACTTGTTCAAATTTGTAGCTCTGGCCATGGATGCAGGGAACTACTCTGCCACGGTGACCATCCAGGTGTACGTGATGGGGGAGGATGAGTATGACCCTGTGTTCTCCGACTTAGAGTTCTCCTTCCTGGTTCCTGAGGGGGCGAAGAAGGGCCAGAGCATCGGTCAGGTGACAGCCAGAGACGAGGACGAGGGAGTGGACGGGATTGTTCTTTACTCCCTAGCTGACCCCTCGCCCTACTTCCAGGTCAATGCATCGACGGGTGTGGTTTCCCTGAAGATGGACAGCCACGTCCGACACCTGAGTAGGGCCAAGAGGGAGGTCCGTGTGATGACCCTTGACCTGACGGCCCACAGCCCTCTGGAGACGTCCCGCGTGGCCACCGCCCGCCTCACCGTTGACGTGACTAACACATCCTTCGGCCTAGTGTCGGACATGAACCTGCTGCTGGTCAGTGTGATCGCTGTGTCCCTGGGAGCCATCCTCATCCTCATCTTCATCGCCATGGCTCTGTTCTGTGTGAGACTGAGACGTCAGAAGAAGGAGCAGCAGAGTCGCTGCAGACCTCCAGCCTCTCCCGGCCACGGCACCATGCTACACAAACTAGAGGAGACTAAAGTCACCGGCACTGACCGGAGCGACCGCATCTACCATCAGGCCTTACCAGGGTATGTTTCCGACCAAACAGGGAGTGGTGGGGGAGGGCCATACCCCCGCGGGGGCTCCCTGGACCCATCCCACTCCAGCGGGCGTGGCTCAGCGGAGGCGGCGGAGGACGATGAGATCCGGATGATCAACGAGTACCCCCGTGTCTCCTCCATCTCTTCGTCCATGCAGGAACACATCTCAGCCCGTGGGCCAGACTCTGGTATCCAGCAGGACGCTGACCAGCTGTCTGACGTCTCGTGTGAGCCCAACATTGATGCCAACCAGTGGTTCAAGGCCAAGAAGCTGGCCAGTCTCAGTGGGACTCTTCTGGCTGGCCAGGTGCCTGTCTACCGGGAGGATGGAGGAGGTTATCTGGGGGTAGGGAGGGGGCTGAACATCTCCCACCCTAAAGACTATGCCTTCCCAGTGGATGGTAAACCCGCTGTGGATGGCTCCCTCACAGCCATAGTGGCCAGTGACGAGGAGCTGAGGGGCAGTTATAACTGGGACTACCTGCTGAACTGGTGCCCACAGTTCCAGCCACTAGCAAGCGTCTTCACGGAGATAGCGAGGTTAAAGGATGAGACGGCCACTCCTAACCCTCGCAGACCTCTCCAGCACAAAGCCAAGATGGACCCCAAACCCCCTCGCATTGACCCCCCGCCGCTAATCACCTCCGTAGCCCACCCCGGGGCGAAGACAGTCCCGGTCAAGCCTGCTCCTGTCAAGCCCTCTGTGGGGAGGTCCTCCTTCCCCCACCTGGCCTCCCTACGGAGGTCCCCCATCAGTCACGAGGGCTCCCCCTCCTCAGTAGCCATGTCCCCCAGCTTCTCCCCCTCCCTGTCCCCCCTGGCCGCCCGCTCCCCAGCCATCATACCCTTCGGGGTCACCCAGGGCCCCTCAGCCTCCATGATCAGCACCACTGAACACAGCATGGAGCACAGTGAAGAGACCGAGATGAGGATATAGACTCTATCGACTCACAGGTGAGGATATAGACTCTGTCGACTCACAGGTGAGGATATAGACTCTATCAACTCACAGGTGAGGATATAGACTCTATCGACTCACAGGTGAGGATATAGACTCTATCAACTCCCAGGTGAGGATATAGACTATCGAGTCCCAGGTGAGGATATAGACTCTGTAGAATGAGATGAGGATATAGACTCTATAGACTCTGAGGTACTGGAGATTGGAAGACTGATACTGAGTTATTGTTCGTCAGAAAACAGAAGTGTTGTCTCAATTGACACTATTTAGGTTGCAGGGTGGTACCCCTCCTATTGTGTAATGGTCACAGTATCTGGTGTCAATAGACTGGATCGTACAGTGTACCTTCCATTCTGGCCAGAACACAGAGTGTGGTTAGCACTGTAGTTAAATAATGAAGTAACTCTCAAACCACCAAAGGTGGTAGATACATCATAAACTAATGGGACTCTCAAACTGGACTAGAATCAAAACTGAGACCAAAATGGATGTTGCCTGTTCCTGAAGACTTCCTCTTCCCTCGATCCAATCAGTATCAAGAGAACTAAACTACCCAGGATTTGCACATTCTAACGGGGAGCCATGATGTCAATATTTTGTAGAAGATACCTTTTTTTGTCTATATTTTTATACTGACTTTGGTTTCTGACTAGAAATGGCACTAATTCTGTGCCAGAGGGCTGTTATAGCCTCAGAATATATTTCCATATGTGTATATTTGTAGCTATGTAACAGTATGTTTGAACTGTATGTTGGTTCTATCTCATGTACTTAACCATTAATGTGCTTTTGGAATGAAACAAAGCTCTTTATTTCTATTAGTGTGATTGATTGGGGGGATATGCTGTCATTTCTTGTAAATATTTATTACAGAGGAGTGAAAAAGGAGCTTGCCTTGCTGGAAGAACATGATACCAGTATCAATAAGGTGTTTGGTCAAGAAGCTTTCAAAAATAATCTGGTCGCGTGTTGGATCCCTCTCATACTAATTCAGTGTGCCATATGTGTGTCCCAAATGGCACCTATTCCCTATATAATGTCCTACCTGGTCAAAAGTAGTGCACTATAAAGGGAATAGGGTACCATTTGGGATGCACATCGTCTTTTGAGTCTTGTTTGAAAGGATCAGTCACCCATGTTCTCATGTCCTATACACGTTCCTTTGTTTCTTCCCTCCAGTCTAGTTTAGGTGAACTTGACATCCATTAATCATGTCCTTCCTTTCAGGTGTCCTTAATCCCTTAATCACGATGAGCCTTACAGGTCTACTTGGTATTCTAGTGGCACAGTAGACAGAGACAAGGGCAGAACCACTCAGACACAGACAGACAGGGGAGGTCAGAAAGATTATAGAGACCAGCTGCAATATAACTACAAAGTTGTCAGCAATAGAACAAAGAAAAAAAACTATGTCATGTAATTCAGCAGACCGGTCTAGTTGTTATTCTAGAGGCAGTAGAACCATCCAGACAGACAGGCGACAAAACAGCTGACATGAGGTTTGAGTAGGGGTTTTTGGTGTACCTCTGACAGACTGAATAAGGGTTGTGTGTGTACCTCTGACAGACTGAATAAGGGTCGTGTGTGTACCTCTGACAGACTGAATAAGGGTTGTGTGTGTACCTCTGACAGACTGAATAAGGGTTGTGTGTGAACCTCTGACAGACTGAATAAGGGTTGTGTGTGTACCTCTGACAGACTGAATAAGGGTTGTGTGTGTACCTCTGACAGACTGAATAAGGGTTGTGTGTGTACCTCTGACAGACTGAATAAGGGTTGTGTGTGTACCTCTGACAGACTGAATAAGGGTTGTGTGTGTACCTCTGACAGACTGAATAAGGGTTGTGTGTGTACCTCTGACAGAGTGAATAAGGGTTGTGTGTGTACCTCTGACAGAGTGACAGACTGAATAAGGGTTGTGTGTGTACCTCTGACAGACTGTAGCTCACTAAGCTCATCTCAGTATTGATGGGATTCTCTCCAGCATCTTGGACCAGGAGAAGCTTGTAGCAACAGATATTTTCTTAATTTCTTTGCAGGGGATGTTCCACAAAGCCAGATGAATCTCTGAAATACTGCTTTTCAAATCACATGCAGGACTGAAACTAGAAAGAACACTAATAAAAACGGTGTTGTTGAGATTGCTCATCTGTTCTCTCTTAGTTCCTTCTCTGAACTACAGTAATGTAAGTTATTAATACTGTTAGTTTGCAGTATTGTTAGTTTTCACTACGCCTAGAGTTAGGTGTAACTAGATACTAACTCGTGTCTGTTGAGATACCACTTCTTGGTACCAGAATGTAACACCAAACTGAGTCCCAAATGGCACCCTATTCCCTATATAGTACTTTTGACCAGGACCCTATGGGGGTATTTTCCTCCGCAAAAAGAGTGCACTTCCCTATACAGTAGTTCACTAAATAGGGAATAGGGTGTCATTTGGGATGCACCCCATGTAGACCTGCATGACCTTTAGCTCGTAGCTTACTGTCTGTTGTCTGATAGAAAAACAAGTTCAATTTAAGTGGTTTTGGCAGCCTGTACTAAATACCTCTGTGTAAGGTTGTATTTATGGTTAGCTAGCCTTCTGCCATGGACTAAATCGGGAGACTCCATTTTCCTTCATTCGTCACGGTGGAGCTTCTTCCAGGCTGACAGTTTTGGAGTCTTCGTACCGTTTTTAATTGTTAACATGTTAGTTGAAGAAACGTTACCTTTATTGGCTCTGAGAAACTACAGTACATCCTTGAGACACAGAAGCTATGTTCCAAATGGCACCTTATTCCCCATAGAGTGTGCAACAAAAGTAGTGCTCCATGTAGGGAATAGGGTGCCATTTGGAACACACACAGTGATGGAAGCTAATTAGTACTCAGCTCCACTCCAACTTAGAAACCTTTAAAAGTGTTTGTTAAGTCATGTTAAACTGCCCTTAAAACACAAGGCTATTTACAGTTGAAGTCTGAAGTTTACATACACTTAGGTTGGAGTCATTAAAATTCGTTTTTCAACCACTCCACAAATTTCTTCTTAACAAACTATAGTTTTGGCAGGTCGGTTAGGACATCTACTTTGTGCATGGCACAAGTAATTTTTCCAACAATTGTTTACAGACAGATTATTTCACTTATAATTCACTGTATCACAATTTCAGTGGGTCAGAAGTTTACATACACCAAGTTGACTGTGCCTTTAAACAGCTTGGAAAATTCCAGAAAATGATGTCATGGCTTTAGAAGCTTCTATTAGGCTAATTGACATCATTTGAGTCAATTGGAGGTGTACCTGTGGATGTATTTCAAGGCATACCTTCAAACTCAGTGCCTCTTTGCTTGACATCATGGGAAAATCAAAAGAAATCAGCCAAGACCTCAGAAGAAATATTGTAGACCTCCACAAGTCTGGTTCATCCTTGGGAGCAATTTCCAAACGCCTGAAGGTACCATGTTCATCTGTACAAACAATAGTACTCAAGTATAAACACCAAGGGACCACTCAGCCATCATACCGCTCAGGAAGGTGACGCGTTCTGTCTCCTAGAGATGAACGTGCTTTGGTGTGAAAAGTGCAAATCAATCCCAGAACAACAGCAAAGGACCTTGTGAAGATGCTGGAGGAAACAGGTACAAAAGTATCTATATCCACAGTTAAACGAGTCCTATATCGACATAATCTGAAAGGCTGCTCAGCAAGGAAGAAGCCACTGCTCCAAAACTGCCATAAAAAAGCCAGACTACAGTTTGCAACTGCACATGGGGACAAAGTACTTTTTGGAGAAATGTCCTCTGGTCTGACGAAACAAAATAGAACTGTTTGGTCATAATGACCATCGTTATGTTTAGAGGAGAAAGGGGGAGGCTTCCAAGCCGAAGAACACCATGCACAGGGGTGGCAGCATCATGTTGTGGGGGTGCTTTGCTGCAGGAGGGACTGGTGCACTTCACAAAATAGATGGCATCATGAGGCTGGAAAATTATGTGGATATATTGAAGCAACATCTCAAGACATCAGTCTGGAAGTTAAAGCTTGGTCGCAAATGGGTCATCCAAATGGACAATGACCCCAAGCATACTTCCAAAGTTGTGGCAAAATGGCTTAAGGACAACAAAGTCAAGGTATTGGAGTGGCCATCACAAGTCCCTGACCTCAATCCTATAGAAAATCTGTCAGCAGAACTGAAAAGCGTGTGCGAGCAAGGAGGCCTACAAACCTGACTCAGTTACACCAGCTCTGTCTGTAGGAATGGGCCAAAATTCACCCAATTTGTTGTGGGAAGCTTGTGGAAGGCTACCCAAAACGTTTGACCCAAGTTAAACAATTTAAAGGCAAATCTACCAAATACTAATTGAGTGTATGTAAACTTCTGACCCACTGGGAATGTGATGAAAGAAATAAAAGCTGAAAGAAATCATTCTCTTTACTATTATTCTGACATTTCACATTCTTAAAATAAAGTGGTGATCCTAACTGACCTAAGACATGGAATTTTTACATTGGATTAAATGTCAGGAATTGTGAAAAACTGAGTTTAAATGTATTTGGCTAAGGTGTATGTAAACTTCCGACTTCAACTGTATGTTTAAAATTAAGAAGCGTGGATATCATGTTGTTTTGATCTCTTACTTTGTTCATTCATCAGTTTATTTATAAAATTGTACATCCTCTTTCTTCCCGCACGTAGCCCATAATATACCTGTTCCCCACATATCATATATCTCCCCTGATGTGCTAGGTGTTTGTTCTTCTTGTCAAAGTGCCTGATTAAAGTACTTATGTGAACACAATACAATGTACTGTCTCTATCTCTCTTGTTCTAATTAGCAAAGAGGGGTTGTTAAATATGAGGATCAACTACATTACTAGATGAGAATGGGGATCACTGAGAGCTCTAGTGAATGAAGACCAGATGGGATTGACATAGTCTTTATTGTATTGTTTATGACCAGGGCTGAATGTAAATGTGTTTCCCAAATGGCACCCTATCCCTTATATAGTGCACTACTTTTGACCAGGGCCCATAGGGGCCATCTTTTTCTGGTCTAGTTACACACTAACCTTGTTGTTAGGGGCAGCCAGTCATGGAAATTAAGTGGCAGGGTTCTCCTCCAAACTCAATTCAGACTGCTAGCTACCAGTTCCTGCTTTGTTAGAGGGTTTGTGCTCCTGGTAGGTATATAACTACCCAGCTAGGGGGTTCCATGAGTGAGTCTGATTGAAGCATAAGGGTGGTTTCAATATCTGATGTGTTAGAGGCCAATAAAATATAGGATGCTTTTCACTTTGTGCATTATGCTATTGAAAAACATTGAGGGCCGGTTTCCCGGACAGATACAGTATTAAGCCTAGTCCTGGACTAAAAATCTTGTTCAATAACGATTCTCCATTGAAAGTGATTCTTAGTCCAGAACTAGGTTATAATCTGTGTCTGGGAAACAGCACTGGCTAAGAGTATAAAGTCACCATATAAAGTCAAGTACAGTAGTCTCCAACAACAGTCCCCTCTCTCTCCAACCCATGAAAACCATATATATATACGCTGTCGGCCGCGACCGGGAGAGACATGGGGCAGCACACAATTGGCCCAGTGTCGTTCGGGTTAGGGGAGGGTTTGGCCGGCAGGGATGTCCTTGTCCCATCGCGCACTAGCGACTCCTGTGGCGGGCCGGGCGCAGTGCATGCTGACACGGTCGCCAGGTGTACAGTGTTTCCTCCGACACCTTGGTGCGGCTGGCTTCCGGGTTAAGTGGGCATTGTGTCAGGAAGCAGTGCTGCTTGGTTGGGTCGTGTTTTGGAGGACGCACGGCTCTCGATCTTCGCCTCCCCCGAGTCTGTACGGGAGTTGCAGCGATGAGACAAGACTGTAACTACCATTTGGATACCACGAAATTGGGGAGAAAACGGAGTAACCAATATCAATATGACCATTATGCCAATGTTCTCCACTTGACTTAGTTTTCTAATCTATTTGCAGATCAGTAGCTTACACACGTCCCCCATTCTCTAATATTCCTTCTACACTACATGACCAAAAGTATGTGGACACCTGCTCGTCAAAAATCTCATTCCAAAATCATAAGCATTAATATGGAGTTGGATCCCCCTTTGCTGCTGTAACAGCCTCCACTCTTCTGGGAAGGCTTTCCACTAGATGTTGGAACATTGCTGCGGGGACTTGCTTCCATTCAGCCACAAGAGCGTTAGTGAGGTCGGCACTGATGTTGGGTGATTAGGCCTGGCTCGCAATCAGAGTTCCAGTTCATCCCGAAGGTGTCTGATGGGGTTGAGGTCAGGGCTCTGTGCAAGCCACTCAAGTTCTTCCACACCGATCTTGACAAACCATTCTGTATGGACCTCGCTTTTTGCACGGGGGCATTGTCATTGTTTGGCCTTCCCCAAACTGTTGCCACAAAGTTGGAAGCACAGAATCGTCTAGAATGTCATTGTATGCTGTAGCGTTAAGATTTCCCTTCACTAGAACTAAGGAGCCTAACCAATCCATGAAAAACAACCCCAGACCATTATTCCTCCTCCACCAAACTTTACAGCTGGCACTATGCATTGGGGCACGTAACGTTGTCCTGGCATCTGCCAAACCCAGATCTGTCCGTCGGACTGCCAGATGGTGAAGTGTGATTCATCACTTCAGAGAACGCGTTTCCACTGCTCCAGAGTCCAATGGCAGCGAGCTTTACACAACTCCAGCCGACGCTTGGCATTGCGCATGGTGATCTTAGGCTTGTGTGCGGCTGCTCGGCCATGGAAACCTATTTCATGAAGCTACCAATGAACAGTTATTGTGCTGACGTTGCTTCCAGAGGCAGTTTGGATCTCTAGTGAGTGTTGCAACCGAGGACAGACGATTTTTATGTGCTATGTGACAGTCCCATTCTATGAGCTTGTGTGGCCTGTCACTTTATGCTTGAGCCGTTTTTGCTTCTAGACGTTTCCACTTCACAATAACAGCACTTACAATTGACTGGGGCAGCTCTAGCAGGGCAGCAATTTGGCAAACTGACTTGTTGGAAAGGTGGCATCCTATGAAGATGTCACTGAGCTCTTCAGTAAGGCCATTCTACTGCCAATGTTTGTCTATGGAGATTGCGTGGCTGTGTGCTCGATTTTATACACTTGTCAGCAACGGGTATGGCTGAAATAGCTGAATACACTAATTTGAAGGGGTGTTTACATACCTTCGTGTATATAGTGTATGTTATTAGATCATAGCTGTGTCCCAAATGGCACCCTACACCCGTTGCTGGTCAAAAGCAGTGCACTAAATAGGGAATAGGGTGCCATTTGGAATGCAACCATACTCATGAAGATAATGGAAGGACTGTTGAGGAGATCTTCATTTTCTATGCCTGACCTGCTGTGGGTTCACAATGCTTTACTCAGCGAGACGACCTGGTGCTGGCTAACGTTCCTCTAGCCAGGTGCTGGCTGGCGAACACTCCCTTATTCAGGCTGATGAAACAAGGCTGAAACTGGACTGGGGCTAGGCTGCACTCCAGGGATCTGCTCTGCTACACTCCTGGAGATGTAACCCAAACCTTGGCCTGCAACACTGTATTACACACATACATACACATATGCAAGCACGCACGTCGTACACACACACACACACACAGGCACACAGGCACACATTAACACACACACGGTTAGACAGGTTAATTTATAGTCCTCACAGGGCACTGTCATACAGGGGGGTTACAGAGGGAGGGGTGATGAAACACTGGGCAGGAGTGTAACCATCACAGAGCCTAGCACAACCTGCTGTGATTGTAACATAGACACACACACACACACACACACACACACACATGATGCTATAGATGAGTCATAAGTCAGGAGTGTAGTCATCACACACAGTTTAAATGAGAGACTGAGCAGAACCAAATGAAACGTATCATCTTTACTTCAACAGCACAGTCACTAGAGATGGTAGTTCATACCGGCCGTTCCGCTCACATGCAACAGCACAGACACTAGAGATGGTAGTTCATATCGGCCCCTCCGCTCACATGCAACAGCACAGTCACTAGAGATGGTAGTTCATACCGGCCGCTCCGCTCACATGCAACAGCACAGTCACTAGAGATGGTAGTTCATACCCGCCGCTCCGCTCACATGCAACAGCACAGTCACTAGAGATGGTAGTTCATACCGGCCGCTCCGCTCACATGCAACAGCACAGACACTAGAGATGGTAGTTCATATCGGCCCCTCCGCTCACATGCAACAGCACAGTCACTAGAGATGGTAGTTCATACCGGCCGCTCCGCTCACATGCAACAGCACAGTCACTAGAGATGGTAGTTCATACCGGCCGCTCCGCTCACATGCAACAGCACAGTCACTAGAGATGGTAGTTCATACCCGCCGCTCCGCTCACATGCAACAGCACAGTCACTAGAGATGGTAGTTCATATCGGCCGCTCCGCTCACATGCAACAGCACAGTCACTAGAGATGGTAGTTCATATCGGCCGCTCCGCTCACATGCAACAGCACAGTCACTAGAGATGGTAGTTCATACACGCCGTTCCGCTCACATGCAACAGCACAGTCACTAGAGATGGTAGTTCATATCGGCCGCTCCGCTCACATGCAACAGCACAGTCACTAGAGATGGTAGTTCATACCGGCCGCTCCGCTCACATGCAACAGCACAGTCACTAGAGATGGTAGTTCATATCGGCCGCTCCGCTCACATGCAACAGCACAGTCACTAGAGATGGTAGTTCATATCGGCCGCTCCGCTCACATGCAACAGCACAGTCACTAGAGATGGTAGTTCATATCGGCCGCTCCGCTCACATGCAACAGCACAGTCACTAGAGATGGTAGTTCATACCGGCCGCTCCGCTCACATGCAACAGCACAGTCACTAGAGATGGTAGTTCATATCGGCCGCTCCGCTCACATGCAACAGCACAGTCACTAGAGATGGTAGTTCATATCGGCCGCTCCGCTCACATGCAACAGCACAGTCACTAGAGATGGTAGTTCATATCGGCCGCTCCGCTCACATGCAACAGCACAGTCACTAGAGATGGTAGTTCATATCGGCCGCTCCGCTCACATGCAACAGCACAGTCACTAGAGATGGTAGTTCATATCGGCCGCTCCGCTCACATGCAACAGCACAGTCACTAGAGATGGTAGTTCATATCGGCCGCTCCGCTCACATGCAACAGCACAGTCACTAGAGATGGTAGTTCATATCGGCCGCTCCGCTCACATGCAACAGCACAGTCACTAGAGATGGTAGTTCATATCGGCCGCTCCGCTCACATGCAATAGCACAGTCACTAGAGATGGTAGTTCATATCGGCCGCTCCGCTCACATGCAATAGCAGCCTACATTTTTCTGACGGACATCTTGACTGCATCACAAATGGCACACTATTAAGTGCACTAAATTTGACCAGGGCCCATGGGACCTTATTCTTAATATATTGTGCAATGGGCCCTGGTCAACATTAGTGCACTACTGTAAATACGGTATAGGGTGCCATTTGGGCTGCAACCATAGTTCAAAAAGACTCAAATCATAGTCTCTTATTTTCTTATCTTTGCTTTCAAGCACACAGACATTAACAAGTCAGTGTGAGTCTCATGTTGTAATTACTCTGATCTTATCGTTCCTCTCCTCCTGAGAGGTGAAGCTCTTTATATATATGTTGTACGTCTATAGATTCCCACTGAGTTGTTTGAAGCTGTTAGTTTACAACTGGGAAAAAAGCTTTTGAAATGCTGAAACTGGAGAACAATATGCCAATATTTTGATCAGCCCCACAGCTTTGATCATAGACGTTAGGTTCAAAATATTTTTCTTGTTCCTTGAAACCCAGCATGGAATAAAAGGTGCTTAACAAGGCAAACAGTATAGTACCAAACTCCTAGGGTGAGAAGCGCTTCCAAACAAACAGTATAGTACCCTCCAACAGAGTAACATCTATCCAGCAATGCTGTTTTATGACAGGGTTTATGAGGCATTTGTCTGTGAAGTTGCTTTAAGATACCCACGCATGTAAAACATTTTACTTTATGATGTAATGATGTACAAAACACCAAATGCCACACAAAGGGTAAAGGGTACATTATCACGCTCTTTTGACCTAAGGGGGACAAGACAGGAAGATCCTCTGTCACCTTTATTCTTAATTTTCTAGTGGGAACTGTTAGCCAGAAATATAAGGTCTACAGATCGATCAGGAAGATCACAAATTAGCAATGTACGCAGATGACGTGATTCTCTACTTAACAAACATACCTTAGTAATTTCACGCCACTATGGATGAAATAAATCAATACAGTGTCATATCTGGGTACAGACTAAATACAGAGAAATACGAAGCAATGACGGTAGGTCAACCAATATCTCAAGAAATCAAAACTAAGTTTCAACTTAAATGGGATCAAAATAAACTGAAATATTTAGGGATTACTACCCCCCAAGAACTGACAAAAACTACAGTAGAACTTTGGAACACTGGAACACCATCTTAAACAGGGCCTTCAAAGATGGACATTAGTACCTTTTCCAATAACAGGAAGAATTGAAACTACTTTTAAACAGTGGGACAAACTCGAGAGTATATTTACCTGGGGAGGAAGAGGAGCCTGTGTCAATCTTAAAATAATCAAACAATGTAAACAAGCAAGGGGACTAGCAAACCTAATGAATTCATATGTAGTCGCCCAACTAAAATCAATTATTGTATGGATGAACCCGGCATCAACAGCTAAATGGAGACAGATGGAAATCTAACAAATTGAAAAAATAATAAGTACAACTGTATTTTTGAAGACAGTTAACACGCACAGTAGGAAGATAGAAAATACCTGTATAAATAACACAATAAAGGTCTGGACAAAGATCACCAAAACAAAATGCCTCCGAACAGACCTGATCTACCTGCCAGAAATTGTAATGGATAGCGACTTTAAGCCAAGTATGATTTGTGATACATTTAAATGATGGACTGAAAAAGGACTGACCAGGTATCATCAGATGTTCATAGACAAGGGGATAGATACATTTTGGAAGTACACCCTGCAAAACTCTCAGTTTTACAATTACTTACAAGAAGTTATCTTACTAAAGCAGCGGGACCTAGAAAAATGCATAATGATATACATTCTTTAGTTAGATAGCAAAGAGATATAACAGGGTAAATGCCAAGAACAGGGTAAATGCCAAAAATAAAATTCAAAATAACAAATAATTACAAAAGAATGTGCTGGGGCACGTATACAGAATTATCGAAGAAGCAAAAGATGAGAATATTACAGTGGTAACCAATTGGGAAGACGAACTGCAAACCCAAGAGGACTGGGAGGATATATGTAGAAACACATCCAAGACAACTCTCTATTCTGGAGGGAATACTCTTGGAAAATTCAGTCAAGATTTTTCCTAACTCCTATAATACAATCAAAGTACAACCATGACATCACACCAAGTTACTGGCATAACTGTAGGGAGAGTAGGGATAACCACACCCACATACCAAAGGAGGCTGCTGAGGTGAGAACGGCTGAATGGAGAAATGGAATGGCATCAAACACCTGGAAAACATGTGTTTGATGTATTTGATACAATTCGACTGATTCCGCTCGAGTCATTACCACGAGCCCATCCTCCCAAATTAAGGTGCCACCAACCTCCTGTGCCACATGCTATATTCCTGCCCAGTCCTCAATCATTTCTGGACTGAAGTTTACAAAGTATTGGATGATACGCTTGAACGCTCACTTTTTCTAAATCCAGAACACATACTTCTGTGGAGAACCCCTCATACACTGGTCCTCCAATCTCTTCAGAATTCTGAGAATAACAGCACTTAAACAAATTACTAGAGACCTGCCTAAACCTCTGACACCACAAATAAGCAATTGGAAAGAAACAATCAATGAAATCTATAGTATGGAAATGATAACTCATAGAATAAAAAAACAAATGACTCTATTTGAGACACAATTATTATTTTTTTAAATTCAACGGACATGATATTATGAAGTATTTCTATGCCATGACAGGAAATAAAATGTACATGTTTTAAAAATGGACAGGTGTGGGTGGACATGTGTGTGTGCCGGTGGATGCTTGTGTGTGTGAATGTGTGCATGTATGTGAGTGTAGAAGTGCAAGTGTGTGTTTGCATGAGTGGGTGCTTGTCTGCGTGTATGGGTGTATGTGTGGAGCACAGGAGGTTGGAGGCACCTTAATTTGGGAGGACGGGCTTGTGGGAATGACTGGAGGGGAATCAGTGGAATTGTATCAAATACAAAATTGTATCATGGTTTCCAGGTGTTTGATGCCGTTCCATTTGCTTCGTTCCGGCCATTATTTTGAGCCATCCTCCACTCAGCAGCCTCCTGTGGTATGGAGAGAGAGTAAAGGGGGAGAGTGTGCATGTGTGTGTGTGCATGTGTGTGTCATGCACGCAAAGACGGTGAAAACAAAACACAGATAGGGATGCCAGGATGCCAACACCACAAAAAATACATAAATGGAAACGATAACATTTCAGATACATGTCCACTGCCCAACGCCAAACAAAGGATACCTTGCTTTTTGCTTTAGTATTAGCATTATTGTTGTATTATTTCTTAGGATCAACAATCCAGAGTACCAATTATATTGTGTTATGAAATTCTGATTGTTGGCCTGTTTAGTTTAATTGTTTTATTTTCACACACACGCACATGCACACACACACACACACACACACACACACACACACACACACACACACACACACACACACACACACACACACACACACACACACACACACACACACACACACACACACACACACACACACACAAACACAAACAATCCCGGGTCCGTTCACATCAGCTGGTGCAGTCTGGCCTCTTTCTCTCAGGCTCTGGTCAGAAGAGTGAACAGTCATTTATGTGTATTAGTGTTGGGCGTTGTAACTTTCCCTCGACACAGTGGTGAGACACTGGAAAACTCTCCTCAGCTTCAGAATTTATTTTCTCTCTTGCTTTCTCTAAAACTTTTAAATACTCTTTTTGTGTCCTGTCATAATAAAAGTTTTAAAAAATGTAACCTTTGATCAGTCGTTCCAAAAAGATTTCAGAGCGAGAGAAGAGGAGGATATGGGAGAGGAGAGGAGAGGAGATGACAGGGGGAGAGGAGAGAGGAGAGAAAAAGAGGAAAGGAGACGACAGGAGGAGAGAGGAGAGGCTCTGTACAGCCTTGAAACCATAATGACTATAAGTACTGTGGAAGGAGGATATAATGGTTTTAACATGGCTGCTGTAGAGGGCTGCCATGTGGCATTTTTACTGTCTCCTGTTCAAAGGCAGCTAGGCTACATCCCAAATGGGACCCTATTCCCTGTATAGTGCGCTACTTTTCACCAGGGTTCATAGGGCTCTGGTCAAAAGTAGTGCATTATGTAGGAAATAGGATGACATTTTGAACGCTGCCCTAGCGTTCTGTAATGACACAACCAAGATGGGAGGGCCTTCTGAGGTAGACCTAATCCCAGGCAACCAATAGAATCCAATAACAATTCTGCGTCTTTTACAATGTAGCCAGTGTTCCCATAGCCATGATGACATATTTCCTTCCAACGTTTCCTGCCGTTTTGCAGGGTCTTAGCTGTGATGGCTGGAGTGCAAGATGGATCCTGCAGCTAGGGGTTCCTTTACAGTGGTTGTTTGTTGAGGAGCTCTGATGCTGTCTGGGGAAGTGGTGGGGGTCTGTGTGCCATACATCTACTGTTTGTTTGTTTGTTGCCGGGACGTGGCCTAGTGCTGCCTCCCAAATGGAACCATATGTCCTATATTGTACACTCCTTTTGACTAGATCCCTATTGGCCCAGGGCAAAAGTAGTGCACTACATAGGGAATAGGAAGCCATTTTGGACCGTATTCTAGGCGTCTAGCTGTCTGCACTGTAGGACCTGTAGGTGGGGATCATACGTCTTCCTGGCAGAGAGGATAGCTACTATCAATCTCCAACCAGGCCTGATCTGGAGACTACTCGTTCCACTGCAACCAGGCTTACCCATAAGCCCCTCATACCTGCAGCTTGCACGCCAACACCACTCTCCCCCCACCACTCCCTCAGAGGAACGCCTAGCTCCAGGGATGCTCGCTCCTCATCTCACACAATCCTCCTCTCCATCCTTCCGTAGGGACTTTCTCCTTTTCCCTCCTGTCTTTTACGGACTCTGTTTTTTCCTGCTCTCTAACTCAAGGTCTTGCCAGGCTACTTGCGTGACTGGAGGGAGTGAAAAAAAAGCTTCACAACCCACTGGCACGCGATCCCCCAAATCTATTTTTGGAGCGTGTTCTTTTCTCCTTTTTCTCTGTCTTCTTTGAAAACAACAAAAAAAGCTACAGGGAGAAAAAGCTAATAGTGGGGTGAAGGCGATCTGTTTCTCATTTGGCCAGGCCCCGCCCTCCCTGCCTACTGTCCTGCCCTGCCAGCCTCACAACCACAGCACTGTGGAGTGAAATGGAGGGAGGGAGAGAGAGGGGGAGAAGGGGGTGAAGTGGAGTCGGAGGGAGGGCGGGAGAGAGACAGGGTGGTTGGGAAAAGAGGAGGTGTGTTTTTCCTGAACAACCACGGGTCAAACTCTGAGGCTGCATCTCAAGCCTCGTCACTTAGCAACCGGTCCAGCCTGCTTCTGGTTAACCAGCCAGCTGCTAGTGTTTCAGGGCTCCTCCACACTGTGTGTGTTTGTGTGTGTGGTGTGTGTGTGTGGGTGTGTGTGTGTGTGTGTGTGTGTGTGTGTGTGTGTGTGTGTGTGTGTGTGTGTGGTGTGTGTGGTGTGTGTGTGTGTGTGTGTGTGTGTAAATGTGTGTCAGGCCTGCTCCACGCTCTGCTCTATTTTTGTTTTGATTCCTTTCTCCCCCTTTAACATTTGCCTTAAGTTGACCATGATGAAATTCCAGCATTTGTGTTCCTCTTTTCATTGTTAATTCATTCATTTGGTGGAATCGATCGGCACAGAGCTGACAGAGACCTAACAAAGTACCAGAACAGTGATTTGTAGCTGTAATTGAACACAAGAAAGACTGTCTGCTTACTAAATATGCATTCAACAAACTGTAGAAGGACCATTTTCATTATAGCATGTTGCATTCCAAGTGGAAACCTATTCCAGAGTGTACTACTTTTCCTATTTGGGACGCATCTGTATACTGTATGTGCATTCTTCAAATTGTAGAAGGGCCCTTTTCATTGTAGTAGCATAGGTAATGGTTGAAAACAGTGATTTCATTTATTTTCTGCACTAATGTCTTTGAGTAATTTTACATCATCTATGTATAAAGCCATTAGTAGATTTTTGTCTAATTTGACTGTATTTAGCTGTCATCATAATCCAACACAATAATCCTTTCTGACAGAGGAAGTGAATGTCTCATACCTCAGTTTTCTCTAAGATTTAGTAGATTTAAACCATGTTTTAAACAGCACCCAATGCCCTGTGGTATATAGTGCTATGGGCCCTGGATTTTAGAGTGGTTACTATTACTGCTGACAGTTGTATGTTGGTGGTGGATGATGACACTGTCAGTGTGTGTGTGTGTGTGTGCGTGCGTGCGTGCGTGCGTGCGTGCGTGCGTGCGTGCGTGCGTGCGTGCGTGCGTGTGTGTGTGTGTGTGTGTGTGTGTGTGTGTGTGTGTGTGTGTGTGTGTGTGTGTGTGTGTGTGTGTGTGTGTGTGTGCCAGATCAGCCTGTGTCGTCAGTCAGTCTGAGCTCTATGGCGCGACTGGAAATGGAGATCCTTGTGGTCAGAGAGGATAATGATTGACAGCAGTGAACCGTGTGTATGTGTACTGTATGTGTGTGTGTGTGTGTGTGTGGACCGCTGCCCTGATGATGCAATGTTTCCCTGATTGAGAAAACATGCAGATGAGGATATGAGGATGACGATCTTGATGATGATACTGTGAAGAGGCAGTTTTTTTAAACCACCATAGCCTCAACTGGCAGACAGGCCAACAAGTCAAAACAAAAGCCTGGCTCAGTCTCTCCTCCTAGTGTTGGAAGTCAATGAGCTGTGTGTTTATACATCCAGGTTTGGTTATCACAGCTGTCACGCATACAAATAAGACTGTGTATGTATTTACCCAAGCCTAATTAACTATCTTAGTTTCCATTAGTGATGTCACAAGTTCATATACACTCATATACCAGCAAAAACTGAACAAGTATGATATTTAGATAGTTTGATGTTTGAGGCTAGGAAAGTGTGACTTCTTCACTGCAATGGTATATTATTAACCAACTGTCTTCTGTTGTAGGCCTACTATTTGTCTTCTGTTGTAGACCTATTATTTGTCTTCTGTTGTAGGCCTACTATTTGTCTTCGGTTGTAGGCCTATTATTTGTCTTCTGTTGTAGGCCTACTATTTGTCTTCTGTTGTAGGCCTATTATTTGTCTTCTGTTGTAGGCCTACTATTTGTCTTCTGTTGTAGGCCTACTATTTGTCTTCTGTTGTAGGCCTATTATTTGTCTTCTGTTGTAGGCCTACTATTTGTCTTCTGTTGTAGGCCTACTATTTGTCTTCTGTTGTAGGCTTACTATTTGTCTTCGGTTGTAGGCCTACTATTTGTCTTCTGTTGTAGGCCTATTATTTGTCTTCTGTTGTAGGCCTACTATTTGTCTTCTGTTGTAGGCCTACTATTTGTCTTCAGTTGTAGGTCTACTATTTGTCTTCGGTTGTAGGCCTACTATTTGTCTTCGGTTGTAGGCCTACTATTTGTCTTCTGTTGTAGGCCTACTATTTGTCTTCGGTTGTAGGCCTATTATTTGTCTTCGGTTGTAGGCCTACTATTTGTCTTCGGTTGTAGGCCTACTATTTGTCTTCTGTTGTAGGTCAACTATTTGTTTTATGTTGTAGGCCTACTATTTGTCTTCTGTTGTAGGTCAACTATTTGTTTTATGTTGTAGGCCTATTATTTGTCTTCTGTTGTAGGTCAACTATTTGTTTTATGTTGTAGGCCTATTATTTGTCTCCTATAATCAACTGTCTTCTGTTGTAGTCCTACTATACTTGACATGCAGCCATGTGCAAGTGAGGTGAGATGCAAGAGTACAGCTTGACTGCAGTATTATAGTGTTGTTCTGTAGGAACAATAACTGTTCCCACCCCTGTACACGTATCAATCATTCTCTACGCCAAAATAAAGCCTAAATAATAGAAGAAATGTCCTGATGTTTCAATGTTTTAACCTCTTAGATGAGCACTGGGGTTTTGAATATCCAAAAAATAAATTGTTTTATTGTCACATTGTTTTCCTTGAGTAGCTACCATGTTGATGTAACCTTGCTAGTAAGAGCTGGGGTTATTTTCTTTAGTTCGGTATCTCCATGGGACTCTGGCTCTCGTATTGGGCAGGGCCCTCAGTCCTTGCAGGGCTGCAGTGAGAGCAGGATTGATGGAGTGAACAAGGACGACTTCCAGCTCCACTCTACGACATGGTGAAACACAGAGAAGGAAAGAGTGAAAGATTGTTTTGTTCTCTTTTTTCTTTTAAATGGGGGTAGCCTCAGACAGGCTGAGAGAGGAGGCGATATTACACACTGAAGTTCTGACCACTTTCTTTCTTTCTTTCTTTCTTTCTTTCTTTCTTTCTTTCTTTCTTTCTTTCTTTCTTTCTTTCTTTCTTTCTTTCTTTCTTTCTTTCTTTCTTTCTTTGTGTCCGTTGGTTGGTCTGTCTGTTGGTTAGTTGGTTGGTTGGTTGGTTGGTGTGTCTGTCGGTGGGTCTCTCCGTTGGTCTGTCTGTTGGTTGGTTGGTCTGTCGGTATTTTGGTCTATCACTCTTTTGGTGTGTCTGTTGGTCTGTCAGTCGGTTGGCCTGTTGGTCACCTTGGCAAGCCAGCCTGGAGATCCTGATCCTCCTCCTCCCTGCTGTCTGTCGCCAGGTGCTAAAGGAAAGTGCTTAGCTACTAGGTCCTCACAGTGGAATAGGCATTTTATTAGCTCCACCAACATCTCTTTTCCAGATGGGTATTGTCAGCACAGTCCAGCAGGTAGCTCAGCCAATCACCACTCAACACCTGCATCCATAGATGTCTCATCAACTCTGTCCAACCTATCACTCTATATTCTATGACTACTGTACTATGCCCCAAATGGCACTACTTTTGACCAGAGCTCTAAGGGACCTACTTATGTTTGGCAAGTGACCAATATGAAAAACCCAATGGATGAGGAGTCGTGTCCATCCCTCTATCCCTTCAGTAATATCCATCCATAATAGTGATGATGTAAAACATCAGAAAACCCCAAAACATTCATTACCCCAGGATACTTCAACTGGTGACTATCATTCATTACCCCAGGATACTTCAACTGGTAACTAATATTCATTACCCCAGGATACATTACCCCAGAAGATCAATGTCGGCTATGAAAAGCCAACTGACATTTACTCCTGAGGTGCTGACCTGTTGCACCCTCGACAACTACTGTGATTATTATTATTTGACCATGCTGGTCATTTATGAGCATTTGAACATCTTGGACATGTTCTGATATAATCTCCACCCGGCACAGCCAGAAGAGGACTGGCCACCCCTCATAGCCTGGTTCCTCTCTAGGTTTCTTCCTAGTATTTGGCCTTTCTAGGGAGTTTTTCCTTGCCACCGTGCTTCTACACCTGCATTGCTTGCTGTTTGGGGTTTTAGGCTGGGTTTCTGTACAGCACTTTGAGATATCAGCTGATTTAAGAAGGGCTATATAAATACATTTCATTTGATTTGATTTGATCAATGTGATGTTAATGTTGGTGAAACCCAACCCACGGTGAGGCGACGTGACCTGGGAGGAAACAACTGTGTGCGTGTGTACATGTTTGTGTGTGTGGTGAGTGTGAGTGTGTGCTTCAGGATTGATTAGGCTGCTACTTAGACATTTCTCTTGGCCATTGTGACAATGTGAAAACTTTGAAACATAACATTATATAGTGAGACTGGAACAATGGTGGAGTGCAGAGCAGAGCAGAGCAGCTAGCTGGTGTTTGTTTGAGAAGCGTGACAGGCAGGCCTGAACCCAACGGCTTGGCAGGAAGTTATAAGCTGGACCCTTTGTGATTCTGTGACTCGCTACCTGGGAGAGAGAGCGAGAGTGAGAGAGAGAGACAGAGAGAGATAGAGGGAGATGGGGAGAGAAAGAGAGAAAAGAATAAAGAAATACGATCTTATGCCAAAATTCCTAATTAGTTTTCCAAACATCTGCTGATAGTTGCAGTCATCAGGCATCGGTGATGTAGCAGAGAGAAACAGAGAGAAATGAAAGGAAAGAGGAAAAGAAAGAGGATTGGTATTTGACCTGACCTGAGGACTGCTGAGCAGATTTCTAAATGTTAGTTTAACAGAATTTCCTTTTAAGGCCAAGGTTTTAATAATTTGGTCAATTTTCTCTGTTGATGGCAGAGAGAGAGAGAGGGAGAGAGAGCGAGAGAGAGAAAGAGAGAGAGTGGCGTTAGTAGAGTCAACAAGCCTGTATTTGTGTTCTCTCTCTGAGTGAGAGAGAGCGAAAGAGAGAAAGAAATAAAGAAAGAAAGAAAGAAAGAAAGAGAAAGAGAGAGAGAGAGAGATGAGTGTAGCCTCTGAGAATAACATTGACGAATACACGGATACGGTGACTGAGTTCATCAGGAAGTGTATAGGAGATGTTGTACCCACTGTGACTATTAAAACCTACCCAAACCAGAAACCGTGGACAGATGGCAGCATTCACACAAAACAGAAAGCGCGAACCACAGCATTTAACCATGGCAAGGTGTAGTTATTCCCTCTGGGCAATCAAACAGGCAAAACATCAGTACAAAGTGGAGTTGCAATTCAACGGCTCAGACACAAGATGTATGTGGCAGGGTCTACTGACAATCATGGACTACAAAGGGAAAACCAGCCACGTCGCGGACACCGACGTCTTGATTCCAGACAAGCTAAACACCTTCTTCACCCACTTTGAGGATAACACAGTGCCACCGATGAGGCCCGCTACCAAGGACTGTGGGCTCTCCTTTTCCGTGGCCAACGTGAGTAAGACATTTAAGCGTGTTAACATTCGCAAGGCTGCCAGCCCCTACGGCATCTCTAGCCGCGTCCTCAGAGCATGCACAGACCAGCTGGCTGGATTGTTTACGGACATATTCAATCTCTCCCTATCCCAGTCTGCTGTCCCCACTTGCTTCAAGATCTCTTCCATTGTTCCTGTTCCCAAGAAAGCAAAGGTAACTGAACTAAATGACTATCCCCCCGTAGCACTCAATTCTGCCATCATGATGTGCTTTGAAAGGCTAGTTAAGGATCACACCACCTCTACCTTACCTGACACCCTAGACCCACTTCAATTTACTTACCGCCCCAATAGATCCACAGACGATGCAATAGCCATCGCACTGCACTCTGCCCTATCCTATCTGGACAAGAGGAATACCTATGTAAAAATCCTGTTCATTGAATATAGCTCAGCATTGAAAACCATAGTACACTCCAAGCTCATCATTAATCTTGGGGCCCTGGGTCTGAACCCCACCCTGTGCAACTTGGTCCTGGAATTTCTGACGGGCCGGCCCCAGGTGGTGAAGGTAGGAAACAACACCTCCACTTTGCTGATCCTCAACACAGGGGCCCCACAAAGCCCCCTCATGTACTCCCTGTTCACCAATGACACCCGTGCGTGGCCACGCACATCTCCAACTCAATCATCAAGTTTGCAGATGACACAACAGTAGTAGGCCTGATTACCAACAATGACGAGACAGCCTACAGGGAGGAGGTGAGGGCTCTGGGAGTGTGGTGCCAGGAAAATAACCTCTCACTCAACATCAACAAAACAAAGGAGCTGATCGTGGATTTCAGGAAACAGCACAGGGAGCACGCCCCTATCCATATCGATGTGACCGCAGTGGAGAAGGTGGAAAGCTTCAAGTTCCTCGGCGTACACATCTCTGACGATCTGAAATGATCCACCCACACAGACAGTGTGGTGAAGAAGACGCAACAGCCTTTCTTCAACCTCAGGAGGCTGAAGAAATTTAGCTTGGCTCCTAAAACCCTCACAAACTTTTACAGATGCACAATTGAGAGCATCCTGTAGGGCTGTATCATCGCCAGGTACAGCAACTGCACCGCCCGCAACAGCAGGGCTCTCCAGAGGGGCAAACTACGTCCCCTCTAGGACACCTACGTCACCCGATGTCACAAGAAGGCCAACAAGATCATCAAGGACAACAACCACCCGAGCCACTGCCTGTTCACCAAGCTATTATCCAGAAGGCGAGGTCAGTACAGGTGCATCAAAGCTGGGACCGAGAGACTGATAAACAGCTTTTATCTCAAGGCCATCAGACTGTTAAATAGCCATCACTAGCCGGCTACTACCCAGTTACTCAACCCTGCACCATAGAGGCTGCTGCCCTATATACATAGACATGGAATCAATGGCCACTTTAATAATGGAACACTAGTCACTTTAAAAATGTTTACATACTGCTTTACTCATCTCATACGTATATACTGCATGCTTTTATACTGTATTTTAGTCAATGCCACTCCGACATTGCTCAATCTAAAATGTATACACTACTTTTCAAAAGTTTGGGGTCACTTACAGTTGAAGTCGGAAGTTTACATACACTTAGGTTGGAGACATTAAAACTCATTTTTCAACCACTCCACAAATTTCTTGTTAACAAACTATAGTTGTGCATGACACAACAATTGTTTACAGACAGATTATTTCACTTATAATTCACTGTATCACAATTCCAGTGGGTCAGAAGTGTATATACACTAAGTTGACTGTGCCTTTAAAGAGCTTGGAAAATTCCAGAAAATGATGTCATGGCTTTAGAAGCTTCTGATAGTCTAATTGACACCATTTGAGTCAATTGGAGGTGTACCTGTGGATGTATTTCAAGGCCTACCTTCAAACTCAGTGCCTCTTTGTTTGACATCATGGGAAAATCAAAAGAAATCAAAAATTGTAGACCTCCACAAGTGTGGTTCATCCTTGGGAGCAATTTCCAAATGCCTGAAGGTACCACGTTCATCTGTACAAACAATAGTACGCAAGTATAAACACCATGGGACCACGCAGCCGTCATACCGCTCAGGAAGGAGACGCGTTCTGTCTACTAGAGATGAACGTACTTTGGTGCGAAAAGTGCAAATCAATCCCACAACAACAGCAAAGGACCTTGTGAAGATGCTGGAGGAAACAGGTACAAAAGTATCTATATCCCCAGTAAAACGAGTCCTATATCGACATAATCTGAAAGGCCCTTCAGCAAGGGAGAAGCCACTGCTCCAAAACCGCCATAAAAAAGCCAGAGTATGGTTTACAACTGCACTGGGGACAAAGATCATACTTTTTGGAGAAATGTCCTCTGGTCTGATGAAACAAAAATAGAACCGTTTGGCCATAATGACCATCGTTATGTTTGGAGGAAAAAGGGGGAGGCTTGCAAACCGAAGAACACCATCCCAACCGTGACGCACGGGGGTGGCAGCATTATGTTGTGGGTGTGCTTTGCTGCAGGAGCGACTGGTGCACAAAATAGATGGCATCATTAGAAAGGAAAATTATGTGGATATATTGAAGCAACATCTCAAGATATCAGTCAGGAAGTTAAAGCTTGGTCGCAAATGGGTCTTCCAAATGGACAATGACCCCAAGCATACTTCCAAAGTCGTGGCAAAATGGCTTAACAAAGTCAAGGCATTGGAGTGGCCATCACCAGTCCCTGACCTCAATCCTATATAAAATATGTGGGCAGAACTGAAAAAGCATGTACGAGCAAGGAGGCCTACAAACCTGACTCAGTTACACCAGCTCTGTCAGTAGGAATGGGCCAAAATTAACCCAACTTGTTGTGGGAAGCTTGTGGAAGGCTACCAGAAACGTTTGACCCAAGTTAAACAATTTAAAGGCAAATCTACCAAATACTAATTGAGTGTATGTAAACTTCTGACCCACTGGGAATGTGATGAAAGAAATAAAAGCTCAAATAAATAATTCTCTCTAATATTATTCTGACATTTCACATTCTTAAAATAAAGTGGTGATCCTAACTGACTTAAGAATTTTTACTAGGATTAAATGTCAGGAATTGTGAAAAACTGAGTTTAAATGTATTTGGCTAAGGTGTATATAAACTTCCGACTTCAACTGTAGGCGTACAGAGGCCCATTATCAGCAACCATCACTCCTGTGTTCCAATGGCACGTTGTGTTAGCTAATCCAAGTTTATAATTTTAAAAGGCTAATGGATCATTAGAAAACCCTTTTGCAATTATGTTAGCATAGCTGAAAACTGTTGTCCTGATTAAAGAAGCAATAAAACGGACCTTCTTTAGGCTAGTTGAGTATCTGGAGCATTAGCATTTGTGGGCTCGATTACAGGCTTAAAATGGCCAGAAACAAAGTACTTACTTCTGAAACTCGTCAATCTTTTCTTGTTCTGAGAAATGAAGGCTATTCCATGTGAAAAATTGCCAGTTGAGGACTTGTGAGGCGTCTGTTTATCAAACTAGACACTCTAATGTACTTGTCCTCTTGCTCAGTTGTGCACCAGGGCCTCCCTCTCTTCTTTTTATTCTGGTTAGGGCCAGTTTGCACTGTTCTGTGAAGGGAGTAGTACACAGCGTTGTACGAGATCTTCAGTTTCTTGGCAATTTCTCGCATGGAATAGCCTTCATTTCTCAGAACAAGAATAGACTGACGAGTTTCAGAAGAAACTCTTTGTTTCTAGCCATTTTGAGCCTGTACTTCAAACCCACAAATGCTAATGCTCCAGATACTCAGCTAGTCTATAGAAGTTTACTTGCTTCTTTAATCAGGACAACAGTTTTCCCCTGTGCTAACATAATTGCAAAAGGGTTTTCTAATGATCAATTTGCTTTTTAAAATGAAAAACTTGGATTAGCTAACACAACGTGCCTTTGGAACACAGGAGTGATGGTTGCTGATAATGAGCCTCTGTACGCATATGTAGATATTCCATTAAAAATCCAGCTACAATGGTCACTTACAACATTAACACTGTCTACACTGTATTTCTGATCAAGTTGATGCTATTTTAATGGACAAAAAAATGTGCTTTTGAACAGTGGTGTATATTTCTTAATTCCATTCTTTTACTTTTAGATTTGTGTATTGTTGTGAATTGTTAGATATTACTGCACTGTTGGAGCTAGGAACACAATCATTTTGCTGCACCTGCAATAACATCTGCTAAGTATGTGTATGTGACTAATACAATTTGATTTGATTTGATTTGATGGGAAGCAGAGTTTGAGTATGACCAGTCTAACATATCCCATCAGCTATAGGTTCTCTCCTGTTTGCAGAGTTTTCCCTGCAGGAGGATGAGAAAAATGGATATAACGGATGTAATGGTCAAACGCTGTGCACTATATAGGCCCTGTTCAAAAAGACAATATATCGGGAATAGGGTGCCCTTTGGGACAAAACTAAAGTATTTAACAATGGTAACCAGAAAGCTACTTATCATGTTGTGATTATCCTTGCTGAAGTGTGTACAATAGACTCATTCATCTCCATTGAGGATATATTACATGATGTATGTTATATTGGGAACATATGGAGGAGCTTAGCAACCATTCATCCTGTAGGATTGGAGGCAGGTGAGAGGAGATGTGAGATGGGCTCCCTGTCACTCTGGATGTTCCCAAATGGTACTATTTTCCTGTAGTGCACTACTTCTGACCAGGGCCCTGGTGAAAAGTAGGGAACTATATAGGGAATAGGGTGCCATTTGGGACCCAGACATTATGTAAAGACGCTACCATATGGGGAGGTGTATTTAGAAACAGGCACACTTGTCTGTGTTGAGTTAATAACACTTAAAATGTCTGTATATAAATGTTAAGGCTTACATCCTGTTGATAGCTATGAGGATGTTTAAATAAGACTTCAATTTTTAAACACATTACAGTTTAACCAATTAGACCGCTCTTCCCAAAAGAGCTTTATAATAGGGATTTCTCTTCACCCTCTCCTCAACAACTTCTGAAAAGGTAAAACTCCTATCCTAATGTTTTAGGCCTAATAGAAATGTGTGTAATACCAGCAGTACTGTGTGCTTGGCTCTATCTTCTCCTGTGGGGCAGTTCTGTGGTTATTATTCCCAGCTACAGAAGCTCTTGGCTGGGCTGCTGACTCCTGGCTGTAGACTGCTCCTAGCTGCCCAGGAAAGAATGTGTATGAGGGTGGGATTATGGTCTAGTGATGGAGGTGTTAGAAGAAGGCCTGCTCTCGTCTCTGGTCTGATGGGCCTCTCCTCTCTAGGACCCTAACAGGCCTATGAATGAGAAATCCCCTGCCTGCGTCCCAAATAGCACTCTATTTACTATATAGTGCATTACTTTTGACCAGAGCCCTATGGTGGTGGTGGCTAGGCTGTAGTATGCGGTTCTTAGGCTACTGTAGGCGGTTGGCATGGTTACTGTAGGCATTGGCTAGGCTACTGTAGCTAGGTGTGGGCGGTGTGGATACAGTAATCCCAAGTGCTGGTCCAACCCTGCTGCTGTTTGTGAGAACAGTAATTTAGAGATGAGGTCGGATAGAGTGGAGCTGGAGCTACAGTAGGAGCCGCAGGAAGATGGATGTTCCCTCTTAACAGTGGGGTTTCTGAGAAACTAACCTTCTCATCACATCAGCACCATGGCCATTGTCTGAGTCAGGAGCAGGAAACACCATCTCCATTCAGTCTGGTTCCCAAATTGCACCCTATTCCCTCATTATTGCACTACTTTTGATCAGAGCACAATGGGCACTAAATAGGGAATAGGGTGCCACTTGGGATGTACCTGTCTATTATGGCCCTGCTACCAGGGACTCTCCCAACTTTCTCACCAGAAACTCACACTGTAGAGAGATTTCATATTTTTTTTTTAAGTTCTCATCATTTCAACATTTATTTGAATATTTTTTAATTTATCTTTGGGAAAAGGAGCAGTGTTTTGCTGGCTGAAAGGACGATTCGTCTCACTGGCAGGCTCTCAGAGGGTGCAGGGCCGCTACCTTTGGGAGAAGAATGCATATAAACCTTAATGGTAAATCCATGTGATGTACAAAGAGCTGGCTTACACTTGACATGAGTTTCCATGCTAAAGTGAAGAGGTAAAGTTAACAGGACCGCTAGGAATAACATGACACATCTTATTCTGCACTCTCTCACCACTTTAAGCACACAGAACTCTTCAATACATGTTTCTCACACAATATGCTATAGGTTAACTAGCCTATAAAGAAGATACACTGTTAGTGTATATCATATGCAAGGTACTCACCATGGGATGTATATAGTACCATGAGATGTCTTCCCATACACTGTAAATATACAAACTCATTGTTTTTTCAGCTGGGGCTGAATGTCACAGAACAAGTTTTACCATGTATTGTTCCTATCCATGCCTTGAGATGGCTTTTTAAATTCACATCAGAATCAAATCTAGAACTTACTATGGATACAGCACAAACCGAATTAAGTCTACTGAACTGACCAAGAAAGCATTAGTCTGACTGAGACCCTAGTTTTTCCCCACAAACCTTCACTGTGAGGCCTGAGGAATGTCCGTGGTTTCAGGGAAGACAAATGAATCCAGAGTCCGGGTGTTAAGAACACAATAGTACGTACAGTAAGAGTTAGGTTGCATCCCAAATGTTACCCTATTCCCTATACAGTGCCCTATAGGTCCTGGTCAAAGTAGTCTACTATATAGGGAATAGTGTGCCATTTGGGACACACTCTAAGAGTTGGCCTCTGGGCTTCAGAGCAATTTGAACCAGCCAGACAGGTGATTGATGGAGCCCAGGGCCCATGCAGGGTAGGTAAGCTTGCGTCTCCAATGGAACCCTACTTTCTACATAGTGCACTACTTTTGACCAGAGTTGATCACTGCCAATGGGATGCTGGTCAAAAGTAGTACACTACAGTAAATAGGGAATATGGGGGACATTTGGGAGGCAGATTCGGTTGTATAGAGCAGCTGGTCCTGCCTCAGAAACAGTTCCTGGGCCGTAGAGAGTTCTATCTGACAGCTCAATGGACTCTTTTTATACTCAGCCATAGCGCGTAGTTTTATGCTTGCATCCAAAATGGCACCCTTCAGTATTCCCTATATAGTGCACTACTTTTGACCAGAGGGCTCTGGGCAAATCAAACGTAGTGCACTATATACTGAGCAGGATGCCATTTGGGACACTGTCCCTGTGTTATGTCTTATATTTAGTCAGCCATAGTGCATAGTGTAATGTGTTATACATGCCTCGTTCAGCATTTTGGGCCGATGATGAAGTGAAGACAGCCACTCCATCACACGTGATCCCTGAACATAGTGTACTAGCTACTAGCAGACAGACAGGCCAGACTCGCCATACTGTGTCTGCATCCCAAATGGCACCCTATATTGCCTATATAGTGCACTACTTTTGACCAGAGACCTATGGGCCCTGGTAAAAACTTGCTCACCAGAAGGGAATAGGATTTGGGATGCAGACTATTAGACAGGCCAGATGGATGAGAATGGACATTTGGTTTCACTGTACAGTACTCTACATGCTCAGTACATACTGTGGGCAGTTTTTACTGGTGGTATTTGTGACTGTGTTTTTCACTCCACTCAAAAGTCTCTCCTCAGCCCTCACACTGTAGGATGTACAGATTTAGGATCTTAATTTGATCACTCTTTTGATGCTGAGAATTTTCCTGCACAGCATGAAATGCAAACTTGTAGTGTACTTGAGTTTTAAAAAGGCTTTAAAAGTTTGTAATTTCCACTTAGACATTTCAGACTTGATTTGCCTTGACAAAAAAATGTATCAACCCCTATACAAATGTCCATTAATTATAATCCACATAATAATTCACATTTCCTATTGCTACAGGATTATTTTCCTGCTGTAGCAAATTGGCTCGTTATTAAGATCCTACATCTGTAGATATCCCAGGATGGGTGTGTTGTACAGCTAATAGAAAACAGTAGGGTGCTATTTAGGATGCACAAAAAGGATGTGGAGAATGTGGGATAAAAGACCATAGAGCAACAGTTGGTATTGTAACTCCGACTTCCCTTTTCCATCCCTGAGAGAGATAGCTGTGGGTTGGGAACAGGTCCGGCTTTGTTTGGTCAAGCAGAATTCCTGGACATATTTGAGTCCATTCATGATGTGAGCAGGCCACAGGCAGAAACAAAGGGAAAATAACCCAGATATCTCAGCTAGAGGTGAGACAGACCATGTGAGACCAGGATTGTATTGTGAATGTGTTTGTTAAAACCTCTACAGGATCGTTGTCTTCCCAGCGGGATGGTTGAGCTAACGTGCGCTAATATGATCAGCATGACGTTGTAAGTAACAAGAACATTTCCCAGGACATAGACATATCTGATATGGACAGAAAGCTTAAATTCTTGTTAATCTAACTGCACTGTCCAATTTACAGTAGCTATTACAGTGAAAGAATACCATGGTATTGTTTGAGGAGAGTGCACAGTTATGTACTTGAAATGTATTAATAAACCAATTAAGCACATTTGAGCAGACTTGATACAACATTTTGAACAGAAATGCACATACACTGCTGCCATCTAGTGGCCAAAATCTAAATTGCGCCTAGACTGGAATCATACATTATGGCCTTTCTCTTGCATTTCAAAGATGATGGAACAGAAAAAAATAAAAAATAGTTTTTTCTTTGTATTATCTTTTACCAAATCTAATGTGTTATATTCTCCTACATTAATTTCACATTTCCACAAACTTCAAAGTGTTTTCTTTCAAATGGTATCAAGAATATGCATGTCCTTGTTTCAGGTCCTGAGCTACAGGTAGTTAGATTTGGGTATGTCATTTTAGGCGAAATTTGGAAAAAAAGGGTCTGATCCTTAAGTAAAGGACAAAACAGACCGTGCAGATGAACGGTTAAAAGCAACACAGTAGCCGTCATGCTGCCACCGAACATCGGCCATCATTTTCTGTTAATTTCCTAATGATAATACAGTATGTGTTGAATTGCCAGCGTTCGTCAGTCCACAGCATTGGAACAGAATAGAACAGAACATAGGATCAGTGCTGCCTGGTGGTCCAACTATCATTAAACCACCGCAGTACTTTTTATTCCTGGTCTGATATAGGAAATAGTTTAATGACTACCATAACAATATTCCAGTAGTTTCCTGACGACAAAACACTAGTCCTGCTGTAGTTTCATGACTACTGCACCATAACAATATTCCTGTAGTTTCCTGACTACCCTAACACTAGTCCTGCTGTAGTTTCATGACTACTCTACCATAACAATATTCCTGTAGTTTCTTGACTACCCTAACACTAGTCCTGCTGTAGTTTCATGACTACTGCACCATAACAATATTCCTGTCGTTTCCTGACTACCCTAACACTTGTCCTGCTGTAGTTTCATGACTACAGCACCATAACAATATTCCTGTAAGTTCCTGACTACCCTAACACTAGTCCTGCTGTAGTTTCATGACTACTGCACCATAACAATATTCCTGTAGTTTCCTGACTACCTTAACACTAATCCTGCTGTATTTTCATGACTACAGCACCATAACAATATTCCTGTAGTTTCCTGACTACCTTAACACTAGTCCTGCTGTATTTTCATGACTATTGCACCATAACAATATTCCTGTAGTTTCCTGACTACCTTAATTAACACTAGTCCTGCTGTAGTTTCATGACTACTGCACCATAACAATATTCCTGTAGTTTCCTGACTACCTTAACACTAGTCCTGCTGTAGTTTCATGACTACTGGACGATAACACTAGTCCTGCTGTAATTTCATGACTGCCGTACCATAATACTAGTCCTGCTGTAGTTTCATGACAACTGCACCATAACAATATTCCTGCAGTTTCCTGACTACCCTAACACTAGTCCTGCTGTAGTTTCATGACTACAATACCATAACAATAGTTCTGCTGTAGTTTCATGTCTACTTTAGCATATCATTAGTCCTGTAAGTTCATGACTACTGTAACATAACAATAGTCCTGTAAGTTTCATGACTACTGTACCATAACAATAGTCCTGCTGTAGTTTCATGACTACTGTACCATAACAATAGTTCTGTTGTAGTTTAATGATATACCGCATATATATAATTTTTGGGGAACTAAGTCAGTGTATCAACTTACTGTTGAAAGTTAGAATATTAAAATACACAAGGTGCAATTTTGACATGTGGTTGTCCACCAGCAGTTTTCCTCTAGTTATGTCATTTATTTTGTTAGTCACTCTCACTCAGATATCATATTAACACGGCATAAGTCATGGCAAAATGTGTAGAATTGCAGGAAGTTAGCTGTAAAACTGCAAATGTTTCTCTGAGCCACATGGAAAAATGTGTACAATTGCAGGAAATTGCAACAAAATGTTGCTTAGGGCCCCCAAAAGGCTAGGGCTGGCCCTGCCAATCCATCACAGACACACTGGCGTGGAAGAGTTTTGAGGCCTTTTCAGCTTACATCACTATAAGTTGTGCTATAAATATTTATTTGTATCATTTTACCCAACAGAGAGTGTTGTCTGAATGTCTGCAGTCTGTACCTTCCTCCCTCGCTGGCTCGTCTAGTACAGTGGTTGGTTGGGTTCAGACCTGGGTTAAAATACTCATTGAAATCTTTAAAATACTTTGAGCTTTTGTTTTAACCTGCCTGGAGCGCCAGATGGGCAGGGTTTGCAGTTTCGGGACAATTCTATTGATCCATTAAGCCAGGCAAACTCAATCAAGCACAGGTAAAGTATTTGAAATTATTTTTAAATAGTATTTGAACCCAGGTCTGGTTGCGTTAGAATCAGGAGGAGGGGTATTTGGGATCTTTTTTCCACAAGGAGATGTTTACATGTGGCTTTCAGAGCAGAGCGTGACGACACTTCTCCTGTTTCCTCTCTCTAATCACCTCAGCTTCAGCCTCAGCTTCAGACACATTAACTCTGGCTGAGTCACACATGGCACCCATAGGGCTCTTGTCAAAAGTAGTGCACTAAATAGGGAATAGGGTGCCATTTGGGACACTGTTTGATCTGTTTGGTCTGGGAGAAGCTTAATGGCTCTGCAGGTAGATATTCCCAGCTATTAGACTGTTGGCTACTTCCATTCATATCAGGAGAAAAACTTTCCAACAAAACAATAGTTGTTGACCACTGACTGAGAAACATGCCTGCATGAAAAACGTCCACACAAAGAATGTAAGTTGAAAGAGTGAAAATGACATGAATGCACCATGCACTCCTGTTTTGCACTAATGTTTTGAACGTTTATTCTGAAAGTTTATTTCCATGCAGTGTTTCTCATGAGTTTTGTTGCGTAGTGTTTTGAGAGTTTTGTAATGTTTTCATTATCATGTTGGAGTCCCTTGGAGATTGTAAGCGAGGTGCAGGTGACAGCTGCCCAGTGAACCCTGTAACAGAGTGCACCATGGGTAACCTGAGCCCAGAACCATGCCTGGTCTATCAGCGTGCTCAGTGGGAATGGACTTTGGTGAACTCATAATTTTGGTAAGTGTCGCAAGTGTGATATGAGCTGAGAAAGAATAACTTGTGGAATGTGGTTGATAGAAAGGGACAGAATGCAGTACACTGTACTCGTTTGCTTTACATATGTGACTCATTTCAGTAAACTCGGCGTATGTCGCGCGTCACTACCTCACAGGAGAGCCATTTGAACGTAAGCTTTTTCTTAATCAAAATACGTTTTTTTGGCAGAAATGCCTTCTGGAACATGTGAACTTTCATGTGCCTTAATAGCAAACTTGTATACACAAGTCTGTAAATACAAATACAATTGTTAAATTGTGAGCCTAGTTGGTTTAGCCACAGAAAAAGTCAGCAACCTTCCCGCTAGCCATGATTGGCTGAGATAATGAGAGGGCTGGACATGCCGAGAGATGAGTTCTGAGATTCTGAGATTTCCATCTCCAACTATAACATTTTCCGTCAAGATAGAATTGCCAAAGGGGGAGGAGTTGCAATCTACTGCAGAGATAGCCTGCAAAGTTCTGTCATACTTTCCAGGTCAATGCACAAACAGTTTGAGCTTCTAATTTTAAAAATGAATCTCTCCAGAAATAAGTCTCTCACTGTTGCCACCTGTTATAGACCCCCCTCAGCTCCCAGCTGTGCCCTGGACTCCATATGTGAATTGATTGCCCTCCATCTCTCTTCAGAGTTCGTTCTGTTAGGTGACCTAAACTGGGATATACTTAACACCCCGGCCATCCTACAACCTAAGCTAGATGCCCTCAATCTCACACAAATGATCAAGGAACCCACCAGGTACAACCCTAAATCTGTAAACATGGGCACCCTCATAGATATTATCCGGACCAACTTGCTCTCCGAATACACTGTTTTCAATCAGGATCTCAGCGATCACTGCCTCATTGCCTGCATCCATTATGGGTCCGCCGTCAAATGACCACCCCTCATCACTGTCAAACGCTCCGTAAAACAGTGTTTTGGTTGTTCTTTAAAAGCAATTTCCTCAGCATCTTAAATAAGCATGCCCCTTTCAAAAAATGTAGAAGTAAGAATAGATATAGCCCTTGGTTCACTCCAGACCTGACTGCCCTCGACCAGCACAAAAACATCCTGTGGCGTACTGCACTAGCATCGAATAGTCCCCGCGATATGCAACTTTTCAGGGAAGTCAGGAACCAATACACACAGTCAGTTAGGAAAGCAAAGGCTAGCTTTTTCAAACAGAAATTTTCATCCTGAAGCTCTAACTCCAAAAAGTTTTGGGACACTGTAAAGTCCATGGAGAATAAGAGCAACTCCTCCCAGCTGCCCAATGCCCTAAGGCTAGGAAAAACTGTCACCACCGATAAATCCACGATAATCAAGAATTTCAATAAGCATTTCTCTACGGCTGGCCATGCTTTCCTCCTGACTACCCCAACCCTGGCCAACAGCTCCGTACACCCCGCAGATACTTGCCCAAGCCTCCCCAGCTTCTCCTTCACCCAAATCCAGATAGCAGATGTTCTGAAAGAGCTGCAAAACCTGGACCCGTACAAATCAGCTGGGCTAGACAATCTGGACCCTCTCTAAAATTATCCGCCGCCAGAGTTGCAACCCCTGTTCAACCTCTCTTTCGTATCGTCCGAGATTCCCAAAGATTGGAAAGCTGCCGCGATCATCCCCCTCTTCAAAGTGGGTGACACTCTAGACCCAAACTGTTGCAGACCTATATCCACCCTACCCTGCCTTTCTAAAGTCTTCGAATGCCAAGTTAACAAACAGATAACTGACCATTTCGAATCCCACCGTACCTTCTCTGCTGTGCAATCCGGTCTCAGATAGAGTTCAGTGTGTCAAATCGGAGGGCCTGTTGTCCGGACCTCTGGCATTCTTTATGGGGTACCACAGGGTTCAATTCTCGGGCCGACTCTTTTCTCTGTATACTTTGGACACTGTGTTAACAAACCTTCAAACGAGCTTCAATGCCATACAACACTCCTTCAACTGCTCTTAAATGCTAGTAAAACTAAATGCATTCTCTTCAACCGATCGCTGCCCGCACCCGCCCGCCTGACTAGCATCACTACTCTGGACGGTTCTGACTTAGAATATGTGGACAACTACAAATACCTAGGTGTCTGGCTAGACTGTAAACTCTCCTTCCAGACTCATATTAAGCATCTCCAATCCAAAATTAAATCTAGAATCAGCTTCCTATTTCGCAACAAAGCCTCCTTCACTCACGCTGCCAAACATACCCTCGTAAAACTGACTATCCTACCGATCCTCGACTTCGGCAATGTCATTTACAAAATAGCCTCCAACACTCTACTCAGCAAACTGGATGCAGTCTATCACAGTGCCATCCGTTTTATCACCAAAGCCCCATATACCACCCACCACTGCGACCTGTATGCTCTCGTCAGCTGGCCCTCGCTACATATTTGTCACCAGACCCACTGGCTCCAGGTCATCTATAAGTCTTTGCTAGGTAAGGCTCTACCTTATCTCGGCTAACTGGTCACCATAACAACACCCACCCGTAGCACATGCTCCAGAAGGTATATCTCACTGGTTATCCCCAAAGCCAACACCTCCTTTGGCCGCCTTTCCTTCCAGTTCTCTGCTGCCAATGACTGGAATAAATTGCAAATATCGCTGAAGTTGGAGACTTATATCTCCCTCAATAACTTTAAGCATCAGTTATCTGAGCAGCTTACCGATCGCTGCAGCTGTACACAGCCCATCTGTAAATAGCCCATCCAACTACCTACCTCATCCCCATATTGTTTTTATTTACTTTTTTTGTTCTTTTGCACACCAGTATTTCTACTTGAACATCATCATCTGCACATCTATCACTCCAGTGTTAATTTGCTAAATTGTAATTACTTCGCTACTATGGCCTATTTATTGCCTTACCTCCTTAATCCATTTGCACACACTGTATATAGATTTTTCTATTGTGTTATTGACTGTACTTTTGTTTATCTCACGTGTAACTCTGTGTTGTTTTTTGTCGCACTGCTTTGCTTTATCTTGGCCAGGTCACAGTTGTAAATGAGAACTTGTTCTCAAATGGCCTACCTGGTTAAATAAAGGTGAAATAAAAAATACAAAAATTGGTCTGCCATGCAGCAAGTTCTGTCTATTTGAGCTGGTCAGTATGTGTAGGTAATCCTGTCTAACACAGCTTTTATATATATATATATATATATATATATATATATATATTGTGTAGTAGAACTGCATAAGTGTTGCTCTTCACTTTCTGAAGGACCAAGTTTTGAAATCAGTGGAATTAGAGTATGATAGCTAAGGAGATGGAGAAAACACCTGTCTCCGGATTACATCTTCAAACTAAGGGCAACCATGGCATCCGTGACAGAGAGGGAGAAGTGTCCATCCATGTATACGGGTAAGATAGTCTAGCTAGCTAAATGTTCAGATATTACACGTTTCTAATTTTGTCAAAAAGTCATTTTCATTTTAAGTTAAGGTGTACTGTTAGCTAGCTATGATCTGTGTAGTAATATTATTCATATCTCAGGGTCATTTGCTTTGCTAGTTATAGTCTAATTTTAGCTAGCTAACATTGAACCTGTCTGGTTAGCTACCTGCAGATTCATGCAGGGTAGTAACGTCATGAGTTGAGATTATGGTTCATTGTTTAGCTAGCTAGCAAAAGGCTCCACTATGCAAGTAACCATTTCAATAGAATGTTAATGATGTCACTGCTAAAACTGTTGATAGACGTAGCTGGTAAATTCGCTCTGGCTATCTACTCTGATTTCAGAGCACTCTCATGTGCTAGAGCACAGAATAACTGACAAATTTAAGAACGCTCAACACCCGTTGAATATAACCGGTGTCAGTAAATGTTGGCAAAAAAGCATAATTAAATTGTTGCCTGCAGCATAGTTGCTGTCACCAATGCTCTGGATAACATAAAAACAGCCTAACCAGCTCTGCTTGGGAGAGTGAAATAGTCAGAGTGAGCTGTTCTCTCGTTTGTGTCTGGAAGTAGCTAGCAAGCTAGCCAACGTTAACCAGTTAGCTTGGGTGCTGGACTGCTGTTGTTAGGACCGAACGCTCAGACCAACACTTAAAGAGATTGGTGGGGCTAAAGCTTAAGAGGGTGTGAATGATTACTGAATGGGTGTAAACAAAGGAGAGCTCTGCAGTAGTAGTACCAAAACATTCAAAGGCCATTTTCTCAAAAGTAAGGTTACAAGTTTATCAACTTTCAAAGCAGAGTTACTTTCCCATTGTTCCTCAACTGTAGTGTATGATATACAATTCTGTATCTCTGAGTCTCTACTTTTATCCAATGTAAAAAACACAATTTCAAATTTGCTATATAAAAACGAATCGAGCCGGTCGGTCACGTATTATACTGTATTTTGTTCTTCCTGTGGACTTGTTTAAATTATGCCTCTTTGGGAGTTATTCATACAACAGGGCAATGACTGTAACTATCACCTTATATTCTGATAAGGCAATATAATTTGGGAAGTTTACTAATGAAAGGCTAGCTAGCTAGGCTAGCTATGGACCATATCACCTCCACCCTACCTGACACCCTAGACCCACTATGATTTGCATACCGCCCCAACAGATCCACGAATAACACAATCGCCATCGCACTACACACTGTCCTATCCCATCTGGATAAGAGGAATACCTATGTAAGAATGCTGTTGATTGACTACAGCTCAGCCTTCAACACCATAGTGCCCTCGAAGCTCATCACTAAGCTTGGGGCCCTGGGTCTGAACCCCACCCTGTGCAACTGGGTCCTGGACTTCCTGACGGGCCAACCTCAGGTGGTGAAGATAGGCAACACCTCAGCCACGCTGATCCTCAACGCGGGGGCCCCTCAAGGGTGCATGCTCAGCCCCCTCCTTTAATCCCTGTTCACCCATGACTGTTTGTCCATGCACATCTCCAACTCAATCATCAAGTTTGCTGATGACTCAACAACAGTGGTAGGCCTGATTACTAACAATGACGAGACAGCCTACAGGGAGGAGGTGAGAGCCCTGGCGGAGTGGTGCCAGGAAAATAACCTTTCCCTCACCGTCAACAAAACGAAGGAGCTGATTGTGGATTTCAGGAGACAGCAGAGAGAGCATGCCCTCATCCATATTGACAGGGCCGCAGTGGAGAGGGTGAAAGCTTCAAGTTCCTCGGCGTGCACATCATTGAAGAGGTCCATTCACACAGACACTGTGGTGAAGAAGGTAAAACAGCAACTCTTCAACCTCAGGAGGCTGAAGAAATTTGACTTGGCTCCTAAGACCCTCACGAACCTCTACAGATGCACAATTGAAAGGGAAAGGGGATACAGTTGCACAACTGAATGCATTCAACTGAAATGTCTATTCTGCATTTAACCCAACCTCCGTCTCTTTCTGAATCAGAGCATCCTGTCAGGCTGTATCACTGCCTGGTACGGCAATTGCAGAAAGAGAGGGAGGCCCAAACACAAGCAGCATGCATCAAGTGGAAAATATTCCAGCCTCTCGCTCCATCTGCTTTCACTTTACAACTTGATTCCCCACCTCAGTAGATACTGTCTAAAAGTGTGTCCAAAATGGCACCCTATTTCCTATTCAGTGCACTGCTTTTGACGAGGGCCCATAGATCTCTGGTCAAAAGTAGTGCACTTTATAGGGAATAGGGTGTCATTTGGGACGCATCCCAATACTGTATATAGCGCTCAGCTGTAGTGGGCTGTAGCTTTTTTCCTTTCCTCGTCAACAGTCATTTTACAGGATGAGGCAGCAGACTCTGCTCGGTACTCCCCTGATCATATAAGGAGGATCCAAGGTCCCTTTCACACTTCATATATCACACAGGAAAACCTCCAAAAACCTAGTAGCTTCACTACGATGGATTTGAGGGGAGGGCTTCAGTATGCTGCCCTACCAGAAGACAGAAGTGTGCTACCATTGCAAGAGAGCCCGACAGAAGACAGCACTGTAGCTACCATTGGAAGAATGCATCTCATTTTATAGGTTTGACCCATAACATATATTTTTCTACAGAGAGACAATCCCTTACAGTTGGCTCTAACCTTCACTAGACTGACCACCTACACTGGGCTGTGTTCAGAACACACACAAACACACATCCACAAAAACACACTCCTTTAATTATGTGCATTGGAGATATATAAAAAAGAAACATTTAATGTGTTATTTCAAGGTCATTGTGTTGTGACCTCACCCACATTGGATATATGTAACATTCTACATATTACTTTCGACTCGCTCAGCTTTGCAGCTCCACCAACACCCCATTAAATCATCAGGAGGGTTTCCAGCACTCTGATCCTCAGGTGCTTGTGTGTGTGTGTGTGTGTGTGTGTGTGTGTGTGTGTGTGTGTGTGTGTGTGTGTGTGTGTGTGTGTGTGTGTGTGTGTGTGTGTGTGTGTGTGTGTGTGTGTGTGTGTGTGTGTGTGTGTGTGTGTGTGTGTGTGTGTGTGTGTGTGTGTGTGTGTGTGTGTGTACGTGTGTACGTGTGTGGTTATGTGTGCGGAGGGAAAGAACTCTTGGATGAACCCTTGGAAGGAGCACCTGACTTTACTACCAGTTGCAGTGAGAATAATAGCTACAGGAGGACCCATAAGTATATAACACAATGGCAACAGAATCTACCGTTGTTGTTGGTCTTTCCCACCCAACTCCACGTATTACAGAACCTGGTGGGTTTATGCTTTAATTGACGTCCAGAGCCAGAAACTGTCACTCCGGATTTGAGAGAAACCATTTGACTGCTGTGTCCCAAATGGCACCCTATTCCCTGTATAGTGCACTACTTTCAATGGGCTCTGGTCAAAAGTAGTGCACTATATAGGGAATAGAGTGCCATTTGGGACATACAGCCTGCAATGAAGCAAAAGCATAAACCCAATGAAATCACAGCTAAGAATGCACACATTTTTATCACCAGTATGTTATTTTACAATACAGTAGCACCAACACTCTACTGTTCCCAGGTGGTCCTTATGAGTTCTGGATGGAGCCTGCTACAGCTACCAGTACTAGAAGACCTGGTTTGACTGGTCTGCTGTCCATCTGGCATGGCTATAAGGGAGCCAAAATGTGGTTTGTATTGTTACAGCCCTGACCTAGGTTACATCCTAAGTGACACCTTATTCCCTGCATAGTACACTACTTTTGACCAAAGCCTTATGGACCCTGGTCAAAAGTAGTGCACTACAAAGGGAATAGGGTGCCGTTTGGGATGCAGTTCTGGATACAGAATGTGGTTTCTATTGATATGCAGCAGTCAGACCTGGATACCAGTGGGCCAGCAGCAGAGTGGGCAGATCAAAGAGAAGAGTAGAGGAGTGGAGCGGGCCAAACAGTGTGTCACTACTGCATGTAAACCTCCCATACTCTGGACCTGAACAACATTCATCATTGCTGATTAGAAACAGGTTCTTTCCGGCCTTATCTAGACACACCCATTGTGTCCCAAATGGCACCCATAGGGCTCTGTTCAAATGCAGTGCACTATATAGGGAATAGGGTCATTTGAGACACTCACAAAGCTGACGTTTACACTACTGACGCTTAGCTTCAAACACCATCCCCATGCCTTCATGATTGGGTGGTTTTGCCCATAAACTACTGGCAGAATATCTCTGTTTTTCCCTCACTTTCTTTCAAGTTAGATAAGTAATATGTTCCTCCTCTCTGTAATGTTGATGCATAACCAGCCTAGATTCACTGGCTACATAATAGTTTTTATTAAATATTGTTACCAAGTGTTGAGGGTGGTGCACAGTGAAAGATTTATCTACAAGTAAGCCTCCATACCATGGTTAAGAGTGTGGTGCCACACACACACACGCACGCACGCACGCACGCACGCACGCACGCACGCACACACACACACACACACACACACACACACACACACACACACACACACACACACACACACACACACACACACACACACACACACACACACAGCACAGTGGCACCACAGTGATCGATTACATTTTACAGTTCTCCACACTACTGGACCAGGGTTTCACCATATGATTAGTCAATTGAAAACCCTTCAGACAAACTGACAGAAACAGTTGTAATACAACACCATACGAGTTACCACGGAAAATCTATTTCCATTACTACATGTCATCTTAAAACACAGATTATTGACAAAATACCCAACAGTACTTTACAGAGCAAAACAATATATAAAGGAGAATGACTGTACATGGATGACCTAGACCCAGTAAAATGTAATGTGGTATGTAACGGTTGGTTGCTCCGTCTTTTTCCCTACGACTTGACCGTTTACTGACTTTGTACTGCAATTCTAGATGTGCATTACAGTTTTTTCCAACTGCTTACACACAAAATCTTTTCATGTCACACGATTTTTGAAACCTCTCACTCAAAGTGCAAAACTACACACCAAATATCCAAAACCAGAAGCTATTTCTCAGCCTTTGACTCAGTTGTCAATTGCATAAAACACTTTTTTCAAAACACTACACACAATTCTCTACCTAAAACACAAAAATCTAACAGGAAGTGACTTGCTTTCATTTTCCAAACACAACCAATCAAAATGCTACACTTATTCACCGGGTCACACACACACTCTTCACATGTGCAAACACTAATTGCTTAACTGATCACTAACCAATCACTGCTTTACTGTAGTATAGGTCAAAGGTCAGATTACCTGTTTTGAACAATGGATGCCAACAATGGCCAGAGAGCAAGAGGAGTAGTAGGGAGAGGCAATGGACAACAACGAGGACCTCGTCTTCAACTTGAGTCGATTTACAGTGGCGTCCATAATTCGAACCTTCAGAAATGAGAACAGGTATGCAACTATCTAATGACTATTTTAGCATTACAGTAATGTACTGTAAAATACGTATGACTGCATAGTATTGCATAAACATTTGTAACTCTAAGCTATCCATTTACTGCACTGCATTGGATGAGGTTGGTTATCATGCTGTACTACATTTTTGTTGTACGTTGTTTACAGTTCCTATGCTGAACACATACTGTGTTTGAATTCTGTACAGAGTGGAAAGGCAAAGACATCATGGAGGACGAGGATGCTTGTTTACAGATGTACAAGAAACTGCAATTATAAATATGGTTTTGGCCAACAATGCAATTAGGATTCGAGAGATAAGAGCATATCTTGAATAATCACACCATATTTAACAACATCAATGCTGTAAGCCTGTCGACCATACAACGCATCCTCCAACGGCACCGAGTGACGATGAAACAACTTTACAAGGTGTCATTTGAGACAAACTCTGACAGAGTCAAGAATATGCGACATGACTTTGTAGAGGTATGTATGCAACACTACTTCCAGTACTTCAGACATACCATATTTACTCATCTGTATATCCTTTTGTCTGTTACAGAGAGTATTGGAGCTGGATGCCCATGTAATTCGCCATGAATTTATTTATGTGGATGAGGTTGCCTTCAACCTCACCAAAACCAGGTGCCGCGGAAGAAATGTAATAGGACAGAGGGCAATTACCAATGTCCCTGGACAGCGTGGGGGTAATATAACTATGTGTGCTGCCATCACTCAAAACGGGGTCCTCCATCACAATGCCACACCGGCCATATGCTCACTTTTTTGGATGCAATTTACACAATGCTTGTCCCTGATCCAGATCAGGAGCCTGCTAGATTTGTGGTTTTATGGGACAACGTTAGTTTTCACTGTGCTGTTCTGGTCCAAAACTGGTTTGCCACCCATCCACAATTTGTAGTTTTGTACCTACCCCCATACTCACCTTTTCTAAATCCCATAGAGGGATTCTTCTCAGCCTGGCGCTGGAAAGTGTGATCGCCAACCCTATGCCCGCATGCCGCTTCTCCAGGCAATGGAGGACGCATGTGGGGACATAGAGGTTGCCTCTGTCCAAGGTTGGATACGCCATGCTAGGAGATACTTCCCTCGATGTTTGGCAAGAGAAAACGTATCTTGTGATGTGGACGAAGTATTGTGGCCAGACCCAGCCCGGAGAAGAGATGAAGCGTAGCTTAGCACTGGTGACTGCCCCCCCTACCAATTCCTGGACTGCCCCCCCGGGACCCCACACAATTGTGTTCTTTACTGTATTCTAAAGAATATACTTTTGGTTTACATATGTTTATGGTTTTGATGTATGCTACTGTATACAACAGTAATGTTTGGCCTAATAAATATTTGATGTTCCTACATTGCATTGGTGTTTACAGTGTACTTGTTACCCCTCTCAGCAGATTACTTTCACTGTAGAACATTGTATTGCAATGTAGATATAAGCCTATGAAAGACCAAAGAGCTTTAGATTTAGAACAACAGTGTTTAAATGGTATATCCAAAAATGTACTATTATGAAAGCAGTGTTTGCCATTTGATGTAAATGCTTCATTCTGACATGTGTTTATGGCATTTTGAATGCAGTGTTACATTTTGAAGGAGATGTGAGGCATTTTGCATTTTGTGTGTGCAGTTTAGGGAATTGTGTGTAGAGTTTTGAAAAAAGGAGACCGTTTTGAAAATGTGTGTAAGCAGTTGGAAAAAACTGTAATACGCAAAGCAACAAGAAAGACAGTGACTCTGCTGTAAATCACATCTAAACTCCCCAGATCCTTCTAGCTGATATAACCTGAAAACACCCTGTAGAACTGTGACTTGAACACCTGGACAGTACTGTTGCAATGGTAGCCAGGGTCCTGTATCCCAGCTAGATACCCTTTTCCCTATGTAGATTATGATTTGACCCAATGTGGTTATTTTTCTGCAGATGTTTGAGAGTGAAAAGGTGTGTGTTGGAGATAAGAACTGAAATAACTCAGCGCTCTCTCTACAAAGAACTCATTACAATGTCTTTCTAAAACAAGATCCACTGAGTTATTCTAATTTTTTTTTTCTCCCCCATATCTCCCACATTTCATGTCTGTGTTAGGCCAGACTACTGCATTTGGGTCCCCCAGAGAAACAGGCCCACCCTCGCCCACTACTCCCCTGGGGCCTCATTTATCAATATTGTTTGTAGAAACTGTTCTAAATACTACTTATGAATGGAATTTAGAGTAAACAGAAAGTGTGAATAAACAATCCTACCAAGCCTCATATGCACACGGGTAGGAGATAGCTGTTGATGAATACCAATGTTCACAGCCTCTGTGCTCATGCACTACCTTAGCTATTTGCATTTCCTAATTAACCATTATAGTCAAAATTATCCCTTTAAGCCAATGAGGAATATACCATACCATGAAATAGCCTACAACTGCACAACCAAAAAAAGCTTAGAATTTTTTTTTTTTACGAGACTGAAATAGAGGTGCTTGTGTCAGATTAAGTACAACCAAAATGTTTTATTTGGCTTGCTCAGTTGTGGTTTGACCTGTAAAAATGAAAACATAGCTACAAAGAGAGGACCATTAGGACAATTCAAGTTGCCATAGAAATGGCAAATATACTTTAAATGAGTAGGAAACACTCACCAATAAGCCATCCATCCTCAACAGCACCCTCCTGTAGGCGTTTTGGGCCAGCATTGCTGTTCTGCAGAATGTATCTGCAGTTGTGCGTTCCACCTGGCCACCTCAGCAGCTTTTTTGTACATCACGTAACCTATCACCTGCATATTAAGAGTGGAAGCCTTTTCTGTTCACATAGTTGAACTCATTTTGTGATCGTGCTTTTATGGCAAGGTGGTTGCCGTCTATCGCTCTGTTCGTATTTGGGAACCCATTAATGGCAAATCAAATCAAATGTATTTATATAACCCTTCTTACATCAGCTGATATCTCAAAGTGCTGTACAGAAACCCAGCCTAAAACCCCAAACAGCAAGCAATGCAGGTGTAGAAGCACGGTGGCTAGGAAAAACTCCCTAGAAAGGCCAAAACCTAGGAAGAAACCTAGAGAGGAACCAGGCTATGAGGGGTGGCCAGTCCTCTTCTGGCTGTGCTGGGTGGAGATTATATCAGAACATGGACAAGATGTTAAAATGTTCATAAATGACCAGCATGGTCAAATAATAATAATCACAGTAGTTTCGAGGGTGCAACAAGTCAGCACCTCAGGAGTAAATGTCAGTTGGCTTTTCATAGCTGATCATTGAGAGTATCTCTACCGCTCCTGCTGTCTCTAGAGAGTTGAAAACAACAGGTCTGGAACAGGTAGCACGTCCGGTGCACAATATTCAAATCAAATCAAATCTAAATGTATTTGTCACATACACATGGTTAGCAGATGTTAATGCAGGTGGAGCGAAATGCTTGTGCTTCTAGTTCTGACAGTGCAGTAATATCTAACAAGTAATCTAATGATTCCCCAACAACTACCTAATACACACAAATCTAAAGGGGGTGAATGAGAATATGTACATGTAAGTATATGGATGAGCGATGGCCAAGTGGCATAGGCAAGATGCAATAGATGGTATAAAATACAGTATATACATTTGATATGAGTAATGTAAGATATGTAAACATTATTAAAGGTGCATTATTTAGAGTGCATTGTATGAAGTGACTAGTGATCAATATATTAAAGTGGCCAGTGATTGAGTCTCAATGTAGGCAGCAGTCTCTGAGTTAGTGATTGCTGTTTAGCAGTCTGATGGCCTTGAGATAGAAGCTGTTTTTCAGTCTCTCGGTCCCAGCTTTGATGCACCTGTACTGACCTCGCCTTCTGGATGGTAGCGGTGTGAACAGGCAGTGGCTTGGGTGGTTGATGTCCTTGATGATCTTTTTGGCCTTCCTGTGACACCGGTGCTGTAGGTGTCATGGAGGGCAGGTAGTTTGCCCCCGGTGATGCGTTGTGCAGACCGCACCACCCTCTGGAGAGCCTTACGGTTGAGGGCGGAGCAGTTGCCGTAACAGGCTGTGATACAGCCCAACAGGATGCTCTCGATTGTGCATCTGTAAAAGTTTGTCAGGGTTTTGGTTGACAAACCAAATTACTTCAGCCTCCTGAGGTTGAAGAGGCGCTGTTGGGTCTTCTTCACCACACTGTCTGTTTGAGTGGACCATTTCAGTTTGTCTGTGATGTGTATGCTGAGGAACTTAAAACATACCACCTTCTCCACTGCTGTCCCTTCGACGTGGATAGGGGGATGCTCCCGCTGCTGTTTCCTGAAGTCCACGATCATCTCTTTTGTTTTTTGACGTTGAGTGAGAGGTTGATTTCCTGTCACCACACTCCGAGTGCCCTCACCTCCTCCCTGTAGGCTGTCTCATCGTTGTTGGTAATCAAGCCAGCTACTGTTGTGTCGTCTGCAAACTTGATGATTGAGTTGGAGGCGTGCATGGCCACGCAGTCGTGGGTGAACAGGGAGTATAGGAGGGGGCTGAGCACCCACCCTTGTGGGGCCCCAGTGTTGAGGGTCAGCAAAGTTTCCTACCTTCACCACATGGGGCCGTCTGGGCCTGCAGACGGCATCACATCATACACATTTAAACCAGTCAGTCCATCATGTTGCATACACTAAACACATAGAGGACATTGATACATTCACTCACAACCGACCGCTGTCCCAACTGCACTGGATAGATAGGTACATATGCTGATACAATTTACTTTGCATTAAGTAGTCCAACAGCACAAGGAACGAATGAATGTTTGAACACATTCTTCTTGGTCATGGGCATTCTGAAGCGCCGGCCAGAGGGAAGACTCTTGATCTGAGGGTGTAGAGGGTGGGAGGGGTCGCCAAGAGAGGGAGAGAGAAAGAAAGAGAGGGAGAGAGAGAGAGAAAGTTCATATTTGAATACAGAGAATATGTGCATATAGTGCATATGGAGAAAAGGATGCCATTTGGGACACAGCCGAGATGTAAAAGGAGAAGAAAAGGAGAGAGTTATACTACCTGCCCACGTACGACTAGAGAGGAGACAGGTGGAGGGAGGGTATATTTAACGGTTAGTCTGCAGCACCAAGACCTGTGTTAGACTTGTTAAAATCACACATGAATAATGCTCCTTGGTCTTCTCAATCCGGTATAGTTTATCATTGAATAAAATGGTAAGTTACAGCTGATGCGTGGGGTTTCACAGTGTTGGCTTGGTCTAATCTAATGGCTTTACCTGAAGAGTGTGAGGATGACCTGAACATACAGTAGTAGTCAGAAGTAGTAGTATTAGCAGTAGTAATATTATTATTATTATTTGTAGTAGTAGTAGTGGTAGTAATAATAGTGTTGTTAGTAGCAAGGTATTATTATTATTACTATTATTATTAGTAGTAGTAGTAAAAGTAGAATAGGAGTAATAGTAGTAGTAGTAGTAGTAGTAATAGTAGTAGTAGTAGTAGTAGTAGTAAAAGTAGAGTAGTAGTAGTAGTAGTAGTAGTAGTAATAGTAGTAGTAGTAGTAGTAGTAGTAGTAGTAAAAGTAGAGTAGTAGTAGCAGTAGCAGTAGCAGTAGCAGTAGAAGTAGTAGTAGTAGTAGTAGTGGTAGTAGTAGTAGTAGTGGTAGTAGCATATCATATGAAAACAACAGTTGTGGGTGAGTAAGAGTGCATTGGCTCTCTACAAACTCTTTTCAGTCTCATTTGCGTTTCATTGGCTAGTTGTTTGTTTGTTGCTGTATCCCGGTATGTCTTCGATTATACAGATGTGGCGTGAGGAGGCGAGAACTCCAAAACAGAGGAGGAGGAGAGAAGGTGTTTCTATTTTTTATTTTTATTTGACCATCTGGGGCTGTGTGTTCTCAGCCAAAAGAAGCGTGTAGGGAAAATAAACAATACTTTTTAGGGAAACAAATTGTGTCTGCAGCTGGCTGTCGTGTTGTTCTCACATGCAATTTATAGCTGTGTGCTGTGAGCACTGAGTATGACCTCGCTGTAACGAGCAGCTCTCACAGACAGGTTGAGGTTTGGTTTGGAACGAAAGAGAGAGGGGTGTATGTGTGCGTTTGTGTGTGTGTGTGTGTGTGTGTGTGTGTGTGTGTGTGTGTGTGTGTGTGTGTGTGTGTGTGTGTGTGTGTGTGTGTGTGTGTGTGTGTGTGTGTGTGTGTGTGTGTGTGTGTGTGTGTGTGTGTGTGTGTGTGTGTGTGTGTGTGTGTAAAGATGATGTATGCTTGTTCTACTTTCTACTTTTAGCACTAGTGGCTCCATTTAGCTAATTCATTTGATATAATGAAGTGGCGAAGACGGCGCCGAAGAAGATGGCTGACGTTTTACTTGATCCTAACCTATTGTGTTTTAATGTTGTTGTTTTTTTGCATTGTTTGTAACTTATTTTTTTACTTATTTTGTACGTAATGTTGCTGCTACTGTCTCTTATGACCGAAAATAACTTCCGGACATCAGAACAGAGATTACTCACCACGAACTGGCAGAATCCTTTTTTTCCTTTAACGTGAAGGACATACTGCTTTCCCGGGAACAGGCCCAAATCCCCGTCATTTGCGAAATCCCCGTCGGAGAAAAAGAGGACGGAGGTCGGGCTTGCCTTCTGAGAATTCGTAGGCAATCTAATAAACCCCCCCTGCCTTCCGTTCTTCTAGCTAGCGTGCAATCATTGGAAAATAAAATAGATGACCTACGAGTAAAATTAAACTACCAACAGGACTACAAAAATGGTAATATCTTATGCTTCATGGAGTCATGGCTGAACGACGACATTATCAACATACAGCTGGCTGATTATACGCTGTATCGGCAGGATAGAACAGTGGCGTCTGGTTAGACAAGGGGCGGCTGACTATGCATATATGTAAACAACAGCTGGTGCACGATATCCAAGGAAGTCTCAAGGTTTTGCTCGCCTGAGGTAGAGTATCTCATGATAAGCTGTAGACCACACTGTCCTTCTAGAGAGTATTCATCTGTATTTTCATAGCTGTCTACATACCACCACAGACCGATGCTGGCACTAAGACTGCACTCAATGAGCTGTAAGCAAACAGGAAAATGCTCATCCAGAGGCGGCGCTCCTAATGCCTGGGGACCTTAATGCAGGACAATTTAAATCTGTTTTACCAAATTTCTATCAGCATGTTAAATGTGCAACCAGAGGGAAGAAAACTCTAAACCCTCTGTACTCCACACACAGAGATGTGTACAAAGCTCTCCCTCCCCCTCCATTTGGCAAATCTGACCATAATACTATCCTCCTGATTCCTGCTTACAAGCTAAATTAAAGCAGGAAGCACCAGTGACTCGGTCAATAAAAAAGTGGTCGGATGAAGCACATCCTAAGCTACAGGACTGTTTTGCTACACAGACTGGAATATGTTCCAGGATTCTTCCTATGGCATTGAGGAGTACACCACATCAGTCATAGGCTTCATCAATAAGTGCATTGATGACGTCGTCCCCACAGTGACTGTACGTACATACCCCAACCAGAAGCCATGGATTACAGGCAACATCCTCACTGAACTAAAGGCTAAAGCTGCCGCTTTCAAGGAGCAGGACTCTAACCCGGAAGGTTATAAGAAATTCCGCTATGCCCTCCGTTGAAACATGAAACAGGCAAAGTGTCAATACAGGACTAAGATCGAAACATGAAACAGGCAAAGTGTCAATACAGGGCTAAGATCGAATCGTACTACACCGGCTTCAGCGCTCGTCGGATGTGGCAGGGTTTGCAAACCATTACAGACTACAAAGGGAAGCACAGTCGAGAGCTGCCCAGTGACACAAGCCTACCAGACGAGCTAAAGTACTTCTATGCTCATTTTTAGGAAAATAACACTGAAACATGCATGAGAGCACCAGCTGTTCCAGATGACTGTGTGATCACGCTCTCCACAGCTGATGTGAGTAAGAGCTTTAAACAGGTCAACATTCACAAGGCCGCAGAGCCAGACGGAATACCAGGACGTGTACTGCGAGCATGTGCTGACCAACTGGCAAGTGTCTTCACTGACATTTTCAACCTCTCCCTGTCTGTAATACAAACATGTTTTAAGCAGACCACCATAGTCCCTGTGCCCAAGAACACTAAGGTAACCTGCCTAAATTAATACCGACCCGTAGTACTCACATCTGTAGCCATGAAGTGCTTTGAAAGGCTGGTCATGGCTCACATCAACACCATTATCCCAGAAACCCTAGACCAACACCAATTTGCATACCGCCCAAACAGATCCACAGATGATGCAATCTCTATTGTACTCCACACTGCCATTTCCCACCTGGACAAAAGGACCACCTATGTGAGAATGCTATTCATTGACTACAGCTCAGCGTTGAACACCATAGTGCCCTCAAAGCTCATCACTAAGCTAAGGACCCTGGGACTAAACACCTCCCTCTGCAACTGGATCCTGGACTTCCTCACCGGCCGTCCCCAGGTGGTAAGGGTAGGGAACAACACATCTGCCACGCTGATCCTCAACACAGGGACTTACTCTGTCCCCTCCTGTACTCCCTGTTCACTCATGACTGCACGGCCAGGCACGACTCCAACACCATCATTAAGTTTGCCGATGACACAACAGTGGTAGGCCTGATCACCGACAACGACGAGACAGCCTATAGGGAGGAGGTCAGAGACCTGGCCGTGTGGTGCCAGGACAACAACCTCTCCCTCAACGTGATCAAGACAAAGGAGACGATTGTGGACTACAGGAAAAGGAGGACCGAGCATGCCCCCATTCTCATCGACGGGGCTGTAGAGGAGCAGGTTGAGAGCTTCAAGTTCCTTGGTGTCCACATCACCAACAAACTAACATAGTCCAAGCACACCAAGACAGTTGCGAAGAGGGCACGACAAAACCTATTCCCCCTCAGGAGACTGAAAATATTTGGCATGGGTCCTCAGATCCTCAAAAGGTTCTACAGCTGCACCATCGAGAGCATCCTGACTAGTTACATCACTGCCTGGTATGGCAACTGCTCGGCCTCCGACCGCAAGGCACTACAGACGGTAGTGTGTACGGCCCAGTACATCACTGGGGCCAAGCTTCCTCCCACCCAGAACCTCTATACCAGGGGGAGTCAGAGGAAGGCCCTAAAAATTGTCAAAGACTCCAGCCACCCTAGTCATTGACTGTTCTCTCTGCTACCGCATGGCAAGTAGGACCGGAGCGCCAAGTCTAGGTCCAAGAGGCTTCTAAACAGCTTCTACCCCCAAGCCATAAGACTCCTGAACATCTAATCAAATGGCTACCCAGACTATTTGCATTGCAACCCCTCTCTTTTATGCCGCTGCTACTCTCTGTTATTATCTATGCATAGTCACTTTAATAACTCTACCTACATGTACATATTACCTCAATTACCTCGACTAACCGGTGCCCCCGCACATTGACTCTGTACCAGTACCTCCTGTATATAGTCTTGCTTTTGTTATTTTACTGCTGCTCTTTAACTGCTTGTTACGTTTATTTCTTATTCTTATTCATATTTTTTTAACTGCATTGTTGGTTAGGGGCTTGTAAATAAGGATTTCACTGTAAGGTCTACACCTGTTGTATTCGGGCACGTGTGACTAATGCGATTTGATTTGATTTAATAATAACTTTACCGGACCTTTTTAGCTGTACTCATGATTATTTAAAAATACCTCCTCTCCTGTCTGTGAGTTCTCTCAATAGTCATCTCTCAATATTCAATTTTTTTCTCCAGATTCTTTCAAATGTATTAAATAGCCCTGGTGGTTTTAGATAAGTCTTTCAGCATTTGGGGGGTGCCAGGCAAAGGGTACAACTCATAAAGTAGGGTAGGAAACCATAGTCTTGCAAAATGGCTCTTTTACTATCATGACGATGCAGAGGGTTTGTACTTCAGGCATTACACATGTCAGTCATGTCAGCCACGGCGGTAAATAACTGTGTGGTTAATGCCTGGAGGTGTGTGATGGTATCTGCTGAGGAGTTGGAGGGCCTGGTGCCATCAGGGGGAGAGGGACCTGGGGCTTAGGGGGAGAGGAGGACTGGGGGTCTGGGCAAGAGGGGGACTAGAGGTTGGATGAGGCTTGAGATGGGGAGTGTTCCGGGCCTGGGAGAATATGGGGGACTGGATGGCTTGGTGCAGTTGAGGGCCTAGGGCTTATGGGGAGAGGGGGTCTGGGGGTGAGGATTTGGATGGGGCTTGGGATGTGGTTTAGGAGGAGAGGGCCATGGCTGTAATTCACAGTGTGGTAATGCCTGGACGTGTGACAGGATCTTGAAACTGCTGCTCCAGTTTCAACTGTTCTGCCTGCGGCTATGGAACCCTGACCTGTTCACCGGACGTGCTACCTGTCCCAGACCTGCTGTCCCAGACCTGCTGGAACCCTGACCTGTTCACCGGACGTGCTACCTGTCCCAGACCTGCTGTTTTCAACTCTCTAGAGACAGCAGGAGCGGTACAGATACTCTCAATGATCGGCTATGAAAAGCCAACTGACATTTACTCTTGAGGTGCTGACTTGTTGCACCCTCGACAACTGTGATTATTATTATTTGACCATGCTGGTCATTTATGAACATTTGAACATCTTGGCCATGTTCTGTTATAATCTCCACCCAGCACAGCCAGAAGAGGACTGGCCACCCCTCATAGCCTGGTTCCTCTCTAGGTTTCTTCCTAGGTTTTGGCCTTTCTAGGGAGTTTTTCCTAGCCACCGTGCTTCTACACCTGCATTGCTTGCTGTTTGGGGTTTTAGGCTGGGTTTCTGTACAGCACTTTGAGATATCAGTTGATGTAAGAAGGGCTATATCAATAAATTTGATATGATTTGATTTGGAAAAATGGGTTCCAAAAGGATTTTTCGGCTGTCCCCATAGGATAACCCTTTTTGGTTCCAGGTAGAATTATTTTGGGTTCCATGTAGAACCCTCTGGGGAAAGGATTCTAAGTGTAACCCAATAGGGTTCTACCTGGAGCCAAAAAGGTTTCTCCTATAGGGGACTGTGTGAGGGGAGGTCTGGAGGCTTATAGGTGGTTCTGAGAAGGAAAAGGGTCCTGGACGTGTGACATGATTTGGTAATTAACTGGTTGGACTGGTGCTTGGTCATAATGTGACAGGGGGACTCTGGCTAGGGCCTGGGGTTTATTGGGAGAGGGGGACTGGAGGCTGGGCCCTGGGGTTTACTGGGAGAGGAGGACTCCGGCTAGGGCCTGGGGTTTACTGGGAGAGGGGGACTCCGGCTAGGGCCTGGGGTTTACTGGGAGAGGGGGACTCCGGCTAGGGCCTGGGGTTTACTGGGAGAGGGGGACTCGAGGCTGGGGGAGGGCAGGGAGGGATGGACTGGAAGGTGGGAATGGGACTGATAGAGAGACTACTGGGGTAGAAAGGCCTGTGTCTAAATGTAAGTGTATGAGGGGGACTGGTGGTTGGATGGGGATGTATGGGTCTAAGTGTGAGAGAGTGTTTAAAGAGTTTATAGCTGAGGAGAAAAAAAATAGCACTCTTTTCCCAAATAGCACTCTATTCCCTATGTAGTGCACTATATTTGACTAGGGCCCATACCCAGCCTAACCCTAGCTTCGTGTCCACATCCTGGTTCAACTCTAACCCTCTACCACAACCCTTATCCTAACTTTAATCCTTACCATAGCTTCATGTCCACATTCCAGTTCAACCCGAACCTTTAACCACAACCACAGAACTAACACTAACCTTAGCCTGAATCTTGTACAACCACAGCACTAACCCTAACCTTAGCCTGAATCTTCTACAACCACAGCACTAACCCTAACCTTAGCCTGAATCTTCTACAACCACAGCATTAACCCTAACCTTAGCCAGAATCTTCTACAAACACAGCACTAACCCTAATCTTAGCCTGAATCTTCTACAACCACAGCATTAACCCTAACCTTAGCCTGAATCTTCTACAAACACAGCACTAACCCTAACCTTAGCCTGAATCTTCTACAACCACAGCACTAACCCTAACCTTAGCCTGAATCTTCTATAACCACAGCACTAACCCTAACCTTAGCCTGAATCTTCTACAACCACAGCATTAACCCTAACCTTAGCCTGAATCTTCTACAAACACAGCACTAACCCTAACCTTAGCCTGAATCTTCTACAACCACAGCACTAACCATATCTTCATGTCTACATTCCGGTTCAACCTTAACCCTAGCTTCAAAAGTAGTGCTCTATACAGGGAATATAGGGTGCCATTTGGGACATAAACGAAGAGGGAGGTATTAATCAGCACATGCTATGTCTGCTGGCTGTGTGGATGTTTCATCACATCTGGCCTGCTGCAGTGATTTACAGGAACACCTGCAGGTGCTGTTCTGCTTCACTCTGCTCCTCACAGCATTCTGGGGAAGAGGGAGAGAAGAGGAGGGAGAGGTGAGGAGGGAGAGAGGAGGCAGGCCCTCCATTCTGTGGGAGACAACGGTTGCATCCTAAATGGCACCCTGTTCCCTATTTAGTGCACTACTTTTGACTAGAGCCCTATGGGACCTGGTCAAAGTAATGCACTAAATAGGGAATAGGGTGCTATTTGGGATGCGAACGAGAGAGGCAGACCCCTTCTACAGTAAAGTCTGCCATATGTTTCCACATGATAAGGAAGGGAAAGAGGGAAAGGGAGGTCAGACACAGTGCTGGAGTGAACAGGCCCCTCTCCTCCTCTGTTCCCTCATCCCCCTCTCCTGCATGTAGATTTATGTGGGTATCTAAAGGGAGCAGAGGGGGTCTGAGGGGGACTGTGTCTGGGAACTGTGTCTGGGGACTGGGGTGCCTGGTCCAGGAGGATGTTATTCTAAACAGTATCTCAGGGAACTAGAGAAAGAATGAACAGGACATCACAGAAACAACTTCCTCTTTGGCTCTGTCCCAAATGGCACCCCATTTATTCTTTACACAGTGCTCTACTTATGACCAGAACTCTATGGGCCTTGGTCAAAAGTAATGCACTATACAGGGAATAGGGTGCCATTTTGGACACAGTGTGAGTGTTTCAGCAGCACAGTATAAATTAGTCTGCTGATTGCAATCTACAAGGCAGTATATGTACAGTATACTGTGTGTTAAAGTAACATTACAGGAATCATAATCTCCCACAGGTTGCTCAGGGACTAGGGAGTGTGAATGTTGGGATTCCCCAGTAGAGTCATTAGCAGTGATGTAGCATTCAGGCTGCTGTTTAGAAGGGCAGAGTCACTGGTTAGGAGCCTACTTGATATCATCTCTCTGATATGACAGTTATTTCCTGCTGTACTCTATGCATCCAAAATGGCACCCTATTCCCTATATTGTACACTACTTTTGACCAAAGCTCATAGGGAATGCAGGGAAAAGGGTGCCATTAGAGATGCAGTGTATCACTGAATCTGTGGGCTTTCCATTGGAAAGTCTCCAAACTTGGTGTCAAAATAGCCACAAGTGTTAAGCACCAATGTACTCAACTGCAACACCACTCTACTTACCAAAACAGTGATGACTGAATTCCAAAGTGCAATGTAAATGTTAATGTACAGTAGGGCCATATTGTATGTTGTACATAAAAACATGTGCTGTACAATTTTTTTTACTTGCCTCTGAGAAGTTGTTAAAAAGAACATGAGAAAACCTGCCATTATGGAGCAGCTGTAGCTATACAGTACTGTGCCTCAGAGTTCTGCACATTCTATAAGAAATCAACTGAAAATCGACTGATTTATCCAAAATTCCCTGCTTGAATTGTTCAAATAAGTTTTGTTTTAATTCCATCAAATGAGATTCCAAGGTCTTTACTTTTCTCTTTCCCATTGGCAGTCCAAAGCTTCTATGGTTCAATCCACACTACTTTTATTGCATTCCTCAGTCCAAACAAAACTACTACAGTATCAGTCTCGCATTAAACACATTGCCATTGCTTCACTTCATTGAGATCCGTCCGTCAAAATACTTAAATTAACAATGAGGCTTAGGTCTGTATTTGAACTCAGGAGAAGTTTGAGTGGGTTGTTTGTTATCCTCCTGAGGCCAGTAGCAATGCACAGTACAGCTGGTTCAATATTACTACTGGTACAATCCCTCTGACAGCTACTGTCTAGTTGGAAGACTTCTGGCATGTTCTAGATCTCGGTTCCCAAACCAACTTCATGTCATATTGCTCTCCTTAACCACCTTTTGAAACATGTATGTTCTCTGAGGAGCAGAACACTAGAAACAGAGCATATTTTTTCCAGACATTTCTATCAGAAGGATTTCAAGGAGAGTCTATCACTCCAGGTGGATCCTCATAGCTCAGGTCTGTCTAAGGGGGTTCTGTCTAGTTTTCAATAAATATTCCACTGACAGTATTTCATAATAACTATCAACCTTACAGGGATTTATGGAGAAGATAAAAAAAATACAATAATAGTCAAATGAATGTATTTTACCCAAATAGGATAGCATACGCTCTAACGTCCTTAGTTGGGCTAAATGAAACATGCATGGTCCTTAAAGGCTAAGTTTGTAGCTTACACAGCACTGTGAAATAAGAATATCTGGGGGATCAGAGAGTGAAAAAGCAACAGTGATAAACTTAACGTAAGAAAACACATAAAACAACTTAAAGATCTTCCTCTGCTGCTGCTGCTACGTGCGTGCAGGGCCCCTGTTCACAGCCCTCTGTGTGCCAACCACTGGTAGCTAGCTAGAGCTCACAAAAACTAAATTAAAAAGGGTTTTAACGCTTCAGTGAAAATGCCAACAGGCCCCTTGTGGGATTTACGACATCTAAATTGCTCAGTGTGTTTACTTGCGGCCGGCTTCTGACTAGTCATGGATCTGATGGTCTGTTGCTGCAGGTGAATTTAACGGGTGTATCAAGGCCTCCTGGTGGGGTAGTGGGGGGGGGGGGGGGGGGGTGCTGGGGCAGCTGCTCTCCTACTGGTTGGTGAATTTCCTGGTTGGGTTTTATAGGCAGCAGGCTCGCACGGCATCCACAGGGTCAGACTGGCAGACTGACACAGAAAGCAGCCTGTGAACCACAGCAACACTCCTGTGAATGAGGAGGAATGGAGAGGAATTACATCATATACACTATATAGTGCTATAATTTTGCCCTGGTCAAAACTAGTGGGAACTACATAGGGAATAGGGTGCCATTTGGGATGCATTTAAAGTCTATGTATCCATAAGCTATTTTTGTCCTTCGAAGAGAACGGGTTAATAAAAATACTAAATAAATGTAAAATAGTCTTTATTCCCATTCTCTTTGGACCCACTCTCCAGCTAAGGCCTTCTCTGAGGTCCCAAATAGGCCTGAAAGGATTTTGATGGTAAGAAGGAAGAAAAAAGTGTGAAAAAGAGTGTGAAAGACAGCACTCGGATTCCAATACTTTGGAGAGCGAAGATTTTTGCTTTTCATCCATATGATCTGTTTTCTGATTTTCTCACTTGTCAGGGAACTTACAAAAGTGAAAACTCCCAGTTCCTCTGCCTAGACTGGAAAGAAGAAACCTTGAGAGGGGAGAGGATGAAAGGGAGAGAGCGAGAGAGAGAGAGAGAGAGAGAGAGAGAGAGAGAGATAGAGAGAGAGAGGAGAGAGAGAGAGAGAGAGAGAGAGAGAGAGAGATAGAGAGAGAGAGGAGAGAGGACGAGAGGGACAGGCAGGATAAACACACTTGAGTAAATACTGTTTCATATCTTCTACTCTGCCAAAAGCAATTTTATTGCAATCTAAATAAACCAAAACAAAAACACCATATATTCATTCCTTAAGGATGAGGTCTAGATTAATGAGTGCCCCACGTTGATATGCAAAGTACTAATACATTGGGTAAAATATGTTAAAATCTGTTCCCCTATCCAGTTTCTACTGGAGAGGATAAACGATGATGACAGATCAGAAGTATCTCCGTTCTGTTGATGGCTTCTGTCCATATAGCTAAACTACTACCAATGGGAACAGCTGATGTATTTCATTGCTAAAAGGAATACTTGAGTAGTACATCTGTAATCTACAACCAACATCTTACCATATGTTAACAGCCTATCAGTCTCTCAACACTTTGAGATAAACATATATATTAAGCTTGATACCTCGCTCTATACTCTATATATATCAACTCTACTCACTACTACTCAATCTATGCAGTGTGGTCTCATTGCTCTATTTTCAACCAGGTCAAGCTACAGGACTGTTTTGTAGCACAGATTGGAATATGTTCCGGGATTTATCCGACAACATTGAGGAGTTTACCACATCAGTCACCGGCTTAGTTAATAAGTGCATTGACGACTTCGTCCTCACAGTGACCGTACATACATACCCCAACCAGAAGTAATGGATTACAGGCAACATCCACTCTGAGCTAAAGGCAAGAGCTGCCACTTTCAAGGAGTGGGACACTATTCTGGACACTTATAAGAAATCCCGCTAAGACCTCCGACGAGCCATCAAACAGGAAAAGCAACAATACAGGACTAGAACGCCGGCTCTGACGCTCGATAGATGTGGCATGGCTTGCAAACTATCACGGATTACAAAGGGAAACCCAGCCGTGAAGCTGCACAGCAACACAAACCTACCAAATGAGCTAAATGCCTTCTATGCTCGCTTTGAGGCAAGCAACACTGAACCATGCATGAGAGCACCAGATGTTCCGGATGACTGTGTGATCTCACTCTCTGTAGCTGATGTGGGTAATACCTTTAAACAGGTTAACATTCGTAAGGTCGCGCCCCAGATACCAGGATACATACTCAGAGCATACGCTGACCAGCTGGCAAGCATCTTCACTGACATTTTCAGCCTGACCCAGTCTGTAATACCAGCTTGTTTCAAGCAGATCACCATAGTCCCGGTGCCCAAGAACACCAAGGTAACCTGCCTAAATGATTATCGCCCCGTAGCACTCACATCTATGGCCATGAAATGCTTTGAAAGGCTGATCATGGTCCACATCAACACTATCATCCCAGACAACCTGGACCCACTGCAATTCGCATACCACCCCAACAGATCCACAGATGATGCAATCTCTATTGCGCTCCACACTGCCCTCACCCACCTGGACAAAAGGAATACCTACAGCATTTAACACCATAGTCCCCTCCAAGCTCATCACCAAGCTTGGGACCCTGGGACTAAGCACCTCCTTCTACAACTGGATCCTGGACTTCCTGATGGGCAGCCTATAGAGAGGAGGTCAGAGACATGGCAGTGTGGTGCCATGACAACAACCTCTCCCTCTATGTCAGCAAGACAAAGGAGCTGATCGTGGACAACAGGAAATGGACAGGCGAGCAAGCCCCCATTCACATCGATTGGGCTGTAGTGGAGCGGGTCGAGAGCTTCAAGTTCCTCGGTGTCCATATCACCGAGGACTTTAGATGGTCCACACACACCCACACAGTTGTGAAGATGGCCCGACAGTGCCTCTTCCCCCTCAGGATGCTGAAAAGATTTGGCATTGGCCCTCAGATCTTTAAAAAGTTCCACAGCTGCACCATTGAGAGCATGTTGACTGGCTTGATCACCGCTTGGCACGGCAACTGCAAGGCACCCGACCACAAGGCAATATAGAGTGGGATGAGTACGGAAGAGTACATCCATTGGGCGGAGCTCCCTGCCATCCAGGACCTCTATACCAGAGGAAGGACCCAAAAATGATCAGACTCCAGCCACCTAGCAACAAGGCTGATGAATAGCTTTCTTTTAAGTAACTCTCTTGCACTTACTCTATGCACACACACTAGACTCTACCCACACACTCACACATACTTACAGTGACACCCCAACACACACATACATATACTTTCATACCCACTATGTGTGCTGCTGCTACAGCCCAGTCCACTATCTATCCTGTTGCCTAGTCACTTTACCCCTACCTATGTGTACATAGCTACCTCAATTACGTTGTACCCCTGACTCGGTACTGGTATAGCCATGTTATTTTTCCTCGTTATTTTGTTTCACTGTGTATTTCTTCCTTGTGTCACTATTTCTATTTAATCTTTTTTATCTTTATCTTTAACTCTGCATTGTTGGAAAAGGACCCATAATGAAGCATTTCACTGTTAGTCTACATCTGTTGTTTACAAAGTATGTGACAAACACAATTTGATTGACTGATTGAGGTCAACCAGTCTTTGGTATTAAAGAAGCCCAGCACAGCAGAAGCAAACTGAGTGCAATCTGCATACCAGCCAGCAGCGGAGCGGACTGCAGCCCCAGAGGCAGATAGTGTGAGAATCGCAGCAGGCAGCAGCATGAGTAAATGAAAGCGGCGCGGTCTCACTCCCGCTACACCCCTCTTCCTGTTATTGATGTCTTGACTGGAACCTCAGGAATCCTGGGTGATTACTATGGAACGGAACGCTCTGCATCTTGTTGCCATGGCAACACCCACATCTTTTGTCCAGCAGCCTGGACCTCACCTCTCACACCAGTGATCCATTAGTTTAACCACTACCACAACCCTGAACCAGGTCAATAATGGGTTGTGTTGCAGACATGAGTCGGGCTCCTTTTGGTCTAACCATCAACACATTGTTTTTTCCCATGGGAGACCCGGATTCAAGTTCCGTCGTGACAGTTGCGTCTCAAATAGTACCCTATTCCCTTTATAGTGCAGTACTTTTGACCTGGTCCCATATAGCTCTGGGTGCAATTTAAGATGCACACATGGTCAATGCAACTGTGGGCAATAGGTAACAAAGCATACAGGATCAAAGAAACCAAATTTACAGTCTACAGTAAGAATTTGCAGGCTAAAGTTTGAGGGAGTGTTGTCATTCTGTTCAGGTAGCAGGTAGTGGATTATTGAAAAGCTTTCGTATTGACTCTGCATGTCACGTCTGCCTTGCTCCATCCTCCAAACACAAACAAGCTGCTATTCCTCTCTTTCCTTCATCTGCTGTTTTCAAACCCTTGAGAAAACCACAAGGCTTTGATGGATATAAACGAAAATAAAAGAGAATAAATAATTGTTATCCGTCTGGTCATTTATTCTATTCCTATTGTTGTCTTTTCAGGGGTTTTAAAGCTGTATGTCTACTACAGTCACGCAGAATACAGATCCATAATGATGATGTACTGCTCCCTCCCAGATACAACACTGATTAAACCACTGGGTGGAAAAACCCTTGACAGCTTGTTTGAAATGGCACATTATAGATACTATAAAAGGATCATCTCCATATGCTATATACTATAAACACCGTGCAGTGTTTGTAATTGTTTTCCCAGAGAATAATGACATAGCAGGCAAGACATCCACAGTGTGGTGTATTGCCATGTGTTTCTACGGTTCTCTCTCTCTCGCTCGCTCTCTCTCCGGTGCTCTGATTGCTGCAGTAGGAACACACACTTTCTCTCTCTCTCTCCGGTGCTGATTGCTTCAGTAGGAACACAGAGGTCTGTGTCAGGACGGGTCGCCTGCCAACATCTGGAAGCGCGCTTAATGACCATTAAAACACAAGACGAACCCTTCACTAAAATGGCAGGAGGTAGGAGGACAGGGAGGGGAGGGCGGTGGTCGAGGAAGTCTCACGCTCCGTCAGCTCTGTGACATTGGCCTTCGCCAGGGCTCCATACATGAAGCATTTAAATTTAATAGGACCTTGTTCTCTGTTAATGGCTGCCAGTGAACTCACTTTTCTCCTGTGTGTGGCTTTTTGTGTACAAGGTTAGCCTCAGAGCCATAGAGCCTGATACAGTATTTACAATACAATCATCTAGGGAGACCATTGAGGTGTTCTGACTGTTGACTTTTACATTGAGATTGTGTTCTCAGCCTGGCAATATAAGCATTAGATAAATTCAATTAATCAATAATTTAACAACCAGGACTGTACAGTATATTACTCATAATAACCATTATCATGCAATGTGATAAAAGGAAATTGGGACTATATCAACAATGGACTGATGAAACAAATTCCAAAATATATTTTGGGGGTGGAGTTTTCCTTGAACACAGCAATTGCACTGAAATGGACAGGATTAAATGAACATTGTCATAACAAAACAAAACACATGATCATAACAGAAAGGCATTTTTCTCTGCAGTTCTGGGTTTTACAGTGACATGCCAGTACAGCTGAGCATTTCCAGTTTCCTCTGGTCTTGTGCAACTCAGGCCAGGAAGGTAGCTCCTGTCCTGATCTCCTCTCTTCCGCTTGGAGAAAGCAAAACAACTGGTTTATCAATTCAGAGCAGCGAGTCCTTGAGAAGACGACTGGCGAGCGCACCTCTTTGTGGACCGTGAATAATGCTGGAGGTCAAGGGTGAGGTTAGAGGATGTTGAGTCTGTCACTCTCTTCAAACACTAAAAACATTCTACATGCATTTTTCACTGGCTAACACGGACGGAACTACTGGCTCGCAGGCAGTCGGACCTTCCAAACTCCTCCAAACACGCAACATGTGAAATGGTTTTAACATCCAGGTTCAAAACAGCTAGAGGAGAGACATTGTTTCACAGGCTTTTATTTCAGACACTCCCTCAGGCTCCTGGGTATCTGTTTGTAGGAGCATTGTATACTGTATACTGTAAATCAGGGGTGTCAGGTGATCTGGCCCCCAAGGGGGTCTAATCCGGCACAAGGGTGGTTTGACTAAAAACAATATATATATATATATATATATATATATATATATATATATATACAGTATATCCTTGGGGGGAGAACAAACTCAAGATACTTTAAAATAACTCAAACCAAATCGAAACTGTGTAGAAATTATAATGGATCTACATTTATACAATTACTTGATTGTCCAGCTCGCTAATAATCACTAAACAATCAGGGAGCATCGAAGATTCCAAAAACAATGGATAGAGAACTATTTTTTGCTCATTTTGACAGCAAGGAAATATAACACATTTTCAGGGTGGCCCTCCGGACCTCATTGAAGACCAAATGCGGCCCCCGGGGCAAAAAGATTTTGACACCCCTGCTGTAAATGCATAGGCCTACTTCTAACTTTGCTTTACATATCGAAACACATGATTGCTGATGAGTAGTGTATTTATTAATGTAAAGTTTATGGAGTCTCTAGGTCCATTGCTTATCTGCTTCATGTTTTCCCCAATGATAAACATCCTGGACCTGGTATGTAAAGGTTTGTATTCTCTCTCAATCAGCATCTCAGTTTAAAGTCTCTGCTGGGCGTTTGCCTTGAAAGATGAGCTTCAGAGAGAGAGAATATGAACAAAGGAGACCTAGTTTGCGTCCCTAGTTGCGTCCCCTATTCCCTTTACGGGATATTCCCCTATAGGTCCTGGTCAAACGTAGTGCACTATATAGGGAATAGGTTGCCGTTTGGGCCGCATACCCAGCTTCTCTCCTCGATTGATATTAATGCATTTCAGTCCTGTAGCCTGTTGCTTTATGATGTTAGAGAGATGATAAGAGGTCATGTTCCGGAGGAAGGCACCAGCACCAGCCAACTGTATCATCTACATTCATGAACAGACTGACTCACAGCGGGAAGCATATCCCAAATGGCACCCTATTCCCTATGTATTGCAATTCTTTTGACCAGGGAGATGGGATTCCAGGCAATAGTAGTGCACTATGTATGGAATAGGGTGCCATTTGGGATGCACCCCTGATAAGTCTCACCGACTGGGACTGGTGTTATTCTGGGGTCGTTGAGGTGCTCTTTTTTTGTGTACTTTTTTAGGGTCGCTCCGATTTCTCATCTGATGGAGTTGTTTACACTCCTTTGCTTAAACAGAATATGTATATCTTCAGGTCATACTGTTAAGGGGATGTATCAAAGATTTATCAAAGACAAGCGGATCTGTCCCTTGTCAGCAACTAGGCACTTTCTCTACTATCTTTCTTTGACTATACTGACAGTTTTTGTTTTCCAGCATAAACTCCCTTCTACTTGGTCTGTGTCCCAAATGGCACCCTGTTCCCTTTTGACAAGAGTCCTATGAGCCCTGGTCAAAATAAGTGCACTATATATGGAATAGGGTGCCATTTGGGATGCGACCTTGCTCTCTTCTCTGTGATAAAAGTAGTGTGTCAAGGTTTTGACACGTTTTGAACAGCTTCTCTCCTGACTAAAAGGTAGTCTTAGAGACTACTACAAGACAGGTTATTCAGTCTTAACACCAGTAGCCATACACCCTTTTCCTGTTATGGGAAGTTCTTGAATTTCTACTGGAATATCTTTGGGTTGGCTAACCCTCAGTCTTGCGTGTAGTGTAGGGCCTGCAGTATTACAAAGCTCCTGACCTGTCCTGTGTCACTTAGTTGGTAGAGCATGGCACTTACGATGCCAATGCTAGGATTGTGAGTTTGATTCTCGCTGGGGACACACTTAAGAAAATATATGCTAATAAGACTGGATAAAAGCGTCTGCTAAATGGTATATATTATTCAGATTCTTACACAGTTGAAAACCTGGTTACCTCCATGTACCTTTCCAGGTTGCGCAACGGTAGCCAGAGGCTTCTTCAAACCTCTCTGCTTCTTCTGTTCACATCTGTAAACTTCATGAACTAGAACATTCAACAGTAGGCTATGCCAAAGATGGTTCTGTGGCTATGCTCCAGTCCAGTCATGTAAACCTCACATCCGTGACTGTATCAGATTTAAAAATACACATTTTCACTGTATTCCCTGTGCTTACAGTGACACCCTCTGGCAAAGTTTGGTACCTTACTTACTACATCATTATTATTTTTTAAATATGACAGACAATGAGACATCATAGAGTTTAAAAAAGAAGAATAATAATTTAACCTTTACTTAACTAGGCAAGTCAGTTAAGAACTAATTCTTATTTACCAAAAGGCAAAAGGCCTCCTGCAGGGACGGGGGCTGGGATTAACAATTGAAAATAAAATAAAAACATAGGACAAAACACACATCAAGAATTGACAAAAACATAAAAGACAAACAAAACAAAAACAGAAACATTAGTTATGACAGTATAAGATCATGTGACAATTACACTTATTCCTAAAATAATTTGTTATAATATTAGGCTGTAGACAAGCTTTTCTTATTATTTAGTAATTTTAGAGACTCAATTAAAAACATAAAGTCTATCAAAAACCCTTTAAAGCAGGGGGTTGATTAAAAAAAGTTGGTTTTGTGGATATAACATTTACTAACCAGCCAAAATCATGACATTAGTTATACATTTCAAAGAGTTCAGAGTACTGTCAAACAAGGATATAACATCATTGCATTTAATATCAATAGAGTGAGCAGTTTTCCTCAGTATGTTTTCCTTCATATCTATCCAAAATCGAATCATGTACAAACAACTGTAAAACAAATGTGTCAGCATTTCAGGTTCATCATTGCAGAAGGTAAACTTGTTGTCAATGTCTGTAAACCTTGACACCATCGTGTTGGAGGGATAAATGTTGTGTAAAATCTATAGGTGCACCTCTCTTATCTTATTAGAAATACATTTAAAAGGACAAAGCCAAAAGGATTTCCCTCTTGGTGTGATATTTATTTTGCTCTAAAAAAATATTATCTTATGTGTTTATTTGTACACTTGGGACTTTTGATATCAATACCATTAATAAATAGATTAGGTTCTATTCTAAGTGTATCTTGAGAACACATATGACTTTTCATTAGCTGGGAAATACCAGAGGGAATAGCATTAACCACCAGGGTTGGGGAGTAACAAATGACATATAATCCGTTACATGTAAGGGATTACAAAAACGGTAACTGTAATCCGTTGCATTACCAGCAAAAATATTGTAATCAGATTACAGATACTTTTGAAAAACTAGATGATTACTTCAAGCATTACCTTTAAATGACGAAAGGAGGTTTGTGGGAAAAAATATTTGACATTCAAATCAGCATTGAAAAAAGGTGCAAGTTTAAGTTTGTTCCACCTGTGCGAGTCTGACCACAAGTCAGAGACTTGAGACGTAGAGTAGGTGAACGAATGATCTCCGCATGTGTGGTTCACACCGTGAAGCATGGAGGAGGAGGTGTGATGGTGTAGGGGTGCTTTGCTGGTGACACTGTTGGTGACTTATTTAGAATTCAAGGCACACTTAACCAGCATGGCTACCACAGCATTCTGCAGCGATAAGCCATCACATCTGGTTTGTGGGACTATCATTTGTTTTTCAGCAGGACAATGACCCAACTCACCTCCAGGCTGTGTAAGGGCTATTTGACCAAGGAGAGTGATGGAGTGCTGCATCATATGACCTGGCCTCCACAATCACCCAACCTCAACCCAATTGAGATGGTTTAGGATGAGTTGGAGCACAGAGTGAAGGAAAAGCAGCCAACAAGTGCTCAGCATATGTGGGAACTCCTTCAAGACTGTTGGAAAAGCATTCCTCATGAAGCTGGTTGAGAGAATGCCAAGACTGTGCAAAGCTGTCATCAAGGCAAAGGGTGTTTATATATATATATTTTTTTTTTTGTATTATTTAACATTTATTTAACTAGGCAAGTCAGTTAAGAACAAATTATTATTTACAATGACCCCCGCCTAACCCGGTACTTTGAATAATCTAAAATATATTTAGATTTGTTTAACACTTTTTTGGTTACTACATGATTCCATATGTGTTATTTCATAATTTTGATGTCTTCACTAATATTCTACAATGTAGAAAATAGTAAAAATAAAGAAAAACCCTTGAATGAGTAGGTGTGTCCAAACTTTTGACTGGTGCTGTACATATATAATTTATAAGTCCAAAAATGGGTGTACTGTAGCAACTACAGATTGCCCCTTTAAGTCTATCCAAAGTGTGTGAGTTTGAGCATGTCATTTAGGCCTATGGATAAAAAAAAATTATCAGCATGAATTAGATTGAGCAATAAAAGCCTCCCTTTTATTTCATAGACTGGGACCCGCACTGTGCAGCTGTTGCAAGAGCGCATTTTTCACTGGCTGTAAAAACAATGGTTGATAGGCAGCTTAAACTTCTTGAATTCAACCATTATTGTGTTCAAATACACATTTAGATTTGTGAACATCCATCCACAACAACCACAACTCGTAAGGTGCAAATAGCTAAATGAGAGAGTAGCAGTGTGATTCACATCAATGTGCTATGTATATATCAATAATAAGTGATATCCGTATCGGTGTAGACTACACCACTGCTGTCATCCTTACCTCCAAGCGTTTATTCAAATTGGATTATTTTTGGATGCAGCAGTCGCACCATTGGAATACATAGCTTGGACTGTAGCCTACAAAAGCGTATTCCTGCTATTTTCCCTCGATCCATCAAACACATTTGGTGTGTCATCATATTTGTCTCTGATTTATGGTCAGACTCGCTCACGTTGAACAAATTTAAAATAGCGAATGTTTTCAATGCTGATTGAGAAAACAGAGAAGTGTCAAACATTTTGTTTTCGCAAACATCCTTTCTGAATTAAAAAATAATCCTCGAAATAATAATTTCGTTTTTCAAAAGTATCTGTTATCTGATTACAATATTGTAGCTGGTAATGTAACAGATTACAGTTTACATGTAACGGATTACTCCCCAACCCTGCTGAGAACCATAAAGATGCTGGAATTCAACCATTTAATCGTAAAGGTATTATTCATATCCACAAAATCCAATAACTCAAAACCTCCTTCTGCCCTAGTTGCAGAGAGAACTTCATTTTTAAGGTGGTGATGTTTGTTTTTCCACACAAACCAAACAATCCAAATCACTAAATGTTTGAGGGCAGAGGGTAGTTGATGTCGTCAGCTGTTCGACGTGACGACTTGACGTAGCGACTTGACGTAGCGTTACGTGTAGCACCAGAGGAAGGAAGGAGGGAGGGATTGGGCTTCAGGGATTTCATCTGCATACTGTGTCCGGTTCTACCGGGGGATACTAACGGAATAACGACTATAGTCATGCGTTCATCAACAGACGAAAAATAAACATTGCAACGGTGTCATTCCGTTCATAATAGTAATATTTGATGAAATACCGTGTGGAATAAACAGCTACATTTGACATTTTGGGAGATCTGACTACTGCACCTACACAGCAGGTAACGTTAGCTAGCTAGCAGATCATGCTAACTGAGCTCATCATAATTTTCAGCAGCACCACCAGTTTAGCCAGCTGGCAAGGGACGCAAGGTTGGAGCTAGCTAGGTGTTGTATTGCTGGGACTAACAAGCTAACTAGATACAACACGAATGATGATCACGAATAGCTAGCTATGGCTGCTATAATGTGTTGTGAAATGTGATTGCTTGTTGTGAGAGCAGGTTATCGCTGCTTTCAGCACTGTAACTGTACCAGTGGACAGATCAGCCAGCTGGCTAAGGAATATGGACACTGCATATTTACATATCACAGCTGGCTAGGCTGGATATTATCCTGAATTAGGCAGATTCTACTCATATTTACATTGAAACCATTCCTATCATTAATGTGAAAAGCTCAGTGTGTGATGATCGTGCTCTCTCTCTTCATCACCTCACTCTTTCTCCATCTCTCCATCTCTCCATCTCCCATCTCTTTGTCTCTCTCCCAATGCTCTCTCTCCTGCAGACGACCACCATGGCAGACAGTTTTATGGGCAAAGCGGCTACCATGGAGATTCCTATCAACAGCAATGGAGAGACCCTGGCCGAGGATGACAGTTTGGAGCAGGTGGGTCATATGGTCTGTGTCCCATGGGAATAGGGTGCCATTTGAGATACAGTTACTATGTACAGTATATATATGTATACTGTGTGTGGTGACCTCTCATTACATAAACTATTTGTTTGTGTATTTTATTGTACTGTATTATGTCTCACTTCTGTGCAGGCTGCAAAGATTCAGTGGACCTTAGATGAGAAGGTAGGGATATGCAGTAGAAGGGATGAGAGAGAGTGTGTCACGTCGTGGTTGGAGAACTGTAGATTTAGATGTAGTGTACGTGTTAACATAGAAGACTTTCAGACTAACCACAATAAACCTTCATCGATAGTTTTTCTCCTAATTGTTTTTCACCTAATCTACTGAACCATTTTCATGTGTGTGAGTGTCTGTGTACAACAAAGATTAGGCCTATATGGAAGGTCTTCGACAGGTTGACAATAAACTCTACAGGAGCATTACGCATTAGTCAGTCCCTCCAGGATTCACATTTGTTTTTTGGCGCAGCAAAATCAAGTGTTTTTGGCCGCAAATATCATAAATCTCTGCGAAATCCGTGGGGGACTGATTAGAGTTAGGCTATATCTATTCCATTGATGTGTTGTGGCTTCACCTTAGGACCTGCAGCAGGTGATGGTGTCTGGTCCCAACCTGAATGAGACCAGCATTGTGTCTGGAGGCTACGGAGGACCTGCAGGGGGCATCATACCCACCTCCTCCATCAAAGGTACACACAGCTCTACTGCTCTCTCTAGCTCCATTAAAGGTACACACAGCTCTACTGCTCTCTCTAGCTCCATCAAAGGTACACACAGCTCTACTGCTCTCTCTAGCTCCATCAAAGGTACACACAGCTCTACTGCTCTCTCTAGCTCCATTAAAGGTACACACAGCTCTACTGCTCTCTCTAGCTCCATTAAAGGTACAGACAGCTCTACTGCTCTCTCTAGCTCCATTAAAGGTACACACAGCTCTACTGCTCTCTCTAGCTTCATTAAAGGTACAGACAGCTCTCTCTCGCTCCCTACTGCTCTCATTGCTTTGCATTGTCCACTTAATTATGCCCACTTAGGCCTTATTAAATCAATGAATAGCCTAGTCCCTTAAGCAATGTCTGTGCTGCTTGCTTGGTTTGTTAGCATTAAGAATGGTGAAGACTACATTTTCAACTGCTCCAATGTGGTTTGTCCTGATGGAAGTCAATTCAGTTTTTTGTTTATTTTAGGAGCTTTCCTGCATGCTATTCTGCATCAGTGACTCTATTTTGACATAATCTTCTTTCAGTTCTTTCAGGAGTCTCTATAGGTAGCAAACAGTCTCTCTACTGTATTGGCTATTTTGATTTTAAGATCTACTTCCTACTCTCTCTTACTGACTATCTTAACCAACCCTGTCCTCCAGGCCCCGCTATCCACTTCAACCCTCAGTATGTGGACAGGAGACGTCCCCATGCCCCTAACTGTGCCCCTGTCCCTGGAGCCGAACCTCAGCCCACAAGTGGCTTTACACCTCTCAACCACCTTCCACATAACTGTATACTTCCCTCTTTTAAAGGAAGACTCAGCGAAATGATGTTGCTACAAGCAGCACCGCAGCTATGGAGATGAGCGAGATGCAAGACTTCGCGTTCCTTTTTTATTTTTGTACTTTCAGTGCATTCGGAAAGTATTCAGACCCCTACATTTTTCCCCTCATCAATTTACACACAATACCCCATAATGACAAAGCAAAAACAGGTTTTTAGAAATATTGCATTTACATAAGTATTCAGAACCTTTACTCAGTACTTTGTTGAAGCACCTTTGGCAGCGATTACAGCCTTGAGTCTTCTTGGGTATGATGCTGCAAGCTTGGCACACCTGTATTTGGGGAGTTTCTCCCATTCTTCTCTGCAGATCCTCTCAAGCTCTGTCAAGTTTGATGGGGAGCGTCACTACACAGCTATTTTCAGGTCTCTCCTGAGATGTTAGATCAGGTTCAAGTCCAGGCTCTGGCTGAGCCACTCAAGGACATTCAGAGGCTTGTCCCGAAGCCACTCCTGTGTTGTCTTGGCTGTGTGCTTAGGGTCTTTGTCCTAATGGATGGTGAACCTTCGCCCCAGTCTGGGGTCCTGAGCGCTCTGGAGCAGGTTTTCATCAAGGATCTCTCTGTACTTTGCTCCGTTCATCTTTCCCTCGATCCTGACTAGTCTCCCAGTCCCTGCTGCTGAAAAACATCCCCACAGCATGATGCTGCCACCACCATGCTTCACCGTAGGGATGGTGCCAGGTTTCCTCCAGACGTGACACTTGGCATTCAGGCCAAAGAGTTCAATCTTGGTTTCATCAGACCAGAGAATCTTGATTCTCATGGTTTGAGAGTCCTTTAGGTGCCTTTTGGCAAACTCCAAGGGGGCTGTAATGTGCCTTTTACTGAGGAGTGACTTCCGTCTGGCCACTCTACCATAAAGGCCTGATTGGTGGAGTGCTGCAGAGATGGTTGTCCTTCTGGAAGGTTTCCCTTTCTCCCTGACCAAGGCCCTTCTCCTCCGATTGCTCAGTTTGGCTCGGCGGCCAGCTCTAGGAAGAGTCTTGGTGGTTCCAAACTTCTTCCATTTAAGAATGATGGAGACCACTGTGTTCTTGGGGACCTTCAATGCTGCAGAAATGTTTTGGTACCCTTCACCAGATCTGTGCCTCGACACAATCCTGTCTCGGAGGTCTACTGACCATTCCTTTCGACCTCATGGCTTGGTTTTTTCTCTGACATGCACTGTCAACTGTGGGACCCTATGTAGACAGTTGTGTGCCTTTCCAAATCATGTCCAATCAATTAAATTTACCCCAGGTAGACTCCAATCAAGTTGTAGATACATCTCAAGGATGATCAATGGAAACAGGATGCACCTGAGCTCAATTGTTTTATGTGGTGTAATGAATAATAATAACAATTTAAAAAATGTAAAGTCACACAGTATGTGCACGGGTTCGTTTCATGCTGTTCACAGCGTGGTAGCCAGGGCACCAAAACACCGGAGAAGTTGAGCCTCGAGCTTCAACACTCTTTGTTGTTGTGGAAATTGACCCACTGTGCTGTTTACTCTCTGCCTCTACGTCATATTGCTGAGTCTACCTGTTTACACTTTTAAGAGTGTTTTCATGAGTTACTCTTTAATTCTGTGGGAGAATGAGCCTTGTCTGTAGCCTGGGTTGCTGTTTAACCCCAGACACAGTTGAAGTCCCTCTCTTCAACAACACTGTGTACCTCTACAGATGTCACAGGAAAGAAGGGAATGCTGCTGTACTGTCTAATGCATACTGAATGCATGTCGGTGGATGTTAACAAAAAAATTGCATATGTTTACTAACCTGATTGACTTCATTGCAGAGCTGTTTGATTTACTGTGTTATGTTTGCGTGAATGTTTCTAATGACGACAACTGCATCCCAAATGGATAGGGCACTACTTTTGACCAGAGCCCTATGGCTCCCCCATAGGGAATAGGGTGCCATTTTGGATGCTTCCTATGTATGCAAATGTCACATGAAGCGGTTAACGAATGAAATATTCATTAAATCACCACATGACATGTGCATCATTTCATGCTTTACTTCTACTTATGTTCATATTTCATACTTTACTTCTACTTATGTTCTCAACATGTTCATATTTCATACTTTACTTCTACTTATGTTCTCAACATGTTCATATTTCATACTTTACTTCTACTTATGTTCTCAACATGTTCATATTTCATACTTTACTTCTACTTATGTTCTCAACATGTTCATATTTCATACTTTACTTCTACTTATGTTCTCAACATGTTCATATTTCATACTTTACTTCTACTTATGTTCTCAACATGTTCATATTTCATACTTTACTTCTACTTATGTTCTCAACATGTTCATATTTCATACTTTACTTCTACTTATGTTCTCAACATGTTCATATTTCATACTTTACTTCTACTTATGTTCTATTGTTTTTTTGACATGGAAAACCTTCATGATTCACTATCACATCCTCTCACCTCTGTAACACCTTCACCAACCTTCATCTATTCTCTCCATCTCATATATCACATATCCTCACAACTCCTCTCCCCATCTCCCCCCTCCCATGTTCATTCCAGACCTGCGAATGAAGTCCAGGGGACAGGTTGTAGGTCTGGTCCCCAGCCAGTCAGCAGCCAGCAGGATAGCCAACCAGAACCAGACCGACCAGCCATTCACAGGTACCAGAGGAGTAGGGTTGCAAAATTCCGGGTTCCCCAAAATTCCCAGGTTTTCTAGAAATCCTGGTCAGAAGATTTCCAGAATTGGAAGGTAATTCCAGAATTACTATAAGCACTACATTTTGAATTCTGCAACCAGGGTTTCTGGAAAACGTGGACATTTTACCTGGGAATGTTACTGGAACTTTCCAGCCCTACACTGGACCCATACATCACCACCCTCCTTTACTCCACTTCACCTTGTTCACTCATTCATTTCATTCACTCTCAACCGGTCACTCAATCACTGTCATACTATTTGTCTCAAAGACATACTTGGTACATGAAAGGAATATTTCAGGTCTTTGCTTTGAGTAGCAGTGATTAGGAGAGTGCCCAAGGATGCACTGATCTGCCTTTCTGTGTATCGTAGCTACTGACTGAAGCTGGTTTTGTGACAGGGTTCATAGTAAATGAGATGGAAGGTCCATCTTGTTTACTATAGACTTTATCAACTAGGTCTCAGCAACTAGCCACTTTAAGGAATCCTCTGAGAGTGAGCATGTTATTTATTATCCTTTGTGTCAGGGTCTGGAATGCACCACAGTAACAGCAACCAGAACATGTCAGTGGAGGAGGCTAACCGTGGTGTGGCTGTGGAGAAACTAGACAGCGTTAAGAAGTGGGGCATCAACACCTACAAGGTACAGAACAAAACCTGTCTCCTGGGGAAAATGTGTTGAAGCCATCCTTCATTGAATCCTGAAGGCTGGGAATAATTTCCTCCTTGGAAAGCAAGTAACTCTTCTATTCGGTTCTATTCTGATCACATCTCTCCAAGTCGTCTTTATCCCAGTGTGCCAAGCAGATGTTCTCTCCTTTATCCTAATCACATCTCTTGCTCTCCATCTTTACACCAGTGTACCAAGCAGATGTTCTCTGAGCGGTTTGGCCGTGGTTCTCGGACGGTGGACCTGGAGCTGGAGGCCCAGATAGACGTGCTCAGGGACACCAAGAGGAAGTACGAGTCTGTCCTGAGACTGACCAGCGCCCTGACCAGCCACTTCTACAACATGGTCCAGACCCAGCAGGCCCTGGGGGACACCTTCGCGGACCTCAGCCAGAAATCACCTGAACTACGGGTAAGAAAGACCTCTAACCCCTGACCCCTAAGCTTAACCCGTAGACCTCAGCCCAGCCAGAAATCAGCTGCAGATGGCACACTGTGTGAAATTGGCCTCCAGAAATGTAGCCTGAAAATCCAGGCTGTAATTTTTGGTTGGAAACACAGCCTATCAGTTTCACTTTGGAATCCAGGCTACCTTACTGACTGTTCCTCTACATGAGGTATTTATTCAGGATGTAAATGCAGGTGTTTGTGTCCACAGGATGAGTTTGGCTACAACGCAGAGACCCAGAAGTTGTTGTGTAGGAACGGGGAGGCTCTTCTTGGCGCCATCAACTTTTTTGTGTCCAGCATCAATACACTGGTCAACAAGACCATGGAGGACACACTGATGACCATCAAACTGTACGAGGCTGCAAGGTAACAACGATGATGGGGTTAGAAAGGTGCAGGGTCGGCCTCCCGAGTGGCGCTGTTGTCTAAGGCACTGCATCGCAGTCCTAGCTGTGCCACTAGAGAATCTGAGTTCGAGTCCAGGCTCTGTCCCAACCGGCCGCGCCCGGGAGACCCGTGGGGCGGCGCACGATTGGCCCAGCGTCGTCTGGGTTGGGGGGGGGGGGTTTGGCCGGCAGGGTTGTCCTTGTCCCATTGCGCACTAGCGACTCCTGTGGCGGGCCGAGCGCAGTGCACGCTGACACAGTCGCCAGGTGTACGGTGTTTCCTTCGACACCTTGGTGCTGCAGGCTTCCGGGTTGGATGTGCGTTGTGTCAAGAAGCAGTGCGGCTTGGTTGGGTTGTGTTTCGGAGGACGCGCGGCTCTCGACCTTCGCCTCTCCCGAGTCCATACGGGAGTTGCAGCGATGAGACAAGACTGTAACTACCAATTGGATACCACGAAATTGGGGAGAAAAAAGGGTAAAAAACAGTAAAACATAATAAAAAAAGAAAGGTGCAGGGCCTGGAGATACTGTGGTAGTTTCCTCCTTATAACAGTTTCAAATGATCATACTCCCAAATGATGAGGTTTACAGTCTTTTTTACAGAGATCTGTGCTCCTTTACACCATGAAAATGTGGCCCTATATCTATGATTGCCAGAGACATTATATAGAGTGTGTTTGACATGACATCATAGTTCTGTGTGTCAGACTGGAGTGTGATGTGTACCATGCATACCTGGAGGAGTTGAACCTGGGTTTGAGGGTTATTCGTTGTTACAGGGTGTTATGTGGGTGTTTTATAGGATTGGGTGGTATACCGTATACTGAGGTATTTCTTTCTAAAATTTTTATTTTAAGAAATTTGAATATTTCTCGCTACTTTTTAAGTTAATACCTGCTGTCAACTTGTACAATACGTTAGGAGATAAAGCAGATTGTGTTCTTCATTTCACCTGTCAAATTATTTTACATTATGAAGCTTACTGCAGTTCCCCAGAACAGTTAAGCCAGTCACGTGTGTGTTTATAAATAGCACAACGGGAGACAGCGGGAGCTGGTGAGTTCATAGCATTCTTTATCTATCGGCGAGTCTCTGTTGTGCGGTGCACATGAGGTGATGAAGTTAACTTGTATGCAATTCACTACTAAATGTTTGCCATGAGATATCATATAATGGCTTTCTGCGAGGAGTCAAAGAGCTCTGAATGGGTTGTCTGTACAGCTCCCATTTGATCCCTGTGCTTCCTACTTGTGTTTTTTTCTCCTCCGTTCTTCTCTCCTCTGCTCCATGTACACATGCTGCTCTTCCTTCAGAAAAGCATGCATCACAACTTTAGTCATTTGCACAATTTCTCTCGTTCACCTTTACTTGTAAAAGACACCTGGGAGCCAGAAATCTTTCTGATTGAGAGGGGGTCAAATACTTATTTCCCTCATTAAAATGCAAATCAATTTATAACATTTTTGACATGCGTTTTTCAGGATTTTTTTGTTGTTATTCTGTCTCTCACTGTTCAAATAAACCTACCATTAAAATGATAGACTGATCATTTCTTTGTCAGTGGGCAAACGTACAAAATCAGCAGGGGATCAAATATGTTTTTTCCCTCACTGTAAATTGCGGGATGGCAGAAGAACCAACGGTATGACTATCTGGAGACGGCCCAAGCCTATGTTTTTACCTATCTTCCCCTCTCTCTCTCCCAGGCTGGAGTTTGATGCGTACAGGGCCGACCTGGAGGAGTTGAGTCTGGGCCCTCGTGATGCTGCCACCATGGTGCGTATAGAGGTGTCCCAGCAGCAGTACCAGGTGCAGAGAGACAAGTACGAACGGCTGCGCTCAGACGTCACCATCAAACTCAAGTTCCTGGAAGAGAACAAGGTGGGTTAGTTAGTTGTTTGGTTAGTTAGTTTACAATAATTCTACATCACTCTCTCTCTCTCTCTCTCTCTCTCTCTCTCTCTCTCTCTCTCTCTCTCTCTCTCTCTCTCTCTCTCTCTCTCTCTCCCTCTCTCCCTCTCTCTCTCTCTCTGTGTGTGTGTGTAGGTGAAGGTGATGCACAAGCAGCTGCTGCTCTTCCATAATGCTATCTCAGCCTACTTCTCTCTGTGTGTGTGTGTAGGTGAAGGTGATGCACAAGCAGCTGCTGCTCTTCCATAATGCTACCTCAGCCTACTTCTCTCTGTGTGTGTGTGTAGGTGAAGGTGATGCACAAGCAGCTGCTGCTCTTCCATAATGCTATCTCAGCCTACTTCTCTCTGTGTGTGTGTGTAGGTGAAGGTGATGCACAAGCAGCTGCTGCTCTTCCATAATGCTATCTCAGCCTACTTCTCTCTGTGTGTGTGTGTAGGTGAAGGTGATGCACAAGCAGCTGCTGCTCTTCCATAATGCTATCTCAGCCTACTTCTCTCTGTGTGTGTGTGTAGGTGAAGGTGATGCACAAGCAGCTGCTGCTCTTCCATAATGCTATCTCAGCCTACTTCTCTCTGTGTGTGTGTGTAGGTGAAGGTGATGCACAAGCAGCTGCTGCTCTTCCATAATGCTACCTCAGCCTACTTCTCTCTGTGTGTGTGTGTAGGTGAAGGTGATGCACAAGCAGCTGCTGCTCTTCCATAATGCTATCTCAGCCTACTTCGCTGGGAACCAGCAGCAGTTGGAACAGACACTGAGACAGTTCAACGTCAAGTTAAAGCCCCCAGGGTCAGACAAGCCCTCCTGGCTGGAGGAGAGCTAGAATCATCAGCTCCCAGTCTTCTGGGCTTGTATGTATCAAGCATCTCAGAGTACTAGTACTGATCTAGGATCAGTTTTGTCTTTTAGATCATTATGAATCAGATTATATGGATAGGCAGGACTTGATCCTAGATCAGCACTCCTACTCTGAGATGCTTGATACATATGGCCCCAGGTCTCAGTCAGGTCTCTGGTATATTAGGGACACAGACGGAGAGACACACCGGGGTTGGAAGAAACAAGAGGAATGGATGGATGAGTAGACGGATGAACGGATATATGAAACCTACACAAACTGTATATACAAACCAGAGATGGGACAAGTAGAGACTAGTGATGATGATACTAAGGGGAAAAGAACGCTTATCACTTACATTTAGTTTTGCCAATACATTGCTCATTTGTTTATAGAATGTCTATTTTATGTTTGTTGTGTTAATAATTATTCTCAACAGAGCATCATTATGTTGTTGCTATCTAGCGTAACTTTTAATATATCATACTTTGAGAAGTTATTCTAAGATTATACTTTGCACATAAATGTAATCATTATTTTCAAACTGTTTTCGCTCTTTTGTATAGCGTTATGTAAAGCATTCCAGAGGTCATAATTTCAAAGGTCAGTAAACTGTTTACATATGTAGAGGATATTAAGAATAGGCTATGTATCTGGACCAGTTAGATTGTTTGTACCTGGTGACGATTAGAGGTATATTTATTAATGAGCAAAGGGAGAAGCCTACAGTCTGTGGTATACTTTTGATGACAGAAGTTATGGGATAAAGGGGCAATCCCGGATTTGTAAAACAAAGCAGTCAACAATCAATGGCTATATATCATTCATTTAAAAGTCAAAAAATGAATTTGTACCAATCCCAGATTGCCCCTTTGTCTACCAATAATTTTGAGGACAGGGAAATACAACTTTTACGTTTACAATAATCTCCCTCTGATTAATCCTGCATATCATTTTATTACACATATATTACACATGTATTGTCTTTAACATATCCAATATCTCAATAATCAAATAGAGTTAACATTTGTTCAGAAAAATACCTTGACTTGGGCCTCCCGAGTGGCGCAGCGGTCTAAGGCACTGCATCGCAGTGCTTGAGGTGTCACTACAGACCCAGGTTCGTTCCCAGGCTGTGTCACAACCGGCCGTGACCTGGAGTCCCATAGGGCGGCGCACAATTGTCCTAGCGTCGTCCGGGTTAGGAGAGGGTTTGGCCGGCACGGATGTCCTTGTCCCTTCGCGCACTAGCGACTCCTGTGGCGGGCTGTCTGCAGTGCACGCTGACACGGTTGCCAGGCGCACAGTGTTTCCTCCGACACATTGGTGCGGCTGGGTTCTGGGTTAAGTGGGCATTGTGTCAAGAAGCAGTGCGGCTTGGTTGGGTTGTGTTTCGGTGGACGCACGGCTCTCGACCTTCGCCTCTCCCGAGTCGGTTGGGGAGTTGCAGCGATCAGACAAGATCGCAATTGGATGTCACGAAACTGATTCCATTCAAATGTATATGTTCTTGTTAGATTTTTCTTTTGTTTTCTCTCACATTTTTACATCAATGTTGTGTCTCGTTTTTAAACGGATATGGACCTGGTGTACGGTATATTAAATGATGGTGGTTTACAGTATATGGTTTGATATTTCCATAGAGACTTGATGTTTCCCCACAGAATCTGTACAGTAATAACAATCCGTCCACCTGCTGTCCACTGAATATGTTGTTGTAGTCATCATCTGTATAAGTACTGTACCATATTGTGTTCATACATTACATGGCAATACAATCCAAAACATGGCTGAAAAATGATTGGTACTTCCATCTGTGATTGTCTTCTTTACTGTTAATCAGGCAACGGTCCAGGCTTGTGTCCCAAGTGGCACCTTATTGCCAAAGAAACACACTATGTTTGAGTAGTGCACTATATAGGGAATAGGCAGGTTCTGACAACCCTGCTGTAAGGGTTAAGATCAAGCTGAGTTTTATCTGATTTGTATTTGAAGTCAGAGTGAGAGCTGATAACTGTCTGGTCTATTAAACAGCTTGTGAAGTTATAGGAGATCTTTCATCGGTCTGTTGACAAACCTACTGTAACTATTCCACCAGGTAGATAGGGACAGTAGGCAATATTTGACACACAGAAAAACCCAAGATTCAAAATGTAAATTACTTTTTAATTGCAAGAATCACAATCCAACATCTACAATGGTCAAATTCACTATAAATCCGTTCATTATATTCATGCTCACTGTGATTCAGGAATGTTTCCTTTAGAAAACAAATGTTTGGAGCATGTGACATTCTTTGTCTGAACCTTGCTGTGTCTTGTGATTCATTTCTATGACGTATTACTTTTTGACAGTGGATAGAGGGGTCTGATTAGCAAACGTTATGAGGACTCAATAGTTTGTCCCAAATGGCGCCCTATTCCCTACATAGAGCACTACTTTTGACCAGAGCCCTGTTCAAAAGTAGTGCATTTACAGAATAGTGTGCAATTTGGGATGTGCGCCATGTTTAATCACACAATATTGCTATTTAATCATGTCATACATGTCAACACCATGATCGGTGATGTGATGAATTCCACTGTCTTTATGTTTACATGTTTCACCTAAAAGTCTAGGGCGCCTGAAATGTAATATCCCAGAAGGTGGTGGTCAGGCCCTGAACCGCTGAATGTGTTCAGTTAATGATACTGAAAATATCATAGAAAGACTCAGTATTAACACAAACTAGAAAAGGACATTTCATATAAAAGAAAATGTGTGTGCTTGTTAGTCTTGAAGTATTATGGCTGGGAAATAGTAGCAGTAATGGTAGTAACTGTCGTAATAATGGTAGTAATAGGGTTGTCATAAGCTACGAGTTAGTTAAAGTGAGTTGTTTTGGGGTGGTTTGTACATGTGGCGATATTATAGTGGCGTATAGTGGGCTAGTATAGAGCATAGTGTCGCTGTCTGATGAAAACCTCTCCAAAACAGAAACTTTTCAGGAAATTGAAAAATAGCCATGTTTTCAAATTAACGAACATACAGTTATAAACTTCAGAGGCTATTTTTAATACATTTTCTTAGTCCTAGAGTCATGAAATGTTCAGAGTACATTGAGGGGAGTTACTGCTTTCAATACAAGAAAAACATTGGCAAAAATGGATATGAGGTTTTCATCAGACAGTGACGATAGAGTAATATGGCACCATAATCTATAAAATCTGTTTGTTTGAACATTCTGAAAGTTCTGTGGCAGTTGTTCTGCCATTGAAATGAATGAGGATACAACAAGCTTTATAGTTTATACAATAGCCTATGAATGGTAGCAAAAAGCTGTGTTGAAGCAATCTAAGTTGAGTCTGACTGCACATGTCAATGTTGGTTTGGTGTTTGTAGCATAAACGGTTCAAGAGCAGTGCGGATCCAACATCGAAGGTTGAATATGGGCATTTGTGGTGGTGGTTATGGGTCTGTTAGCGGAAATACAAAGCTTTGTTAGTGTGTTTGAAGCTTTTGGAGGTAGAAAAAAACCGCTATGCTATTATGCTAGGTGGATACAGTGAAGCAGCTCAGGTAGATTGTATGGACAAAACAAATGTTTCTATTTGCATTACCAGTTTCACAGCTCCGGGCAAGAACACACTCTAGGCCAGGTATGGAGATCGCTTTAGCCAGGTTTCTCAACTCCACAATGTACAGTACAAATACAATGGAGTTGAGTGGTGATGAGTGTGGGAGGACTGCACCTCCGACTTCATCGAGTCGCTTCCCTTGTACGTATGTTTGTCCTGTGTAAATGCAAGCTTTTATTTGGTTGCTGAAATCTGTCGTTTTTGATAAATGTAGCATTTTACGCTAACTCTGCCAAGGGAGCCATTATTTGTTAACGGAGAAGGAGCAGCCTGTCATTGCACACCATGTTTTTTTGTTTTGGCAGGGGACGCATAAAATGCCAAAACGATGGATTCCAAATCCAACTGACAACTCTATAACAATCAGGACAAGCACAGGTACACAGTAAGCCTTAAAGAATGGATATTTATAAAATGATCAAGTGGTAGTGCATGCTTAAAGTCCTAACTCCCACCTGGACTAGAGGGGAAATAACTATGTGAGAATGCTGTTCAGAGACTACAGCTCAGCTTTCAGCTCAACTCCATAGTCCCCTCCAAACGTATCACCAAGCTCGGGACCCTGTGACTGAACACCTCCCTCTGCAACTGGATCCTGGATTTCGGTCAGAGACTTAGAAGTGTGGTTCCAGGACAAAAACTTCTCCCTCAATGTCAGTAAGACCAAGGAGCTGATCGTGGACTATAGGAGAAAGAGAGGAGAGCAAGGCCCCATACACATTGACGGGGCTGTAGTGGAGCGGTTTGAGTGCTTTAGTTATTTGGCGTCCACATCACTAAGGACTTAACATGGTCCACACACACCCGTACAGCCCCTCTTCCCCCTCAGGAGGCTGAAAAGATTTGGCATGGGCCCTCGGATACTCAGAACGTTCTACAGCTGCACCATCGAGAGCATCTTAACTGGCTGCATCACCCTCTGAATGGCGCACACACAATCCATGTCGCAATTGTCTCGAGGCTTAAAAAAATCTTATTTAACCTGTCTCCTCCCCTTCATCTACACCGATTGAAGTGAATTTAACAAGTGACATCAATAAGGTATCATAGCTTTCACCTGGATTCAACTCGTCAGTTTATGTCATGGAAAGAGCAGGTGTTCCTAATGTTTTGTACACTCACTAGCTTAGTTGTGTATTTTATTCCTGTTGTGTTACTATTTTTATTATATATATTTTTAACTCTGCATTATTGGGAAGGGCTCTTAAGCAAGCATTTCAAAGTCTACACCTTTGCATTTAGCATGTGACAAATACAATTTGATTCGATTTGAACTTCCTACTCCATTGGAAAACAGTGGATTACGTGGCACAGTACTAGTCTGACAGACATCACATAAAATGCTACTTTTATCAAAAACTACCGATTTCAGAACCCAAAGAAAAAATTGCATTTACACAGGACAAACATAGGTACAAGGAAAGTATTAACAAATTGACATTTTTACATGTATCAGCTGACAGTGACACGATGAAGTCGGAGGTGCACTCCGCCCACACTGGTTTCCACTCAACTCCATTGTAGCCTACTTGTACATCGCATATGACCAGTTTTACACTGTTTACATCTCACTGGATTATATCAAGTAAAACTTTGGGATAATTCAGTAAGAACACTAGGCCTACTGTAAACTGACACATTTGGGTGGCCAGACACAGCGCAGATTTTACAGTACTGCTGTCAAAATGGAACATGGCACTGGCAGTTAGGGGGTTAACAGGGCATCTGGCTCAGTCATTAATGTATATATACACTAGATGACTAAGTGTGGGCACTGTGTTGAAGCCACCGCGCCTCCATCTTGGCACTCCAATATTTTTGAAGGTATAGAAATGCATTTATTAATGTTTACATTCGTTTTTGCCACACACACAGACACCTTAATGCATGTTTTTAATTTATATAATGTTAGCTAAACATAAAAAAAATGGAAATGTGAAATTAATGTAGGAGAATATAACACATTTCATCTGGTAAAAGAAGAAACAAAGAAAAAAAATGTGTTTTTTTGTTAGTTTTTCCCCCATCTTTCAAATGCAAGAGAAACGCTACAATGTATTATTGCAGTTTAGGCACAATTTAGATTTTGGCCACTAGATGGCAGCAGTGTATGTGCATTGCTGTTCAAAATGTTGTATCAAGTCTGCCCAAATGTGCCTAATTGGTTTATTGATACATTTTCAAGTACATAACTGTGCACTCTCCTCAAACAATAGCATGGTATTCTTTCACTGTCATAGCTACTGTAAATTGGACAGTGCAGTTAGATTAACAACAATTTAAGCTTTCTGCCCATATCAGATATGTCTATGTCCTGGGAAATGTTCTTGTTACTTACAACGTCATGCTGATCATATTAGCGCACGTTAGCTCAACCGTCCCGTGTGTGGGGGGTGGGGCGATCCAGTAGAGGTTAAAGTATAATTTCCAGAGATTACTAATATTACTGTTCCCACTACATCAACAAAAAATACTTAAATAAATGTCATTTTGTCCTTGAAACATTTAAAGATGCACAATGCAGAAATCACTCTGCCATTTCATGGTTGCTAAAATTCTAATAGTTCACCTAATTTCAGTTTATGTGACAAAACAAGCAAGTATAGTGTAGAAAATCTAAACAGCTGTGAAATATTTTTCCCATAACCTTCAATAATATATTTTCAGCTGTTTGAAGCTGTTGTACAAAACCAAAAGTAAAAGATTCAAAAACGTTACTTAATAACGGGATGCATAGAAATGACACACATAGAACAGATTTACCGCTTCTTAGACAATGAGAATGACAGATCTATAACACACATTTCTACGTGAATTTGGTGGGGTCGCCCAAAAAGTGACATAGTGCAGCTTTAATTGAACAACTGTATAATTCGATTATTTCTATGGGGGACTGCTCCTACTTGGGAGTGCCAATATGGACGACCGGTGGCTGCAAAGCCTCTCAATGGCCAACATTTTGTACACACGATACAGGGTTTATATACATCTTTAGGCAGGTAAAGTTGCGACATGCTTTTACGTCTCCTCTGACACCTCGGTCGTCACGAGTTAACACAGCCACAAGGTTCTAATTATGGCTAAACCCCGCCCCTTTCTACAATTGATCTTCTTCAAATCTGATTTTAAACCTTAATCCTAACCTGAACTACACTGCTAACCTTATGCCTAACCCTGACCTTAAATGAAGACGAAAAAGCATATTATATACGTTTTGGAAATGTTGACTTTGTGGCTGTAAAACCTGACTTTGTGGCTGAGTTATCTAGTGGAAACCTAACAGCACTGGTAGCAGACCAGTGGTAGTAGTCAACTCAACTCACACGTCTTATGTTGAAGTTTGATGAGGAAGGCGGCGTACTAACTCATGGATTGAATTGAATTGTAGTTTTTGGTGTTTCAAAATTGTTTTTACTCTTAGTGGAACGTTGCATATCGAGCAGGTAAGGTAGGCTACAGAATCCTCTTCCCTTACTTTGAATGTTATAACACATTAGTAGCTTAAAGAGAAAACCTGATCAAAATAGGTAGCCTACTGTATTCAGTTTTTCTGGTGGATGTATTATTTTGATTTGTAAATTCATACACGTATTTTATCATTAGGCTGCTTTCAATGTCTTTCGAATTAAGCATTTGTTGATATGTTGTCTCATTTGAGCACTTCAGCAACAACTGTCATGAGGCTTGTTCGGTGCTGGGCAAAACAGTATAGGGAAGTAAGTTCTGCTGCATGCCTACCATGCAGTGTTAAAAGTTTACCGGTACCATTATTTCTTTACAGGAGGGATCAATCAAGGAAAAGGATTAAATCACCCTCTTCAATAACTGATTTTCAACACTAATCAAAGAACATTTCCGTGACACCTTGCAGGTACAAAATGGAGGTGATGATGAAGCAATAATGATGAGACCATGATCTGTTCCTGATCCTTGGTCCATCTAATTCCTTTCCACTAAAGATGGAGTCAGCAGTCACTCCACCACCTCCTCCTCCTCCACCACCCCCCCTCGCCCTCCCACCTCCTCCTCCACCACCCCCCCTCGCCCCCCCACCTCCTCCCCCTGGTCCCCCTCCCCCCCCTGGTCCCCCGCCTCCCCCTGGCCCCCCTCCCCCTGGCCCCCCTCCTCCCCCTGGCATGGGCTTCGGGCTATCCAGAGGCCTCCAGCGCAGCGGCTCCAAGATGCGTAACTTCAACTGGGATGCAATCCCCAAACACGTGGTGGTGGGCAAACACAACATCTGGACGGAAGAGAAGACCCTAGGAGAGTATGAGCTGGACACTCAGAGGATTGAGGAGCTGTTCAGTCACAGCCAACATCAGGGACAGGGACAGGTACAGAAGGCTCTGAACAGACAGAGTCTCAGAGGCAAGCCAACCAACGGTCAGGGCACAGAAGTGGTGAGTTGACCTAACCTAGTGTACCAGGAAGCACTTCTCTAGTTTTATACTGGCAGCTGGAGTTGAATAGGATAAGTCAAGAGGTACCACAACAGCCGGAACCACGTCAGCTATTTTGCTCCTCGATCAGATACTGTATAAGTCTGCAAGGCATACATATCCTATCTGGTCCCAGCCAAGGCCTCTCCAATGTCATGCAAAATTCTGTCATTCTTTTCTTGCTCATGATTTCTCACCTGAGAGTTTGTTTTGAGCAGCTATACTTTCTGGGAGTAGACGAGAGACCGAAACAGTGTATTGAATATGAATATTTGTTCTGTTTATGACCAGAGATATTGGATATGTTGACATGTGTTCTTTAGACCCTAATTGATTTTCTTAGGGAGTGTGTGTAGTGGAGTTGTGGTGTACATCATATCATCACAGGGTGATGTGTTGTTTTCCTACAGCCTTTCTGTTGTAACAGGCTCACTCAGGGAGTCATAGTGGCCAGGGTTAGGGTTACGGTTAAGGTGGCTAGGTGGAGGTTGGGAAATACATCAATTCCAGCAGCCCATGACTCTTGTTTATCTCCATGATGCTACTTTTTTGGGGGTCTGGGCCCTGGTCAAAAGTAGTGCACTATAAAGGGAGTAGGGTGCCATTTTGGAAGCAGTCTCTCTATTGGTGTGGGTCTGGCATGATTCTATGTGCGCCTCACTGGGATCAAACTCAAGTACATCAGGAAGCAACGATGTATTAGTGAAAATGTTGTGTTCAAAACAAACCAATCAGTATGAGCAAAGCTTGTAGACGATCTACCCTAATCTCTTTTTGTATGATTCATTATCATGCTGTAACTGGAAGGCTGTCGGTCCTTTCTGTCCACATAACTATCAAGTCTATAACATCATTTGAATGCCAACTGCCAGAGTGCTTGATTTAACTAAACTCTCAGAGAATAAATTGAGAATAAATATTTGCCCTCTGCAAGTAGCATTAGTTCACCATCATAGGCTATCTAATCTGATTTCTAGATAAGCATTAGTTCACCATCATAGACTATCTAATCTGATTTCTAGATAAACATTAGTTCACCATCATAGACTATCTAATCTGATTTCTAGATAAACACTAGTTCACCATCATAGACTATCTAATCTGATTTCTAGATAAACACTAGTTCACCATCATAGACTATCTAATCTGATTTCTAGATAAACATTAGTTCACCATCATAGACTATCTAATCTGATTTCTAGATAAGCATCAGTTCACCATCATAGACTATCTAATCTGATTTCTAGATAAACACTAGTTCACCATCATAGACTATCTAATCTGATTTCTAGATAAGCATCAGTTCACCATCATAGACTATCTAATCTGATTTCTAGATAAGCATTAGTTCACCATCATAGACTATCTAATCTGATTTCTAGATAAGCACTAGTCCCCACACAACAAAGTGGTGAATAAGCAACACAATTCGACTAAATTAATGATCATCATTTTACTATGTATCCATTTCCCTTTTTCATGTGTGATATTGTGTGACTTATTGGAACTATGACATGTTCCTCTTAATGTTTCTCTGCTTATCAAACGTAGGATGTTTATGCAGCGGTGTTTCATCTAGTTATCCTTTGCTGTATGAACTGAAGGGTGGAGTCAATATAGCCTAACTATTCTTCATCAGTTTACCCAGGGAGAGTAAATTAAGCACTAATATTTGCTAATTGTTGCCATACAGTTGATATGTTTATGTATTGGATAATGCTACCTCTATAACAATGAACTGGGTTGTGTGTTCAGTTAAGATACAGTACTTCCCTTTCTGTAGGTGTCGGTTGGGATTTTACAGAACTGTTGTGAATCATTGTCCTGGTTTACAATGCTATTGTCATATTGACAAAGCTATTTTTGATCCTCTACTTGTTTGCTAGTGAAACCACCCTTCTATCACATTTAGGCTACCTTGGCAGTACAATAAAGGTCAAATGTGGAGCTATTGAAACTGGCCTTTAGTCTCTTACCTGTCCTTGTTTCTAACTCAGTATAGATGAGCAAGACTTAGGAATGTCAGTATGTTGTCAGCTGTTGCAATAGCTTATCATGGGCTCTCAAAAACAGGTCGATCAAACCAGTAAAACCTTAACCGTCGGAATCAGTTGTTGTTTGGGGAATGAGGATGTATTTGTGATAAAGAAGAAGACTGTGTTTAAGGAAAACGCTAGGCTCCTGATAAACTCAACGCCTGTTATTGACCTACTGATATCTAAACGTGTGTGTCTGTGTGAATGTGTGTGTTCTGGAATGACCAACTGATGTTGGTGCGTTTGTGTGTTCTATTTCTATTGACTAACTCATGTCTTCATGACTATGTGTCCCACCACCAGGTATCTATACTGAACTCCAAGAGGAGCATGAACGTTGGGATCTTCCTGAAACAGTTCAAGAGGTGTGTCAGAGAGAGGCAAAGATACACTGAATTCCAAATGGCACCCTATTCTCTAATTGTGCACTACTTTTGACCAGAGTCTGATCTAAAGTAGTGCACACTATAGGGAATAGGGTGCCATTTGGGACGTAATATAAACTGGAAGTGTGCTGAAGGTGTGGAGCTGTGGGTTTGTCAGAGCCACGTGTTTCAGGATAAAGATCACACAGTGGTTGAGTCTCAAATTGCACCGTCTTGCTATAGTGCACTCCTTTTGACCCCATGGGGCTCTGTTCAAAAGTAGTCCACTATATAGGGAATAGGGTGTAATTTGGGACAGCAAGGCTTGGTAGTCCTGAGGCTAGGCTGCTTGACATTCCCAGCTCTGTGTTTCTGAGGTACAGCAGCCTGTCCCAACAGGTTGACTCGACATGATAACTACTGCAGGAACAGTGCAAACAGGTCATTCCACAGATTAACTATTGAAACAGGGCATTAATGTGTTTGGAAATGGTTTTCTCTGAAGGCCCACAGTATTACTGTGTTATATATTACAAAATTACTACATGCATTGGGCTACAGTGTCTAATTTTCTGAAGATTCTTGGAGTACAGAAAACTCAAAAAACAATAAGCATAAAACAGTAAGACATAGAAGTATTATTATCCAAATGTTTTGTCATTAAAGTGGATGCACTTTTCTGTTTTCTGTTAAATGTATTTTTGTGTCAGGGCTTTTTTTCTTGTGCTTCTGAGGATAGAAAACATAGTTCCAGTTCAGCTGTAGTAGGTGTATACAGTATGTGTAGCAGGTAAGGGCTTGTCTATGGTTGGTTAAGTGGAAAAATGCCGTAAGAGGGTGTTCAACCAATGAGGTAAGAAGGAGCTTTGCTTACCAGGCTTAAAGAAACATGGCAACGAGGAAATGAGCAACACATTTAGAGACCCAACCCTAGAACATGAGTAATTCAGGAAAATAACCACATTGTGTAGTTGGAGATGAATGAATCACAGCTATTCTCCTTGACTAGTCCCCTAGGAGAACCTATTGAATGAATCAGTCGATGACGTTTCCAAAGTCATGTTGATTATAATACTGTAACTGATCAGTGTCTGTGTCTCTCCCCAGGCCAGTGGGAGACATGATCAACGACATCAGTTCAGGAAACGGCCTGAAATTTGGGACAGGTAAACTGAAGGAGCTGTGTAAGCTGCTGCCAGAGAAAGAAGAGGTACAGTACTTCACACAGCCTTTCCCAGTAGGCAAGCATAGATCAGGCCGCTGTCGCTTTGACACCCGTGTTCTGCATAGAGCAAACTCCAGTTCGACCACCATTGGGTGAGCTGAGGTTTGCCGCCAGCTTGCTGCCATTGTTGATGCTAACTACCACAGTGAACTGACCATATTTAGCTTGAGAGACAGTTCTAACAGTGTTCTCCCAAGTTACAACCCTTACCGTAATGCTGTGTCTTACTAAGATTGTTACCTGTTGTGTGTGTGCAGGTGAAGCAGCTAGTTGGGTTTAAAGGGGACCAGTCAGCTCTTCCTGAAGCAGACCTGTTTATGGTGTTACTTATCAAGGTTCCCAGGTGAGTGAGTGTGTGTGTGTGTGTTGAACCATCTACAAACGTCTAATTCACAGTTTTGTACAGTCTTGTGTTTTCTGTGTCTTGAATGCCTGTTGTGTTCTAGAATGTGAATCATTATTCGTGCCCTTTCTTTTAGTTATGAGGAGCGCCTCAACAGTTTGGTTCTCAAAGAAGAGTTTTTCCCGCTCATGGATGAAATGAAACAATCCATCGCCACCATGATCACAGCTGGAAAAGGTAAAGTTTGTGTCTGGATGTTATCTGGATCTTAATAAGGTAAATATGTATCTGTACTAAGCTCAACTGTCTCATCTGTCTGTCTGTCTCGTCTGTCTGTCTCGTCTGTCTGTCTGTCTGTCTGTCTGTCTGTCTGTCTGTCTGGTCTGTCTGTCTCGTCTGTCTGTCTCATCTGTCTGTCTGTCTGTCTGTCTGTCTGTCTGTCTCGTCTGTCTGTCTCATCTGTCTGTCTGTCTGTCTGTCTGTCTCGTCTGTCTGTCTCGTCTGTCTGTCTGTCTGTCTGTCTGTCTCGTCTGTCTGTCTCATCTGTCTGTCTGTCTGTCTGTCTGTCTGTCTGTCTGTCTGTCTGTCTGTCTGTCTGTCTGTCTGTCTGTCTGTCTGTCTGTCTGTCTGTCTGTCTGTCTGTCTGTCTGTCTGTCTGTCTGTCTGTCTGTCTGTCTCTCCAGAGCTGTTAGAGTGTGACGATCTACACTCTGTGATCCGCCTGGTGCTGAAGACGGGAAACTACATGAATGCTGTGAGTGGAAAACAATGATATCATAGATGATATTATATACTGTATACCTTTATCTATGGTGTAAACTAAGTTTTTGGCATCTGAAGCTTTGAGTAAGCCCAAGAAAAATAACTCATTTTACAAGTTTTCAATAATCCTCAGGTTAATTTGTCAGCCTGTCTGACTGTCTCTCACTTGTCCTCTGTGTGTCCATAGGGTGGCTATGCTGGCAGTGCCATTGGCTTCAGGATGGCATCGCTACTGAAACTAGTGGACACAAGGGCCAACAAACCAGGCATGAACCTCATGCACTATGTAGTCATGGTAATTAGAACCCTTATTTAAAGCTCATCCTTTATCTAGAATCTTGTTTTTCTCCGATGCAGTAGTTGTTCATGTGTATGTCGATTGTAGCAAGCTCAGAAGGTTGATGTGGCCATGCTGAAATTCCCAGACAAACTCACACACATCGCTGATGCAGCAAGGTACAGAACACAATGTCTTACACACTTCAACAATATTTGCAATATTGCTGTTTGCCCCACAATACGGCATTCTATTGTATTGATTGTGCTTTTCTGTATTGAGTGATTGATATTGGTGTTGCAGGATCCATAAGGAGGACATAGAGAGTGAGTTTCAGAGAGAGGTGAAGAAAGTAAAGGAGGCGAAGGAGGAGGCGCAGAAACAGGAGGAGCTATGGGCTCAGATGGAGGACTTTCTCAAGGTGAGGTAGCCTGCCTGTGTATTCTCCATGCCTTTCAGATCTTGTATCGCTACTTTCCCCTATACTGTATACCTACCTATGTAATGTTTCCAGGGCCACAAGTTTTGCCTGACCACTTTACCTGAACAGGAACAACTCTGGGCCCTTTTTATAGCCTCAATAACCTCTGGTGGTGAATCTACATCTCTAGGACCAGTGATGAGGTTATTGATGTTTGTGGTCCCCTGTAGTTTCAGAAATGTAGTCCCAGACCCTAATGGCATCCTTTATCTTTTTACGTATAGTGCACTACTTTTGACAAGGGTCCATAGGGTTTTATTCAAAAGTACTGCACTATATGGGGAATAGGGTGCCATTTGGGACACAGCCTTAGTTATTTCTGTTCTGTGTGTGGTCCCTTGTAGGAAGCAGAGTGTCGTCTGGCTGAGACTGAGCTCTCTCTGCAGTCGCTGGGTTCAGTCAGTGACTTGGTGTCTGAGTACTTCTGTGAAGACCCCAGCAAGTTCAGACTGGATGAATGCTGCTCCATCTTCAACTCTTTCTGTGCAAAGTTCCTGAGGGCCATCCAGGTAAAAAACGCTTTAGAAAGTAGTCTACATGCTCCTTTTACATAGTGTTATTTATGCTCTCTGTATTACGGACTTTCATCTTGGCCCCCTTGGGAGCGTAGCTTTCCTTGTCATTCTTTTCTGTGTGAGGACTTTTGGTTGGCTTTTGTCTTCATTGAGTTACTCTTTTCTCTTTAGCCTTCCCTGCTTTCTTGGTGAAGTTCAGTGTTCACTGTCTCTGGCGTGTGTTATTGTGTTATTGTGTATTATTGTATCTGTGTGTAGGAGAACCGTGATCGTGAGGTGGCGGATATAAAGAGGAGAACCAGAGACAGACTGCTGAGTGATGCTAATGCTGCTAAACGCCGTTCCACCGCCACCTGCTCCATACGGGACAAGGACATGGAGGGTGTGGCCCTGGAGTCCGTACTACAGAAGTTAGACATACTTTAATTAATGAACATCACTCTTTTGAACTTTTCTTTTGAAATATAATCTGTTATTTTGCGATTTTCCTTTTGTATTGTATTTTGTGTTTTTCATTTTTTCTGTAAAGTGTTTTGTGACATTCATGTTTACTTTGAATAAAGTTTGATTTGATTTGATTTAGGTTCCTGACCAATCATGTGTCCCAAAGGAGAAAAGGCAAGGGCACACCCTCCTGCACCAGTAGCAGCCTATCAAAGGTCCCCATTCAAGCAAACCTCCCCTCGGCAGAACAGGGAAACCAAGGTTCTGTTAAGGCCACAGAGGTGTGTAAGGAGAATGAGTGGAACTCGGCCAGAGACCTGACTGGGACCTCTCAGAGCGACCAGAAGGACCAGTCCCACAGCAAGAAGAACTGGAAAGAGAACATGGTTCCAAATCCAGAGGAGACACAGCAAAACCCTAAGAAACCAGAGCAGAACCACAGAGGTTCTAGTTCTGGTTCTACACAGCCTACCAGGAGAACCGGTAGCAGCAGCTCCTCCACAGGTAGACCCATCTCAGTGACGATGAAGGACAAGGAGGAAGAGGAGGAGGAGGGAAATGAGGAAGAAGCCCAGAAGTTGCGTGAAGTGTCCAGGAAGGTTCTGAGGTATCAGAGCAGCCGTGGTAGTCTTTCGTCTGGGGAGTACGGCCTGGAGCAGCAGAAGTCTCCTAATGCCACCAATAATAATAATAACACCTCCACAAGATCACCCAACGCTACGAACACTAATGCTATATCCTCCCCCATCTCCACCATCACCTCCACCTCCCCTCACCAGGTGACCTTCCAAGAGGACAGACAGCGGCTGCTGGGGGATGCATGTAGAGGCAGCGAGAGTCTGGCTAGATACCTCCTCAACCCTCACCTCTCCCCCAAGGGAATACTCACCCGCAGACACACCTTCACCCTCCTCCCAAAAGCCCCTCCTACTGAGGAAGAGGAGGAGGATGATCTGTTCACTTTTCCTACTACTCCTACTCTGGGGGTCATAGGGAGGATGAAGTCAGTAGACACTGGTCTGATGTCCCCGAAACACAGAGCCTCTGGAGAACCTAACCTCACCAAACTCCCTGGCCACTCTGAGAAGTCTTGTGTCCAAGACCTGGTGTCTAAGAGCCCCATGTCAAAACACAACGTCTTGGCAACAAGTCTCAACATCCCCAGGGACTCTGAAAACAGAGGCTTGGTGGTACCCACCACCCCTCGCCACTGTGAGACATCTGGTGTCCAGCAGGACAAGGTGTCCAACATCTTGTCAGCAGCAGAGAGACCTACACACGTAGAGCTAGGAGAGCTGAACCAGGACAAGAGCTCCTCTATAGTCAAGACAAAACCTCCCCCCTTACACCTAGAACTCAACCACAACCAGGATGAGGAGATAAAGGAGTTTTCTCCCACCCCTCTCCAGACACTCGTCTCCCAGAAACCCAAGCAGGCTGACCCTCCTCAGAGCCCCAAACACAATATGGATAACCCTGCTAAGAGCCCGAAGCCCAAACCTTCAGAGAGCAATGGATTCATGTCTTTCTTTAAACGCCTGAGAGAGAGGAGCAGGCCAATGTGAGGAACCTGGTGTCCAAGACCGGTGTCCAAGAGTGTCAGCAGAGAGACCTACACACATAGAGCTGAACCAGGAGAAGTGGACAAAGGAGTCTGTCCTGGACAAGCCCTGAGCCCAAACCAGATGGCTATGGATTCATGTCTTTCTTTGAACAACTGGGAAAGAAGAGCAAGCCTTGCTAACAACAAGGATATAGACTCTAGAGGTGCTCTAGACTCGTGATTCATCTATTTATTCAGATCCAGACTACTCAGACAGATGTTACATTGCCCTATGGACTATTGAATATATTTATATCCATCCATTGATTTTATAAAGGTTTAATTCAAGGGAACTGTTGAAGTGGATTTGTAGTGTAAAATAATGATCTGTTGGGACTGGGAGAATGTGTCCAAAAGACAAATGTAACTTTATACCACTAGGTGGCAGAGTGCAACAACGCCACATGAAGCGTGCTGTTGGCCACCAACAAATCACTGTTTAGTTGTTGTGCCACCTCATATTCCAACACAGAAGACCATGACACTTATTGTAATATTGTTGCCATTGTCTTTAATAATAGTGATATATTTACATCAGTATTCTTCTGACTAAATAAAACCACTGTTGAGTGGAATGGACCCAATGTGATCTTTACCTTGGAAAATACTGGAACTATCTTTGCCATATACAGTACTATTAAATTATATTTGCTGGAGGATATACTGTAGAAATTACATTAAATGACAGGCGAGGGCCTGTAAAGACAAATACACAGTATTAAGATCAAAGAATTTCATGGACAAATCTGTTTAATAATAAAAGTGTTTTGCATTACATTTATCACATCATTTCAAATTTGTATTAAAGTGCTCCTCTCCTTAAAGTGTTCCTCTTCTTTTCCTCATTTCATATGTATGTACTGTATTATATTCTACTGTATTTTAGTCAATGCCACTCCGACATTGCTCGTCCTAATATTTATCTATTTCTTAATTCCATTATTTAACTTTTAGATGTGTGTGTATTGTTGTGAATTGTTAGATACTACTGCACTGTTGGAGCTAGGAACACAAGCATTTCACTACACCCGCAATAACTGCTAAATATGTGTATGGGACCAATAAAATTTGATTTGATTTTACAAACAACCAAACACTATTGTATTGCTCTTATTGGGGTCAGTGTTACAAAGACAGCCAGTCTCTTAGCCAGGCACAGCCAGCTGAATGGCAGGCAGCTCCATGGTGGGGAGGACGGCACTAATCCAAAACCAAGTTGTTGAGGTCTCAGTCTCAGAAATGAAGAGAGCCAGGCCATGGGCCCTTGTCAAAAGTACTATATAGGGAATAGGGTGCCATTTGGGATGCAACCCAAGCTACCAGCACCTGGTGGCATAGCACAATGGAGGGAGAGAGCAATGGACCCAGTAAGTACTCCCCAAACTGCTTCAGTGTGTGGCCCCCAGCACCCCAGCCTCCACCTGCCTCCCCAAGGATGTACCCCCTGCACTCCAGCCAGCCTGCCGCTCTGCCAGTCCCAGGGACCACCCTGCCTCTCCTGGCAGCCGGGGCCTGGGACTGGCCCCGGCATGAAGCCCCAGAATGTACACCATGCATCCCCCTCTGCACCATGTGCCCCCCCCCCCTCCCCCTGCCTACTCATGCACCCCAGTCTGCCATTCTACCAGGCACAGGGACCCCCTGCCTACCCCCAGCTAGGCCAGGCAGGCCTGATCCCAGGGGGTGGGTGAGGGATTAACTTTTTGTGTTGCAGAGATCTCTGGGAGAGAGGAGTGAATGTGGCACTGTTTGTGACTTGAGTCGTGATGTATTATTTTGATAAACCTTTGTGATGATCCTCATGAAAAAACACCAAACGATACTAAAAACCACTATATTAAATCTTTAGCTTTCCAGAAAGACATTATATATTGAAAACTGTTCTGCTCTAAATCCTGCGCTTGATAAGCATACAAATAGACAGACAGATGCGTGGATAAGAGCTTCCATTATGTAAAATTATCAGAGGACAGTTATTGCTTGAACATTATATGCTTGCATTCTAAATGGGATCCTATTTCCTATATAGTGTACTACTTTTGACCAGAGGTAGTACACCATATAGGAAATAGGGTGCCATTTAGTACACAGAAGTTATGTATGTGTAGAGGTAGTCTGTCTCTGTTATCTACTGTACAGTCTGGTTTCTGCTATCTGTGGCTGCTGCTGAGTCTGCCTGTCTGTCTGGCTGCCATCTGGGCTGGATGCAGTCTCCATAGCAACCCCATCTCTTACAATGCAACCCTGACAGGGCCGTCTATGCCCACCCCCACCCCTCCTCCACCCCCTCCAAACCTGTGTCAGCATAAACACAACACCTCCTATTGCCACCATGTACATTATCTCCCTCCTCTCTCTCTCTTTGACTCCTTCTCTATCTTTCTATCTCCTCCACCTAGATGCACCAGTTTTCTAAACCCATCAAAGAACTTTATGGCTGTGGAGGAGAACAAAAGAATCGTGAGGATCACAAAGCCTTTGTTGTTGAAACACTAGAGATGATCCTGGACTGAGTCCCAAATGGCACTCTTTCCCTTAATAGGGCATCACTATATAGTGAGCTACAGTACTTACCCTATGGGCCCTGGTCAGAAGTAGTGCACCATATAGGGAACAGGGTGCCATTTGGGACGCCACCTCTGGTCTTATTGGGTGTGTATATTACGATGTGTGGATTGAGGTATTTTTAAACACCTCTTCTGAAAGCATCGCCTTGCATGTTCCACTGCACCCCACAAGTACCCCCATCCCTACCCCCAAACCCTAGCACCACCCTGTCCTCTTGCCTTTCACCCTTCAGGATACAGAAGTCCCAGCTGGTCTGCTCTACTGTTTTTACATCCCTCCATCACTCCCTCCACTTCTCTTCTCATCTCCTCATCCTGTACCAACTTTGCATAAAGATAAGCCATTTCTACTGTGGGTTTATCCAACCCCTAGATCTATTGTTTGAAATCTTGTTTGGAATCCTAGTCCTAGTTCTTTTCTATAAAGATCACCCCTCATCAGTTGCTCAATGGGTAGGCATCTAAATGATCTGTATAGAGGTCTAGACCATTAGGCTACCACTGAAGCTACATTTATTCATGGTAAATACAGTCATTAGGGCTTGGCCATTGTCTTCTCTACAGCTTCTCTATGTGTTCCTTATGTCTTAAATAGCATCCTGATTCAGACAGTCGGAGAACCAGAAGAAGCAGTGAAAAGCGTCCTTTGTCCTTTTATGGGCAGGGGGCGTGGTTAACAAAGGTCACACCCTATTGCAGCAGACAGTCTGTATCCTCCATCACATTCTGAGGATGCTCTACATCATTTATATCTCATTTACATACGATATACACCATTGGACAACTAAACTCCTCCCACTGCTCGCTAGCCAATCCTCCAACAGTCTTTGTATGGGTCCCGCCTCTCCCTCCCTTCCTTTCTCGTCTCCTTCGTCTCCCGGTCTCTCGCTCCTTCTCTTCCCAAACACAGCAGACCCTGCCCTTTTATTCCTTTCTCACCGTTCTCTCTGTGGATTCTGTTTTAACAAAGTAGGACTTAGACAATGGACAGCTCTATGTGTGGACTTGGATGCTGACACTTCTCTCTAAGGCTGCCTGGAAATTCATGTGAGTACAATCCTCCCATTCAGCCTCTCTCTCTCGCTGTCTGTCTTTCTGGGCTTTCTCCCCAGCCAACCGTAGTGCAGTGCCATGTCCAGGACTTTTCGCTACATATGGATGCAAGGAAGCGTTTGAATAATTGATTACAGTATCTCGTCTGGCATCTGCCTCAGTTCAATGAATCTCAGAACAGGAACAGCAGTGATTATTGACCACTAGGCTTCTACGGCTCTTCTATTCATAAGAGGGGGAGAATGGTACACGCACGCACACACACACACACACACACACACACACACACACACACACACACACACACACACACACACACACATACACTTCTCCATTTTGGCTCCTGGCTGCTTGCTCTTCTCGGTGGCAGGTGGGCATCTATACTGCAGTCTATGGGCAGGGCTTGTGGCTGGAAGAGGTTACAGTATTTTGGAGAATTGATCATATATGTCTATATATGTTTGTTATGTTTAAATGTTACGCTCTTAGGAAAAAAAGGTGCTAAAATGGTTCTTCAGCTGTCCCCATAGGAGAACACTTTAAATAACTCATTTTGGTTCCAGGTAGAACTCCTTTTTGGTTCCAGGTAGAACCCCCTTTTTGGTTCCAGTTTTGGTTCCAGGTAGAACCCCCTTTTTGGTTCCTTTTTGGTTCCAGGTAGAACCCCCTTTTTGGTTCCAGGTAGAACCCCCTTTTTGGTTCCAGGTAGAACCCCCTTTTTGGTTCCAGGTAGAACCCCCTTTTTGGTTCCAGGTAGAACCCCCTTTTTGGTTCCAGGTAGAACCCCCTTTCTGGTGCCATGTAGAACCCCCTTCCACAGAGGGTTCTACATGGAACCCTAAAGGGTTCTCCTATGGGGACAGCCCAATAACCCGTTTTTCTAAGAGTGTATGTTAGGTAATGTTATGTTATGTAATATAATAATGTTATGTTTCAGTGTTAGGTAATAATGTTATGTTTCAGTGTTATGTATGGTAATGATGTTCTGTTGTTCCAGTGTTAGGTAATGTTAGGTAATGGTACTGTAAGCTCATACTGTCAGACAGGAACATGTGATTCAGCAGCTTAGATCTATGTTCAAGTCATTCTATGGCTGATCATTTGGCATTGTATTGTCACAGGGTTGGGTGTCTAGGTACCTCCCCTATCCTGCATCAAACATTATAGATGCCCAGTAGTGTTCCACAATGTTGATTGACTTTCTTAGTGAGATGTGCTTAAGTTTGTTGCAGTGCTGGGTTATGTTGGGTTGTAGAAGACTACTTTGGATCTGTGCATGTTTGACTACTGGGTAGACTGTGTTTGATGCTGTTCCTACTGCCTAAGGGTTGCATGTCTGACTGAGGGTTGCAGTCAGGTCTTATTTACGGTGGGAGCTGACTACAGCTAACAGCGGTTCCCAGATCTGTTAATATATTAGTGTGCACTATTAGGGCACTGAACACAGCTAACAACTGATCTCAGGTCAGTGTGTAGGGGAGCTGCCCACAGCCCTGATCTTGCTCAGAGCAAGCAGCCCTGCATGCGTTAAATCAGACATCAGCAGCCATGACACAGGCTGTTAGCTGTAGTCAACACCCACCGTTAATGAGACCTGACTGCAACCCTCAGTCAGACATGCAACCCTTAGGCATGGTCTGACTGGTTACAGGATGCTGTCACTACTACTACTACACTATTAATATTACACTATTACTGTAGTTTTATAATGTAATACTGTATACTAATACATAATTGTGCTGTGCTGTATTAATAATGGTATTAGTAAGAGTCTTTGCTGTAATTCCATGCTGCTTTATGGGAGATTAATAGACAATAGTGCATTGTGACTGTGAATGCTGTGGGTTTGTAGAAGAGAGAGAGAGAGTCTGGAATCTTGTTTGGAATCCGAGTTCAACCCCCGCCCCCACAGTGGCCTCCATCATTCTTAAATGGAAGAAGTTTGGAACCACCAAGACTCTTCCTAGAGCTGGTCGCCTGGCCAAACTGAGCAATTGGGGGAGAAGGGCCTTGGTCAGGGAGGTGACCAAGAAATGATAGAGTTCCTCTGTGGAGATGGGAGAACTTTCCAGAAGGACAACCATCTCTGCAGCACTCTACCAAGCAGGCCTTTATGGTAGAGTATCCAGACGGAAGCCACTCCTCAGTAAAAAGGCACATGACAGCCAGCTTGGAGTTTGCCAAAAGGCACCTAAGGACTCTGACCATGAGAAACAAGATTCTCTGGTCTGATGAAACCAAGATTGATCCCTTTGGCCTGAATACCAAGCGTCACGTCTGGAGGAAACCTGGCAAAATCCCTATGGTGAAGCATGGTGGCAATATCGGAATCGGCCCGATGTCTAGTTTACATTTTTACATTTTAGTCATTTAGCAGACGCTCTTATCCAGAGTGACTTACAGTAGTGAATACATACATTTAATTTCATGCATTTAAAAAAAAAAAAATGTTTTGTACTGGCCCCCCGTGGGAATCAAACCCACAACCCTTGTGTTGCACACACCATGCTCTACCAACTGAGCCACAGGGAAGAGTTTAACGCCAATGTCAAAGCTGACGTGCATACCTATATAACGTAGGTAGATGACGTAATGACGCCACGTAAAATACAGCGTTACACAGAACAAAAGCAGAAAAATACTAAGCACACTCTTCCAACAACTAAACAAGTTCAAGTCGAGCAGTCATCTGAGAGAGTAAGAGCATTTCAGTGAGACAACTCAAAGGCGAAATCCATTAACTCCAAGATAATGGAATTCATTGCCCTCTTATACGGCTGCTGTCATTTCAATGGCATTTCAGGACATGTTTGAAACTTGGAAACGTGAACACACTCCGAGCTCCATTTGAACAACTGACTGGACAAATAAGCTCATCAACTGCGTCTGCAGCAGACGTGATGCCCTCTGTCATGGCATTGAAACACCTGCTCAACAAAACTAGCGACACAGACCGTGGGGTTAAAACTTGCAAAAGTACTCGAGGCTGTGAACAAGCGATTCGGTGGCATTCTCTCTTTACTGTGTCGCCACCATGCTCGATGCTAGGTACAAGAACCGCTACTTCGATGCAGACAAGAAACAGGGTTTATGTGAATTGTTACATACAGCTGGACAAGATGGAAACGGACACAGTGACAGTGTGCACTGAGGAAGTGAAGCCACGGACAGACAGAGCTGAAACTTCACTGCTTGACATGTATGATGAAATCCTAGTTGAGACTGAACAAATGAACGAAACAACACAGCAAGTAAGTGAAAGAAATAGATTTTGATGATATTTTACTGGTAATGGGGACATATGAAGAATGCCAACAAAATAACTTTGTGTGTGTGTTTCAACTATTTAACTGTACTAGAATGCTTAAAAGGCCGCTAAAATTGTAAATATCGGGTATCGTTTTTTTTGCAAGGAAAATATAGGATATCGGTATTGGCCAAAAATGTAATATCGGTGCATCACTAAATTTTACCACTACAAACTGGGAAGAATAGCATTGTTCACCTTGTCACCTATCAGTCTGTAAGCCACAGGAACAGCTGTGTTCATTTTACTGTGAAGTGAATTGATTGGTTTACAATACACTAAAACATTTGGTTTGACTTGATGTGATTTGTTGGAATGTTATTAGATTGAGTCTTAAACACTCTGAGGGCAGCCAGTAGGACTCATTCTTCCTAACTGTATTTAACCCTTACCACTATTAGTATCAACACACCACAATCCTCTTTCCACAGTCCTCTTTCTCTAGTCTCCAAGCAGGAAGGCACAGGCATAACGTTCCTATTAATGAGATCAAACAATAGTTTTCAGATGTAGGGTTGTGATCATCCACAGTAGAATAGTCCTGCAATGCATGACAGTATGAATGGCAGTTCTCAGAATCAGTGTCTACAGTGGTTCAGCATTGGTCTGATTGGGTGAGTCTCAGTGAAAAGCAGCGTTTAACCTCGTCATCTGACCACCTTGGAGCCATTTTGCGTCTGTATTGGCCGTGCATTCAGCATTGGTGTAGTCCCAGTCCTACAGTTTTATGTATGTCAGAACATTGTTAATGTAGGAGGCAACCAGTATGCCTAGGGAAACTAGCATTGGTCTGATTGGGTGAGTCTCAGTGAAAAGCAGCATTTAATAGGCTGTTTCCGAGAGAGTGATTTTAATTTCCTATAGCGTCATAGCTGGCTGGTTAGTGAGGTACTTTGTGCTCATCCTGACCCCTGGTTCTGAGATAATGGACTATGTTCGCATCCCAAAAGGTACCGTATCCACTACATAGTGCAATACTTTTGAGCAGAGCCCTTTGAGCCCTGGTCAATACTAGTGCACTATGGAATTAGATGCCATTTTGGACACAGACATGGACTTTATTAGCTTTCTGAATTCATATAGACACTAAGCACCAGGTTCACTATCTATCTGTCTATAACTGGTGTGTGCCTGTGCTGTATGCAGTATTGTATACCAGAATGTTTGTTTGTGTATGGAGAGTAGAGATGAGCTCTTTTCCATTTGAATGTGTTGAGGCTGATTTGCATCTAGCCTAATTTTTCCCACCTGAATCAATAAACTCAAGTCATGCTCTTTCAACTGGCACCCTATTCATTATGTATTAAACTACCTGTGGCCAGAGCTATACAAAATATTGTTTATCATTTCAGACAAAGTGGGCCTCCTATGGGCTTGGTCAAAAGTAGTGCACTATATAGGGAATAGGGTGTCTTTTGGGATGCTGACAGGGCCTATGTGAGTGACAGTAGTTAGCAGCAGATTGCAGCCTGGCTTGACAGGTGTGTGTGGACCTTTCTGAGATCTGCAGTCAAGGTGTGTGTGTTTATGGATTTTTCACTGTAGTAGCTACTGTAAATTGGGCAGTGCAGTTAGATTAACAAGAATTTAAGCTTTCTGCCCATATAAGACATGTCTATATCCTGGAAAGTTTGCTGTTACTTATAACGTCATGCTAATCACATTAGCGCACGTTAGCTCAACCGTCCTGGTATAGGGCCACCGATCCCGTAGAGGTTAAAGTACTTAAAGAGACCAAACAATCTCTTTTTTTTTTATCAAATTATCTCACTAAACAGAAATGGCTGGTGTATCCTTGTCTCTTAGCTTTAATAAGACTCAATTCCTCTTTTATTGTCGTTTCTTCACCATAACTGGAGAGAGGACACTGGCTTTTGGAGTTGAGATATACTTTTAGTGGAAAACAGACTCGGGCTTCTATTTATCCCTAAAAAGTATTTCAGTAAAATGCTATAGTCATACACATTTTTGAAGTGCAAAAATGAAAGTCCCAGATTGTTTTGGTAAAGCTCTAATTCCAGGTCTGTGTCCGTTGCACTTACAGTATAGTGCACTACTTTTGACCAGGGCTCTTGGGCTCGGGTCAAAGTAGTGCATTATGTAGGGAATAGGGTGCCATTGGGGACTCAGCTTTGGTGCTGTGCCGGTGTGCTACAGTATGTCGGCTGTATGAAGGATGGTCAATGGGTAGACTGAGAGCCAAGGCCTTTTCTCTACGGTAAAATATGGATGGCCAGCATGCTTGAGTTACTCTTGACTATCAGCTGTACCTTCCAATTACTCTTTAACATGAGAATCCATGTACTTTAAACTTGGGCTCAGCTGTGTTGATGTATTTTCAGCCTCTACATTGGACTATAGAACAGTCCTCCAGCTCTATAAACTAAGGGCGATTTAAATAATACAGGAATCCAAATACTCAATTAATATTCAGCCATGCATGACCCAAGTACTGTAGACTACAGTCTTGCATATGTGTTCCCTGTGTATTTCATATAGCCTGTACAATACATAAATTCTGTCTACTAATATGACTGATGACCATATGTTGGATATTCTATATGCTTGATGCGCTCTCTATGTATCCCCGTTCCACTACCTTAACCTGGGTCAGGGTACGACCCCAAGGCACTAGGTAGGGAGCGGAGAGTTAAAATGTATGGCTAGTTGTTTTGGCTTTTTACAGTATATCGCTTTTCAGGAGACAGACACAGTTAGTTTAAAAGATTATGGTTAAGGTGAAATATCTGTGTCTTGTCAAATTGATGCATTCTTGTTTGTTTGACAAATGAGGGGGGTGTCCTGATTTCTACCATAACTTGTACATGTTAGCTATCTGGAGCCCTGCATTCTACTCTTTAGCAAATGTAGCCTACCTACTGTTACTCAAATCTCTCTGCTGTCATGCTTCCTTTTGATGACACCGACATATCACTCCCAGTGACAAATGGGAGAAACCGACGGCCTTGCTGTCTTTCACAGTGTTGTGATGTAGATTACTGGATGATGACATGCCCACAGCAACAGCTGTAGCTGGAAACATAAACCAGCGTCTATATTTAATCACACTTAGACAGCACTGTAGACCTACAGTACACATCCCACATTAGGTCACTCAGACTGTCATCTGCAGCCCACCTCCCAGCTGACTGCTCTGTCAGACCTACGATGTACAGACAGTATAGAAACTATACAGTATCTTTACTGTATGGCTATGTAGTGCTCTGGGGCTTTGGTAGAATGTAGTGCATTAGATAGGGAATGTGGTGTTATTTGAGCCTCACCCCAGGAGTTGTGACTGCCTTAGTCTCTCTCTCTCTCTCTCTCTCTCTCTCCTCTCTCTCTCTCTCTCTCTCTCTCTCTCTCTCTCTCTCTCTCTCTCTCTCTCTCTTTCCTCTAAGTGGAGTCTTCTGCTCTGTGAAAATGTCTGTCTACAACGGATAACATAATTTGCTATGCATTAGTCAGGCAAACAGCAGTAGGCCTATATTCACTTGTTCATCCTGACATACTTACACAGTGGTGAGTCACTCAGATGATGAAAAAACGAAATGTAATACAACAAATGGACATTTTTGCAATCAGGGTAGATCTAACCCTGTGGTTACAGGGCAGTGGTGGTGTGCGTTAGGGCTGAGGTGGATGCAGGGATAGAAATTAAACTAGCCTATGGCTAGTACTTTTAAGACCGGGCTGGTAGAACATTTGCAAAATTAGCCTGCCAGGCCAAGGAGATTCAGTCTTTTTAAATATCACAGATTTTGGACACACATGCTACCTGTGCTAGTAAAAATCACTTTCTACTAGCACAGCTGGTCAGTCCCCAAAATCCTTAAATTCCATCCCTGTACGTGTTGCAGAGTAAATCCCTGCAGGGCCGATTAAACAGAGATTGATGTTTTGTGTGAATCTAAGGCTGCAGTGTGAGGTAGCAGATTAAACAACGTCCTACAGAGAATGGTCTGATGATGACGGGACCTTAGAGAGGAATGACAATCCAACCAGACAACTAGTATTCGCAACACCTTCTAAATGTTGCAGCATATAGAATAGGGATTTTACTGTATGTATTTACAGGAGGTTGGTAACATCTTATAGGTTATTCACACACCAACTTTGTGGCCCTGTGGTTTCTGTCCTGTGATGGGAAGGTTGGGAGTTTGGTCCCGGGTCGAGTTACCAAAGACTCTAAAAATGGGACTCGATGCATCTCTGCTTGGTACGTTGCATTAAGGAGATGGATTGGAGGTAAGGCCCTGTCTCTAGACTAGCTTTCTATCCAAGGGGTGGTACTTGTACAGTACATCATGCTGCTTCACGCTACAGAAACAGGAGTTGGGCTCCTGCCCAATGGGCCAGTCTGGCTTGGACAAGATGCTAAAGCCTTTACCAATGCCCATGTCCTGGCCAGCTAGGGTGTGGATGTGGGGCCTCTGTGGTGCAGCTTTAATTTACTGTAGATGAGAGGTGACTAGATGTGTTAGTTGCTGAGCGTCTGGGATTGTGTCACTAGAGTCTGATAGACTGCGATCCAGACGGTGGACTTAGCCCAGCCCTGTAGGAGTCCATTAAGCCACTTAGTGGAGAAAGAGAGAGAGAGTGGGTGAGATACCATACACAGAAGGTATGACTGGGTCTCAAAAATCATTGGGGTCTCCTCTCCCTCCAAAGCATGACTAGAACCCCTCACACAATGTCATGCTGACATTAAGGGCAGTATGACAGGGTTCTTAGGTGAGAATTACTGTAGACATGCATTACTCCTCACTGGATTAATCAGAATTAAGAATCAGATCTGACTGTGGTTATTATCTGATATGGTGCTGTGTGCCTAATGGCTCCCTATTCCCTTCATAGTGCAATGCATGACATAGGGAATAGGGCGCCATTTGGGATGGAATCTGAGTCTCCATAGTAGAACAAAATCACTTTCTGTTGTTTTTCCTTTTCTCTCATGTATCAACTGTCAATCACATGTTGGTATTTTTATTATATGAGTGAGGGTTACACACTGTACAGTGTTTGAAAAACCCCTTTCATGCTGAAACGGATTCACCTTTCTGTGTGAGGTTACAATTCTGTGTAAACCTTGGCTTAAGAATCTCCTTTTCACACCCACCGTTATATCTGCCATTCAACCTTTCTCCACGGACTTGTCAGAGTGCATTATTGCACAAAGCTGCAATAATAATAAGTGAACAGTGTTATTTTAAAGACAGATCCTCTTTCTGTGGCGAAGCGAGTGGGAGGAACTGGGAGGGGGCTGCCGGGTGAGTGTATGTGGAGGGAGGGGAGGTAGACTGCCGCAGGACTAGCGTTTCGACTAGGGAACATACAGAGATAGAGGAGGGAAGGCTGCTGCAGGCTTCGTGTAGCAACTAGCCAGCACACACACAGAGCAAAGAGGGAGAGAGAGGGGAGGAGCCTGAAGCGTTTGTCTTGGCTTGCTTCCTTCTGATGTCACTGTTCAGCTGCTATCATTCAGCTGCTGAGAAGAGAGGGAGAGGGCTACAGAGGGAGAGAGGGAGGGGGCTATGGCGCGAGAGAGGCAGAGGGAGGAAGGGAGAGAGGGGGTGTGGGGGAAGAGGGAAAGGGATCTGCAGAGATTCCGTCACAGGGTCTTGTAATCACTGGGCAGGAAAAAACAATGGACCCAAGAGCCTAGCCTGCTGCTTCTGCAACTGCTGGCTGAGAACAGCTCCAACTGTATGATTGTGTACCAAATGGCGCCCTATTCCCTACATAGTGCACTACTTTTGACAGAAGTGGTTATTATCTGATATGGTCTGTGTCCCTAATGGCTCCCTATTCCCTTTATAGTGCTAGGCAAGTTGCTGAGATCCGACTGCTACTGTTTCTGCTGCTGGGATGGTTCAGAAGGGAGAGGGAGGGAGGGAGAGCTCAGTGCTGTCATTGTATATGTGCTGAAAGCAGAAGGAATGTGATTGTTTGAGCTGCTCTCAGCAGCAGAGACAGATGCCTCTGGATGCTCTGCGTACTGGTCTGAGGGAGACTACAGCAGGCTAGCTCACCCTACTCTCTCTCTCTGTATAGAAGCTAGTTCCCTGTGTATTTCTGTGTCTAGAGCTAGTTCATCTACTACTCTCTGAATGTATAGGCTAGCTCCCTACTTTTCTCTGTATAGAAGCTAGCTCCCTGTGTATTTTTGTGTCTAGAGCTAGTTCATCTACTACTCTCTGAGTGTATAGGCTAGCTCCCTACTTTTCTCTGTGTGTAGAAGCTAGCTCCCTACTTTTCTCTGTGTGTAGAAGCTAGCTCCCTGCGTTTCTCTGTGTAGAAGCTAGCTCCCTGCGATTCTCTGTGTAGAAGCTAGCTCCCTGCGATTCTCTGTGTAGAAGCTAGCTCCCTGCGTTTCTCTGTGTGTAGAAGTGCTCTCTCTGTCTCTCTGTGTGTGTGTGTGTGTGTGTGTGTGTGTGTGTGTGTGTGTGTGTGTGTAGAAGCTATATCCCTACCACCATACTACTGTTATGTACCTACTACTGCTCACAGGCATGCAGAGACAGATATACAGACAGGTGGTCCTCTCAGTGCTACTGTTATTCAGCTCTCCTTTAGGCCAGCTGGGAGTCAGGCAGGAGGCAGTACAGGGGAAGGAACCAGGGAGGAATTTGGGGAGGGACATTTTAAGGCTTCCTCTTTTTACTCCTTCCTCTTTCAGCACCAGAACAACACAACAGAGAGAGGAGCTAACTGGCTGGAGAGTTACACAGAGAAGAGCTCTATGCTTTGTCTACTGTGTCAAGCGACTAATCTCACAGTCTGGTGTGTAAATAAATACTCACCTGAGGAGAGAGAAAATGACAGCCAGGTGGGAGAACAGAAAGATGGGGTAAAGAAGAAGGGAATCCCAGCATTCATTGTGGTCTGTTTGTGAGCAGAGCAGGAGAGCTTTAGGAAAGCTCCAAGGCTCAGCGGTCTGCTGGTCCGCTGCTCCATCACAACAGAACAGAACTGGGCAGAGCAGAGAAGTCCGATTTGAGAGATTAGTTGAATTGACTTGTCTCTGAGGAGAGATTACTGACCGAGCCTCAGTCAAGCCCAGCACATGAAAGATGAGTCCAGACTGAGGGACAGCCTACAGTCCTACACTACAGGCTCTGATGGTGGTGAAGATGTGAAAGGTGAGTAGACGTTTCTCTCTAAGGGAAGACTTGCGTTAGCTCAGCGGACTAACACAGTCTTGTATTCACATTCATTCTCTGGATTAGTTGCATCAGGGCTGTGCTGGTAAAGATGTGAAGGATGAGTCACTAGACATTTCTGTAGAAACAAGGTTGAAGCATAGAAAATAGAGATTGTATAATTCATTAGAGTGGAAATTGGCGTCCTAGCAACATGACTAAAAATGCAGGTCTATGACATCATCCACTCTAGTGAATTGTAGGATAACTATGGGTGTATGTTTCTCACATATCAGGGAGTTTCCCCCTGTCTCTGTATTCCATTCCCTGGATTAGTTTCTATCTAGGTCACTCACAGGCATGGCCTGAAACTGTATAGCATAATATTATCACACGCTACCATATGCCCTTTTTTAACACAATATTTTCTCCAAAATTGGCTGTTTGTGATACAGTATTTCCTGCCCTCAGTGAATACGTTATTTTAGACAGTGTGGACATTGTTCTCTTATCAAGCCTGATTTAAGGCCCACAGATTTAAGGCCAGTTTGTTATTTTGTAGCATACCGCTTTCTATCTCTGGTAACCTGCCATGTTGTATCACCCTGTAATGCTGAGTCCCAAATGACACTCTATTCCCTATATAGTGCACTACACGTGACTCGAGCCCTATGGGCCCTGGTCAAAAGTAGTGCACTGTATATGGAATAGGGTGCCATTTGAGATGCAGGCTATGAATACCTGCTATGAGATCTTTGCAACACAAATGTCAGTGTTATAACATCTCAAAAGTAATTTCAACCTGCTTGTTTTAAACGTGATCTATACATAATCCTAGGTGTTACTGACAAAAATGGATTTGTCTTCATACTTTGCAGAGCAGACAATCATCACTACATAACAGGTTGTATAAGAGTGTACACTTAGAAAAAAGGTTCCAAAAGTGTTCTTCGGCTGTCCCCATAGGAGAACCATTTTGGTTCCAGGTGGAACACTTTTTGGTTCTAGGTAAAACCCTTTTAGGTTCCATGTCGAACCCTTTGCAGAAAGGGTTCTACATGGAACCCTAAAGGGTTCTACTTGCAACTAAAAGGGTCCTCTTATGGGGACAGTCAAAGAACTCTTCGGATGGCACCTTTTGTTTCTAAGAGTGTAGTGAGTCATAAAAGGATTGGCTATTTCATTTTTTTTATCAAAGCTGTCTGAGAGTAGGACATTACTCTTTAACAAGGAGCCTATGACTGCTTCTGCATAAGGACATACTTATTACCAAGCCTAAATATATAAGAATAATAAAATACATCTAGAAGAATAAGACAAGCTTTTACATATGAAGCTAAAATAAAGCATCAAGGTTATGGAACGGGTTGCAGCTAGTGGGCGGATGTGTTGAGGTAGGCATGTGGCTAGTGGGCAGATGTGTTGAGGTAGGCGTGTGGCTAGTGGGCGGATGTGTTGAGGTAGGCGTGTGGCTAGTGGGCGGATGTGTTGAGGTAGGCGTGTGGCTAGTGGGCGGATGTGTTGAGGTAGGCGTGTGGCTAGTGGGCGGATGTGTTGAGGTAGGCGTGTGGCTAGTGGGCGGATGTGTTGAGGTAGGCGTGTGGCTAGTGGGCGGATGTGTTGAGGTAGGCGTGTGGCTAGTGGGCGGATGTGTTGAGGTAGGCGGATGTGTTGAGGTAGGCGTGTGGCTAATGGGCGGATGTGTTGAGGTAGGCGTGTGTTGAGGTACGCGTGTGGCTAGTGGGCGGATGTGTTGAGGTAGGCGTGTGGCTAGTGGGCGGATGTGTTGAGGTAGGCGTGTGGCTAGTGGGCGGATGTGTTGAGGTAGGCGTGTGGCTAGTGGGCGGATGTGTTGAGGTAGGCGTGTGGCTAGTGGCCGGATGTGTTGAGGTAGGCGTGTGGCTAGTGGGCGGATGTGTTGAGGTAGGCGTGTGGCTAGTGGGCGGATGTGTTGAGGTAGGCGTGTGGCTAGTGGGCGGATGTGTTGAGGTAGACGTGTGGCTAGTGGGAACACTGGGCTCTATCACTGGACTGATATGTGGTATAATATTACTGTACAGTAGCACTGGGTCTGATGAAGCTGTGGGTAGGACTGAGGACTGTGGGTAGGCCTGTGGGTAGGACTGAGGACTGTGGGTAGGGCTGAGGACTGTGGGTAGGGCTGAGGACTGTGGGTAGGACTGAGGACTGTGGGTAGGACTGAGGACTGTGGGTAGGGCTGAGGACTGTGGGTAGGGCTGTGGTTAGGGCTGTGGGTAGGGCTGTGGGTAGGGCTGTGGGTAGGGCTGTGGGTAGGACTGAGGGCTGTGGGTAGGGCTGTGGGTAGGACTGAGGGCTGTGGGTAGGGCTGTGGGTGGGACTGAGGGCTGTGGGTAGGACTGAGGGCTGTGGGTAGGACTGAGGACTGTGGGTAGGACTGAGGACTGTGGGTAGGGATGTGGGTAGGACTGTGGGTCGTTGTAGCAGTGGTCTGATAGTAGCAGGCCTTCGTCTCTCCTCTCTGCAGCGTCTATAATAAGGCCTGTCAGTATCAGGACCTCAGAGCGGCACGTGGCTGGTGTCACAATGATCTGCTCCAGGCCGTGCTGTGGTTGTGGCTCAGGCTCTTTTCTGTCCTGCTGTGAGAATTCAATAGGCCTACCCCATAATGTCTCTATGACCTGGCTCTCAGGAACTCTCAGAAGACAAAGACCATACAGCATCTATCAAGTAGTCAACCCAAAACATGTTATATATAGGTTTATAGGGTGTATCTACAGATTGCGAGAGAAACTGCTGCTTGATTGGTGAATGTGAATTGACCATGTTAGAGCAGTATGTCTATGTACAGTTGTCACTAATAGTTACCACTTCATAGCAGTATGTTGTTGGTGATGTAGGGGTTAATCTGTGTTGTACAGCATGTCATCATCACACTGTTAATCTGTGTTCATATAGACAGTACAACATGGCATCTCCACACTGTTAATCTGTGTTCATATAGACCGTACAGCATGGCATCTCCACACTGTTAATCTGTGTTCATATAGACAGTACAGCATGGCATCTCTACGCTGTTAATCTGTGTTCATATAGACAGTACAGCATGGCATCTCTACACTGTTAATCTGGAGTTGACCCACTGATACAAATCATTGTAATGCCAGCTCTGGCTTTATGTGCAGATATCCTATCAACATCATTACTGTCTCTAGGCCCACTTCAAACCACTGATTTTGTCATTTTACTATACCCTAAAAATGTAATGTATAAATCAGAGAAACAAATCCCAAAAATGTAGTTAATGGGTTGCGTCCGAAATGGTACCATATTCCCTACATAGGGCAATAGGACCCCATCAAAAGTAGTGCACTATAAAGGAAATAGGGCACCATTTTGGGCTCAGCCATGTTTTCTTGTTACCTCTGTGACAGCGATCATCAGTCCAGACTTCTATGTTTGTTGTCCTCTGGCCCTGTGGTCCTGTGGTCCTGTAGTCGTAATCACATGGATCCATTTGTCTCCCCAGTCATTAAGTCATGAAGCAGTTCAGTAATATTACCTTAGTTATTACCTCAGTCCCCCTGAAGGAGCTGGAGTCTGTTAGTGGAGAGGAAGACAAAGAGAGGAAGAGGTGACGCGAGAGGGATAATCTGGGGGGGGGGGGGGGGGGGGGGGGGGGGTTGCACACCAAGCGAGGAGTTTCTGTTACGTGTGGCTTATTTGATCGATTAGAAGTTTCGTAATGATTACGTTGTTACGAGTGTACGGAAATAATATGGACTCGTGACATCCTAGCTACTTTAAGAAAAAAAGTACGAAGTGTTTTATATCAAAGTTATGCCTGGTCATCACTAGTTACCACAGTCACAAAGTCACAAATCAAATCGTATTGGTCACATACACATATTTAGCAGATGTTATTGTGGGTGTAGTGAAATGCTTGTGTTCCTAGCTCCAACAGTGCAGTAGTATCTAACAATTTACAACAATACACACATCTAAAAGTAAAATAATGGAATTAAAAAATATATAAATATTAAATCGAGCAATGTTGGAGTGGCATAGACTAAAATACAGTAGAATAGAATACAGTATATACATATGAAATGAGTAAAGCAGTATGTAAACATTATTAAAGTGACTAGTGTTCTGTTATTAAAGTGATTCCAAGTCTATATGCATATAGGGCAGCAACCTCTAAAGTGCAGGGTTGCGTAACCGGGTAGAAGCTGGCTACTGATGGCTATTTAACAATCTGATGGCCTTGAGATTGAAAAACAGCTTCTATCTCTCGGTCCCAGCTTTGATGCACCTGTACTGACCTCGCCTACTGGATGGTAGCGGTGTGAACAGGCAGTGGCCTGGGTGGTTGATGTCCGGGTGCTGTAGATGTCCTGGAGGGCAGGTAGTTTGCCCCCGGTGATGTGTTGGGCAGACCGAACCCCCCTCTGGAAAGCCCTGTGGTTGTGGGCGGCGCAGTTGCCATACCAGGTGATACAGCCTGACAGGATGCTCTCAATTGTGCATCTGTAAAAGTTTGAGGGTTTTAGGGGCCAAAACAAATTTCTTCAGCCTCCTGAGGTTGAAGAGGCGCTGTTGCGCCTTCTTCACTACACTGTCTGTGTGGGTGGACCATTTCAGATCGTCAGTGATGTGTACGCCGATCAACTTGAAGCTTTTCACCTTCTCCACTGTGGTCCCTTCGATGTGGTTAGGGACGTGCTCCCTCTGCTGTTTCCTGAAGTCCATAGTCAGCTCTTTTGTTTTGTTGATGTTGAGTGGGAGGTTATTTTCCTGGCACCACTCCACCAGGGCCTCACCTCCTCCCTGTAGGCTGTCTTGTCATTGTTGGTAAATCAGGCCAACTACTGTTGTGTCGTATGCAAACTTGATGATTGAGTTGGAGGCGTGCATGGCAATGTAGTCATGGGTGAACAGGGAGTACAGGAGGGGGCTGAGCACGCACCCTTGTGGGGCCCCTGTGTTGAGGATCAGCGAAGTGGAGGTGTTGTTACCTACCTTCACCACATGGGGGGTGACCCGTTAGGAAGTCCAGGACTCAGTTGCACAGGGCGGGGTTCAGACCCAGGGCCCCGAGCTTAATGATGAGCTTGGAGGGTACTATGGTGTTGAATGCTGAGCTATAGTCAATGAGCAGCGTTTTTACGTAGGAATTCCTCTTGTCCAGATGGGATAGGATGGTGTGCAGTGCGATGGCGATTGCATCGTCTGTGGATCTATTGGGGCGGTAAGCCTCCTCCCTACTGCCTTCCTGCCATTTTTTTAAGACATTTATTTTCATTGTTAGAGTGGCCAATAGAGTATCTGGTCAATATAATGGATCATCTGTGTTTATAGGGATATGGTTGGATAAACTAGGAGAGCACCCTTGACTTTATCTCCTGATGATGATGATGATGACGTTGTTTCTGGACATCAAGTAATTATTCTATACGATGACATGACGCCATCTTACTCCTGTGAAGCCTTGAAGTGATCGTGATCCTGTTCTCCCTTCCTATGGTCAGGTGGGGCCTCCTCTTTCTCCATAGTTGCACTATGATTTTCTATTAATTCACTCACTCTGTAATGGATTTAAAGGGAATTAACTTGTGTAAGAAAAGCCAATGCTTTCACCAATCCAATGCTTCGACAATCTATGAAGAAAAGTAAGCAAGGATACCCTCTAGGGAAAAGACCCTGAATTCGTAAATCAGCTTGTGTGACAGTGTTCTCACCCGCTCATCTCTCTTTCTTCAGGTGAAGAGGTGCTTGTGCTCCCTCTCCCTGTGAATGTCTGTCGCCATGGCGAAGCGTGAGACGGACAGCACCAGCCCAGTGGTCCGGCAGATAGACAAACAGTTCCTGGTGTGCAGCATCTGTCTGGACCACTACCACAACCCTAAAGTCCTGCCCTGCCTACACACCTTCTGTGAGAAGTAAGTCTCTACCATACACCCTACACCTAACCACTACCACAACCCTGAAGTCCTGCTCTGCCTACACACCTTCTGTGAGAAGTCTCTACCATACACCCTACACCTAACCACTACCACAACCCTGAAGTCCTGCCCTGCCTACACACCTTCTGTGAGAAGTAAGTCTCTACCATACACCCTACACCTAACCACAACCCTGAAGTCCTGCTCTGCCTACACATCTTCTGTGAGAAGTAAGTCTCTACCATACACCCTACACCTAACCACTACCACAACCCTGAAGTCCTGCTGATTGACCACAAGAAGCCCAAACAGATCTAATATTTGACTAAAACATAATCATTTCAAACCTTGCTTACATTAGTATATGATCACATATCTCTCTATTATGCGTGGGAATACTTTGGAACAGATGTCCAAAATTAAAATCACTTGGAGCTGATTTGCTGGTGTTTTTACAGTCTTTTATGTCCAACAATTAAAATAAAAAAACTTTGGGGGGGGGCAAATAAAATCACAGCCAGTTGGGGAACCCTGCCCTGCACCCTAACCACTACCACAACGCTAAAATCCTGCTCTGACTACACACCTTCTGTGAGAAGTAATTTGAATCCTACCTCTCCCTAACCTTAACTACTGGCACAACCCCAAGGTTCTGCTGGGGTCTGGTAGATTTTTGTGCACCGTAGCCTACTGTGTGTAGGAGGAAATGAACTCAAATTAATGGTCTTTGCAAAACTACTTTACCAGATGTATTTCTCACTTATTTTAATCTAAGAAGGAAAATGTATTTCCTGCCCTGCAATAGTGAGTTGTTGAACTAGGTCAGGGCATGAGGTAATGTTTGCGAGAGAGAGAAAGTTCTTGCGGCATAAAGTCATGAGTCATGTATGTGTTACGGCATAAAGTCATGAGTCATGTATGTGTTACGGCATAAAGTCATGAGTCATGTATGTGTTACGGCATAAAGTCATGAGTCATGTATGTGTTACGGCATAAAGTCATGAGTCATGTATGTGTTACGGCATAAAGTCATGAGTCATGTATGTGTTACGGCATAAAGTCATGAGTCATGTATGTGTTATGGCACAAAGTCATGAGTCATGTATGTGTTATGGCATAAAGTCATGAGTCATGTATGTGTTATGGCACAAAGTCATGAGTCATGTATGTGTTACGGCATAAAGTCATGAGTCATGTATGTGTTATGGCACAAAGTCATGTGTTATGGCATAAAGTCATGTATGTGTTATGGCATAAAGTCATGAGTCATGTATGTGTTATGGCATAAAGTCAGGGAGGGTACTGGTACTGCATGCCATAGATTTCCTTATCAGCTTGGCTTCCCAGTGACTTAAGGTGACAGGCAGTCTCCCCAGGCCTGGTGGAGGGAGAGCAGGGTGCATTCTCCTGAGGGTGTCACGCTACTGCTGCTTCACCCATCTCACCAGATATTCACATGGGGAGGAGGGGCCACAAGCACCTTTCAGCTGGAGAGAGAGAGAGAGGGAGCGAGAAAGAGACTGGGAGAGATGGAGGAAGAGAGAAGGAGAGAGAGAGAGAGAGAGAAGGGAGAACACAGAGGAGCAGTGAGCATTCTCTTGATGGTGGCCCAGTCCACAGTGGTGCTGCCAGCTAGCAGCTCTCTCCACCCCAGCTACTCTCACTTGACAGGAATGCTCTCATCAGCACTCTCCATATTGCCTGACACAGCTCACTGACATCTGCCCTGTCCTCTGCCCTGACTGTTCTGTTCACATCATCTTCTGGACAGGGCTGCAATGTTGTAAGCTCCTTGACTTGACCCGTTGTATTGGTGCCAATTGGTGAAAGGGTTGACATTTGTCTAAATGTGATGAGCACCATTAACTTGACATGGTTTATAACAAGATATCCCTGTTGTTCTCTCCTGTCTTTTCCAGATGCCTACAGAACTACATCCCCCCTCAGTCTCTGACATTATCGTGTCCAGTGTGTCGTCAGACGTCCATCCTGCCAGAGAAGGGCGTGGCCGCGCTGCAGAACAACTTCTTCATAACCAACCTGATGGAGGTGCTGCAGAGGGACCCAGAGTGTTCTCCTCCAGAGGCCTGTAGTGTGCTGGAGTCAGTCAGTGCTGCTGCCGCCTGCCAGCCGCTCTCCTGCCCCAACCACGAGGGCAAGGTAGGCTTCTATTACCCCTCTACTGCCCCATCTACCCCTCTACTGCCCCTCTGCTGCAACTCTCCTGCCCCAACAAAGTGGGAAAGGTAGGCTTCAGTCTGGCATCTAATACATTGGCGTCGCTGACTGTTAGAGTGAAAACAACTGATTTTAGATCAGTACCTGTATCCACAAAGCATTTCAGAGTAGGAGGGCTGATCTAGAATCTGTCCATATAATCTGATTGGTGAGTCATCATGTGTGTTGAGCTGTGCTCTGTGTTGCTCCCCTCCGCCCCCTGCAGGTGATGGAGTTCTACTGCGAGTCGTGTGAGACTGCCATGTGTCTGGAGTGTACTGAGGGAGAGCACAGAGAACATGTGACTGTCCCTCTGAGAGATGTCTTGGAGCAACAGAAAGCAGCCCTGAAGACCCAGCTGGACGCCATACGCAACAGGTACTGGATTGTAAACCGGTCTATACTGCTCTGTCTGTAATGAGGGAAGGTTTTAGGGTAATTAAAGCCCTATTCTGAGTTAATTGATCACTGTGTACACACTGGATAAGTCTTTGGTATGTGCAATGATAAAGTACCAGAGTGCAGTTTTCCAGTCTCTGGGTTTCAGCTTCTAATGGAGGACTGAAGGTCGATGGAAATTGGCACACACATTTAGTTAGTTCCTCTGTTCATGCCTGTTGGTTACTTGATCTGACAGTGGGAAGTTGTGACAGTATATGGTTTCCTCTTCCTGTCCCAGGCTTCCCCAGCTGAGGGCTGCTATAGAGCTGGTAGGGGAGATCTCCAAGCAGCTGACTGACAGGAAGAACGAGGCGGTGACAGAGATCAGCAGTACCTTTGAGGAGCTAGAGAGGGCGCTACACCTCAGGAAGACCACCCTCATCACTGACCTGGAGAACATCTGCTGCACCAAGCAGAAGGTACCTGCAACCGGATTAGGTCTGCTGTTCCAAATGACACCCTATTTCCTATTTAGTGCACTACTATTGACCAGGGCCTATAAGGTTCTGATCAAAAGTAGGGCACTGTATAAGGAATAGGGGGTCATTTGGGACACATTGATGGTCTACCTCTCTCTTACTTCTGTGAATGACTATCTCTCGACTCTCTCTCTCGGTCTTACCTCTTTTCTCCCTCTCTCTTCACTCTGTTTCTGACTACCTACCTACCATTCTCTCTCTCCTCTCCTCCCTGACTCTTACTATCTCTCCCCTCCTCCCTGTCTCCAACTATCCCTCCTTCCTCTCCTCCCTCTCTTAGCATCTCTCCTCTTCTCTCTGTCTGTAGGTGCTCCAGGCCCAGCTCTCCTCTCTCCTGCAGGGTAAGGACAACATCCAGAGCTGCAGTAGTTTTACAGAGCAGGCTCTTAGCCATGGCAGTGCTACAGAGGTTCTGCTGGTCCAGAAACAGATGGGAGAGAGGGTCAGCGCCCTGGCCCGACACACCTACCCAGAACAGGTTTGTTTGTTTGTTTGTTTCACATATATACATAGCCTATATAATCATTGTATATGTCCCAAATGGGCCCCGGTCAAATGTAGTGCACTATATAGGGAATAGGTTGCCATTCGGGACGAAGCCATAAGGATGCTGGTTAAACGTAACAAGCCTTCCCTTGCCCCCTCCCAGCCCCATGAGAACAGCCATCTTGACTGCCAGGTGGAGACAGAGGGTCTTCGTCGTTCCATCCAGAATCTGGGTGTGCTCATCACCACAGGAGCCGTAGGCCACACCTCCGTCGCCACGGGAGAGGGACTACGCCACACCCTGGTTGGCCAGCACACCACCGTCACCGTGACGACCAAGGACAAGGACAGTGAGCTGGTGAAGACGGGCAACGCGGCGCTGCGGGCCGAGATCGTGTCGATGGACGGGGCGGTAACCACGGAGACAGAGGTGGTGGATAATAAGAATGGGACGTATGAGGTGAGGATAATTGTACTTTGTGTATGACATTGTAACTTGCAATATATGTATTGTGTAATGTATGTATCGTACAGTTGAAGTCGTACGTTTACATACACTTAGGTTGGAGTCATTAACTCATTTTTCAACCACTCCACACATTTCTTGTTAACAAACTCTAGTTTTGGCAAGTCGGTTAGGACATCTACTTTGTGCATGACACAAGTAATTTTTCCAACAATTGTTTACAGATAGATAATTTCACTTATAATTCACTGTATCACAAAAAAAATCCTGAAAATGATGTCACGGCTTTAGAAGCTTCTGATAGGCTAATTGACATCATTTGAGTCAACTGGAGTTGTACCTGTGGATGTATTTCAAGGCCTACCTTCAAACTCAGTGCCTCTTTGCTTGACATCATGGGAAAATCAAAAGAAATCAGCCAAGACATCAGAAAAACAATTGTAGACCTCCACAAGTCTGGTTCATCCTTGGGAGCAATTTCCAAACGCCTGAAGGTACCACGTTCATCTGTACAAACAATAGAACGCAAATATAAACACCATGGGACCACGCAGCCGTCATACCGCTCAGGAAGGAGACGCGTTCTGTCTCCTAGAGATGAACGTACTTTGGTGTGAAAAGTGCAAATCAATCCCAGAACAACAGCAAAGGACCTTGTGAAGATGCTGGAGGAAACAGGTACAAAAGTATCTATATACACAGTAAAACGAGTCCTATATCGACATAACCTGAAAGGCCGCTCAGCAAGGAAGAAGCCACTGCTCCAAAACCACCATAACAAAGCCAGACTACGGTTTGCAACTGCACATGGGGACAAAGATTGTACTTTTTGGAGAAATGTTCTCTGGTCTGATGAAACAAAAATTGAACTGTTTGGCCATAATGACCATCGTTATGTTTGGAGGAAAAAGGGGGGCGCTTGCAAGCCGAAGAACACCATCCCAACTGTGAAGCACGGGGTGGCAGCATCATGTTGTGGTGGTGCTTTGCTGCAGGAGGGACTGGTGCACTTCAAAAAATAGATGGCATCATGAGGAAGGAAAATTATGTGGATATATTGAAGCAACATCTCAAGACTATCAGTCAGGAAGTTAAAGCTTGGTAGCAAATGGGTTTTCCAAATGGACAATGACCCCAAGCATACTTCCAAAGTTGTGGCAAAATGGCTTAAGGACAACAAAGTCAAGGTATTGCAGTGGCACCACAAAGCCCTGACCTCAATCCCATAGAACATTTGTGGGCAGAACTGAAAAAGCATGTGCGAGCAAGGAGGCCTACAAACCTGACTCAGTTACACCAGCTCTGTCAGGAGGAATGGGCCAAAATTCACCCAACTTATTGTAGGGTGCTTGTGGAAGGCTACCCGAAACATTTGACCCAAGTTAAACAATTTAAAGGCAATGCTACCAAATACTAATTGAGTGTATGTAAACTTCTGACCCACTGGGAATGTGATGAAAGAAATAAAAGCTCAAATAAATCGTTCTCTCTACTATTATTCTGACATTTCACATTCTTAAAAAAATGTGGTGATCCTAACTGACCGCAAACAGGGATTTTTACTAGGATTAAATGTCAGGAATTGTGAAACTGAGTTTAAATGTATTTGGCTAAGGTGTATGTAAACTTCTGATTTCAACTGTATGTATTGTGTCAATTGTTTAATGTACAGTTTTTATTTTGTATACAGCAGGACTATGTTCCCCTGGAGGTGCCTGATAAGTTTCTGTTCCATAATATTCTGCAGGTGGGCTATACCATGCGCTCTGAGGGGGAGTTCTCCTTCTCTCTCCTCCTGTACGACCAGCCGGTCAGGGGCAGTCCGTTCCGGCTGCGTGCGGTCAAGCCCTCAGACGTCCTGCAGTCTCCAGACGATGTGAAGAGGAGGGTGAAGAGTCCTAGTGGAACGGGGGGCCACATCAGACAGAAGGCTGTGAGGAGACCCTCCAGTATGTACAGCACCACCAAGAAGAAGGAGAACCCCATCGAGGATGAACTCATCTACAGAGTCGGTGGGTGATGATCATAGAGACATGTAATCCCTATCAATATTAGTCTAACTCTGTGGTACAGTTGCTCATATTGACTTTTTAGTCATTTAGGTGATTATCTTATGAGTTAAAAGAAGTGGATTTAACTAAAGTAGGTAAGACAATAAGTCATATTGCAAGTAAAAACAGCTTTCTTTGCTACGCTCTTTGATAATCAGTTAAAAAGCCTGCCTGGTACAAAACAAGCCATGGGGAAAGAAGGGAATGCTAACACTGGTTCAATGCTCCTATCATTTTTTAAAGCACTATTACTGATGAATACATTCACATTGACTGGTTATTTTACTCTTGTATCCAGAGGCAGTGCATGCAACTGAAGTTGGTACAGTAAGACCACATAATAGCTCTCTTAGTTTTCTCAAAGTGCAGACTGCAGGGTATAGACAATGCTGTGGGAAATACTCACACTTTGTTTCACTGCTCCCAGCAATCTTACTGATGAAGATCTTTTGAGGTCTCTGTGATAACTCGTAACTCTGCTATTTAGCCCTTGGGTCCATGGACACAGACTCTGTGTTCTTATTCTATGTGTGATGGTTTGACTCAGGCTTCTTACTGGATGTGTGTATTTGACAGGAACCAGAGGGAGAGATAAAGCAGAGTTTACAAACCTCCAGGGAATCTCCACCTCCAGCAACGGACGCATCGTAGTGGCTGACAGCAACAACCAGTGTATACAGGTGAGACTACAACCATACAACCAGTGTATACAGGAGAGACTACAACCATACAACCAGTGTATACAGGAGAGACTACAACCATACAACCAGTGTATACAGGTGAGACTACAACCATACAACCAGTGTATACAGGTGAGACTACAACCAGTGTATACAGGAGAGACTACAACCATACAACCAGTGTATACAGGAGAGACTACAACCATACAACCAGTGTATACAGGTGAGACTACAACCATACAACCAGTGTATACAGGTGAGACTACAACCAGTGTATACAGGTGAGACTACAACCAGTGTATACAGGTGAGACTACAACCATACAACCAGTGTATACAGGTGAGACTACAACCATACAACCAGTGTATACAGGTGAGACTACAACCATACAACCAGTGTATACAGGTGAGACTACAACCATACAACCAGTGTATACAGGTGAGACTACAACCATACAACCAGTGTATACAGGTGAGACTACAACCATACAACCAGTGTATACAGGTGAGACTACAACCATACAACCAGTGTATACAGGTGAGACTACAACCATACAACCAGTGTATACAGGTGAGACTACAACCATACAACCAGTGTATACAGGTGAGACTACAACCATACAACCAGTGTATACAGGTGAGACTACAACCAGTGTATACAGGTGAGACTACAACCATACAACCAGTGTATACAGGTGAGACTACAACCAGTGAGAGAAAGGTAACCATGTGTATAAGTGAGAGCGTGCAGAGTGGAATGAGTGTAGAAATTCATGGATGCAAAGCAGGAAATGTATTAGGTTAAGGCTAAAGTTTCAATCAAAGTATCACAGGTCAAACACATATTTCAGAGCAAATCTCAAATGCCACCTTGTTCCTTATTGTCCCTTTAGAAAAAGGTTATTTCAAATCCAAATCTGTTTCTGAGTGTTGTTGTTGTTGCGGTATTCTTATCCAGGTGTTCTCAAACGATGGGGCATTCAAGCTGAGGTTTGGGGTCAGGGGTCGGTCGCCGGGGCAACTGCAGCGCCCAACGGGGGTCACCGTGGATATGAACGGTGACATCATCGTGGCCGACTACGACAACCGCTGGGTCAGCATCTTCTCCTCTGACGGAAAGTTCAAGGTGAGAGGTCATCAGGTCACTCTAGGAGACTGGTCTTGAGAAAGACCTCGAGCTGAAACGTCAACATTAAACAGTCTCTACTATATCCCCTCTCCTTGTATGTTCTATACATACCGGATGCACTGAGCTTTCCCATAGCTGCCTCTTTGATTTGCACATCAGATCAGACTCATCACAATTCACATCTCTCCCTGTCCATCCCTCTGACCCTCCATTCTCTCCTTCGCTCCCTGACAGAGTAAGATCGGTGCAGGTCGTCTGATGGGCCCTAAGGGCGTGGCGGTGGACAGGAATGGACACATCATCACCGTGGACAACAAGGCCTGCTGTGTGTTCATCTTTCAGGCCAATGGGAAGCTGGTCACCAAGTTTGGAGCCAGGGGGACGTCAGACAGACAGTTCACAGGTAGGGGAGACACTCCTTGCTTGATCTATCTGTGGGTTTGCAGTTTTGGGACTTATTCCACTGTTTGTCACTAGTTTTGGAACAATTCCTGTTCGATTTAACCAGGCAAACCAAAAGAAGCACCGTGAAAGTATTTGACATGTACAGTATACTGTATTTGCACCAGGTCTGGGCACAGCTAGCACTGAGCAACGACACAGACCCATGTACTATACGTAATATATGCACTGAGCTGTCCCTTTGATTTGCACCTCAGACAGTTTGCAGGTACTGGGGGGAAAATCTTGTATTCTCCTTGTTTTCACTCTTTGGTCAATGTGATTCTCTTCCGTTTCTATAATCTTCCAATGATATGGTTCCACTAGCTACATGGAGAAACCTGTCACTCGTTTCAATCTCATCTCTGACTTTGACCTTTTTATTGTTTATTTTTTAGAAAAAAGTGGTACAAGCATTTCACTGGAACCAAAGCTGAGTAAATCTGGCCCTGCGTTCAGTAAGTATTGATGTATTGTATAGCAGTCTCTTCATGATACAACTGCCCATTGCCGTGTCTTACATTGTACATTGCTTGATGTTTCCCTTTGTGGCTAGTGTTTCCACAGTCCTGTTGTGTACAATGTCCTAAAATAGTCTGGAACTTCCTCTACTGCACTGTTATGTTGATGACTCATCTTCTCTCTCCTTCTCCCCCTCCTTCCCTACCCTACCCTAGGTCCCCACTTTGTGGCGATCAACAACAAAAATGAGATTGTGGTAACAGACTTCCACAATCATTCAGTGAAGGTACACCTCACTATTCTCTCTTTGTGTGTGTGTGTGGTGTGTGTGTGTGTGTGTGTGTGTTACTGTAGTCATATCAGGTTGGTTTAAAATGCCTTGACTTCAGGCCTTCAGTGTTCTGTTGTTGCAGCTTTATGTCACTCCCTCACTGCCATCCTGTAGTTACTGTACGTCACTGTGCCACAGGAAAATGTTCCACTCCCACTGTTGGCTATCTGATGTCAGTTTGAATCATTTCAAATGAAAGGAGTAGAAATCGCCGTTATAGTCAATGTTGGATGTGTGTAGTAGACTACATCTGAACTGTTTAGGTTAGGGTTGTGGTTTAAAGTTGTGCTTGAGGCTAGGATTAGGGTTGAACCGGGATGTGGACATGAAGCTAGGGTTGAGATTGAGGTTAGAGTTAGGGTTGTACCTGGATGTGGGCATGAAGCTATGGTTGAGGTTAGAGTTGAACCTGGATGTGGGCATGAAGCTATGGTTGAGGTTGAGGTTAGAGTTGAACCTGGATGTGGACATGAAGCTATGGTTGAGGTTAGAGTTGAACCTGGATGTGGGCATGAAGCTATGGTTGAGGTTGAGGTTAGAGTTGAACCTGGATGTGGACATGAAGCTATGGTTGAGGTTAGAGTTGAACCTGGATGTGGACATGAAGCTAGGGTTGTTAGAGTTGAACCTGGATGTGGACATGAAGCTATGGTTGAGGTTAGAGTTGAACCTGGATGTGGACATGAAGCTAGGGTTGTTAGAGTTGAACCTGGATGTGGACATGAAGCTATGGTTGAGGTTAGAGTTTAACCTGGATGTGGACATGAAGCTAGGGTTGAGGTTGAGGTTAGAGTTGAACCTGGATGTGGACATGAAGCTAGGGTTGAGGTTAGAGTTGAACCTGGATCTGGGCATGAAGCTATGGTTGAGGTTAGAGTTGAACCTGGATGTGGACATGAAGCTAGGGTTGAGGTTAGAGTTGAACCTGGATGTGGACATGAAGCTATGGTTGAGGTTCGGACACACTACTTCTGAACAGTTTGAATCCCTTCCCTAATAGGTGTACAGTGCAGACGGGGAGTTCCTGTTTAAGTTTGGTTCCCATGGCGAGGGGAACGGACAGTTCAACGCCCCAACCGGCGTTGCCGTGGACGCCAACGGGAACATCATCGTTGCCGACTGGGGGAACAGCAGAATACAGGTCAGTTAATGATGATCTTGATGACAAGGTCAACAAGCAGCCTTAGTCATTATTTTTTGTTTGCCCTTTTGCGTTAGATCAAAAGTAATGTAACTTATTATGAGTACAGCTGACCCTGACCTTGTTTTTGTGTTGTCCTGCAGGTGTTTGATAGTTCCGGGTCGTTCCTGTCCTACATCAACACCACAGCAGACCCTCTCTATGGTCCACAGGGCCTGTCTCTCACCTCTGATGGACATGTGGCTGTGGCTGATTCTGGCAACCACTGCTTCAAGGTTTACCGCTACCTGCAGTAGCCATTGCTTTAGGGAAGGTCTGTTGCAGGCCAACCACTACCAGGGTGCGTCCCAAATGGCCCCCTATTCCCTTCATAGTGCACTACTTATTACCATAAACCCACAGGACTCTGGTCAAAAGTAGTGCACTATGTAGGGAATAGGTTGTCATTTGGGATGTACCCCAGATCCGGGCCGGACAGACAAACCAATCACAGCCTGACCTGGGTCCCAAAAATAGGTCAAATACTTGAAAGTATTTGAGATGTGCTTGATTTATCTATTTATTTGAGTTTGCACTTTTGGGACTGTTTCAGGCAAACCAAATCAAGTGCAGCGCTTGAAGTATTGGAAAGCATTTGATCTAATGTATGTATTTTTGCCCCCAGGTCAGAGCACATGTGCTAGCACTGAGCAACGACACAAACCAATGTACTATACATAATATACAGGTGCAATGATCTTTCCCATAGCTGTCCCTTTGATTTGCACATCTGATCAGATCCACATCATTCAGTTAGACTTCTCTGAACCCCCCAACATCATGAAGTAACAATATAACCCCAGTTGACTCCTCCCTGTGGTGTGTTACGGAGTTACTTTGTCCCAAATGGCACCCTATTCCTTATGTAGTGCACTCCTTTTGACCAGTGCACTATGTAGGGAATAGGGTGCCATTTGGGATGCATCCTGTGTGTGTAGAGTGTATTTACCTCTTTGTTCGGTCATTGATGTAAAACTATGAGGAGGTATGAAGTGTGTATATACTGTAACTGATATGAGACCACACCTCGTTCAGATCAGTGATAGATTGAAGTATAATAGAGCCATGTTGTGAAGAAGCTGGTCCCAATGCATGAAGTTGTATCATTACCTTGTCAGCTCAGACAGGATGACATAACAGTGGAGTTTATGAACTCATCAGTTGTTTCTTCTCCATGATAAGTGCAATGAACAATGTGCTTACAGTGAAACCAACCAACGCAAAAGCTTTTGAAACTATTTCTTTTTCAGTTATCTAAGAACAAACTGACTTAACCTAAAGCCATCTCGCATATAAAAGGTCATCACCACCTGTGCATTGATTTGCTGTATGTACTGTAGAATGGATCATTATGCAGCTTTATCTGTGCTTTGATTTAAAAACATTTCTTTTGGTTATTCCGAGAACAGCAGTCTAGCATTCCAGCGTTTCTAACTAAGTATGGCAGCTGTCCTAAAGTGTGCTTTTTAAACCAGGAGTCCAGCTGGAGAAGAGATGTCATGATTAATGCATATGTGAGCAGCACAATTATTATAAACTTTTGAAAAAGTACAAAAATGAAAAATGGAATTGCTAATTTATTTTATACACTAGCTCAGCATTTACAAATTATTTTTCTAATTTGTTTTATTTGTATTTTTTTTTAATTCACGCCTTTGTCATTTGTCTCCATATACAGAAAAAAAACCTAGCCAATTGAGGGGATTTTTCAGAGTAGAACAAACAGTGCAGATTTAGAATTTGTAAGATTTGATTTGCCAAAAAATAAATAGTCGGTTTTGAAATCCAGTACCCATGATTATATTACTTAGTGTTATTGAACATGCAAAACTACATTAGTTATTTGACTAACTTCTGGTTTTCAATCTTAAATAAACACAGTCAACAGAATTACTGTTTATATAGTTTGTCTTCAGAAGCTGAAACCACAGTGTGAATGTTTCACAGCTTCAGCATGTTAAAGGACTAGAGCTATGTTTCATTGCCTTGTTATCACAGTTCATTACCAGGTTATAGCATTTCATTACTGGGTTAAAAGTTCATTACCAACTTAACTATTGTCCTGAGGGAAACATTTGCATTTGACGAGCTACAGTGGAACACCCCCTAGTGTTCATCACTGTAACAACACAACACCTTTGGTGCCACAACAGAGTCCCTATAACCTCTGACGTCATGAAGCCAAACAGCAGCCAGACAGACTGTAGCCAATCACAGGTTATTTTATTAAGGAGTATTAGACACATCATCACTATCTGTAACTTTGTTTCAACAATATGTCTCTCAATCTTCTTTCTCTGTGAATATGCACTGATAATAAAAGCACATGGTTTATGGAGATACTGAGTGTGCTTTCTGCTTTCCTCTATACAAAAAAATATATCCTTCTCTGTATCAGACTCTCTCTGTTGATGTCCAGGACAGTTATCCTGGGTCACGTGACATTCAGGAAGCACACCTTTCTGAACAGTTTCAGATAGAAATGTATTGCATAGAGCCAACATATTTCCCTATTCTCAATGGCAGAGAAACATGTCTGTTCTATATCATTTATTTCTATCTGGACGTTCACTGAAGGCAACCGTGGTTTAGATTGAACACTGGTTGAGCTCGTAATCTACCATGAAGTCCTTGAGCATGTTGCAGGCTTTACGGTTCTTAGTAACTTTACACTTCCTCTCCTCTGGAATCTCCTCCAACCACATCGCATTATCCAGGACATAGACAGGCCTACAGAAGACAACATTTAGTTATACAGGCCTACAGAAGACAGCATTTAGTTATACGGGCATGGGTAGGAGAACATTTAGTTATACAGGCCTACAGAAGACAGCATTTAGTTATACGGGCATGGGTAGGACAGCATTTAGTTATAGGGGCCTGGGTAGGACAACATTTAGTTATAGGTGCCTGGGGTGGACAGCATTTAGTTATACGGGCCTGGGTAGGACAGCATTTAGTTATACGGGCATGGGTAGGACAGCATTTAGTTATAGGGGCATGGGTAGGACAACATTTAGTTATAGGGGCATGGGGTGGACAACATTTAGTTATACAGGCCTGGGGTGGACAGCATTTAGTTATACGGGCCTGGGGCATGGGTAGGACAGCATTTAGTTATAGGGGCATGGGTAGGACAACATTTAGTTATAGGGGCATGGGTAGGACAACATTTAGTTATAGGGGCCTGGGGTGGACAATATTTAGTTATAGGAGCCTGGGGTGGACAACATTTAGTTATAGGGGCCTGAGGTAGACAACATTTAGTTATAGGGGCCTGGGGTGGACAACATTTAGTTATACGGGCATGGGTAGGACAACATTTAGTTACAGGGGCCTGGGGTGGACAACATTTAGTTATACGGGCATGGGTAGGACAACATTTAGTTACAGGGGCCTGGGGTGGACAACATTTAGTTATACGGGCATGGGTAGGACAACATTTAGTTATAGGGGCATGGGTAGGCCAACATTTAGTTATACGGGCATGGGTAGGCAAACATTTAGTTATAGGGGCATGGGTAGGACAACATTTAGTTATAGGGGCATGGGGTGGACAACATTTAGTTATACAGGCATGGGGTGGACAGCATTTAGTTATACGGGCATGGGTAGGACAACATTTAGTTATAGGGGCATGGGGTGGACAACATTTAGTTATACAGGCCTGGGGTGGACAGCATTTAGTTTTACAGGCCTGGGTAGGACAACATTTAGTTATAGGGGCCTGGGGTGGACAACATTTAGTTATACGGGCATGGGTAGGACAACATTTAGTTATAGGGGCATGGGTAGGACAACATTTAGTTATAGGGGCATGGGGTGGACAACATTTAGTTATACAGGCCTGGGGTGGACAGCATTTAGTTATACGGGCCTGGGGCATGGGTAGGACAGCATTTAGTTATAGGGGCATGGGTAGAACAACATTTAGTTACAGGGGCCTGGGGTGGACAACATTTAGTTATACGGGCATGGGTAGGCCAACATTTAGTTATAGGGCATGGGTAGGACAACAATTAGTTATAGGGGCATGGGTAGGACAGCATTTAGTTATACGGGCATGGGTAGGAAAACATTTAGTTATAGGGGCATGGGTAGGACAACATTTAGTTATACGGGCATGGGTAGGACAACATTTAGTTATAGGGGCCTGGGGTGGACAGCATTTAGTTATACGGGCTTGGGTAGGACAACATTTAGTTATAGGGGCCTGGGTAGGACAGCATTTAGTTATACGGGCTTGGGTAGGACAGCATTTATTTATAGGGGCCTGGGTAGGACAACATTTAGTTATAGGGGCATGGGTAGGACAACATTTAGTTATACGGGCATGGGTAGGACAACATTTAGTTATACGGGCATGGGTAGGACAACATTTAGTTATACGGGCATGGGTAGGACAACATTTAGTCATACGGGCATGGGTAGGACAACATTTAGTTATACGGGCATGGGTAGGACAACAATTAGTTATACGGGCATGGGTAGGACCACATTTAGTTATAGGGGCATGGGTAGGACAACATTTAGTTATACGGGCATGGGTAGGACAACATTTAGTTATAGGGGCATGGGTAGGACAACATTTAGTTATAGGGGCCTGGGGTGGACAACATTTAGTTATACAGGCCTGGGGTGGACAGCATTTAGTTATACGGGCCTGGGGCATGGGTAGGACAGCATTTAGTTATACAGGCCTGGGGTGGACAGCATTTAGTTATACGGGCATGGGTAGGACAGCATTTATTTATAGGGGCCTGGGTAGGACAACATTTAGTTATAGGGGCATGGGTAGGACAACATTTAGTTATAGGGGCCTGGGGTGGACAGCATTTAGTTATACGGGCTTGGGTAGGACAACATTTAGTTATAGGGGCCTGGGTAGGACAGCATTTAGTTATACGGGCTTGGGTAGGACAGCATTTATTTATAGGGGCCTGGGTAGGACAACATTTAGTTATACGGGCATGGGTAGGACAACATTTAGTTATACGGGCATGGGTAGGACAACATTTAGTCATACGGGCATGGGTAGGACAACATTTAGTTATACGGGCATGGGTAGGTCAACATTTAGTTATAGGGGCCTGGGGTGGACAACATTTAGTTATAGGGGCCTGGGGTGGACAACATTTAGTTATAGGGGCCTGAGGTGGACAACATTTAGTTATAGGGGCCTGGGGTGGACAACATTTAGTTAAAGGGGCCTGAGGTGGACAACATTTAGTTAAAGGGGCCTGAGGTGGACAACATTTAGTTATACGGGCATGGGTAGAACAACATTTAGTTATAGGGGCCTGGGGAGGTGGACAACATTTAGTTATACGGGCATGGGTAGAACAACATTTAGTTATAAGGGCCTGGGGAGGACAACATTTAGTTATAGGGGCCTGAGGTGGACAACATTTAGTTATAGGGGCCTGGGGTGGACAACATTTAGTTATAGGGGCCTGGGGTGGACAACATTTAGTTATAGGGGCCTGGGGTGGACAACATTTAGTTATAGGGGCCTGGGGTGGACAACATTTAGTTAAAGGGGCCTGAGGTAGACAACATTGGAGTCTCTCACTCAAACTGCACTGGAATAATCTCCTATTCTACACTGTACATATACTTTACATTTCCCAATATAGAAATCACAATCTATGGCCCAAATAGTGAAACTTTAACAGTATCTCAATTCAAAGATATCCTCTGTGCTGTCTTTTTTACCTGATGATTCCATGTATTATATCAACACTGTCTTACAATATATTGACTCACATAGTTAATTGAAAAGGAAGACAGGGTGCCATTTGGGACACAATCAGTGGAAGCAGCTGAGGGGAGGACGGCTCATAATAATGGCTGGAAAGAAACCATAGAAGCCATATGTTTGATACCATTCCATTAATTCTGCTCCAGCCATTACCACGAGCCCGTCCTCACCAATTAAGGTGCCACCAACCTCCTGTGCACCCTATTCCATAAACAGTGCACTACTTTTGACTCTGGCCGTAACCCCACTCTCTGAGGGTGTCTCAGGGGGAGTTGGGATATGCAAAAAAACTCATTTCCAAACTAATTTCTTACACACTTGTACATGTGAAATATCACAAATATAATAACACTCAACTAATTATTATTATTTTTATAACATGGTGCACTACTTTGACCAGAGCCCTATGAACCCTGGTTAAAAGTAGTGCACTATATAGGGAATAGGGTGCCATTTGGGACACACTCCATAACTTACTTCCCATTGTGGTCAGTGGTGTCAGAGATGGTCCCATCTCTCCCCATGATCAGGTAGTTACTGTCAGTCTTCATGTCAAACTCATCACAGGCTTTACGTTTGAGCATGTCTCTCACTGCTCCAGTCTGCATCACATCTTTACCTGGCATAGCAGAGAACCAGCACAACAATAATGTAAAGGAAATTATACTTCCAAGAGAATGTGTGCGTATCAAATGGCACGCTTTTCTCTATAAAGTGTACTACTTTTGACCAGGGCCCTTCCAAAGTAGTGCACCATAGGAAATAGGGTGCCATTTGGGATGCACATTGTAACATTGTGAAGACCTGTAGAGCAGAGCACTCACCTGTCTGTAGGATTTTGGTCAGTATTGTGGTATAATGTTTAAAAACTCCGTCATCGGATGAGTTGACAATCTTGACGACGTAAACTGTCAGAAGGACAACAAGATGGTGTTAGTACCGACTACAGCACATTAGAAAAATATATATAATTTGGGTTAGCGGTATAAACTCACCGTAATTCGCAACAGGAGAGAAACAAGCAAAGCTTCTGCGAGTCTCTTTCTCCATTTGTTTACTGTAAGTGACTTTCTTCTTTGGGCAGTCACCTGACACAAAGCACATAAAATACATACACAATAGTTGACAATATAAATTATATACTGTGAACTAAATATATATTCTGTCCTGAAAATACTAGCTGTATGGAGTGCACATACCCTCTGCACAGGAGCAGACATTGTCCTGACAGATCTTGGAGATCATGTTGCTCTTCTGCGGTGCGCTGTAGAACACAGTGCATCTCCTCTCTGTAGGGACATAGTTCAGCATTAGTTACTCAGACAATGGCTGTGTCCCATATGGCATCCTATTCCCTTTATTGTGCACTACATTTGACCAGGGCCTAAAGCCTCACCAGGCTGCACAGCCCCATGGAACTTCCAGATACCTTACCACCATAGACATGACATACCCTAAACTAAAGATGGTGGTATACCTGGGTTGTAGTAGTCATAGACCTCAGCAGCAGCAGGCTGCACCAGGCCCATGGGACTGATCTGTTTGGCCCGGAACATTACACACTGTGGTTCCTCTGTGATCTGGAATACATAGCGATAATACAACGTCAAGAGGCAAGAGAGGACAGCACTGGCGAGAACACGAGGTCTCAATTTATATGAGTTGTACAGTAGTCATAGCTGATACTCATTAACGTCATGGCTTTGGATACAAGAGGTCTTACCTCAGCGAAGTAGAGGAACACTTTATTTGGGGCGATGTCATAATGGTCAATGTACTTCTCAGTACCCTTCACATTCTAGAGGAGAGGAAAATAAAAAGATGTGAAATTCCATAGTCTGACTGACAACATGTCACTAGTCAGGTTTCTATTGACCTAGGTTTATTAGACAAAAGTAATGTCGCCCCCGATATGATGATGGAAACTGTGTTTTTAGAAGAAATTACATTTGCCAAATCATTTTGATGGTGCACGGGACACGTGATTTCACCGCGTAAATGTAAAGCTATTTATATACAAATATTCTTTCTTTGCAGGACAAGGATGGTCCTGACTTTCAAGAATGCCTGAATTGCTTTTCCGATTGGCTGGCAAGTTTCACCATCCAATTATGTCCGATCTACAGGAGTGCAAGGTTCACCATGTCACGGACCGTGGCGATACATTGGCACAGGAGAATTATTAGAATATGGCAAATCTTTTTTCATTATTGCATTCTATCCATACTGGCTTTCGCAGGCTACCTGAGACATGAAACAGATAGGTGGGAGGGCATACAGGCTGTTGCCATATTTATTATTGTACAATTTGCCTAAATGGGTAATAGAAACACTTCATCCACTACATTTAATTCGTTTAGCTGTGGCGTCATTAACTCAAGCTGTTTTTATAGACACAATAAACGCACCCTAGCAGGCAATTGTCTGATATATTTTATTGTTAGTGAAGTTAATGGAAACAGCTAAGTTAATGGAAACAGCTAAGTTAATGGAAACAGCTAAGTTAATGGAAACAGCTAAGTTAATGGAAAAAGCTAAGTTAATGGAAACAGCTAGCGTGAATGGAAACAGCTAGCGTGAATGGAAACAGCTAGCGTGAATGGCTAAAATGTGTTTTCTTCCTGGAACCGATTCTGCTATTTCAAAGGAGGGTTGCAATAACTGTGGTATATGGTTGTTTTTTCCTTTTGGATTCAATCCATAGTGTTGAAGATCCGCACTACAGCGCCACTGAAATGTAAAGGTCATTTCCGATTGAGCAGTCAAATGCAGCATTTACCATGAATGCAGTCTCAGTGAACACGGAAACATTGACTTTAAATTGAAATTGTGCTGTTGCGCGGATCTTCAGCACTACGGATTGAATCGAGCCCATAGATGAATGCACTGACTGTGGATAAAAGTGTCTGCTAAATAACAAAACAAAAGAAGGTAAATCAATGTCAAATGTAGGCGTACTGTACCTCCTCCAGATCCTGCATGTTAGGTTTGAGTCCACTGAGAAGGGAGATGTCCACGATGACCATGCCTGTAGAATTACCACTATTCAGTCTGTAGGAGAGGAGAGGAGAGATAGAACCATGTCTCCACTCATCCCACCCCATGCATGCATACACACGCATGCATACAATATATACGCACAGAAACACACATCACTGTACTCACCCCACACACACAGTATAGACTAGGGAGTCCTCCCTCTCCTCCTCCTGTGAGGCATGCCTCTTCCTGCGTGTGCGCAGGTCAAACCATTCTACCCTGCTCATGGGCTCATCACTAGGGTTCCCGTCCCCTTCAGACTCATAGTTATCGTAGTCGTCTAGCTCAGGACCATCGTCTGCGTTCTCTGTAACATTACACATTATTCACCGTTACACATTTATACTGACAATGAATAGTGTTTTATGTTTTCAAGCAGCACTCCAGCAAATGTGTTTCGTGTTTATAGATGCATTCTGACTGAAACTTACTTCTGTACATAACCTCTCCCTCCACCGAGACATTGAGACTGTAGAAATCACAGAACAAGTCCATCTTCTCCAAAGTTCTGTAGGTCTGGACCACCTGGTGATATATAACAAGCACTGTGGACACTTCCACAGATTCAGACAGCCTTAGAATGTTAGAATCTTCATCACTTACTTTTCAAATTCCTTTACTGAATTTACTTACTGATAAGGTCCCGTTTCCCTTCCCCTCTGTGTTAATAGTGATCGGGCTTCCTGGGTTCACCTGACCAGATAAACCAGACAACAGAGATGTAAAACAGCATTTGAGAAAGGAAATCAAAGCACTGCTGGAATTCTAAACTCAATCTCACCTGGAAGGCTGATAGGGTCAGGGCATTATGTTTCGTAAGATGAACTCCCTGTTTTCGGCCGTTTTGGTGACACATCTCAACATTAAGATCCAAGTCTTCAACATCATTTTCCAGGATGCTGTACTTAGCTAGAGCCTCAAGAGCTACAACTGTATCCTGTTGGAAAGAGGGAGCGAGAGGGGGAAAGAGGGAGAGAGAGATAGAAAGTGGGAGAGAGAGCAAAAGAGAGTAGAAGAGAAAGTGAAAGAGAGAGGCAGAAAGAGAGGCAGAAAAAGAGGGAAAGAGAGAGAGAGAGGGAAGGAGAGAGAAAGAGTGAGAGAGGGAAAGAGCGAGCAAGCGAGGGAAAGAGAGAGGAGAGAGAGAGAACAAGAGAGGGAAAGAGAGAGGCAGAAAGAGAGAGGCAGGAAGAGAGAGGGAAAGAAAGAGCGATTTGCACATTGTTACAACACTGTACATAGCCAATAATATAACATTTGAGTATAATGATTACTGTTCATTTTTTATTGTTTATTTCCCTTTTGTTTCTTGTCAATTTCACTTGTTTTGGCAAAGTAAACATATGTTTCCCATGCCAATAAGCCCTTTGAATTGAGAGAGAGAGAGAGAGAGAGAGAGAGAGAGAGAGAGAGAGAAAGCGAGAGAGAGAGAAAGCGAGAGAGAGAAAGCGAGAGAGAGAGAGAGAGAGAGAGAGAGAGAGAGAGAGAGAGAGAGAGAGAGAGAGAGAAAGCGAGAGAGAGAGAAAGCGAGAGAGAGAAAGCGAGAGAGAGAGAGAGACAACTTCAGCAATATAAAAAGCAAGAACAGGTGAAGAACAGAGCACGAGAGGATCAGACTGCTGGAGGAGAGGTTGAGGGGGATGGCGTGTGACAGAGAACAACCCACTAGAGAGGTGGCCACCCCCGCAGAGAAGCCAGCAGAACAGCCCACCTCAGTTCCCGACAAAAGTCTCGACACCACAGCAGAACAGTTCACACCAGACCCTGACCATAGCGTCGACATCACAGCAGAACAGACAAATGAAGAACCCCAAGCCCAGGGGCTCTCACCCCCTCTGAGCCACCCTGATAGCCCTCCTGACAACCCCCCCACACCCACTGAGGACATACACAAGACACAGATTGTACTCCTTATGGACTCAAATGGGAAAATATATACAAGAAAAAAACACAGTGTGTCTAAACTCTGGTGTCCAAACACCCAGCGCACCCTAGACCTTCTGTCTGAGGACCAACTAGGGTCACCCAGCCACATAATAATACACACAGGCACAAACCACCTGAGAACACAGCAGGAAAGGGTGGCCACAGCACTGAAGGGAGTGACTGAAAAAGCTTCATTTACTTTCCCCAATGCACAAGTGGTTATCTCCACCCTGCTACCATACAGTGGGTAAACGCAAGAATTTCCCATGACTGTGCCTCAAAACCAAATGTTTTCCTGGCCCACCACTCCACCCTGGACTTGAACAGTCTCTATGACCAGGTCCACCTATACAAGGCAGCAGTGCCCACCTTCACCCGGACTCTAAAGGACATCGCTCTCAAACGCAGCCTCAACACTTCACACAGGAGCAACAGATCAAGACACCCCGCCCAGACCAGCGAGACACTCCCCCCTGGACCTACACATACAGGACCCATGCTGAGAGGACCTACATCCAGACCACAACACCACCAGCCACATACACACCTCCACCAATCAACAACCTGCCCCAAGTCAACCATGCCCACACCCCATTTAGGCCCCCTCAGATCAGACCTATGCCCCTCCTGCCCACCCCATGCACCCCACCCCCGCAAAGAGGACTTCAACATGGAAGTCACACATACGCCCAGGCCGTGAGTGGGAAAACAGGCCCAACCCCCACTCTTGTACTAGCCCAAGCCAATGGCATGTACCAGATGCTCAGCAGGCTCTGCACACACTTACTTGGCTGAGGTCAAACCACACGACCAACAACATTGGACACTTTATGGAACACAAAGCCTTCACTATCTCATCCTGGAATATCCAAGGCCTGAGGTCATCTGCCTTTGGCCTAAAGAGCAGGAACCTGGACTTCATTAAAGAAATCAGAAATACAGACATTGTCATCCCACAAGAAAACCTGGTATAGAGGAGATGGACCCACTGGTTGCCCTCTAGGTTACAGAGAGCTGGTAGTCCCATCCACCAAACTACCAGCTGTGAAACAGGGAAGGGACTCAGAGGGTATGCTAATTTGGTATAGAGCAGACCTAACTCACTCCATTAAATTAAATCAAAACAGGAACATTTTACATTTGGCTAGAAATTCAAAGGAAAATGATCTTAACAGAGAACAATGTCCTCCTGTGTGCTACCTATATCCCCCCCACTAGAATCCCCATACTTTAATGAAGACAACTTCTCCATCCTGGAGGGGGAAATCAATCATTTTCAGGCCCAGGGACATGTACTAGTCTGTGACGACCTAAATGCCAGAACCGGACAAGAACCTGACACCCTCAGCACACAGGGGGGCAAACACCTGCCTGGAGGTGACAGCATTCCCTCCCCCATATGCCCCCTAGGCACAACTATGGACCTGGCTCTCAAGAGAAGACAGTCTATGTGCACACTGCCCACAAAATGAGGTGGAAACTGAGCTACACTTCCTAACCTCCTGCCCAATGTATGACCATATTAGAGACACAGATTTCCCTTAGATTACACAGATCCACAAATAATTCGAAAACAAACCCGATTTTGATAAACTCCCATATATACTGGGTGAAATACCAGTGTGCCATCACAGCAGCAAGATTTGTGACCTGTTGCCACAAGAAAAGGTCAACCAGTGAAGAACAAACACAATTGTAAATGCAACCCATATTTATGCTTATTTATTTTCCCTTTTGTACTTTTAACCATTTGTACATCTTTACAACAACGTATATAAACACATAATATGACATTTGTAATGTCTTTATTATTTTGGAACTTCTGTGAGTGTAATGTTTATTGTTCATTTTTAATGTTTATTTAACTTTTGCATATCATCTACCTCACTTGCTTTGGCAATGTTAACATATGTTTCCCATGCCAATAAAGCCCTTTGAATTGAAAGAAAGAGAGAAAGTGAGAGAGAGAAAGTGTGAAAGAGTGGGAAAGAGAGAGAGAGGAGGGGGCAAAGAGAGCGAAAAAGAGAATAGTATAACTAGGGCCAGGAGTTTTTCCAGGTCACGTCAGGTGGTCAGTGATAACTCCTAGCTCCAGATCATAATGCTCTGTTGGTCTACTGGTGGCTTGTCCTACGATACCTACCAATCTGTCTACTGGTGGCTTGTCCTATGGTACCTACCAATCTGTCTACTGGTGGCTTGTCCTACGGTACCTACCCATCTGTCTACTGGTGGCTTGTCCTACGGTACCTACCAATCTGTCTACTGGTGGCTTGTCCTACGGTACCTACCAATCTGTCTACTGGTGGCTTGTCCTACGGTACCTACCCGTCTGTCTACTGGTGGCTTGTCCTACGGTACCTACCAATCTGTCTACTGGTGGCTTGTCCTACGGTACCTACCAATCTGTCTACTGGTGGCTTGTCCTACGGTACCTACCAATCTGTCTACTGGTGGCTTGTCCTACGGTACCTACCTGTCTGTCTACTGGTGGCTTGTCCTATGGTACCTACCTGTCTGTCTACTGGTGGCTTGTCCTATGGTACCTACCCGTCTGTCTGCTGGTGGCTTTTCCTAAAGTACCTACCAATCTGTCTACTGGTGGCTTGTCCTACGGTACCTACCCATCTGTCTACTGGTGGCTTGTCCTACGGTACCTACCCGTCTGTCTACTGGTGGCTTGTCCTACGGTACCTACCAATCTGTCTACTGGTGGCTTGTCCTATGGTACCTACCAATCTGTCTACTGGTGGCTTGTCCTACGGTACCTACCAATCTGTCTACTGGTGGCTTGTCCTACGGTACCTACCCGTCTGTCTACTGGCGGCTTGTCCTACGGTACCTACCCGTCTGTCTACTGGTGGCTTGTCCTACGGTACCTACCCGTCTGTCTGCTGGTGGCTTTTCCTAAAGTACCTACCGTCTGTCTACTGGTGGCTTGTCCTACGGTACCTACCTGTCTGTCTACTGGTGGCTTGTCCTACGGTACCTACCCGTCTGTCTACTGGTGGCTTGTCCTACGGTACCTACCCGTCTGTCTACTGGTGGCTTGTCCTATGGTACCTACCTGTGTAGAGCGGAACCCTCCTCCATACTGCCTCTGCTCAGTGAGCCAGCGGGCGATGGGCGTCGCATACGACACGTCTCCCTCCGCCACCGTCTGGAGCAGGGCGTAGGCCGTGGTCTCCACGGAGATGGCCTTGGCCTGGGGAACCCGATTGGCCCTCTTCTCCCCACTCAGCCTTAGAGCATCACTGGCCTCCCAGTGACATGTAGCTACCTCTACAGGGGAGAGATAGCACCTTTTTTTCTAAGATTGTATCTAGAACCTTAGTGGGTTCTTGGCCTGTCCCCATAGGAAAACTTTTTGAAGAACCTTTTTTGGTTGCAAGTAGAACCTTTTTTGGTTCCAAGTAGAACCTTTTTTGGTTCCAGGTAGAACCTTTTTTGGTTCCAGGTAGAACCTTTTTTGGTTCCAGGTAGAACCTTTTTTGGTTCCAGGTAGAACCTTTTTTGGTTCCAGGTAGAACCTTTTTTGGTTCCAGGTAGAACCTTTTTTGGTAAGGTGGCAAAAAGAACCATCATTGGGACAGTGCACAGATGATTTATATGAGCGCTGGTGTGCCATCCTGAACAAATGCTCTATTGATTTAATGACATTAATTGTTGACCAGTTGAAAAAGTATTTTATTGAAATGTATAACACGATTGAAGAGAAACGCACGAGCTGGTCCCAGAACCCGCGGGACTGAGTGTCTTTAATTTATCAAGCAAGATATTGAGCCCTGCCCATGTCTCCTTGCTTAATAAAGGGTTATATTTTGTGCCTACAACTCAGTACAACGATTTTGATGTTAAGGTAGACACGGTTAAGTTTTTTTAGAAACATCCGTTTAAGGGAATACTTTAGCTCCCCTAATCGTGATATTTCTACTGAACATGTAGGTTGCTCACCTGCACATACTCCGACTCCTTTTAGAAGTAAGAGTTATTGTGTACCTCCATCCAATCGCAATCACTCTATTGAGACATATTGCAAACTCGACCAGCAGTATGGTCTCTATTATTGAATCTCTTGATCCTCTCCCTGATAATACTTTGTTAGTTACTTTTGACGTTGAGTCGTTATACACAAATATTCCACACGAGGGCGGTATTGAAGCTCTGGAACATTTTCTTCTGCAACGTGACCCCAATGAACTAACTACCTTCCAGTGCATGCATTATAACATTGGCTGAAATAGTACTCACACAACTACTTCATGTTTCTAAATGATTTCTTTATTCAGACTAAAGGTACTGCTATGGGATCCCCCATGGTTCCTAACTATGCTAATTTGTATGTGGGTTACATGGAGAAACAGTCCATTTTCAATCCTCTCAAAAATGTTTTCTTGCCTTACATCATTATTTGGAAACGGTATTTTGATGATATTTTTGTTCTATGGAGGGGTGATGCAAAACAGCTCCAGGTGTTCCATGCTTTTCTTGACTCCTGTTCTGAGCATCTGAGATTTACTATGCAATCTGACACATTTCAAATCAGTTTCCTTGATCTCCTAATCTTGTGTGAAGATAATGTTCTATACACTGATCTTTACAGGAAACCTACTGATCGTAAGTTTGTTGAAGGCAGATAGTTGTCACCCTCTTCCCTTGGAAAACAGTTTGCCCTACAGCCAATTCTGTCGAATCAAAAGAATTTGCAAAAAAAAGATAAACAGATTTCGACAGAAATAATACGCAAAGAAAATTCAAGGAGAAGAGGTACAAAAATGGTCAGATTAATACTGCCATTGAGAAAATTCAAAACAAACCGAGACATGATCTTTTTCAAGGTCAGTCTCACAAAAATAAGCATTCTTGCGTTCTAACTACCCGCTATTCAAAGTGCTCTGAACAATTTAAGGAAATCGTCCACAAACATTGGCACATTCCAAGATCCGATGACAGTGTCGGTAACGTTAATGTGTTTTCGGACCCTCCTTTGGTCGTATTCTCTCGGGGCAGAAATCTCAGCGATCAATTGGTAACCTCTGATTTACCGCCCCAAGATATCTCTGCACAACGTCTATTTGCGCCCCTACTTGATGGAAACTTCAAGTGTAATGGCTGTGCCAATGCAATGGCACTTATACATGTAGATCCTTCAAACACCCCCAAACACGGAAACAGATCCCAATCAAAGGTGTTATCACGTTCTCCACAGTTATTTATCTTATAACTTGTCTTTGTGGTAAACAATTATGTGGGTAAAACAAAGCGTGAATTAAAAGTACGAATCTCGGAGCATCGTAGCACCATTAGGTGCAAAACCTCGATTTACCCAGTTGCGGCGCACTTTTTGGAAGCAAACCACTCGATTTCGTCCCTACGTTATATTGGCATCGAACATATAACCCTCCCTAAGAGAGGGGGTGACCTCGAAAATGTATTGTTAAAACGAGAGGCTGCCTGGATCTTTAATTTAAAGACTCTTGCTCCCTTCGGTCTCAACGTAGACTTTGATCTGAAGCCATTATTGTGATTTTGCTATTGTAAATGTTTGTAGGCCTATGTAGCCAAATGGTATCTATGATCGTATGCTATCCATGCATGTTTTTGGTATGTTATTTTAATATATGACAATTAACCAATGATATCAGGCCACGATTACAGACACCTGTGTGTGTCCTTTGACACTATATAAACGAGTCACCCCGCAGTGTTTGTCATTATACCCTGATGAAGACAGCTTGTCTGTCGAAACGTTGGATCTGAGCTCCTCGTGTTCTACTCCGCTAGCCAGCACCTCGCCTAAATAGGTGTGGGTTTCTTTCGCCACTAGAACCATTTTGGGTTTCATGTCGAACCTTTTCTAAGAGTGTACAGTAACTTTAAAGAGCGAGTAACTTCTTATTTTGAAAACGGCATATGTGCCATCGATGAGTCAGAAACATGTATTCTAGTGTCAAAATGTACTACAACGTAGAAATAGGATAATTTGGTCAGTGTCGTTCGAAACGGTCATTTGCGAGATGATAGGAAAAAAAATGGTATGTCATGGAAAGCAGGGTACCTAATCAGTTTTCCTTGGGTAGGGTCAAACATGCCGACAGCTGGCCTAACCCAAGTAATCAATCAATTCGGAGTGCAGCTTCTTGCGACACGATCGTAATGCCCATGGTCAATTTGGTTTAACATTCGATATCCCTATGGAGTTAATGACCAATACGGAAAACGAGGCCAAATCAGCAGGTTCAGCCCCCACTTTAACAGCGGCATACTTTTGCAGGGGACACGATCAGTAAATATGTCGCCCTCTGCTGTTTAAATGTTGTATTCATACAGCCAAGGAAATCAATGTCTACGCAGAATACCCTATGCAGACTTTTTCTCCAGCCACGACCTGTAATACTTTACAGGAGCTATTTATCAAAGCAGGTTTATGTCCAAAGGAATTAATTAAAACAGTAGTTATGTAAACACACTTGTGGTAGATGAATATAGCCCTTCTGATCTAGAGGACTACTGAAGTAATATGACAATTAGATAACCCATAGTCCCTCTTATCCAGATGACCAGTAAAGTTACATGGTACTGACCGTTGTCACACTGTGCCAAAGCCCTGAGTTTGGTCTGAGCCATGGAAGCAGCATCTCCACCAGGGGACGTTAGAGAGAGGGCATAGGAGGTGATGGATACAGCGAAGGGCCTCTCAAGGGAGTCCACCTTCGACCCCAGGTAGACCTTGGCCTGCTCCATAGCATACCTCTAACACAGGGGAATGGTGGATATATTTAGCATTATAATTAGCAATATGCATTACTTAAACATTACCACAAGAGTCAAAAATGCATGAGCTTCATTCTGGTATAGTCTGTTGCAAAACCCATTTGCCCATTTAGGATAATTCCACAACTTTTAGTCAGGTTAAGTCAGTGATGTTAAGGTAAAGTCCATGACTTGAATGATGTATTACCACTTCTGAGTCTTGTCCTTCAGGGTACAGTGGCACAGCGTGGTGCATGGCTATCAAAACGAACGCTGTCAGGGACACCTCTCCCTCAAACCCTCCCACTCCACCCTGATGGGAATGGAGAGATAGCAGACAGGTAAAGACACAGTAATGTATTGTATGTTATGGTAGTGTACCTGCATGGTCTGGTCATGGAGAACATTTGGGTCGTACATAGCGGCTAGAGGGGTGGGCTTGCTACCGGAAACTTGCCAGTTCGAATCCCTGACGGGCTGAAAACATTGGACGAGACGACTAGAGGGTTGTTAGGTGACAAATCCTAGAAAGACGACGTCTCCAGCCGCTGTGCCCTTGAGCAAGACACTTAACCCATAAACTGCTCACCATGCGGCGCACTATGGCTGCCCACTGCTCCAGTGTTTTTGTGTATGTGTGTCTATATTGGAGTGGTTGGGTACAGCAAAAAACACATTTTCGCACAGATGAATAAAGTATTCTTACCTGCATGGTGCGGTCATAGAGTGGGTTAGGGTCAGTGAAGGCTCCACTGGCCAGCTGTTTAGACACCAGGTAGGAGATAGACTGTTGGATGTAGGAGTCCTCCACTGAAATCACGTCCCTGCACTGGGACAACTCCTTGGCTATAAAGGCTGTCAACCAAACACTGCTTGGTGTTGACAGGAAAGCTCCATAGGATCCGTCTGTCTTCTTGAACGTCAGGATTCTGGCATATCCTTGGAAAGAGAAATAATCAATTCATTTCAACTGTTTGATTCCCACAAGGTTAGATGTCTCAAAGCGATTAACTTAAGGTGTCCCCTCACCAGTCCGTATCATGGCCTGAGCTTCGTCTCTGCGTTCAGCCTTCAGGTCGATCCACTGTCCCGTGGTGTCCAGGTATCTCATGGCGTGGATGGCTGGAGACATGGTGACCATCGTCTGCTCCGCACACCCCTTGGGCAGGGAGATGAGCCGGTCCACTCCATCCAGGTTCAGACAGTTCTCCACGGACTCTCCCATCACGCCACCTACATGGGGGGTACATGGGCACAGAGCTTATACATGGGACCAGGAGGTTTCCCCCTTATAGTAGTTAACTAGGCCTGGAGATTGGTCAGGGAAGACTCCTAGTCTGAAATAATATCTCCTGGAACAATAAATATTTTTAAATGTAAACATTCAGTACTACAGACGCCACATGAACAGAAAGTCTGTCTAAAGGTGTGGGTAGAGCGAGTCTGTGGACCCTACTTACCTTTGACACTGATGTAGGCGTCAGATTCCAGTCCAGGTACAGCACTAGGAGGAGGTGGGATTTTAAGTTCGATTGACTTGGCAGCTGTGTAACATAGATAGGAAGTCGAGAACCTGTTTTAACTCAATGTCTGATTTGGCTTGTTTGCATAAATGTCCCTTTTACTACCGATGTTCTGATAAACAACATTACCATTCCCATCAATGTTGTATTCATGTTGTATTGAGACCAGTTCCCCTTCCCCCTGTATAACAGAACAAAAGGTGAGAGTCTCATTCAGAATGGTTATACAGACATATACAGATGTAGGATCTGAATTTGAGCCAGTTTGCTACAGCAAGAAAATAATCCTGCAGCAGCAGGAAATTAGAATTATTAAATTTTTGTAGGGGTTGAAACATTTTTTTCATTTCAAGTCTGAAATGTTAAAGTGGAAATTACAAACTCCAGAGCCTTTTTAAACCTCAAATACACTACAAGTTTTGAATGTCATGCATTGCAGGAAAATCTTCCCGCAACAGGGTGATCAAATTAAGATCCTGCACCTGTACTGTAACTTTTGTAAAAAGGGAGAAAAATGGTAAGAAGAGATTCAAATCCACATGTTGCCAGTTGTGTTCAGCTCAAGAAAGAAGTGAGAACCACATGTAGCCTAATGTACATATGTATTATGGAGATATACAGTAGAACTACTGTGTATTAGTGGGAGAAAAGTGATACAAGTTGAAACATTTGCCAGTGTTGTGTTCATACCGTGACTTTGAGGTCCTTCTTGATCTGGTCGCGAGCGGTCTTAGTGTAGGCCTCTACCTGGATAGGGATGTTTCCTATGACCAGAGGAACCACGGTGAAGTAGACAGGGACAGTAGACTTACCAGGTACTGTGACCACCTCCTTGTACCCTCTGTCTCCCCCTGCACTGCACAGACCCTCCACCCACACCAGCTCTACTGTCACCTTCATAGAGAGAAACACATACAGTAGACATGGCAGTAGATGTTAGTATAGTAAACATGTCTATCAAAGGAATCTACACATGATAATGTCTGCAACTGCTGTTTATTTGAATAAATGGCTGTTGGGGGCATTTTGGATTTTAATATATTGTTTTGACATATATTGTTTTAAGAAAACAAGTTACCTCCATACTGTCGGTTCTGTAGTTGTACACCACAGCTTTCACCTGCAGCTGTTCGTTTCTCTTCACAGAATAGGGCAGTCTGAGAGAGACAAAGAAGTCCTGGAACACCACCAGAGGCTTGGGCTCAGCTATGCAAAACCCTGAAGGGAAAACCATCACTAACATTAACCACTTGATGACTGTCCTCTGAAAGTCTAATGGCATAATGATAACCTGAGCGCCAGTCTCTTTGTGTTATCATGCCAACTTCTTGTCACTCGTTGTCATGGTTGGCTTGACAATGACTGTCAAACTGAGTTGGCAAGAGCACAAACAGATTTGGGACCAGGATAGTGTAATGGTCTTAGGTTAGAAGGAAGAGGTGACCTGCCTTTTGTTTTAGAGATTCCCACTGCTTGAACCTCCCAGGTAGTGATGGAGTCAGGGACAGCAATACTGTGTCTGAAAATATGAACATGCAACATGATTTAACTACTAGTTACACTACAGTATATTGGCCTCCAGGTTTGACCCAGTCTGTTCACATGGTCAGGGAAAACTCTGGGCCCCAATCATGACAGTCCTGGCTTGTGTCCCAAATTACACCTTATTCCCTAGTCTACCAGTCAAAAGTACTGCACTATATAGGTAATAGAGTGTCGTTTGGGATGTAGCCCTGAAGTCCATGATGTTGCAGATTACCAGGTTACCTTACGAGACCAGAGGGCTCCACATCAACAATGTCCCACATCCAGGTCTGAGGGAAGTAAGAGCGCAGGTGGACAGACACCTCATCTATGGCCTCCTCCTCATCCATATCACCATTCGCTAGACAGGAGGACAGGGAAGAGGACAGGGAAGGGGACAGGGAGATATGCATATACTCATAAAACATAAAAAAATGTTCAGCTTAATCAATGCAAAATATGTGCATATACTGTAGTACAACTAGTCTGCAAAAATACAAAAGTATTGATTTATCTATTTATCTATCTATTACTGAATGCACCACAATAATATGTAGATTGTAAGATTCTTCTTAGATGTCATTGTCCAACTACTAATGTAATAACATAATAAGATAGTGTACTTCTAGCCAGGCTATATGTCTTCCTGGTCTTCTTGATGTTGTTCCTCAGCATGGTGGCATCTCTGCAGCACTTGAGGAAGGCGGTGCGACAGGAAATGAGCTTGTGGGTGGTTTTAGCATGACGGCTCTCACAGGACAGACCCAGCCTGTTAAACTTGGCCCCATCCTGACAACACCTCTTCTCCAAATGATCCGGATACCTGTTGACTGCACACAAGAACTCTGTGTCTCACTAATACATTATATACATGTCATTTACTAAGGAATGATTTTGCTGAAACATATCTGAACACTAGTCATGAAAGGATTATTGAAACGTATCCTTTGGAGTGCTGTCCATCTTATATAACTAATAATAGTTGATAGTCTCACCATAAGAGTAAAACTAGCGTGCTCAGAGGATGGCGGGAGAATAGGAGAAGTCCCACCAAACTGGGAACATTCTCAGAACAGCTAAGATTCCCATTAAGTTCTAGATAGGGTTTTATCTAACATTAGGATAAAAAAAATACAAAAAGTTAAATACCCTTGGAATGTTCTCCTAACGTTCACTAAAATGTTTTACATGGTATCCAAGACTATGACTGCTGATCTAGGATGACTTTTGCTTGAGGACCTCTAAGAAAAGGCTAAATGTATGTTCAATTATGTTAAACCTAAAACAAATATCCTATGAACGTCATAAAAACGGACCTATTTGGAAATTGTGGAACATTGTGCAACATTGTGGGAATGTTCTCTGCAACCTTTGTGAATATCATAAGAATATTCTTGCAACATCCCAGACAACATCCCAGACTTAATTCATATGTTCTGTCAACATTCTTACAACATTAAGGGAATGTCCTGTGCAACCTAACTTAGACATTGTATGAATATCATCATAACTGAGCATATCTCTTGTAATGTACCCACCAGTTTCCCACAAATGTTCTGGGAACCTTTAAAGAACTCAGAAAGGCTGTTCTGTCAACATTCTTGCAACATCAAAACAATGTTTTGTGCACCCTGATGCAAACATTATCTGAATGTCAGCACAACTGCACAGTTGCCATATCCCCACAATGTTCCCACAACTTAATGAAACATTCTGGGAACCTTTAAAGAACAGACAAAATGTGGTCTGGGAACGCCCTTGTATGTTAGGTGAATGTTTTTTTTGCCACTTAAAAGAAACATTGTAGAATCGTCCGCACAACGGGACAGTTTTTGTGTTTTGGAAACATATCTTTTGTGATGTTCCCACAATGTTCCAACCTAAAGAAACATTCTGGGAACATTTAAAGAACATATGAAATGTGCTATAGGAATGATCTTGTATCATCAGGCAAATGTTTTATACAAACGTTATATAATCATCAGCACAACTGGACAGTTTTGTGTTATGAGAACATTTGCTGCGACCTAAAGAAAGTTCTGGGAACTTTCACAGAACCAATTTTGGTTTGCTGAGGTTACTGCTACACCTACTGATATCAGAGAAAGCCTGGTGATGGTTCAAGGCTCTCTTCGATCTTCCTATGTTGTTACAGGAGTAATCTGATCGGAGGACAAAAGAAAAATCATTTTACAATATTGTGTGGAATAAATTTCATCAACAACAGCAGCAGTGATATGCTTTAACCAACCAGGATCCTTACATGTACTATTCATTCAACATTATAATGAGTTAAATGTCTAAATGTAAATGGTACCCTTTCTCACGTGATCCTCTGTATCCACCCAGCTGGTTATAAAGGCGAGCCCAGCGTCCTGTAACACAGACTGGTAGTTCCTGCCTCCTCCCACAGAACACGCCAGGTCATATGAGTTCATGTAGGCAAACATCTAAAGAAGAAGATTACTTTATTGGTCCATTTACTACATGAACAACAGATATTTGTCTTTTGCATATCCCATTCTCCCTGGTAGACAAACACATCCTGTCCTGTACATACAGTAGATACATATAACAGTACATACTGTCCTGTACATACAGTAGATACATATAACAGTACATACTGTCCGGCACATACAGTAGATACATATAACAGTACATACTGTCCTGTACATACAGTAGATACATATAACAGTACATACTGTCTTGTACATACAGTAGATACATATAACAGTACATACTGTCCGGCACATACAGTAGATACATATAAACACAGTACATACACGGGGAGATATATTCTCAGGTATACTGTATTTTCACAGACAAACCTGCCCTCTGTGATACAGTACATTAGCTCAGCGTTTTCCAAACTCGATCCTGAGGACACCAAGGGGTGCACATTTTGGTTTTTGCCTTAGGACTACACAGCTGATTCAAATGATCAACTCATCATCAAGCTTTGGTTATTTGAATCAGCGTAGTGTAGTGCTGGGGCAAAAAACAGAACGTAAACCCCTTTTGGCCTCCAGGACTTAGCTTAGGAAATGCTCTATTAGCTGATACCAGGTCATAGCCTTGTGAAGCTGTCAACATACACCTGAGACTGAGCCAAAATCCAGACTAATAATGTTATGTTACTGTATTATTTCATCTTTATTTAACCAGGGAAGTCACATTGAGATTGAAATATCACCAGCAGGCACACATACTGTATGTAGCTATTCATTCAACCTGACAGACAGAGGTTATGTACCTTCTGAGGAGTGAGTTTGTTGTTCTTGTTGAGGATGTAAACAGCTGTATCTACAGCAGCCAGAGCTACCTTGTCTCCCTGGTCTGTTCGGACCACCACGTTCACCAAGTCAGCTGGTTTATGCTCTTTAAATGGAAGGATCTCGATCTGAAAACACAGCAACAAAGACATTGTCACAATCTGCCTCCATGGAAAACTATATCACTTTGATCTTTATTAGTCAAGTTAAAATCATAAAATGTGCCTTCTTGATGCACAGCTCTGACAACAGGATAAAACCAGAACTGGCTAAGTGTAGTAAGAGTAGAAGTAGAGAAACAAGTGGTAACTGTAGAACCTGTCCTTTGCAGATATCTTTGACATCAGCCCACACAGAGTCAGCCACTATGGTAGTCTTCTCTGGTGCCTGTGTGAAGTAGTAGGCCACCAATCTGAAGGAGGGGACCAGGTCAAGACTGTAGGGCAGACTGAAGGTGGTCAGCTCAGTCCTCTGGACCCTGTTCATCTGGACCACTCTGCTCTTACTCAGGACCTGAAAGAATGGAAAGAGAGGAAATAACACATTATTGCTCTTCACTACAGATATTGAAAAGGTTAATTTCTCAACCCCCAACGTGCTTATATTCATGTTGGTTACAGCTATGACAAACCGAGTCTACTGTAGTGTATGGAAACTTGAAGCTATGCACAGATAAAGTATGTTGCAGAAGTGGTAAATGGTCATCTCCATCCATTATTAGAATGGACTGATACTCCAGTATGTTACCATATAGTAGATGTAGGCTGGTCGTGGGGTGCCTGGTGGGGTGATGTCTCTGAGAGTGACCGTCATGGTTCCTCCAGGCTCCAGGGTGACATGTTCTATCTCTACACTCAGGTAGCTGTTCCCCTCAGACTGGACTGCTAACACTGTCATTTTGGCATCCGTCACTACTACCTCTTTATCCTCTCCCTCAGCAAACATCTGGAGAGACAAGAACACACAGTGCAAAGTTACAGTACGTCAATATTACCTCACATGGAAATTAGAGCCACATAGAACACTTGACAAAACTACATGGGAAATACAGTGTTGATTGAAAGTTCTCTGTCTGTCCTGTACCTTGATGTCCATAGACGTGGCCAGTTTGGGCACTTCGAAGGTGAGAACAGCCTCACCCTTAGAGTTACCGGAACCCTCCATCTTAGACTCCTGTGTGCCTCCTACAGAGGTCACTGAAACTGAAGCCCTCATACGGAGGTCAGGGGCTGGGGTTCCATCTGGGTGAGTGGTGGTAGCCTGAGAATGAAACATGCAGCATATACCCAGTCGACTATGTCTGTCGATACAGTCATATTCTAAATGGTAAGGCCAATACAATTGATAACACTGATAACTATTTTACTGTATGTCTCATTTGGAAGGGATTTGTTAATGTCAATATGATGTCATGAATAAATACAATTATATTTTACTCTGTGGTGTTAACGTTTGTCTTAGAGTGCAGAAATGACCACACAGTACCAGGATAGAGAACTTTCCTCCAGGTGTGAAGTATTTCTTAGTCTTAGACATGTCAATGATGTATGGAGACGTCACTATCTTTACTGAAGTGCTCTCAGCTTCTTCTAAATCTCCGCCTGAGAGAGAGAGAGAGAGCGAGAGACAAAGACAGACAGACTGACAGTCACTGTCATACAGCACAAAGAGTTACTGTATATCCAAGAGAAAATACCTGAATCCTCTGCTATGGGCATGTTTTATCTAACTGTATGAAGGACTTACTTGCTGTTTCTAAAACTATAACAGCTATGTACAGATTGTATCCCTCCATGTGTTGGATGCTTTGCTTTTCTGCTTTCCCACGTAGGTCTTCAGTTGGCAGGGTAATGCTGGCGACACCGTCTTGAATCTACAATACACCAGAAAAAAGTTCACAAATGGCTCATCAGAAAAATAAAAGTCAATGGAACTGGCCTGGATACAAAACAATAACTCTACAATCAGAAAATTTGACTTTAATTTTACATTTTTTTATGTAAAGCTTTAAGATAATAAAGTGAACTCACAGAAGTCTTGTTTTCTAGGCCAGGTAAATGTATTCTGTTGCCTTCTCTGTCTATTAGTCCAAATCTAACATAAGCTATGCCATTGACACCTTTGCCATAGGTGTACCTGCAATCAACACACATTTACTTGACATGCTATGAACAATTCACAAAACAGTCCATAAATACAATCTGCTTCAACAATCTCACCTTGCAGAGACGCTGAATTGAAAGGATTCTTCTGTCAATAAATAATATGGCTTCAAAGCTGCTATCTTCACCTCAAAAGTAGGAAGAACTGAAAGAAATAGAGGTGAGCTTCACTTTGTTGTTGTTGTTGTTGTTGTTGTTGTTGGGCCGTATCATACAGTCAGGCAACCTATTTTTGATACTCACCATATTCCCTGACCTCAAACTCCACTGAAGAGTTGGACATGGGATGGTTGATAAAAGCGGCAACAATCTTCCAATGGCCAGCCCTGAAACATATTGACAGAGTAGTGGTCAGTGCTACTGATGTCCTGTGTTCCATAGATTTTATGTCAACATACTACTTACGTCTCAACATCAGGGATTATTATGTTCCCCTGAAGGAGTTTACTGGAGTGTAGAGCCTGGTTGTACACCAGCAGGCCTTTGGAGTTCTGCAGGGAGACAGTGAACGTTATTTAGAGAACAGAGATTTAATATAACACAATAATACAACTTTAACATACAGATAGATGTCTTGCAAACGTACAAATATCTTGACATTGATGCTTTCTTCGACAGGCAGCAGATAGTTGTCTAACGTGAAGACCCTGAAATTGACTGGAAAAGGACAAATTGGGATTATAACTAAAATCATATATAATAGTCAACATTTTTTATTTTAGACTTTACCATTCTCTCCTGGATTGTAGATTGGTTTGTCTGTCTGGATGAAAACATAACCCTTTTTTGTTGACAAAATGATTGTTTTTTTTGTTGAAAAGATATCCTTGCTCTCTGCGGACAGTTGGATATATGGCACAATTGTCTTTGTTTTTCCTATGTTTTTGATTGCCTCTTCGTACAGGCTAGGAACGACCTATAAAATATGAGAATAGAGGCAGAATAATGTAAATGCACGTTCCAGTAGTTCCACAGGGTATGAAAGGAGGTTAGCCTTCTGCATACTTACGCTCATTTTCACCACCTCCTGATAGCCATTGGCTTCATTGAGAGTTACAAACTTTTTTCCAGACAGATCTTTATTATTGTCAATTTGGTACAGAAAGTATAGTTCAATCTGTGTAGGCTTGGTAGCTCCCTGGAGCTGTACTGTCACTGTCTCCTCTACTCCCAGGTGGACTATGTTTGGAGCAGTGATGAGACATCTGCAAACACACACACACACACGAACACAAACGCACACACACACGAACACAAACGCACACACACACGAACACAAACAAACACATGCAGGAATAAGTAGAGGAATTTCATAAAAATAAAAATAGTGAAACATTTTTTTTCTTTTTCCTTTTTATATAAAACTATACTAAATATATTCACGTCACCAAATAATTGTTTAAAATACACTGTCTGCAATGAAGGTCAGTAGTAGCCTCAAAAGCAGGATGTAGGGTAGCACCATGGTGTAGCCAGAGGACAGCTAGCCAGAGGACAGCTAGCCAGAGGACAGCTAGCCAGAGGACAGCTAGCCAGTAGCCTCAACAGCAGTCTGTAGGTAGCACCATGGTGTAGCCAGAGGACAGCTAACCAGAGGTGGAAAAAGTACCCAATTGTCATACTTGAGTAAAAGTATAGATACCTTAATAGAAAGTTACTCAGGTGAAAGTCACCCAGCAAAAAACTACTTGAGCAAAAGTCTAAAAGTATTTGGTTCTAAATATAGTTAAGTATCAAAAGTAAATGTAATTGCTAAAATATACTTAAGTATCTAAAGTAAAAGTAAAAGTATAAATCAATTCAAATTCCTTGTATTAAGCAAAGCAGATGACACCATTTTCTTGTTTCGAAAATGTACGGATAGTCAGGGGCACACTCCAACATGATGCGTTTGTGTTTAGTGAGTCCTCCAGATCAGGCAGTAGGGATGACCACGTGTTCTCTTGATAAGTGTGTGAATTTGACCCTTTTCCTGTCCTGCTAAGCCTTCAAAATGTAAGAAGTACTTTTGGGTGTCAAGGAAAATGTATGGAGTAAAAAGTACATTATTTTCTTTAGGAATGTAGTAAAGTAAAAGTCAAAGTTGTCAAAAATGTAAATAGTAATGTAAAGTACAGATACCCCAAAAAACTACTTAAGTAGTACTTAAAGTATTTTTACTTTAGTACTTTACACCACTGCAGCTAGCTTCTGTCCTCCTCTGGATACACTGTATCACATTTAGGTAAGACCCAGATGCAGACAGTGTAGAAATAACAAGAGTTTATTACAACCACAGGGGCAGGCAAACGACAGGTCAAGGCAGGCAGGGGTCAGTAATCCAGGAAGGGTGTAATGGGTCCAGAACGGCAGGCAGTCTCAGGGCAGGCAGGGGTCAATAATCCAGAACGGTTGGGTAAGGGACAAAACGGCAGGCAGTCTCAGGGTCAGGGCAGGCAGGGGTCAATAATCCAGAACGGTTGGGTAAAGGACAAAACGGCAGGCAGTCTCAGGGTCAGGGCAGGCAGGGGTCAATAATCCAGAACGGTTGGGTAAGGGACAAAACGACAGGCTGTCTCAGGGTCAGGGCAGGCAGGGGTCAATAATCCAGAACGTGGGGTAAGGTACAAAAGGGCAGGCTGTCTCAGGGTCAGGGCAGACAGAACTGTCAAAGCCGGGACGGACTAGAAAACAGGAGCAGGGAAACAGGCAGGAGCAGGGAAACAGGCAGGAGCAGGGAAACAGGCAGGAGCAGGGAAACAATCTTTGATAGGTTTTACGAACAAAATGAACTGGCAACAGACAAACCGAGAACACAGGTATAAATACACAGGGGATGATGAGGAAGATGGGCGATAATGAGGAAAACGGAAGCAAACAGAACGAAACAGGGATAAACATACCTGTATTTGTCAAATAGAAACTGTTGTTTGCAACTGTTGGACTAATGATTACACCCTAAATCAGCTAGATGCAGGCAAGATTGTGCAAGGCGGTATTGAATGTATCCGTGTCTGTCACCTTGATTGCTCAAATTTCTCTCGACCTGTGCAACTACGTTGTAAAATTTCATTCATAGACTAGGTTGTAGCAACCTCATGATGGGTATAGGGAAAATTTGAGTATCATGCAGTAGCCTAAATCTATCGATGTTACATTGATCTGGGGGAATGGAATACGAATGACAGTCATCCAATATGCTGTAATAGAAATAAGGCCATGCTCATCCCCAAAAATATTGTCCTCCCTCATCTTAAAAGCCACCAACCGCCACTGACACACACACACACACACACACACACACACACACACACACACACACACACACACACGCAGTAGTAATATTTGAGAAAGCAACATGACAGAAAATGACCAATGATGCAAGTAAAATATATCGACAAAGAATTAGTATGGATAGAACATAACTCACATTGGCTTCTGCTCACTAACTGCAGTCAGTGCAGCCATGATCAGAAGCAGTGTATTCCTCATCTTTCTGCTTTACCGGCTGATCTGTATTATGCCACTGGAACAAAAGTCTTCTTTTCCTGTCTCAACCCCAAAATATAAAACAAAATACTGTAGAAGTTATCTGTAAAGTTCCAGTTTGTGAGTGGGAGGTTCTCCCTCTGTGCTCTGCAGCTCACAGAGAACAGGGTGCAGGATCTCAAATTGCACCCTATTCCTTACATAGTGCACTACCTTTAACCAGGGCCCATAAGGAATAGGGTGCCATTTGGGATGCACTCAGCATCAACACCTCCTCTAGCCCACCTAACTCTCCTCCTCTCAGCTTCTCTGACTCTAGTCTTGGCATTGGAGAAGGAACGTTATGAAATAAATCACGTGTTTTCCCAGAAACAAGATTTTGGTTGTGTCCCAAATGGATTCCTATTGCCTACATAGTTAACTATGTTTGATCAGAGCCCTATGGGCCCTGGTCTGAAGTAGTGTGATATACAGGGGCTCTGGTCAAAAGTAGTGCACTATGTAGGGAATAAGGTTCCATTTGGGAAGTAGCCTTTCCCAAAAAGCCCAAATACATAGACAACATCTGGTAATTCAACAAAAGACAGCAATCTGATTTTCTTGAAAACACTTTATTTGCAGACCACTTTGTGCTTTAGGTCTATGTTACAAATACTTACAGCACATATGCCTTTAACATTGACAATTCCCAAAACATCCAAACGGTATATTTATTTGCAATACATATGTGTGTATATATACAGTACCAGTCAAAAGTTTGGACAAACCTACTCATTCAAGAGTTTTTCTTTATTTTTACTATTTTCTACATTGTAGAATAATAGTGAAGACATCAACACTATATAATAACACATATGGAATCATGTAGTAACCAAAAAAGTGTTAAACAAATCAAAATATATTTTATATTTGAGATTCTTCAAAGTAGCCACCCTTTGCCTTGATGACAGCTTTGCACACTCTTGGCATTCTCTCAACCAGCTTCACCTGGAATGCTTTTCCAACAGTTTTGAAGGAGTTCCCACATATGCTGAGCACTTGTTGGCTGCTTTTCCTTCACGCTGCGGTCCAACTCACCCCAAACCATCTCAAATGGGTTGAGGTTGGGTGATTGTGGAGGCCAGGTCCTCTGATGCAGCACTCCATCACTCTCCTTCTTGGTCAAATAGCCCTTACACAGCCTGGAGGTGTGTTGGGTCATTGTCCTGTTGAAAAACAAATGATAGTCCCACTCAGCCTGATTCACGCAGTCTCCTCTGAACAGTTGATGCTGAGATGTGTCTGTTACTTGAACTCTGTGAAGCATTTATTTGGGCTGCAATTTCTGAGGCTGGTAACTCTAATGAACGTATCCTTTGCAGCAGAGGTAACTCTGGGTCTTCCATTCCTGTGGCGGCCCTCATGAGAGCCAGTTTCATCATAGTGCTTGATGGTTTTTGCGACTGCACTTGAAGAAACTTTCAAAGTTGCTGAAATATTTCAGATTTTCCGGATTTGTTTAACACTTGTTTGGTTACAACATGATTTCATATGTGTTATTTCATAGTCCTGATGTTTTCACTATTATTCTACAAAGTAGAAAATAGTAAAAATAAAGAAAAACCCAGGAATGAGTAGTTGTGTCCAAACTTTTGACTGGTACTGTACATGTTTCTGTGTATATAGATATATATGTGTGTGTGTGTGTGTGTGTGTGTGTGTGTATACACTCACACAGGCATTAAATGCATTCAACAAAATCCTGAAATCATAAAGGTGATGGTAATAACATGATTTAAAATCCAGATATAAAATCAGCAAAAAATAAGCATATTAAAATATAAAGAAATATTGGTATTCAATACTACTTTAGTGGTATGATATTGTAAGTTGCATAGCATTTATGTTTAAAAAATAAAACAGCAAACAATATACACATCTGAAGTTTATAAAGCAGTGGGTATATGAAGTCAGCATCTATCGATACAGTATGGAGGTCATTGTATGTTATCTTAGTATTATGACTGGGACATCCATTGACAATGGGATGGTCTATACCTTTCTTTATGCATCATTTCAGTGTAAACGTGGCAACCATGTCTGTAACATATTTTATGGGGTTTGTGGCTAAATAGAAAATGATCTGTAGAGGGAAACAAATATTAGATCTTCATTATTGGCAATCCCTATGGAATATGTGATAAAATAAATACATATTTCTGTAATGTTGTAACGATAATATCTCTCAAATCCGTGACTTAGATTGGTTTTCCCTTTAACTGCATTGTGATAAAACATATTCCGCTCTGAGTCCCAAATTGTGCCCAATTCTCAATATTGCACAATACTTTTGACGAGGGCCCCCCTGGTAGTGAACAATAAAGGGAATAGGGTGCAATTTGGGACACACACACCTTAATGGATCGTTAAGAATGTTTTTATAATACGATACAAAATATAATGTAAAACCTTTGGAGAACATTTAGTACAGATCAGTCACCTTGTAGCCCTGTAGAGAAATAGAGTGTGTCCAGAATGGCATGGTGCCTTTTGGGACACAGACATAGACATAGCTATGAGTTCTTATCACTAAACTAGTCAACATCCTATAGAATCATTGACCAAAGAAATCCCTGACCATGCTGAACAGATACAGACACAGAACATAGAAGTACAGTACATAGAACAGACTATCTATGTTGTTTGTGCCTAGTGGATCCACCCAGAGCTGCTAAAAACTGTACATTGCAGACCAGCTGTCTTTAAAATCAACTCACTAGGGGAGAGTGTGTTAAGTTGAGCCACCCTTGTTTCTAGGAAACCATACACAAAATTAATAATTTGACCAAATATTTGGGAAGAGATCATCATTTCATGGAGTCTGTGAAGGAAGAAACCACATGGAAAAAGTGGTAAGCAAGTAAGTTCCAAAAAACAGATTTTCACCAAGTCAAATTCATTTATTGTGCTAAGAGTTAAGAGGTGTCATGATGGTTGTAACTAAACCAAAGTAGATAATTTAAAGATTTTTCTATACATCAGTTGGGGTGTCTATAAGCTTCAATATGAGGTCCTAAACCTAGTGTGAAAGTGCATCCTTGTACGTAGCTGTGTGGGCTAATAAAGTCAAAATGTTTTCCATGGGGTAAGTTGAGCAAATGGTTGACCCAATGGCAAGTTGAGCAAATTGAAATGTTTTCTTCCCAGGCCTCACGCAAGGCATTATCTCTGCGATTTGGGAAATAAAGATATGCATGGTTTTAAAAAGGTAGTGGTAATATTTCTTTCAGTGCAGAAATTTGTAGGGGTAAGTTGTGCCAAGATGCCACTTTTTTTGGAAAAGCTATGTTTTCAAAACTGTAATGTTTACATGAATTCTGATTATTTCAAGGGATACACAACATCCTGAAATATACGTATACTGAACAAAAATATAAACGCAACATGTAAATTGTTGGTCCCATGTTTCATGAGCTGAAATAAAAGATCCCAGAATGTTCCATACGCACAAAAAACTTATTTCTCTCACATTTTGTGCACAAATTTGTTTACATCGCTGTTAGTGAGCATTTCTCCTTTGCTAAGATAATCCATCCACCTGACAGGTGTGGCATATCAAGAAGCTGATTAAACAGCAGGATTATTACACAGGTGCACCTTGTGCTGGGGACAATAAAAGGCCACTCTAAAATCTGCAGTTTTGTCACACAGCACAATGCCACAGATGTCTCAAGTTTTGATGGAGCATGCAATTGGCATGCTGACTGCAGGAATGTCCACCAGAGCTGTTGCCAGAGAATGTAATGTTAATTTCTCTACCATAAGCTGCCTCCCATGTTGTTTTAGAGAATTTGGCAGGATGTCCAACCAACCTCACAACAGCAGACCATGTGTTACCACGCCAGCCTAGGACCACCACATCTGGCTTCTTCACCTGTGGGATTGTCTGAGACCAGCCACCTGGACAGGTAATGAAACTGAGGAGTATTTTTGTCTGTAATAAAGCCCTTTTGTGGGAAACAACTCATTCTGATTGGCTGGGCCTGGCTCCCCAGTGGGTGGGCCTGGCTCCCAAGTTGGTGGACTTATGCCCTCCCAGGCCCACCCATGGCTGCGCCCCTGCCCAGTCATGTGAAATCCATAGATTAGGGCCTAATGAATTCATTTCAATTGATTGATTTCCTTATATGAACTGTAACTCGTTAAAATCGTTGAAATTGTTGCATGTTGTGTTTATATTTTTGTTCAGTATAGATATCTTTGTTAGAAAGAATACTATATTTCCCTTGATGGAGTGATGCTGAACGTAAAAAAATGGGTCAACTTACCCCACTCTTCCCTACAGGATATACAGTACCTTTTCTCATTAGATCATTAGATTCAGTGCTGTACTGTATGTATTCAAATACAGGACCACACTGATATAGTAATGTGTCCAAAATGGCACCCTATTCCCTATATGGCAACCTAATTCCTTATGGACGCTGAACAAAAGTAGTGCACTAAATAGGGAATAGGGTGCCATTTGGGACGGAGCCATAGAAAGTCACTACAACCATGATTTTTGGGACTATTGAGAGAACAATTATCCGAAAAACAATGTGATAAACTTAGAACTCTGGATAGAAAAAGCCTGAATTACCTACAGTAGATGTGACACATTTTCCCCCACAATTTTTTTAAGTTTAAACAATTATAAAATCAAAGGCAGGCACAAATGATAGATAACCATTAATACATACAAAACAAAACAAATAGAAAGTGTTTCTTTAGCACCTACTGTAGGGGTCGTATACATCACATAGAAGGGCCATGTGATAGAGACAATCTAAGTACGTGTCCCAAATTACACCCTATTCCCTAAATAGTGCACTACTTACAGTGCAAAGTAGGGAATAGGGTACCATTTGGGATGCATATTACAGTATAACATCCAGTGGATTCTTAGGCACCTGTTGAACTTCAACATGAATCAGTCTCCATACTTCAGTACAGAGAGCAGACCTGGGTTTAAATACTATTTTGAATCATGTAAAATACTTCAGCTGTGATCAATTGAGCGTGCCTGTTGTAATGGAACCAATATAAAAGTCCCAATGGGCACTCCAGGCAGGCTAAAGCAAATATATTTGAAAGATTTCAAATAGTGTTTGAACCCAGGTCTGACAGAGAGCTACAATAGGACATTACAGTAGGACATTATAGTAGGACATTATAGTAGGACATATTCCCAGTGTTAGCAGACTATTGACAGTGGCTTGACACGGGATAACAAACATACACGTTAACAACTATGACAGTTCTATGACAATTTTGCGTTCATACTGAAAACTGAATACCAGGAATACCGGTATTCGACTCTGGAAGGTAGAAACACTTCTGGCTTTCATTCTTTCCTTCTAATCAGGAACTGATTACATTGTGGGACTCTCTAGCCAATCAGTAACATCAATCAATCAATCAATCAATCAGTCAATCAATTAACTACAAGGTAGAAAAGACAACCAGCAGTGTTGCTGCCCTACAGGCCTGGAGCTGAATAGCCCTGCTGCATTGTCTTTTACCAACTCACTGGACCACTATCCATCCTACAGGCCTGGAACTGAATAGCCCTGCTACATGGTCTTCTACCAACTCACTGGACCACCATCCATCCTACAGGCCTGGAGCTGAATAGCCCTGCTACATGGTCTTCTACCAACTCACTGGACCACTATCCATCCTACAGGCCTGGAGCTGAATAGCCCTGCTACATGGTCTTCTACCAACTCACTGGACCACCATCCATCCTACAGGCCTGGAGCTGAATAGCCCTGCTACATGGTCTTTTACCAACTCACTGGACCACTATCCATCCTACAGGCCTGGAGCTGAATAGCCCTGCTACATGGTCTTCTACCAACTCACTGGACCACTATCCATCCTACAGGCCTGGAGCTGAATAGCCCTGCTACATGGTCTTTTACCAACTCACTGGACCACCATCCATCCTACAGGCCTGGAGCTGAATAGCCCTGCTACATGGTCTTCTACCAACTCACTGGACCACCATCCATCCTACAGGCCTGGAGCTGAATAGCCCTGCTACATGGTCTTTTACCAACTCACTGGACCACTATCCATCCTACAGGCCTGGAGCTGAATAGCCCTGCTACATGGTCTTTTACCAACTCACTGGACCACTATCCATCCTACAGGCCTGGAGCTGAATAGCCCTGCTACATGGTCTTTTACCAACTCACTGGACCACCATCCATCTTACATTACAGAGGCATCTGCTGCTTTAGCACCTTTGGACAAATCATAAACATTTTTGGGATCAAATATGACATCATAAAACAAAGCAATAATAAACGCGGGCAAGTGCCTTAAACAGAACAGGTTACAGGTACTTCCCTAGTTGGGGCTGTCTCCCCATATAGATAGATTGTTTTACCTCTATGGTCTCCCCTACAGCAGAGCAGAAGAGGTGCAAGATTTCAAGTAGGTTTTTGTACGGAAATAAACTCTCATTGTTGATTGTGTTGTTTCAGTTGTCCCCTCCCTCTCTTTATGTCCCAATGTAAAAAAAAAAAAATTAAAAAAAGGCACAAAAAATAAAAAATATATCTGTCAGCGTTTATTTTTCTGTGGTGAATGTCTGTCTGTCAGTCAGTCTGTCTGTCTCAGTGGTCCTGTCGAAGGAAGTCTGTCTGTCTGTCAGACCTCTGAGCTGTCCAAGCCACTGCTAGTGAACCCTGATGTCATCATGGGCTCAGTGGAGCATGACGTTGCCGTGGGAACCTCCATCTTCTTCTTTTCCTGTCTGGACCGTACGGTTAGCACTATGACGATGATGATGAGGATGGTGAGGAGGAGGCCCACCAGGATCCCTATGATCAAGACCAGGCCGTCCTCGCTCTCAGCAGGATGGTTCAGCTCCCTGGGCACCACACCCCGAGTGAGGACCTCCCGGTCAGGGCTGGTGCGGCGCTGGCGGCTGAGGTCCAGGGAGATATGGAGAATGTTGGTGCCACGGTTGTTGTCCAGGCCGATGTCCTCTGTTAGGTCTGGCACCCCGTTTGCTGACCGCCTGGAGCGAGACTGGGACTGGGACAGTGACGGTCCTCCTGCAGCCATAGTTTGACGCTGGGTTTCTCTGTCCATGCTGCTGTGTTGGGTCAGGGAGTGGCCTCCTGAAGCCATACTGCTGTGCTGGATGAGTGTGTGGTACTCCAGACTTCTCTTCCCGATGCCCCTGTTGGCGTTCTCTCTGGAGCGGACAGTGTAGATGGTGTGGATGAACCACTCTCTCCCTGCTGACACCTGGACACCAGTGGAACAGGGTTAGTCATAAGGGCCGGGTAGTTTACTTGACAATGAAAGGAACAATTTCTGGTCCTACTGCTTATCATTAAAGCTAGAGTTTTTCATTGAAACAATAACAAAGCGACACCCTGCCTCTGTTTTGGGCCTGGAGAAATGTAATGACTCTCAAATTCATCAACAGTTGAACTAAGCTCATGAGGCATTTCTAAGTTATATTCGTCAAGAATCAATGGGTGTATATCATTCATTTATAAGTTAAAGCAGTGAAAGAGAGTGTTAGAAATAGGAATTAGACAGGGATGTTTCTTCTCCACTATTCTTTTCACGCTCGCTATAGAACCACTGGCAGAAAGAATACGTCAAGATTCAAAGATAACAGGAATTGTCATCGATAAATAGTGTGGTGTAAATAAGCAGGATGTGTGTTGTGTTATGCTGCGTAGGGTCAGGGAGACCTACCTGGAACAGTGCTGTAGAGTCCATGCTGAAGCCGTCAGATCCAGGCTGTCTGACCAGGGCCAGGGCCTGAGGGTCGTCTACAGCCAGCAGAGCCCTGAACCCTACGTTACCAAACGACCTGGCCTGGGTCTCTGGCTGGGCCTTATCCTGGAGGGGGAGAAGAGGGAAACACTAGTAAACACTGTACCAACATTGGACCATGTCAAGGTGTATAGGGTATTCATGTGAATTTACCCTGTACTACATCCTTGTCTGCATCCCAAACGATCCCCAGATAATGCACTACTTTTGACCAGAGCACTATGGGCCCTGTACTGTACAGTACTGTACTTACGATGATCTTGAATCTGTAGAGCAGCGAGGGAGCATCAGCCAGACAGCCATACTCATTGTTGTTGGGGTTGTACTTGGGCACGTATCCATCTGCGCCGGTGCACAGGAACACCTTCTCTATGTTACAGATAAAGGAATCTCCCAGGTTCTGGACTGGATCCACCATCACTCTGCCATAGATCATATCCCCTGGGAGGAGATCAGCTGTGAGTTAATACAGTAATGAATCAATCAGTCAAACAGATAGTCAATGGGGCTACCTCCATCCCAAATAGCACCCTATTCCCTGTGTAGTGCACTACTTCTGATCAGGACCCATGAGAAGGTGGTGTGTGTGAGAAGGCGGTGTTTGTTTGTAGCGTTACATTACCTTGTGAGAAGGCGGTGTTTGTTTGTAGCGTTACATTACCTTGTGAGAAGGCGGTGTTTGTTTGTAGCGGTACATTACCTTGTGAGAAGGCGGTGTTTGTTTGTAGTGTTACATTACCTTGTGAGAAGGCGGTGTCGCTCTCCTGTCCGAAGCCCATGGATCCGTCAGACAGCCACAGAGTTCTTTTAGACAGCAGCAACATCTGAGTGTTCAGACTGAACTCAGCCGCAACCGGGTCACTAACCTGGGATAGGACACACACAGTACAACGTTTTACCATCTTAGTATAGGACAACACATACCATTCAGTTACCATCAGAGAACACAGACCAATCACAGTGTTACCATCAGCCTACACCTCCTAAGCTGTTTCCCACTACAGTACATCTCTGTGTGAACTCAAAGATTGTCATCTCACAGACACTTTTAATGACATGATATTGATGTACACTCTTAGAAAAAAGGGTTCCAAAAGGGTTCTTCGGCTGTCCCCATAGGAGAACACTTTTTGGTGTCAGGTAGAACCAATTTTGAGTTCCATGTAGAACACATTCTACAGAGGGTTCTACATGGAACCCAAAATGGTTCTACCTGCAACCAAAAAGGGTTTTCTTATGGTGACAGCCAAAGAACCCTTTAAGGTTCTAGAAGATAGCACCTTTTTTCCCTAAGATTGTAGTAACGTTAATCCTAGGATGATCTGACCTGCTGGAAGCGTATGTCCAGGTCGAAGGTGACAGGTTCTCTGGGGTTACAGACAGGAGGCAGGGAGTACTCCAGACTGGGGGGAGAGGTACAGGGCAGCAGCTTCACTGTGTAGGTACCTGAGTAGTCACGCACCTGGGACAGAGAGGGGGCACAAGACACAGTTATTTACTTCGGGTTGAAACTTAATTTAATCAGGTCATTTAGAACAAAAATTATCTTTTTACTTTTAGTTATTTTACACAAGTGCCGATAACACACTACAACTTAAGAAAGAAATTCTGTAAATGACATATGCTACTCCCAAGTCTTTACACTAAAGACAGAGAAACCAGATTAAAAAATAAGAATATATTGATAACACAGTATTAAAGATAAAAGAAAAGAAGATGCTGTCCTCACAGCGAAGTCTGATGTGAAGGTCCACTGCTGCATGGGCTGGTTGTAGGTGGGCTCGCTCCTCACCAGGCTGAGGTTAAAGGTCACCCCAGGGTGGTCCGCACACATCACCATGGACGACAGAGAGGACGCTGGGTACAGACACAGGTAAGGCTAGGCTAATAGAGAACTGAAGGGGAATATGTACAGATTCAAGCGTGTCATAGTAGGAGTGCTGACTTAGGATCAGTTTTACATCACAATGTTTAAGATTACACGGACCTGATACTAGATAAGCACTCCTACTCTGAGACACTTGATACATACGGTGGGTTACTAGTTTAAGCCGTGGATGTACTGTATGAAAAGAGTAGATAATGTGAACATACCAGAGTGTGATATGACAAACAGTCCTCTGAACCGAGCCTCAGTTCTGAAGTTGACCACCAGACGACCCTGTTCGTTGATACGCATACTGGTGGGGTACAGGGCTCCTACAGAATACAGCCAGTCAGTCTCCCTGACACACTGACCTAACACATCCCTACTATTATAGCCCACCCACAGAGGAAGGTGCGGTGAAGGACACCTGCAGAATGCAACCCGTCGGCCTCACTGTCACACCAAACTAACACATCTTCATTCATTGCTGTAAAAGATATAACATAGCCATATCATCTGTGCTCGAAGCACACCAGACAGTGTTGTATTTTTTTGTTTGTTTTTGCCTCATTCTGTAAAGAATGAAATTACTTTTGAATATGTTTAATTTGATGTGAGACTTGCCTTGTAGCTCAGCCTCAGGAGGGCTACCGATGCCATCCCGCCACAAGATGGCAGTGTCGTATACGAAGGTGAGTCGTAGCTCAGACTGCAGGTCAAAATGCTGCCAGCCCCCTGCCCCCACCGGGGAGTGGAACACATAGGAGACATGGAGGGGCACCCGGAGGGTCACATAGGACTGGACCAGGTTCAACACCTAGAGAGAGATATACATCAAATCAAGCTGTATTTAACATGCATTTAAACATCAATACACTTTACAGTAACACAGAATACTAGCAATAGTAGGTTCAAGCTACAGAGAGACAGAAAAAAGAGGGAGAAATAAAGAGAGAGAAATAGAGAGAGGAAAACAAAATAGTGAGCGAAATAGAGAGGAAAATAGAGAGAGAGAGAGAGAGAGAGAGAGAGAGAGAGAGAGAGAGAGAGAGAAAAAGAGAAAGAAAGCGAGAGAGAGAGGGCATATAGCAGCACCTATATATTCTGCATAGATTCTGTCAGACCTGGGCCCTGACAGTAAATCTCAGTAAGACAAAAAAAATGGTGTTACAAAAAAAGTCCAGTTGCCAGGACCATGAATACAAAGTCCATCTAGACACCATTGCCCTAGAGCACACAAAAAACTATACATACTTCGGCCTAAACATCAGCGCCACAGGTAACTTCCACAAAGCTGTGAACGATCTGAGAGGCAAGTAGGGCCTTCTATGCCATCAAAAGGAACATAAAATTCAACATACCAATTAAGATCTGGCAAAAAATATTTGAATCAGTTATAGAACCCATTGCCCTTTATGGTTGTGAGGTCTGGGGTCCGCTAACCGACCAAGAATTCACAAAATGGGCCAAACACCAAATTGAGACTCTGCATGCAGAATTCTGCAAAAATATCCTCAGTGTACAACGTAAAACTCCAAATAATTAATACAGAGCAGAATTAGGCCGATACTCGCTAATTATCAAAATCCAGAAATGAGCCGTTAAATTCTACAACCACCTAAAAGGAAGCGATTCCCAAACCTTCCATAACAAAGCCATCACCTACAGAGAAATGAACCTGGAGAAGAACCCCCTAAGCAAGCTGGTCCTGGGGCTCTGTTCACATACACAAACAGGCCCCACAGAGCCCCAGGACAGCAACACAATTAGACCAAACCAAATCGTGAGAAAACAAAAGATAATTACTTGACACATTGGAAAGAATTTACAAAAAAACAGAGCTGCACTTCCTAACCTCCTGCCAAACATATTTCCCTCAGATTACACAGACCCACAAAGAATTCGAAAACAAATCCAATTTTGATAAACTCCCATATCTATTGGGTGAAAGACAGTACTACAGTGTGCCATCACAGCAGCAAGATTTTTGACCTGTTGCCACAAGGAAAGGGCAACTAGTGAAGAACAAACACCACTGTAAATACAACCTCCATTTATGGCTATTTATTTTGCCTTTTGTACTTTAACTATTTGCACATCATTATAACACTGTATAAAGACATAATATGAGATTTGAAATGTATTTTTGGGGGAACTTTGTGAGTGTAATATTCACTGTTCATTTTTTAATGTTTATTTCACTTTTGTTTATTATCTATTTCACTTGCTTTGTCAATGTAAACATATGTTTCACATGCCAATAAAGCCCTTAAATCGAATTGAATTGAAAGAGGGGGAGAAAGAGAGAGAGAGAGAGAGAGAGAGAGAGAGAGAGAGGAGAGAGACAGAGAGAGAGAGACAGAAGGGGAGAGAGTGATAGTGAAATAAAAAGAGAAAGAGAGAGAGAGAAATAGAGACTGATAGAAGTACATACATTACATCAAACTTTGCTAAATGCATTTAAGCATCCACACACTTAAACATCCAACAAGCAGGGTGTTTACAAAAGGTCCCTAGTAATAGTTAATATATAGGCCTATGCTAAACATTCACAAGCTGCCTATCTGTATGGAGCTTGCAAATACCTCATGGGAACAGTATTCAGACCCACTCATAACTTAACAAATACCTCATGGGAACAGTATTCAGACCCACTCATAACTTAACAAATACCTCATGGGAACAGTATTCAGACCCACTCATAACTTAACAAATACCTCATGGGAACAGTATTCAGATCCACTCATAACTTAACAAATACCTCATGGGAACAGTATTCAGACCCAGTCATAACTTAACAAATACCTCATGGGAACAGTATTCAGACCCACTCATAACTTAACAAATACCTCATGGGAACAGTATTCAGACCCAGTCATAACTTAACAAATACCTCATGGGAACAGTATTCAGACCCAGTCATAACTTAACAAATACCTCATGGGAACAGTATTCAGACCCACTCATAACTTAACAAATACCTCATGGGAACAGTATTCAGACCCACTCATAACTTAACAAATACCTCATGGGAACAGTATTCAGACCCAGTCATAACTTAACAAATACCTCATGGGAACAGTATTCAGACACACTCATAACTTAACAAATACCTAATGGGAACAGTATTCGGACCCACTCATAACTTAACAAATACCTCATGGGAACAGTATTCAGACCCAGTCATAACTTAACAAATACCTCATGGGAACAGCATTCAGACCCACTCATAACTTAACAAATACCTCATGGGAACAGTATTCAGACCCACTCATAACTTAACAAATACCTCATGGGAACAGTATTCAGACCCACTCATAACTTGATATATGATTATGGCTTGGTGTTTATCTATATTCTATAGATTGATGTGATTCTGTATGTAATAAATATAGCAGGTGACATATAGAGGGTATTACGGTGGCTTATGTAGTGCTGAAGTGCATATAGTGTGATCAATGAGTGTTACTATCAGCAGACAGCATCATACCACTTAATATACACTGAGCGTACAAAACATTAGGAACACCTGCTCTTTCCATGACATAGACTGACCAGGTGAATCCAGGTGAAAGCTATGATCCCTTTTTGATGTCACTTGTTAAATGCACTTCAATCAGTGTAGATGAAGGGGAGGAGACAGGTTAAAGAAGGTTTTTTAAGCCTCTAGACAATTGAGACATGGATTGTGTATGTGTGTCATTCAGAGGGTGAAGGGGCAAGACAAAATATTTAAGTGCATTTGAACCGGGTATGGTATTAGGTGCCAGGCGCACTGGTTTGTGTCAAGAACTGCAACGCTGCTGGGCTTTTCAAGCTCAACAGTTTCCAGTGTGTTTCAAGAATGGTTCTCCACCTAAAGGACATCCAGCCAACTTGACACAACTGTGCGAGGCATTGGAGTCAACATGGGCCAGCATCCCTTTCGACACCTTGTAGTCCATGCCCTGACGAATTGAGGCTGTTCTGAGGGCAAAAGGGGGTGCAACACAATATTAGGAATGTGTTCCTAATGTTTTGTACACAGTGTAGATACACAGTGCTGTACTGTATGAGCTGTACTAGTACTACTGGAGCACTTATGGATTCAAGAGGGTTTACTCTGACATTTACACTGGCCACATTTCAGACAGATGGTATCTTTTCAACAGAGTTAAATCCAGATATATGGCAACAATAGCAAACCATTACATTTACAACTGGTGCATGTTTGGTTGTGTTATTCAATTATTGATTTGTCAACAATGAAGATAAAACCATCCCATTCTGAAGTTAATCATGCTATCAAGACATAACAATCCAGGCTGTTGATTTGTTCTATTGTACTTGGAACCCTTAAACAACAGATAGACTACAGCAAGACAAAGAACCAGAGAGAAAGAGAAAAAGAGAGAGCGAAAGAGAGAGAAAGGCAGGGAGAAAGATAGATAAAGAGAGAGAGTGAGAGAGAGAGAGAGAGAGAGAAAGGCAGGGAGAAAGATAGATAAAGAGAGAGAGTGAGAGAGAGAGAGAGAAAGAGATAGAAAGGCAGGGAGAAAGATAGATAAAGAGAGAGTGAGAGAGAGAGAGAGAGAGAGAGAAAGAGAGAGAGAGAGAAAGAGATAGAAAGGCAGGGAGAAAGATAGATAAAGAGAGAGAGTGAGAGAGAGAGAGAGAGAGAAAGGCAGGGAGAAAGATAGATAAAGAGAGAGTGAGAGAGAGAGAGAGAGAAAGAGATAGAAAGGCAGGGAGAAAGATAGATAAAGAGAGAGTGAGAGAGAGAGAGAGAGAGAGAGAGAAAGAGATAGAAAGGCAGGGAGAAAGATAGATAAAGAGAGAGAGAGAGAAAGAGAGAGAGAAAGAGAGAGAAAGGCAGGGAGAAAGATAGATAAAGAGAGAGAGTGAGAGAGAGAGAGAGAGAGAAAGGCAGGGAGAAAGATAGATAAAGAGAGAGTGAGAGAGAGAGAGAGAGAAAGAGATAGAAAGGCAGGGAGAAAGATAGATAAAGAGAGAGTGAGAGAGAGAGAGAGAGAGAGAGAGAAAGAGATAGAAAGGCAGGGAGAAAGATAGATAAAGAGAGAGAGAGAGAGAGAGAGAGAGAGAGAGAAAGAGATAGAAAGGCAGGGAGAAAGATAGATAAAGAGAGAGTGAGAGAGAGAGAAAGAGAGAGAGAAAGAGATAGAAAGGCAGGGAGAAAGATAGATAAAGAGAGAGTGAGAGAGAGAGAGAGAGAGAGAGAGAAAGAGAGAGAAAGGCAGGGAGAAAGATAGATAGAGAGAGAGAGAGAGAGAGAGAGAGAGAGAAAGAGATAGAAAGGAGAGAGAGAAGGAAGGAGGAGAGAGAGAGAGAGTAGAAGGATTTGAATGGTAGCTGCTCCGTCCGGTGACCTGTGAGAGGGTTACCTGTATGCACTAGCTCTCCCTTCATGATGGGACCTGCCTATGCCCTGGATGAGAGAGAGAGGGGGGGGGGGGGGTGAGAGAGAAAGAAAAGGAGAAGAGAGAGAGAGAGAGAAAGGAGAGAGAGAAGGAAAGAGGAGAGAGAGATCGATCTCAGAGAACTGGTAGAACCCAGAGAGAGCTGAGACAGATGATTTGCTGTATGACCCTGGCGCTGCCTGCTGAGCCCTAATGGATACCTGTGGTCTGATAAGCTGGGGACAAAGCCTCTCGCCATGACACACAGAGAGACAGAGTCAGTCCCAGCACGGTGAGAGGCCAGTCTGGGGCCCCAAGCTTGGTCGGACTCAGTCTCTCTGTACTCCTCAACCTCTCCACTCAGCCCCCCAGCCTCCCAGTCAGTCAGTCAGACCCTTAAGAGCCTCTCAGGTCAGAGAGAACACAGGGGCACAAATAATGTTCCTCTAGACAAGAGCTATTGAGTCTTTCTGTTTGTTCTTCCTGACCACACTGATTGAAGCTTACAGTACAACTCACCTGTAGGACAGCCCATATGGATGTGACACAGGCACACAGGAAGACCCTGCAGTAGGGGTATAGGGTTTCTGGGTGAATAGAGACATGTCTGTAGTACCTGGCGGGGTCTCATTCTCTCTCTTAGTTATGGATCTTACTTAAAACAGCACAGTGATGCTTAATGCACCTAGGTCTCTGGCTATGTACCAAATGGCAACTTATTCCCTATGGGCCCTGGTCAAAAGTAATGCATTACAAAACAAAGGGAATAGTGTGCCATTTGGGCCAGTGATACTTAAAACACCTCAGTCTGTTGTCACATGGCTGCCAGAGACTAGCAACAGCACGTCAAACCTGCAGATAGGAGGGACATTGACCAAGTTAAACCAGTGTTGGTACACAGTACTAAGGCAGACCCTGACATTCAGGATTATCAAGTGCTGATCAACTCCGACCTCTCCCACAAAGCTCTGTCTTGTCAGAATATTAACTTATTTCAGTTTCAACGTAAACAAATGGGCTAACGCTGGATTACAACCTGCCAGAAGGAAAGTCATAAAGTGTGGAGGAAGTTTACTTTAGAAGAGAATGATGATCACCGCCGCCATAAATATCATTATCTTATACTTACTATGAATCTTAACTCATCCATGTTTGCATGCAATATCCATTTACAGTATCATTTATCTTGCAAAATGGAATTTCACTTTACATAGAATATAATGATATTCCATGGAGTTGGTGTCTTTTCAACCATACAATATGCTTAACCTTAAATTGGGTTAGTAGTTAGCCTCTCATAAATTCTACATGCACTGTTGATTTCTTTCCTTTACACACGCACACGCACGCACACACACACACGCACACATTGCTAGGGGGCTTCTAGTTGATGATCTACAGCAGGGAGGATCCGTAGCGTGAGGAGACCTTTACCACAACATGTCCTTTGCTCCTGTGTGTGTGTGTGTGTGTGTGTGTGTGTGTGTGTGTGTGTGTGTGTGTGTGTGTGCTAGCGTGAGGAGACCTTTACCACAACATGTCCTTTGGTCCTGTGTGTGTGTGTGTGTGTGTGTGTGTGTGTGTGTGTGTGTGTGTGTGTGTGTGTGTGTGTGTCTAGCGTGAGGAGACCTTAACCATACCAAGACCTTTGCTCTCTCTCTCTCTGCAGGCATCTCTCCTCTCTGCAGGCATCTCTTTATGACCACAGCCTGCTTAATTAAGTGCTAGTGAACTAATAGACTGACTGGGGTTTAACTGCACTGAAGTGACTGGAGGTTTCCACGGGAAATCTACATGACAGGAGCACTGAACCATGTGACCAGCGTTTGAGATCTCCACTCAGGGAGGGAGGGAGAGAGAGAGGGAGGGAGGGAGGGAGACGGGGAGGGAGGGAGAGAGAGAGAGAGAAGTAGGGAGGGAGTTTAAGGGAGAGTTTAAGACCTGTAAGAGCGGTCCCTCCATCAACACAGCAGCAGCTGTTTAAAGAGCACAGCACAGAAAAGAGCAGAAGGTTTTAATAATGGTGCTGTGAATGTTGGAGAAGCCATTTTGACAAGATAAATAGCAGGCCTCGTGATGAGTTGTGGGAATCCATAAAGCCCTGTGTTTGGTTAGTTATTAGTGGTGAGGTTAACATGGGGTTTAGAAGAACAATGTCTGGAGGAGCCTCTCAAGGGGTAGCTAACAGAGATGTGGCTGTAATGGATTCTGTCGGTGAAAAGGAAAATTACAAGAACTATTACAGGAAAGAACTGGAGGTCAAATACCGAGCAAGTAAATCCTGACATTTCAAGAAATCATCATGACACCTCTTCCCAAGAAATCATGACACCTCTTCCCAAGAAATCATGACACCTCTCCCCTAGAAATCATCATGACACCTCTCCCCAAGAAATCATCATGACACCTCTCCCCAAGAGTCATCATGACACCTCTCCCCAAGAAATCATCATGACACCTCTCCCCAAGAGTCATCATGACACCTCTCCCCAAGAAATCATCATGACACCTCTCCCCAAGAAATCATCATGACACCTCTCCCCAAGAGTCATCATGACACCTCTCCCCAAGAGTCATCATGACACCTCTCCCCAAGAGTCATCACACCTCTCCCCAAGAGTCATCATGACACCTCTCCCCAAGAAATCATCATGACACCTCTCCCCAAGAAATCATCATGACACCTCTCCCCAAGAGTCATCATGACACCTCTCCCCAAGAGTCATCATGACACCTCTCCCCAAGAGTCATCATGACACCTCTCCCCAAGAAATCATCATGACACCTCTCCCCAAGAGTCATCATGACACCTCTCCCCAAGAAATCATCATGACACCTCTCCCCAAGAGTCATCATGACACCTCTCCCCAAGAAATCATCATGACACCTCTCCCCAAGAAATCATCATGACACCTCTCCCCAAGAGTCATCATGACACCTCTCCCCAAGAAATCATGACACCTCTCCCCAAGAAATCATCATGACACCTCTCCCCAAGAGTCATCATGACACCTCTCCCCAAGAGTCATCATGACACCTCTCCCCAAGAAATCATCATGACACCTCTCCCCAAGAAATCATCATGACACCTCTCCCCAAGAGTCATCATGACACCTCTCCCCAAGAAATCATCATGACACCTCTCCCCAAGAGTCATCATGACACCTCTCCCCAAGAAATCATCATGACACCTCTCCCCAAGAGTCATCATGACACCTCTCCCCAAGAAATCATCATGACACCTCTCCCCAAGAGTCATCATGACACCTCTCCCCAAGAGTCATCATGACACCTCTCCCCAAGAAATCATGACACCTCTCCCCAAGAGTCATCATGACACCTCTCCCCAAGAGTCATCATGACACCTCTCCCCAAGAAATCATCATGACACCTCTCCCCAAGAGTCATCATGACACCTCTCCCCAAGAGTCATCATGACACCTCTCCCCAAGAGTCATCATGACACCTCTCCCCAAGAGTCATCATGACACCTCTCCCCAAGAGTCATCATGACACCTCTCCCCAAGAGTCATCATGACACCTCTCCCCAAGAAATCATCATGACACCTCTCCCCAAGAGTCATCATGACACCTCTCCCCAAGAAATCATCATGACACCTCTCCCCAAGAGTCATCATGACACCTCTCCCCAAGAGTCATCATGACACCTCTCCCCAAGAGTCATCATGACACCTCTCCCCAAGAAATCATCATGACACCTCTCCCCAAGAAATCATCATGACACCTCTCCCCAAGAGTCATCATGACACCTCTCCCCAAGAGTCATCATGACACCTCTCCCCAAGAAATCATCATGACACCTCTCCCCAAGAAATCATCATGACACCTCTCCCCAAGAAATCATCATGACACCTCTCCCCAAGAGTCATCATGACACCTCTCCCCAAGAGTCATCATGACACCTCTCCCCAAGAAATCATCATGACACCTCTCCCCAAGAGTCATCATGACACCTCTCCCCAAGAAATCATCATGACACCTCTCCCCAAGAGTCATCATGACACCTCTCCCCAAGAAATCATCATGACACCTCTCCCCAAGAAATCATCATGACACCTCTCCCCAAGAGTCATCAGCACCTCTCCCCAAGAGTCATCATGACACCTCTCCCCAAGAAATCATCATGACACCTCTCCCCAAGAGTCATCATGACACCTCTCCCCAAGAGTCATCATGACACCTCTCCCCAAGAGTCATCATGACACCTCTCCCCAAGAAATCATCATGACACCTCTCCCCGAGAAATCATCATGACACCTCTCCCCAAGAAATCATCATGACACCTCTCCCCGAGAAATCATCATGACACCTCTCCCCAAGAGTCATCATGACACCTCTCCCCAAGAGTCATCATGACACCTCTCCCCAAGAAATCATCATGACACCTCTCCCCATACTTATTTTGCAATTGGTCAGGGGTATGGTGGGATTGTGGGGTGGGGCAGCTCACCTATCTGTCTGTCTGTTCTGATAGTGCCCCCACGGGCGCGCACACACACACACACACACACACACAGCTCTCTCACCTGTCCGTCTGTACCGATGGTCCCTCCACAGTCTGACAGTAGCTCAGACATGTCATAGTAACTAGTGAACTCCCATAGACAGGCCTCTAGGTTGAGGTTCCTGTAGAAGCGCAGTATGCTGGATCCCCTCAGGGGGGCGCTGTACTGGTAGGGAGAGGTCTCCCCTATCACCTCAGGGTTCTTGGTGGCGTTGGTTATGAAGCCGTGGCGGGTCTTGACCTCGGTGTAGTCCAGCAGGTTAGAACAGCGGTGGTTCCCCACACGAGTACCATCAGGACTCAACGTCAGCTCAAAGTTAGACAGAGGACGGGTGGAGACCACGGGGAGCATGCCTGGGAGAGGAGAGGAGAGAGGAGAGGGGAGACAAGGGGTTAGGAGAGAGAAAGGCAGGGGCGGGAGATAGAGTGAAATAGAGAGTGAGAAAGAATGACAGAGAGAGAAAGAGTGTCAGAAATAGAGAGCAAGAGAGAAAGAGAAACTAGAAGTCTCTCTGTGTTCCTCACCGTCTATGTGTGGCATGGTGACAGTGATCTTGATGAGGTTGGGGTGGTCTGGGTCCTCTGCTCCGGTGTAGCGTAGCTTGGCAGAGAAGGGCTCAGCGCCCACTGTACCCACCACACGAGGCTGGCACATACCATTCTCTATACTGATGGAGACTATGGAGCTGCTGAGTTCCAGGCCCTCATCTCCATTAGAGTTCACAGCCCGGGCTGCACACTGCACCCTAGAGCCAGCCTGGAGGGAGAGACACACATCTCAAATCAATACAGTCAACTGGATCATTCACTTAGTAGTGGTGGGCATCTCACATCAATACAGTCAACTCAATCACATCAATACAGTCAACTCAATCACATCAATACAGTCAACTCAATCACATCAATACAGTGATCTCAATCACATCAATACAGTCAACTCAATCACATCAATACAGTCAACTCAATCATTCAATTTAGGTATTTTCAGAGGTTCAACTCTTTGACTGAGCCAGTCCAAATTCACACTCAGTTCACTGATAATGTGTTCTCTACCTGGAAATAGACAGAGTCCAAGGTGATGATCTTGGAGGAGGAGAAGAAGGTATTAAAGTCCACCTCTCTCATGGAGCTGGTGACCCCGTCCAGGCTGGTGGGAGCGCTGACCAACCATCGGTAGTGTGTCAGTGTGTCATTGATGTGCTCGCTGATACAGATGGAGCCAGTCTTGTCGTAGTCAGGGTACTTAGGGTTACAAGCCTGAGGGAGGGAGAGAGGGAGGAGGGAGTGGGAATGAGGCAAAATATACTGTCATGTAGTCCAAGGGAAAATGTGCATTGTTCATCAACATCACTCACCTGTGCTTCAATATTAAATTAAATCCTAATTGAATCCTAATTGACACATTCCTAAACCTAAGAAACAACTTAGTTTTTAAAGTAAATTAAGACCAGACAGTGAATACAATGATGCCATGGTCTTCGTCCTAAATGGCATCCTATTCCCTATATAGTGCACTTCCCTATGGGACTCTGGCCAAATGTAGTGCACTAAACTGAGAATAGGGTGCCATTTGGAACGAACCTCTGGACTGGGAGGTTAAAAGTCCCTGATAAACCATTATCCGTACCGTGACACAGACAACGGGGTAGCCTGCCACTGGGGGGGTGTGTCTGGCCCTGGAGGTGTCGTCATACTGCAGTAGGGAGAACACCTGGGGGACGGAGGGGAAGGTGACGTCCGCCATGCTGTTGGTCTCCTCTATGTAGATAATGGCCTTACTCATCTGGGGACGGACAGAAAATAAACAGATCAAACAAAAGTGTTGTTAAAGGTAGTGATACACGACGTAAACAGCATTATCGGGCCAACTAACGCAACAACGAAACTTCTCTCTTGTTCTTGTCCCTCAGCTATCATGTTGAAGGTAAGTGAAGCGTACCCGCTTATCTGCAATATTCTCAGTTCATCCTGCTACTTGTGTCAACGTCATATTGCTGAGTCTATGTGATGTTATTGTTCCAGTCCTCACCTGCGTCTCAGCCACCATGTTCTCATCAGGTTTCAGGTGGACAGTGAAGGCTTCTCTCATCTCTCTGACTCCATCATACAAGATCTCTACCTCGATGTAGTGCTCTGTGTCACCCTCCTTGAACTCAATGTCTGGGGTAAACAACAACAACACAGCTCTAAGTTAGACAGGAAACATCTAAACACTGCAGATACCGAGTTACCTTATCAAGAGGATTATTTCCATAGGGTCAGTATCCTAATCAGATCACACTGTCAGGAAAAACTCATGGCCTTATTGATGTGGGAGGTTGTGAGATGTTGATGTGTGAGATGTTATAACATTTCTCACCTTCAGATACAGGATGGTAGTCCTCTCCGGAGGTGGCTGATCCGTCCTTGGTGTGGACGCGGACCACAGAGACCTTGGAGGTGTCTCCTACCCTCAGCACTGGGATCTTCACCATGGACACCTGGCCTGACCCGCTAGGCTCACTCACACTGAACTTAGTCTCCCCAAACTTGATGATGGCCTCTGGGGAGAACATGGATGGGAGTCACAGAGTCAGACATGGAGCAGTGTGAACTCAACAATGTTACAAACAGACACACAGAGTAGAATGAGTTGAAGACACACACCCTCAAACAAATTAACAAGATGCAGACTAGTATATTATGAACTTGAGAAAATAAGGGAAGTAATGCAATATGTATCTGGGAATATTATAGAGTGTGCAACTTGTATTTTCTACAGATGAAATTATTCCATCTATGAGTCAGTCAGTCTTACTGTCTGCTTCGTCCTTGATCTTGACCAGAGTCTCGTTCTGTTTCCCGATGGACGCTCCGAACGGAGACTCACTGCGGGGCGACCCCAACACCAGCCTCAGCTCCTCCTCCTCCTCATGCTCCGTGTCATCAACCAGGGACAGAACACACGGCTTCTCCACCTCCCCTGGAAAGAGAAGGAAGGGATAGAGAGATGGAGATGGGAGGAAGAGAGAGAGAGAGAGAGAGAGAGAGAGAGAGAGAGAGAGAGAGAGAGAGAGAGAGATTGAGATCAAGAGAGAGAGAGAGAGAGATTGAGATCAAGAGAGATTAGCCAAAAATGAGTAACCAGTTGTTGAAAAAAACGATACCCTTTTGGCCTACGAGGTGTTCCTTGTGATACAATTTTTTTTACAGTGTTTTACAGAATAGTTTTCAGTGTTACGTGTTTTTTTACAGCGTTTTACAGAATAGGTTTCAGTGTTACCTGTTTTTTTACAGCGTTTTACAGAATAGTTTTCAGTGTTACCTGTTTGTTTTTTTACAGCGTTTTACAGAATAGTTTTCAGTGTTACCTGTTTGTTTTTTTACAGCGTTTTACAGAATAGTTTTCAGTGTTACCTGTTTGTTTTTTTACAGCGTTTTACAGAATAGTTTTCAGTGTTACCTGTTTTTTTACAGAATAGTTTTCAGTGTTACCTGTTTTTTTACACTGTTTAACAGAATAGTTTTCAGTGTTACCTGTTTTTTTGACAGTGTTTTACAGAATAGTTTTCAGTGTTACCAGTTTTTTTTACAGTGTTTTACAGAATAGTTTTCAGTGTTACCTGGTAGGAAGGTGATGATGGAAGCGTCTGTGTTGGGTCGTTCGTTGAAGTCCATCATGACCTGAGCGGTACCCTGTCTGGTGTAACAGCGGACCGTTGACCTGTAACTGATGTCTCCACTACGATACACCACGACTGAGATCTGACCTGAGTTCTCATGCCCCATGTACATGGCATCACGGAACTGCACCTTGGGCACTGTTAGAGGACAATCACATCAACAAATCATCTACATTAGATCAAGTGCATCGTGAAACAGTGTTGATCATAACCATGACATACTGCTCATAACTGTCTACAGCTGATCGTATAATGCACTATAAGCCTTTATAAAAGCTTTATAAATGCATTTATATGGACACCTACAGTATTGAGATACCAAAGTTTTTTTTACGTATCCAATTTTTTGTGGTATCCAATTGTTAGTAGTTACTGTCTTGTCTCATCGCTACAACTCCCGCACGGACTCAGGAGAGGCGAAGGTCAAGAGCCATGCGTCCTCCGAAACACAACCCAACCAAGCCGCATTGCTTCTTAACACAGCGCGCATCCAACCCAGAAGCCAGCCGCACCAATGTGTCGGAGGAGCACCGTACACCTAGCGACCTGGTCAGCGTGCACTGCGCCCGGCCCGCCACAGGAGTCACTAGTGTGCGATGAGACAAGGATATCCCTGCCGGCCAAACCCTCCCTAACCCGAACGACGCTGGGCCAATTGTGCGCTGCCCTGTGGGCCTCCCGGTCACAGCCAGTCGTAGCCGGACCCAGAGTCTCTGGTGGCACAGCTAACACTGCGACGCAGTGCCTAGACCACTGCACCACCCGGGAGGCCCTTTGATACCAACGTTTTAATTGGCAGCATTGTTCAATCGTCTTTACTGGTGTTGGTATGTTTCAGAGATGCCCTGTTTTGTCAGCGCAAGTTATGATATGTTTCTAAACTTCTGAGTGAAATGCCAGTGCCCGTTTTAATCTATATTTATAGTTCATTGATAATTAGACGCATTCTGACAAATCAGATACGTGGTGACTAAATCAGCTAGGTTCACTCACAGTCAAGATACGTTGTGACTCGAGCCTATGGGCCCTGGTTAAAATTAGTGCACTACATAGGGAATAAGGTGGCATTTGGGATGCAGAATATCAGCAAGATTCACTCACGGTCAGAGACGGAGTCGTTGATGAGGATGGTGGCCTTCCCCGGTTCTCCCAGGATGCCGTTCATGGGCATGCGGAGGACCAGCTCGAATGTCTCGGTCCCCTCCAGCACCGGCTGACCCAGGTCATCCAGGATGGTAACCCTGAACGTCTGCTGGCTGACCCCCGGGGCAAAGTCCAGGTTCCTGCTGATACCGACGTAGTCCACACCAGCTAGAGGAGAGGAGAAACAGTCAATAGCCACTAGAGGAGAGAGAGGGAGAGAGAGAGCGATCAGAGGGAGGGATGAGAGAACGTCTGCTGGCTGACCCTCGGGGTAAAGTCCAGGCTACGACTGATCCCTACGTAGTCCACACCGGCTAGAGGAGTGAGAGAAGAGTGAGGGATGAGTGGGGAGAGGGATGAGAGGGATGACAGGATGATGTATTTTATGTTATTTTAACACCAGGGGCTGTATGTATCAAGCGTCTCAGAGTAGGAGTGCTGATTTCAGATCAGGTACTCCCTGTCCTTAAACAATCTTGTTCATTTTTTATCTAAATGGCAAAACTGATCCTAGATCAGCACTCCTACTATGAGACACTTGATACATATGGGCCTAGATCTCCTATGACTCTATAATTCAATGGAGTATCATCAGTAGAGGTGAGTTAGATGAAAGGAAATACTACAACATGTTGATCAAATGTTGCTTCCTCTCAACAGTACATAGCAGTGAGGGAGCACTAGGAATCTGTGTGAGGATTAAGACTGCAGTGGCGTGAGACATCTGATATCTCCCTAGGTCACCAGGAGGGTGTAAACATGTTCTTCATCCACTCAGAGCTATGAAGAGACAGGGTGTTGATGGGATGGCCTTTACCCCCCCCGACTGCTTCCAACCCTACAGTAGCTATGGACGTCTGACCCACAGACCCAACTATGTGTTGCTGAACCAGCTGTGTGTGTCCCTCTGCTTGGAACTGCATTATAAAGCTACAGTATGTGTGTCTGCTTGGGATGGCAGTCTCAACAGATTAGATAGGATAGAAATAATATTTTGCTGAGGGCTGGAGAAGAGATAATTAAGAATTGAGAGGGAAAGAGAGACAGTGGGGAGGGAGAGAGAAAGGGAGGAGTGAAGGAGGAGGGGAGGAGAGAGAGAGGAGTTAAGAGGAGTGAGAAAGAGAGAAAGAGAGAGACAAAGAGAAAAGAGAGATAGAGGAGGATGAGGAGTGCTCGGGGCAGGAGATAAGAAGAAGGCTGCAGGCAGGGGGAAGGTTTTAGTTTCAGGAGATATATAGATACTCTCTTTATCCAGACTTATACACCAGACTGTGAGGGATTCAGTCTACATTCCTCTGTCTTTACTCAATCTAGCTTTATTCCCACCACTGTCCCTCCCAACTCTGTCCCCCCCAACTCTGTCCCCCCCAACCTTGTCCCTCCCAACCTTGTCCCCCCCACCACTGTCCCTCCCAACTCTGTCCCTCCCAACCTTGTCCCCCCCACCACTGTCCCTCCCAACTCTGTCCCCCCCAACCTTGTCCCCCCCAACCTTGTCCCTCCCACCACTGTCCCTCCCAACTCTGTCCCTCCCAACCTTGTCCCCCCCACCACTGTCCCTCCCAACCCTGTCCCTCCCAACTCTGTCCCTCCCAACTCTGTCCCTCCCAACTCTGTCCCTCCCAACTCTGTCCCTCCCAACTCTGTCCCTCCCAACCTTGTCCCTCCCAACCCTGTCCCTCCCAACCCTGTCCCTCCCAACCCTGTCCCTCCCAACCCTGTCCCCCCCAACCCTGTCCCTCCCAACCCTGTCCCTCCCAACCCTGTCCCTCCCAACCCTGTCCCTCCCAACCCTGTCCCTCCCAACTCTGTCCCTCCCAACCTTGTCCCCCCCACCACTGTCCCTCCCAACTCTGTCCCTCCCAACCCTGTCCCTCCCAACTCTGTCCCCCCCAACCCTGTCCCGCCCAACCCTGTCCCTCCCAACCCTGTCCCTCCCAACCCTGTCCCTCCCAACTCTGTCCCTCCCAACCCTGTCCCTCCCAACCTTGTCCCCCCCACCACTGTCCCTCCCAACTCTGTCCCTCCCAACCCTGTCCCTCCCAACCCTGTCCCTCCCAACCCTGTCCCTCCCAACCCTGTCCCTCCCAACCCTGTCCCTCCCAACTCTGTCCCCCCCAACCCTGTCCCTCCCAACCTTGTCCCTCCCAACCTTGTCCCCCCCACCACTGTCCCTCCCAACTCTGTCCCCCCCAACCCTCCCAACTCTGTCCCTCCCAACTCTGTCCCTCCCAACTCTGTCCCTCCCAACTCTGTCCCTCCCAACTCTGTCCCTCCCAACCCTGTCCCTCCCAACCCTGTCCCTCCCAACCCTGTCCCTCCCAACCTTGTCCCTCCCAACCTTGTCCCTCCCAACCTTGTCCCTCCCAACCCTGTCCCTCCCAACCCTGTCCCTCCCAACCCTGTCCCTCCAACTTTGTCCCTCCCAACCCTAAAGGCCTACCTTCCTCTGCACCTTCCAACAGCTACCAGACTGGGGTTAAGTATCAAATGGCACCCTATCTGCTGTGGGTCCTGGTCAATAGCTGGGGCTGAGCAGAGCACTGTTTACATTCCAGAGGTCATATAACATCCCAACACATCCAACCTGCGTTGCTCTGGGCGTTCTCTCTGCTTCCACACCACCAGAGTGACAGACAGACAAACCCTGAGGAGTACTAAAGCATATTGTTCCACCTGGTTAACCTTTCCCTAAGCTCTATATGGCTCTTTAAATACAGCGCTAAAACCAGTGTGCTGTAACACAAAGGCAGTGGATTGTAGTACAGTCCCCTGTGTGAGAGCAGTGTGTTTTATTGTAGGGACAGGAACACCGACCTTCAGCAGACAGTGTGCTGTCATAGACATACAGAGGTTTGTGTTGTATAGTGTTGTATTGTATCTACCTTCAGCAGAGACAGGGTCTGTTTTCCTGGAGCGTACAGTGACCGTGGCTGTTTTAGAGAGGTCAGTGCCTGTCCTATACACCTTGACCTCCACATAACCATCACTCTCATCCACACGGTAGTCTGTGCCTCCGAAGTAGAATACTGGAGCTGTGGAGGAGAGGAAACACAGGAAGATGTTATACATCAGGATAATGTTTCAGTCAGTTTCACAGCTGGATACCGTCTGATGTAATTATTGAGTTGAATTTGTAATGACCCACTTTTTAACTACAATTGCTTCTGAGGACAGAACTAAATGACTGCACATTGAGCTACTAGCTGGCACACAACACAACACTAGTAATTTCTAGCCCTTAAAGCACCTGAATTACAGTATAGTACATTTGAGTGGATGTTATTCTGTAAGATGTACAGAATGTAAATGTAAAGACTAGAAGCCTGAAGGCATTGCTCTATTTCTGTGTCTGGTTGAAAGCTCTATTTCTGTGTCTGGTTGAAAGCTCTATTTCTGTGTCTGGTTGAAAGCTCTATTTCTGTGTCTGGTTGAAAGCTCTATTTCTGTGTCTGGTTGAAAGCTTTACTTCTGTGTCTGGTTGAAAGCTCTATTTCTGTGTCTGGTTGCAAGCTCTACTTCTGTGTCTGGTTGCAAGCTCTACTTCTGTGTCTGGTTGCAAGCTCTACTTCTGTGTCTGGTTGAAAGCTCTACTTCTGTGTCTGGTTGAAAGCTCTACTTCTGTGTCTGGTTGAAAGCTCTATTTCTGTGTCTAGTTGAAAGCTCTATTTCTGTGTCTAGTTGAAAGCTCTATTTCTGTGTCTGGTTGAAAGCTCTATTTCTGTGTCTAGTTGAAAGCTCTATTTCTGTGTCTGGTTGAAAGCTTTACTTCTGTGTCTGGTTGAAAGCTCTATTTCTGTGTCTGGTTGCAAGCTCTACTTCTGTGTCTGGTTGAAAGCTCTATTTCTGTGTCTGGTTGAAAGGAGCTGGTGCAGTGTAGTCGACTCTGGTAGAGGAGTGTGTTTGTGTGTGCGATGTAGACGAGTTGGAGGAGTTCAGGCCTGCCTGTCTGCAATTAGTACTTTCCTGAGCCCAGATTCCTCTAGAGTCAATCTCCCCCACACTGTTCTGTTCCTCTCACACTCTCTCACTTTCTCTCGCTTTCTCTATCCCTCTCTCTATCTCTCTTTATCCCTCTTTCTCTCTCTTTATCCCTCTCTCTCTCTCTCTTTATCCCTCTCACCCTCTCGGGACTTCGCATGCTGTGAATAGGGCTGGTTCTTGGGAAGTTGCTGTCAACTAACATCACAGCTGACTCAAACAACCAGAAACACAGGGAGGGTGTTGATTGAGCGTAACGGCCCTCACAGTAAGAGTAGGACCCTGGGCTCATTTACTGTACGTTCTGGGAAAATAAACAGCTTTGAGGTAAACTGGAGTGGCAGTTGTTGGCTCTGAACTATATGAATTATATGAGTGCTTTACTCATTTTTTTGCGTGTGAAAATGGACCAGACCAACCCTTCTCTCCAGACTACTGAACAGTAGAAGCCTGGTCCTTCACAGAGGAACTGGATACAGGCTCGGTCCCAAATGGAACCATATTCCCTATACAGAACACTACGCAGGGAATAGGATGTCATTTCAGACACAGCCATGGTGAATACATTAATGAATTTAATGGTGGTGATATCGCCACAGGCATAAACCCTGTTTCCATGACGATGATCACACCTCTAGGCTGGTCTGGTGTTTCTCATCTCAAAGTGACACAGATAAATGGGATGATAGGAGAGGAGGAGAGCAGAGAGAAGGAGAAGAGGCTAATACTGGATGAAAAATACCTCTGCATAGAACTAATGTGTCCATCTGATAAAACAGTACTGTAGTAACTCAGCCAAATACTCATTTTATCTGATGCATTAACTTAATCTAAATAAACACTGTAAAAGGAAATTATACATGAACAGCTTTTCAAAGCATGTTAAATAACAGAGATATCTGTTACTGTATACTGTGTTCAAGCAAAACACCTGATACCTATTTTTATCAGACAGGCTGATATCTATGTTTATCAGACAGGTGTAAAGACGTAAATTATATCCCTTCTAACACCTTACTAAGTCACACATAATCCTTGACTCAGAGAATACCATAACACTTTTCAACAATTTAAACAGGGTTGGATATCATCATCTCACAGAATTAGCCAGTCAGACAAGCTGCAGAGGGAAAACTGTTGTTTTAGACAAAGCCTGAGGATTTGTGGTTGAAGGCATTGTTGTCAGGTACAGTATGAAAGTGCCTTGAATTGGTAGTAGGCTTACAGGGTGCACAAACAGGACAAATACACCTGTCCTCCTTTATCTAGGTCGAGAACAAACCTAGAGTGTGTGTGGAGAACAAACCAAGAATAAGTATGTGTTACAAATGGCATCCTATCCCTTATATAGTGCATTACTTTTGAACAGAGCCCTGTCCAGAAGGAGTGCACTATGTAGGGAATAGGGTCCCATTTGGGATGCAGACAAAGTGTGCGACATGATCAAACCTAGACAAAGAGTGTGGGGAGTCAGGGTTTATGCAGCTGCCAGTGTCTTTCCCTACAGACAAATCAAACAAGGCAGGCTTTAGACTGGCTCAGCACCATCTCTGCGCTTGTGCGGTAATCAGATCTGTGTGTGTGGGTTTGTGTGTGGAGTCCCAGACCTGCAGTTGTAGTAATCAGATAAGGTTGGTTTGTACAGCAGACAAACACCATCTTCAAAGAGGCACGGCCCATTAGGTGTAAGATAAACCCTGGCTCCTGGCCTGAGGGAGGACCCCCCTAGACACAGCACCACCACACCCCAGGGCTTACCTTTCTCCTACCCAGACCCAGGCACACATCTCTCTGAGTAGTTACCTGAGGTCAAGGCAGGTGGAGGTTTAAATAAGTGGCATCCTAAATGGGACAAAAACAAGGCTCAAGCTGTGGCCAAAGACAGACTCCAGTGGTAGACGATTGTTGCAGCCTTATTTCTCACCCAGGACAAAGAGGACTAATTAAGTCATCCAAAATTACACAGATTTGGATGAATAGGGTGTCATTTTTGAAGTACTAAATCTGTTCCCACCAGACAGTGAGGTGCCATTTATAATCTTGGGAAAACAAACCATTGTTTAATAGGAAGTACAATCATTTCCTTGAATTTTACAGAGTGAACTTTGTTGTGTAAATTAACCTCTGAACATGAGATCAGAATACAAAGGACATGTTACAGTAAAGCATTGGTGTTAATGACTGTATGTGTGTGTGATGACAAGTGGCGCACACACACACACACACACACACCTCCATCGACACCTCCTTAAAGGGACTGTTGTACTCCTCCAACTACACAAGCTGCTTGATCAGTGTTGAACTTTAGTTGGCAGTCCCACAGCGCTGAATGCCTTATCTAACAGTCCCACAGCACTGAATGCCTTATCTAACAGTCCCACAGCGCTGAATGCCTTATCTAACAGTCCCACAGCGCTGAATGCCTTATCTAACAGTCCCACAGCGCTGAATGCCTTATCTAACAGTCCCACAGCGCTGAATGCCTTATCTAACAGTCCCACAGCGCTGAATGCCTTATCTAACAGTCCCACAGCGCTGAATGCCTTATCTAACAGTCCCACAGCGCTGAATGCCTTATCTAACAGTCCCACAGCGCTGAATGCCTTATCTAACAGTCCCACAGCGCTGAATGCCTTATCTAACAGTCCCACAGCGCTGAATGCCTTATCTAACAGAGGCAGCATGGTTACTGCTACTTTGCCTTCTGTATAACACTAATCCCAGTTCTCTAATAGAACGCAGTGTAGCAGCAGCTGTATATCAAACCTAAAGTCATCTAAAATTATACTGGATAATTCAATGACCTACTATAACTACACTGAACAAAAATATGAATGCAACATGCAACAATTTCAAAGATTTTACAGAGTTACAGTTAGTTCATAAAAGGAAATCAGTCAATTTAAATAAACACATTAGGTCCTAATCTATATATTTAACATGACTGGGAATACAGATATACATCTGCTGGTCACAGATACCTGAAAAAAAAGGTAGGAAAACCTGTCACTATCTGGTGTGACCACCATTTGCCTCATGGAGCGCGACACATCTCCTTTGCATAGAGTTGGTCAGGCTGTTGATTGTGGCCTGTTGAATGATGTCACACTCCTCTTCAATGGCTTTGTGAAGTTGCTGGATATTGGCGGAACTGGAACACGTTGTCGTATACGTCGATCCAGAGCATCCCAAACATGCTCAATGGGTGACATGTCTGCTGAGTATGCAGGCCATGGAAGAAATGGGACATTTTAAGCTTCCAGGAATTGTGTACAGATCCATGCGACATGGGGCTGTGCATTATCATGCTGAAACCTGAGGTGATGGCAGCGGATGAATGGCACAACAATGGGCCTCAGGATCTCGTCACGGTATCGCTGTGCATTCAAATTGCCATCGATAAAATGCAATTGTGTTCATTGTTCGTAGCTTATGCCTGCTCATACCAATGTTGACATCAGCAAACCGCTCACCCACACAACGCCATACACGCTGTCTGCCATCTGTCTAGTACAGTTGAAATCGAGATTAATCCGTGAGGAGCACACTTCTCCAGCGTGCCAGTGGACATCGAAGGTGAGCATTTGCCCACTGAAGTCTGGTACGACGCTGAACTGCAGTCAGGTCAGACCCTGTTGAGGATGACAAGCACGCAGATGAGCTTCCCTGAGAGGGTTTCTGACAGTTTGTGCAGAAATTATTCGATTGTGCAAACCCCCAGTTTCGTCAGCTGTCCGGGTGGCTGGTCTCAGACGATCCCGCTGTTGAAGAAGCCCTGATGTGGAGGTCCTGGGCTGGCGTAGTTACACTTAGTCTGCGGTCGTAAGGCCGGTTGGACGTACTGCCAAATTCTCTATAACAACTTTGGAGGTGGCTTATGGTAGTGAATGTATTATTACATTCTCTGGCAACAGCTCTGGTGGACATTCCTGCAGTCAGCATGCCAATTGCACGCTCCCTCAAAACTTGAGACATCTGTGGCATTGTGCTGTGTTACAAAACTGCACATTTTAGAGTGGCCTTTTATTGTCCCCAGCACAAGGTGCACCTGTCTAACAATCATGCTGTTTAATCAGCTTCTTGACATGCCACACCTGTCAGGTGGATGGATTATCTTGGCAAAGGAGAAATGCTCACTAACAGAGATGTAAACTAATTTGTGCACAACATTTGAGAGAGATAAGCTTTTTATGAGTGTGGAACATTTCTGGGAGCTTTTATTTCACTTTACATGTTGAGTTTATATTTTTGTTCAGTATATTTAGCTATATTATACTTGAAAGTAGTCAGATTTGTAGGTTCACTCTGTGAGTGCATCCCAAATGGCACCCTATTCGCTATATAGTGCACTACTTTTGACCAGAGACTAATGGGATGTATAGGGAATAGGGTGCCATTTGAGACATATACTCTTTCTGCCACGTTGGCAGGCCTGCAGGCAGCGCTGGTCTCATGGAGATAGTAGTGGATGTTCTTAGTCAGAACCACAATGGAGGATTCAGAAACATCATTCACGCATACGCGCACACACACACAGACATGAACGTACAGACACACACACACAGACATGAACGTACAGACACACACACACAGACATGAACGTACAGACACACACACACAGACATGAATGTACAGAGACACACACACAGACATGAACGTACAGAGACACACACACAGACATGAACGTACAGACACACACACACACACACAGACATGAATGTACAGACACACACACACACACATGAATGTACAGACACACACACACACACAGACATGAATGTACAGACACACACACACAGACATGAATGTACAGACACACACACACAGACATGAATGTACAGACACACACACACAGACATGAATGTACAGACACACACACACAGACATGAATGTACAGACACACACACACAGACATGAATGTACAGACACACACACACACAGACATGAATGTACAGACACACACACACACAGACATGAATGTACAGACACACACACACACAGACATGAATGTACAGACACACACACACACAGACATGAATGTACAGACACACACACACACAGACATGAATGTACAGACACACACACACACAGACATGAATGTACAGACACACACACACACAGACATGCATGTACAGACACACACACACACAGACATGAATGTGCAGACACACACACATGAATGTACAGACACACACACAGACATGAATGTACAGACACACACACAGACATGAATGTACAGACACACACACAGACATGAATGTACAGACACACACACAGACATGAATGTACAGACACACACAGACATGAATGTACAGACACACACAGAGACATGAATTTACACACACACACACAGACATGAATGTACAGACACACACATGAATGTACAGACACACACAGAGACATGAATTTACAGACACACACACAGAGACATGAATGTACAGACACACACACAGACATGAATGTACAGACACACACACAGCTCTTCTGCATGCACAGACAGCTATCCCCATATCCCCATATCTCCTTATACATCCAGGGAAGTACCACATCCACATGCATATATTTACAGTATGCAGTACACCTGCCTGCCAGCCTACCTGCCTTCCGTACGTATGACAGGACGTGTCCTTTCACGCACAGGTAATTGCTGTTTGATAGAGACTCAATCGCCCGTGCATGCCACGCATCCGGATGCACCGCGGGGAAGGAGAGCTGTGGTATGGAGCCACCGGGGCGGGGTGTGGGGTGGAGTGGGACAGTAAAACATGAGAATGCTTGTAGAGCAGAATTACAGTCTTGTATTTATGCAGTGGTGTCACTGGTCTGTAAATCTCAGGAACACTCTAAGGTCTGTAAGGTATGATTATGGTTCTGGTGAGAGTGGGACATGGGGTGGGTCTGGGTCCTGGACGAGGATGAGAAGTTGGCTGACCCTAAACCCTGTTATTACCTCCCTACCGCCCCATCTGGATTCACCAGGATTCCAGGTCACACAACAGATGTGCTGCAGCATTTTGGGGAGAGATTGTGTAGTGTTAACTGTAGTGTTACAATTACACCTACAGGGCTAGACTGCATGTTCAGCAAGCTCTACAGTAGGTCAGAGTATCATTTCTGTATTCCAATAAAACCTGTCGCCCGTCTGTTACACACATGATCCTAGTAAATCCTGATTATAATCAGGCGGGGAAAGGCAGCTCCTGTCCTCGGGGGCCTGAGTATCTGCAGAAGATTTTTGTTCTGTTTCAGAGCAGCGTTTTAAACCTGGGGCAACTCCATGAGCGATCATATTTCTGGGGATAAAAAGTGAAAAGCAGCAGACTCCAAGTACCAGAGTTGCCCTTTACTGATTGAGATCATAAACAGTTTACAATCGGTACCTATAATACAGTTTTAGTTGGGTTGTATCTCTGGCTGTGTTTGGATAGAAGGGACACTGGCTACATCTACATCCAGCTCTAATGTACATCCTTTTCTCTCTGGAAGTAGAAGGGCTGGGGGTGTCATTTGTCAGGGGGGAAACAGTCACCTCCTAAAGCCCCTGACTGTTTAATGGGACTGGGTCAGTCCAGACGGGACCGGGTACAGCTGCCAGCTGCTGAAACCTCAGCCGGAGGTTTCAGCCGGAGAGGCACGGCAGGACCATCACAGGACCATCACATCCATGCACGTACCGTCCCAAAAGACCACCACTTCAACAGTACAACACACAGAGGAGAAATACTGATTCCATGCTCTGCCTGTACTGCCTGAGTATCTGTGTCATGTGTGGAGGAAAGGAAGCAGGATTACATGTTTATAATCCCTTGTACTGTATCGTACACTACTTTTGACCAGGGTCCATAGGGAATAGGGTATCATATGGAATGTACCCATGGTCTGGGAGAACAGTAATATATATTGATTTATTTCTTAACTCTGATTTGACAGCTATTCTTTTCATTGTGAGTTAACTGTGTATTAATGTTTAGATAGCAGGTCAAGGATGTTTGAGAGGCCGGTAGGACGGTGAACAGGGAAGACAGATTTCCTATAAGCACCCTGAGATGAGATTAGCTAACTGTACTGACAATCATCACCATGCTATACATACTACATCGCCCTTTGGTCACAGTTTGAGAGAGTGGGCTGTAATCTGTGACTGACCGGCAGTGTGCTGGCCATGCTGGTACAACAACCACTGTGTCAGATTAATACAATCACACTACAGACTGGAACAGAAACTTGTTCTAGAATATAAAATATATAAAATAGATAATTTCAAATGTATGGAACTGAAGTTCCTCTTGGCATGAACTTAAGTTGTGGCATGTTTTGTGTCTTGGTATAGAACACTGTCATTGTTCTAGTTAATTAACAACCAAAACAACAAGAGACGAGGCTTAATACGTCCCCAGTCGTGAGATTAGTTTACCTCAGACAAAGAGGCTCCCCATGTTAACAGCAGTCACAGTCTCTCCTCTAAATCTTCCTTCAGTACTTATCTGTCTGACATCATCGTGCTCTCAGAGCCGTGGCCCGGGGCCTCGACAAGGCGTCTGACTGACAACCAGGATCCTCTCCCTCCTGCATATCAGTTTGTCGGATGGAGTGGTTAATTCAGGTTCATGTATAGAATGACACACACACACACACACACACACACCATAGAAGGGGTAGGTAGGGCAGGGGGAAATACATACTTTGTGGAAACTTGCTTTGTGTACCAACGTATTGTTATCTTAGAATGGGATCCTGATTCTGTCTGCATGGCGTCAAGAATCAGATGAAGACAAAGGGTCAGAGAGGAAACCATAGCCTGAAGCTACTGTCTGACAAGCTGTCTAACCCCCTCACTAGTGACGTCAGGAGCTGTAACCTGATCAACACAAAGAGGGCATGAGGTAAAACAGTGAGGTGGCACCTCCCCAGAGCATCCTGGATCAGGTGCTGAGGGAGTTTAAGGTGCCAGGATATGATGAGATGGAAGGATGGAGAGACAGAGAGATAGTCCTGGAGAGACAGGGCTGATGTCAGCCTATAGATAAACTTGTCAAGAAGGAGGTGATAATGGAAAGGACTGTGCTCTGTTACATGAAATAAGGAGTAGAGGGAGGAGGTAGAAAGGCCTGTCTGTTGAAGGAGAAGAGCAGTACTGTAGATTGATTACCTGTCAGATCGTACCTACAGTAGGGAATAAGGTGTGATTTGGGATGCACCCCAGATCATTGCTAAGGCATGTGTTAGAGTGTATGTTAGAGTGTGAGTGAGAGTGTGAGAGTATTATGTTCATACTGACCGTGACAATTCAGTGTGTTGTCTAGAAACCAGCTCCCCACTACTACAACACTTCCTACTGAAAGGAACCCTGTTTCATTGGGAGGAACACTGTGAAACTGTGACATTCTGAACAGGATTAGAGGTGAGTTACATTCCATGGCTGTTATACAGGAGTACAGACTCTTATAGGGTTGTTATATACGGGTACAGACTCTTATAGGGTTGTTATATACGGGTACAGACTCTTATAGGGTTGTTATATACGGGTACAGACTCTTATAGGGTTGTTATATACGGGTACAGACTCTTATAGGGTTGTTATACAGGGGTTGTTATACAGGGGTACAGACTATTATAGGGTTGTTATATACGGATACAGACTCTTATAGGGTTGTTATACAGGGGTTGTTATACAGGGGTACAGACTATTATAGGGTTGTTATATACGGATACAGACTCTTATAGGGTTGTTATACAGGGGTTGTTATACAGGGGTACAGACTATTATAGGGTTGTTATATACGGATACAGACTATTATAGGGTTGTTATATACGGATACAGACTCTTATAGGGTTGCTATACAGGAGTTGTTATACAGGGGTACAGACTATTATAGGGATGTTATATACGGATACAGACTATTATAGGGGTGTTATATAGGAGTTGTTATACTGGGGTACAGACTATTATAGGGTTATTATTCAGGGGTATAGACTATTATAGTGGTGTTATATAGGAATTGTTATACAGGGGTACATACTATTATAGGGTTGTTATACTGAGGTACAGACTATTATAGGGGTGTTATATAGGAGTTGTTATACTGGGGTACAGACTATTATAGGGTTATTATTCAGGGGTACAGACTATTATAGGGGTGTTATATAGGAGTTGTTATACAGGGGTACAGACTATTATAGGGGTGTTATACAGGAGTTGTTATACTGGGGTACAGACTATTATAGGGTTATTATTCAGGGGTACAGACTATTATAGGGGTGCTATACAGGAGTTGTTATACAGGGGTACAGACTATTATAGGGATGTTATATACGGATACAGACTATTATAGGGGTGTTATATAGGAGTTGTTATACTGGGGTACAGACTATTATAGGGTTATTATTCAGGGGTACAGACTATTATAGGGGTGTTATATAGGAGTTGTTATACAGGGGTACATACTATTATAGGGTTGTTATACTGGGGTACAGACTATTATAGGGGTGTTATATAGGAGTTGTTATACTGGGGTACAGACTATTATAGGGTTATTATTCAGGGATACAGACTATTATAGGGGTGTTATATAGGAGTTGTTATACAGGGGTACAGACTATTATAGGGGTGTTATACAGGAGTTGTTATACTGGGGTACAGACTATTATAGGGTTATTATTCAGGGGTACAGACTATTATAGGGGTGTTATATAGGAGTTGTTATACTAGGGTACATACTATTATAGGGTTATTATGCAGGAGTTGTTATACAGGGGTACATACTATTATAGGGGTGTTATATAGAAGTTGTTATACTGGGGTACAGACTATTATAGGGGTGTTATATAGGAGTTGTTCTACAGGGGTACATACTATTATAGGGTTATTATACAGGAGTTGTTATACCAGGGTGCATACTATTATAGGAGTGTTATATAGGAGTTGTTATACTGGGGTACAGACTATTATAGGGGTGTTATATAGGAGTTGTTATACTGGGGTACAGACTATTATTGGGGTGTTATATAGGAGTTGTTATACTGGGGTACATACTATTATAGGGTTATTATACAGGAGTTGTTATACAGGGGTACATACTATTGTAGGGGTGTTATACAGGAGTTGTTATACTGGGGTACAGACTATTATAGGGGTGTTATACAGGAGTTGTTATACTGGGGTACAGACTATTATAGGGTTGTTATTCAGGGGTGTTATATAGGAGTTGTTCTACAGGGGTACAGACTATTATAGGGTTGTTATATAGGAGTTGTTATACTGGGGTACATACTATTATAGGGTTATTATTCAGGAGTTGTTATACAGGGGTACATACTATTGTAGGGGTGTTATACAGGAGTTGTTATACTGGGGTACAGACTATTATAGGGGTGTTATATAGGAGTTGTTATACAGGGGTACATACTATTATAGGGTTGTTATACAGGAGTTGTTATACAGGGGTACATACTATTATATGGTTATTATACAGGAGTTGTTATACTGGGGTACAGACTATTATAGGGTTGTTATACAGGGGTGTTATTTTTTATAAATGTTTTATTTAACCTTTATTTAACTAGGCAAGTCAGTTAAGAACAAATTCTTATTTACAATGACGGCCTACCGGGGAACAGTGGGTTAACTGCCTTGCTCACGGGCAGAAAGACAGATTTTTACACTGTCAGCTCGGGGATTAGATCCAGCAACCTTTCGGTTACTGGCCCAATGCTCTAAACACTAGGCTACCTGCCACCCCATACAGGGGTACAGACTATTCAAACCGTTGACACTTTAGTTCAGCGTCCCAACAGCTGCTCTGACACTGAGGGGAATACCAGGGAATAGTAGGGGATAAAGATCTTATGCTCACAGTGGTAGAGGTCCCTGTACACCATCTTAGGTTACAGAGGAAGGAGCTACTGTACAGTAGAGAGCCATCTCAAGTATGCCTCCTGTGGCAGCCATGTCTCACACGCACACACACACACACACACACACACACAGTCTTTAAGTAGTGTGTCTGCCTCTGTTCCCGAGGAGGCTATAAGAGTACCTGTAACCCGGTCTGAGTAATGCAGTGGGACCACTTATCATTGACTAAGCTCTCTTTCCCACAGGTCAAAATATGTAACATCATTTCCTGCCAGTGTCATTCAGCACACAGGCACACGATGCTGAATGACAATGTCCCCTGGGAATATGTGACTAAGAACGTCACTACGGTCTGAGACTCAATGGCTAAGAAACTATTTGGACATTAAACAACGAATGCTAGAATAAATACATGCCCCAAAGTATTTGGGATAGTTGAATTGGAGATCGAAGACTGAAACTAAATAAATTTGTTTCTATTCTAAAATCAGGTTGTTTAAAATAAGAGGTAACACAAAATCACACTCTCAAACAATGATTAAGTGGAATTTCTATCCAATGGGATAAGATGTTATTGAATATGTCATACAGTCCATCCTTTATGTACCGCATTTGACTGATATCCTCCAGAACGTCATGGTTCTTGCCTTGACTAGGGAGTGAAGCTCAAATATAATTTACTATGAGAGGGACTGACTGTTAGAGAGACATGTTTGGTAAGAGGGGAGTTGTCCTGTCTAGATGGTCTACCCTGTGAGAGAACATCTGGTGAATCTTTACTCAGTCTGAGATGGTAGATCAGACCAGTGCTACGTCTCAAATGGCACGCTATTCCCTACATAGTGCACTACTTTTGACGAGGGCCCATAGGGCTTTGAGCAAATTAAGTGTACTATATAGGGAATAGGGAGTTATTTGGGACGTGGGCAAAAGTAGTGCACAATTTAGGGAATTGAGTGCCATTTGAGATTCCCCCCGGTATAGATATAACCATGTTTACTGTATCTTAATGATCTGCATTAAACAATGTTTTCTTTCCATCTACAGGCCTCCTACATTACTTTTAGGACTCAATTAAACTCCTGCAGCGAGGTTTTGGATGCTGAGGGGAGAGTTGCATCACCCCAATTAGTTATGTTTCAGATGGACGTTTTGATGGTGTTTGTATGCAGCCAGAGAGTTTTGATGAACGTTTGAAAAGGACGATTCAGTGATTATACAAACGGATTTTCACATCCACTGTTCCCTGCCTGCCACCCCTTCACAGCGGTGCTTCCTTTAGATGTCCAGGGTACATACACACCCCCCCCCCCCCCCCCCACACACACACACACAGCCAGGATTTATAGGGAGAAGGGAGAGAGGGAACTAGCCAGGCAGATATGGAAAAAAGTAATCTCCAAGAGCTGCTGTTGAACAAAGGCCGTTTGGAAGATATGAGATTGTCAGGGCTTTCGGAAGAATCGGACCAATACGCAGCGTGATCGTAGTTCCACATCTTCTATTCAGTCATGAAACTAAATGCAATAAACCATAAACTTGAAATACAAAAAAACAAGAAAGCCGTGACGCAGAGCGGACATACACTACTCACAAAATAATCACCCACAAAACACAAGTGGGACAAACATCAACTTAAATATGGCCTCCAATTAGAGACAACGACAACCGGCTGCCTCTAATTGGAGGTCATGCCAAACAAAAACTAACCTAGAAATACAAAACTAGAAACTAAACATAGAAATACAAAAACGGACAAACACCCCCTGTCACGCCCTGACCTACTCTACCATAGAAAATAACAACTTACTATGGTCAGGATGTGACAGAGACACAGGAGACTATCAGATGTGGATATGAGCCTTGCGATAAGGGCTTCCCTCTAGCAAGAAGAGACTCACAGGGGCTGTGTCCCAAATTGCACCCTACTTGTCATGGCTGTCTGAAGAATGGGACCAAAGCGCAGCGTGTGTATCGTTCCACATTTTATTATAACTCTGAAACTATGCAAGACATACAAATAAACTAACGAACAAAACAACAAACCGTGACAAAGAGGTGCAACATACACTTACTCAAAATAATCTCGCACAAAACCTAGTGGGAAAAACAGCAACTTCAATATGATCCCCAATTAGAGACAACGATGGCAGCTGCCTCTAATTGGAGATCATCCCAAAAAACAACATAGAAATACAAAAACTAGAAACCCACATAGAAATACATAAACTAGACAAAAAAACAACATAGAAAAAAATAAACTAGAACCAACATAGACATAAATAAACTAGACAAAACCCTCTGTCACGCCCTGACCTACTCTACCATAGAAAAAATAAAAGCTTTCTATGGTCAGGACGTGACACTACTCCTTACATCGTGCGCTACTTTGGACCAAAGCACGACCTGGTCACTCACATGCACATACACACACTTACACACAAGCCACAATTCCTCTATTGCAGGTATTCCCAAACTGGGGTACGAGCAATGCATTCAGGGTACGCCACCAAAATGTAATATATATATATATTTTTTTTTTCACATTTTCAAACAGAACATTTCTATTTTCCAACGGAGCTATACATTTGTGTGATTTTTTTTCTCTCGCCTGATTAGCCTCGTTTCACTGGCAAAAATAAAATTAAAGCATCTAGTGTTCAGCGAAATAACATCACTATGTCAAATGCAGGTAGCCTAGTCACATAATTAACATCCAATCACATTAACCGTTACTCTCTCGGGGGAATGTGGCAACCTGGCGGTTCTGACCTAGAATATGTGGATAACTACAAATACCTAGGTGTCTGGTTAGACTGTAAACTCTCCTTCCAGCCTCACATTAAGCATCTCCAATCCAAAATGAAATCTAGAATCGGCTTCCTATTTTGCAACAAAGCCTCCTTCACTCGTGCTGCCAAACATACCCTCGTAAAACTGACTATCCTACCGATCCTTGACTTCGGCGATGTCATTTACAAAATAGCCCCCAACACTACTCAGCAAACTGGATGTAGTCTATCACAGTGCCATCCGTTTTATCACCAAAGCCCCATATACTACCCACCACTGCGACCTCTAAGCTCTCGTTGGCTGGCCCTCACTACATATCTGTCGCCAAACCCACTGGCTCCAGGTCATCTATAAGTCTTTGCTAGGTAAAGCCCTGCCTTATCTCAGTTCACTGGTCACCATAGCAACACCCACCCGTAGCACACGCTCCAGCAGGTATATTGCACTGGTCATCCCCAAAGCCAATACTTTCTTTGGCCGCCTTTCCTTCCAGTTCTGTGCTGCCAATGATTGGAACGAATTGCAAAAATCACTGAAGCTGGAGTCTTATATCTCCCTCTCCAACTTTAAGCATCAGCTGTCAGAGCAGCTTACCGATCACTGTACCTGTACACAGCCAATCTGTAAATAGCACACCCAACTACCTCATCCCCATATTATTACTTACCCTCTTGCTCTTTTGCACCCCAGTATCTCCACTTGCACATCATCATCTGCACATATATCACTCCAGTATTAATGCTAAATTGTAAATATTTTCGCCTCTATGGCCTGTTTATCATCTACCTCCCTACTCTTCTACATTTGCACACACTGTACATAGATCTTTCTATTTTTATTTTATTTAGTGTTATTTACTGTACGTTTTTTATGTGTAACTCTGTGTTGTTGTTTTTGTCGCACTGCTATGCTTTATCTTGGCCAGGTCGCAGTTGTAAATGAGAACTTGTTCTCAACTGGCCTACTAAAACATAACAAATAAAAAGTATGTAGCCAAACGTAGCTGCTGCTCATTCCGTTTGCTAGAAAATTGATTAATGGTTAAAAAAAGTAGGGCCCGCCTCCATAGAGACACATACCAGCTCTACTGGTAGTACTGCTACCAGCAGTAGTACTGCTACCTGCACCTGTCGATGACACAAGTTGTTCTGCTTCCATGAGCAAATCCAATGCTAGCATCAGTAATTCTACATTTGTTGTTAGCCCAGCTAGCGTGGACACTGACAGTTGTGAATCTGATGCAGCCGAAGAGCTACTGCCCCTTTAACCTGTTGGGTGTAGGGGGCAGTATTGACACAGCCGGATAAAAAAATGTACCCGATTTAATCTGGTTACTACTCCTGCCCAGTAACTAGAATATGCATATAATTATTGGCTTTGGATAGAAAACACCCTAAAGTTTCTAAAACTGTTTGAATGGTGTCTGTGAGTATAACAGAACTCATATGGCAGGCAAAAACCTGAGAAGATTCCTTACAGGAAGTGGCCTGTCTGACAAGTTGTTGTTCATCTTGGCTCTTTTTATTGAAGACTGAGGATCTTTGCTGTAACGTGACACTTCCTACGGCTCCCATAGGCTCTCAGAGCCCGGGAAAAAGCTGAATGATATCGAGGCAGCCTCTGGCTGAAACACATTATCGCGTTTGGCAAGTGGCCGATCAGAGGACAATGGGCTTAGGCGCGTGCACGAGTCGACCCCGTGCTTTATTTTCTTTCCTCTTTTTACCTAAACGCAGATTCCCGGTCGGAATATTATCGCTTTTTTACGAGAAAAATGGCATAAAAATTGATTTTAAACAGCGGTTGACATGCTTCGAAGTACGGTAATGGAATATTTAGACATTTTTTGTCACGAAATGCACCATGCTCGTCACCCTTATTTACCCTTTCGGATAGTGTCTTGAACGCACGAACAAAACACCGCTATTTGGATATAACAATGGATTATTTGGGACCAAACCAACATTTGTTATTGAAGTAGAAGTCCTGGGAGTGCATTCTGACGAAGAACACCAAAGGTAATCAAACTTTTCTAATAGTAAATCTGACTTTGGTGAGTGCTAAACTTGCTGGGTGTCTAAATAGCTAGCCCTGTGATGCCGGGCTATCTACTGAGAATATTGCAAAATGTGCTTTCACCGAAAAGCTATTTTAAAATCGGACATATCGAGTGCATAGAGGAGTTCTGTATCTATAATTCTTAAAATAATTGTTATGCTTTTTGTGAACGTTTATCGTGAGTAATTTAGTTAGTTTAGTTTTTTGTAAATTCACCGGAAGTTTGCGGGGGGTATGCTAGTTCTGAACGTCACATGCTAATGTAAAAAGCTGGTTTTTGATATAAATATGAACTTGATTGAACAAAACATGCATGTATTGTATAACATAATGTCCTAGGTGTGTCATCTGATGAAGATCATCAAAGGTTAGTGCTGCATTTAGCCGTCTTCTGGGTTTTTGTGACATTATATGCTAGCTTGAAAAATGGGTGTCTGATTATTTCTGCCTGGGTACTCTGCTGACATAATCTAATGTTTTGCTTTCGTTGTAAAGCCTTTTTGAAATCGGACAGTGTGGTTAGATTAACGAGAGTCTTGTCTTTAAAATGGTGTAAAATAGTCATATGTTTGAGAAATTGAAGTAATAGCATTTCTAAGGTATTTGAATAACGCGCCACAGGATTCCACTGGCTGTTACGTAGGTGGGACGATTTCGTCCCGCCGGCCCTAGAGAAGTTAACCGGGAAAACACCGAACAACAGACAGGGACATTGGACCATCGAAGAGGCGCAAATATGATGACAACTACATTGATTTGGGGTTCACTTATATTGGGAGTAGTGCCTTTCCTCAGCCACAGTGTGTTATATGTGCAAAAGTACCATCTCACAACTCGATGAAACCTTCACTCTTGCGCAGACATTTAGAAAAATAAAACATACCAATTTGAAAAATAAGCCATGGGAGTTTCTTGAGCGAGAATTAAGACAACTTTCGAGTAGTAAGATGTATAAAAGCAACAGATGGAGGACTTCATTCTTCCTGCTGCCACAGATATGGCTGGGACAATGCTGGGGGAAAAGGCCCAAAAAACGATACAGACAATTTCTCCATCAAACAACACTGTTTCACGACACATCAGTGACATGGCAGGAGATGTTTTGAAACAATTACTGCTTCACATACAAGCCAGTGAATTCTATGCGTTACAGCTGGATGAGTCAACAGACGTGGCGGGCCTGGCACAGCTCCTGGTATATGTCCGTTACGTTTTTTGGGGGGGTCAATTAAGGAAGACATCCTCTTCTGCAAACCACTGGAAACCAGGACAACAGGAGAGGATATTTTTTAAGTACTGGACAGCTTTGTGACATCAAATGGACTTTGGTGGTCAAGATGTGTTGGTAACTGTACTGATGGTGCAAATGCCATAACATGGAGACATAGTGGAGTGGTAACATGCATGCAAGCAGTTGCTCCCAACGCCACTTGGGTACACTGCAGCATCCACCGAGAGGCTCTTGCTGCCAAGGGAATGCCTGACAGCTTGAAATACGTTTTGGACACTACAGTGGAAATGATTAACTTTGTTAAAGCAAGGCCCCTAAACTCTCATGTATTTTCTGCACTATGCAGCGACCATGTAACGCTTTTACAACATACAGAAGTGCGCTGGTTATCAAGGGGCAAAGTATTGACACGTTGTTTTGAATTGAGAGACGAGCTTAAAGCTTTCTTTACTGACCATAATTTTCACTTATCTGACCACTTGCATGATGACGAGTTTCTCACACGACTGGCCTATCTGGGTGATGTTTTTTCTCGCCTGAATGATCTGAATCTAGGATTACAGGGACTCTCCGCAACTATATTCAATGTGCAGGACAAAATTGAGGCTATGATTAAGAAGTTGGATCTCTTCTCTGTCTGCATTAACAAGGACAACACACAGGTCTTTCTACCATTGTATGATTTTTTTCTGTGTAAATTAACTTAAGCTTACGGACAATGTCAAATGTGATCTAGCGAAGGATCTGAGTGAGTTGGGTGCGCAATTACGCAGGTACTTTCCCTAAGCGGATGACACAAACAACTGGATTCGTTATCCCTTTCATGCCCTGCCTCCAGTCTCACTTACCGATATCTGAACAAGACAGCCTCATCGAAATTGCAACAAGCGGTTCTGTGAAAATTGAATTTAATCAGAAGCCACTGCCAGATTTTGCTCAGAGTATCCTGCCTTGGCAAATTGCGCTGTTAAGACACTGATGCCCTTTGCAACCACATACCTATGTAAGAGTGGAATATCAGCCCTCACTAGCATGAAAACTAAGTAAAGGCACAGACTGTGTGTGGAAAATGATTTAAGACTGAGACTCTCTCCAATACAACCCAACATTGCAGTTATGTGCATCCTTTCAAGCATACCCTTCTCATTAACCTGTGGTGAGTTATTCACAATTTTTGATGAACAAATAAATACTTTTTTTTAATGTGAGATGGCTAAATGAATAGCAAAATGATTGATTATTATTATATTCTTATTTGTGTCCTGGTCCTATGAGAGCTCTTTGTCACTTCCCACGAGCCGGCTTGTGACAAAAACTCATTCATTCTTATGTTTAATATATAGTGTGTGTGTGGCAGGCTTACAATGATAGCAAAAACAACACTTGAGAGTGTGCTGACCCTGGTTCTAGAGGGGGTACAGCTGGAGGTTGAATGTTTGAAGGGGAACGGGACTATAAAAAGTTTGGGAACCACTGCTCTATTGGTTTCATTCAGTTGGTACTACATAATTTGTGTACTTCATGTTTACCTGTATCCGTCAGCATAGTACCACATAAGTCATTAATTATACCAATAATTTTTTCTTTCATAAGTTATTTAAAAGTTTTGGGTTTTCTGTTCATCTAAAGGATACAATTAAACAATACATAAATTCAAAACCACATCCAACAGATGGGAGTCTGCTTTTATTGGTAAAGTCATGAATTCACTTTGCCTGAGGTGTATAGGTGGGTGGGTGTGTGTGTGTACCTTCGAAGGTCCCCTGATCTATCTGTTCTAGATGTTTCATGAATACTATTAAAGTGTAAATGTATCTTTTTACACTGTCTCCTTTGCTTATAAGCAACATTAAATACCAACACGTCTGCTAACATTGTTGTCTTAACATAATCTGCCAGAGGTGACAGGACAGGAGCAATCTTTTTTTTCTTACTCTCACATTGTGAAAAATAAATGACCCAAATGGCATCCTATTTCCTATAAAGTGAACTACTCTGGTCGAAAGTAGTGCCCTACATAGGGAATAGGGTGACATTTGAGATGCAAGCCTAGTCTATTCAAGAGCGATATTAACACTTTCCTCAGCTGGTAACTATTATCCTGTCTTCCAGGCGAGAGGTTTGAAAGGTCAAAGGTGAAAAGTGAAGGGCCATCTTACCATCATCCAGGTCAGGTATGATGGTGACCCTGGCAGTGTGGTACTCCTGTCTCAGACGGCCTCCCATGGGCATACTGAGGGTAACGTTGAAGCTCTCCTCCTCTTCATACAGAGAGTCATCTATGATCACCACACGACAGGAATTCTCCGTCTCGCCCTTATCGAAGCGCAGGACACTGTTGTGTTCCTCAGGTCTGGATATGTAGTCAGAGTAGGACAGGACTGTAGAGGGGATGGTCCCTGTAGCTGTGGCTGTAGGAGAGAGGAAAGGACAGATGGATGAGAAGAGAAGAGAGGGAGGTGTGTGTGTGTGTGTGTGTCGACTGTACCTTGCTGTGTGTAGCAGATGACCATGAGTTCCTGTGTGACATCACCACTCCTGTGCACTGGGATCAGCAGCTCCCCGATGTCCTCCTCTATAGAGTAGACTTTAGACGGGATAAACACTGTCGACTCTGGGGAGGGGAAATAGAGCGAGGGGGTGGTGAGACAGAGGGAGTGAGTCGGGGGGAGAGAGAGAGAGGGGGAGACAGACAGAGAGAGAGAGAGAGGGGGGGGGACAGAGAGAGAGAAAGAGCGAGAGAGAGAGAGAGAGAGGGGGACAGAGCGAGAGAGAGAGAGCGAGGGACAGAGAGAGAGAGAGAGAGAGCGAGGGACAGAGAGAGAGAGAGAGTTAAACCATCACATCCTTCTCACTGTGTACATATTTATTTCATTAATACAGAAGTCATGCTGATGAGAAGAGGGTACAACAATGTGTTGAACATTTCTGTCTATTACAATATGTTGCTGCTGGTGCTCTGGTCCAGGCTCCTCTCTGAGGACAGAGTTCTATAAAGGATGTGTTGACCCAGTGAACTGAGGCAGAAGACATAGTCTGCGTCGCAAATGGCACCGTATTTCCTATATACAGTAGTACACTCCTTTTGACCAGAGCCCTATGTAGGCCCTGGTCAAAAGTAGGGCACTATATTGGGAAAAGGGCATAATTTGGGATCCATCCAGAGGATATGATGACTAACATCAGTGGTTGGCACAGACAACTACCCATCAGCCTCTCTTATTTGACAGCTGACGCACAGGGACCAATCAGGGAATACATATACATTTAATGACTTGTTAATAGGAAAAGTCCAGCTTCCGTACTGTAGACTTTGAATGTGAAGAAGGACAGTTAAAGTGGGCGTGGATAATAAACCTGACGTGTCTTGATTCTGTTAGCAAGCAGAGACCTGTTCAAACCATTGGTCTTTTTTTACAGTCTGTGTTACTCACTCCCCCGTCCTGTCCTTGCCTCTCCTTATCTCCTTCTCTCCTCTCCTCCTTTACTCTGCATAGCGTGACTGTGTCTACTGTAAGTTACTAGACCTGAGTTACATCCCATAGGCCTACACTAAGTACCTACCCCACATAGACAAGTTTACAATATTCTCTCTATCACTGTTATGCTTCTTCTTAAAACCTATTCTTTACAGTAATTGTGCATCTGGTCGTCTGTGCTAATAAGGTGCCAGTGTGCTAGCAGGGCCTGAACTCTCACAACCCCCAACAGTCCCACCTGACCAATTACTGACTGACCAGGACACTGGACCAATGGCTCCCTGCCCTTCCCAGCCCGGTCTTGACTAAATAAGTAGATGTTCTACCTCCTACTCAGGCTGGCAGAACCTACAAGCTTATAGCCCTTAATACCAGCTCCTACCAAGGCTGACAGGACTTAATATGGAGAGCTTCTTCTCTCTCTCTCTCTCTCTCTGACTAAATGTGAACTCTTCTGATAGTTGAAGAGATTCACATTTAAAGGAGCTGCTAGAACCTGGGTCAGCTGTAATGTAAGTCCCAAATGGCACCCTCTTCTGTATGTAAAGCACTCCTTTTTACCTGGGCCCATAGGGCTCTGGTTAAAGTAGTGCACTAAAAAGGGAATAGGGTGCCATTTGAGACAGAGACGTATTCTGAGAAGCTGGGAAATCATGGAAATCTAAAATAGCATTTTGATATGTTAATGTGTAAATATACATGTTTGTGGTCATGAAGCAACATTATATGTTAATGTGTAACGGCAAAATCATAATATTGATATTACAGCTGCACCATCGAGAGCATCCTGACTGGTTGCATCACTGCCTGGTATGGCAACTACTTAGCTTCCAACCGCAAGGCACTACAGAGTGTAGTGCGTACGGCCCAGTACATCACTGGGGCCAAGCTTCCTGCCATCCAGGACCTCTATACCAGGCGGTGTCAGAGGAAGGCCCTAAAAATTGTCGAAGACTCCAGCCACCCTAGTCATAGACAGGTCTCTCTGCTACCGCATGGCAAGCAGTACCGGAGCGCCAAGTCTAGGTCCAAAAGGCTTCTTAAAACCTGTTGGGGCTACAGGTTAGCAATGAACCCCGAGTCGGGATTGCTAACAAGGCTGGAAATTCAAAACATCAAAAATCGAATAATTTCAATTTCTCAAACAATCAACTATTTTACACAATTTAAAAGATAAACATCTCCTTAATCTAACCACATTGTTCGATTTTCAAAGAGGCTTTACGGCAAAAGCATAAAGTTAGATTATGTTAGGACAGTACATAGCCACAAAAGTACAAACATCCATTTTCAATTCAAGGTCAGGCGTCACCAAAAGCAGAAACCAGCTAGAATTATGCACTAACCTTTGTCAATCTCCATCAGATGACACTCCTAGGACATTATGTTATACAATACATGCATTTTTTTGTTCCATCAAGTTCATATTTATATCCAAAAACAGCATTTTACAGTAGCGTGAAATTCAGATTTTTTTCTTCTCTGAAATGCTTCCGGTGAACATAACAAAATTACTATTCGAAAACATTGGTAAATTATAATATTGTCATTCAAAGAATAATATATTATCATCTCGTAATTGCTACCGAATGGCCAGATCTCAAAATAACTTTACTGGGAAATCACATTTAGCAATAAACGGGGTGCTATGCTAAGAACAATAAGCTATGCTATACAGTTAGCATCATCTAATATCGATAATAACATTGTAAATATCCCCTTACCTTTGATTATCTCCATCAGAAGGCACTGCCAGGAATCCCAGGTCCGGAACAAATGTGGTTTCTTTTGACAAAGTTCATAATTTATGTCCAAATAACACCAAGTATTTAGCGTTCATTATGCTCCCACAAAACGTGGTGGGGGGGGTGTAAAATCACGCCGAAAAGCTAAAAAAAAACTAGTAAATAATCTATTTACGTTCGTTCAAACATGTCAAATGTTGTTTAGCATTAATCTTTTGGTCCATTTTTAACGTTAAACATCAGTAATATTTTCACACAACCTATCCTATGTCTAGATTAACAATAATGACAAAATCACGCTTCTCAGATTTATGCGCAGGCGCAAAGAAATGAAGTGACGACATGTCAACTTCCTTGCATTCTAATTTGCTCTCTGTTTATCATAGACGCTTCAAACAACTTTATAAAGATCGTTGACATCTAGTGGAAGCCGTAGGTGTTGCGAAATGAATCCTTTCTCACTATGGTATCTATAAAACAATGACACTAAATAGTACAGTCACAAAATCCACATTTTTTTTGAATCTATTTTTCACAGGTTTTTGCCTGCAATATGAGTTTTGTTATACTTACAGACACCATTCAAACTGTTTTAGAAAATTCAGAGTGTTTTCTATCCGAATGTGTTAATAATATGCATATCCTAGCTTCTGAGTTGGTGTAGGAGGCAGTTAAAAATGGGCACATATTTTTTTCAAAATTTCTCAATACTGCCCCCGAGCCCCAACAGGCAAGCTATAAGACTCCTGAACAGCTAATGAAAGGCTACCCAGACCCCTCTTTTACTCTGCTGCTACTCTGTTTATTATCTATGCATAGTGACTTTAACTCCACCTACATGTACATATTACCTTATACCTCATTTCTTATATAAACATTTTTTTTTCTTTTTTATATTTTTGTATTATTATTTTTTTTGTTGTTGTTTTTTCTCCATTTAAATTTTTTTTCTTCTTTTTTTAAAATATTTATATATTTTTTTGTTTAGGTATTTTTTCTTAAAACTGCATTGTTGGTTAAGGGCTTGTAAGTAAGTATTTCACTGTAAGGTCTCCACCTGTTGTATTCGGCGCATGTGACTAATACAATTTGACTTGACTTGATAGCTGCATGTTATCTTAATTTCCCTCAAGGGACTAGAGTGTTTTGTGAGACAAACAATACCATCCTCCATACATTTTTTTTTTTGATCCTGTAGGTTCATGCTCTACAACATTCGCAGAGTACGACCCTGCCTCACACAGGAAGCGGCGCAGGTCCTAATCCAGGCACTTGTCATCTCCCGTCTGGATTACTGCAACTCGCTGTTGGCTGGGCTCCCTGCCTGTGCCATTAAACCCCTACAACTCATCCAGAACGCCGCAGCCCGTCTGGTGTTCAACCTTCCCAAGTTCTCTCACGTCACCCCGCTCCTCCGCTCTCTCCACTGGCTTCCAGTTGAAGCTCGCATCCGCTACAAGACCATGGTGCTTGCCTACGGAGCTGTGAAGGGAACGGCACCTCCATACCTTCAGGCTCTGATCAGGCCCTACACCCAAATAAGGGCACTGCGTTCATCCACCACTGGCCTGCTGGCCCCCCTACCTCTGAGGAAGTACAGTTCCCGCTCAGCCCAGTCAAAACTGTTCGCTGCTCTGGCACCCCAATGGTGGAACAAGCTCCCTCATGACGCCAGGACAGCGGAGTCAATCACCACCTTCCGGAGACACCTGAAACCCCACCTCTTTAAGGAATACCTAGGATAGGATAAAGTAATCCTTCTAACCCCCCCCCCCCCTTAAAAGATTTAGATGCACTATTGTAAAGTGGTTGTTCCACTGGATATCATAAGGTGAATGCACCATTTTGTAAGTCGCTCTGGATAAGAGCGTCTGCTAAATGACTTAAATGTAATGTAAATGTAATTTTAACCAACGTAAGTTGTTGACAGAATATTCCTCCTCTCACACAGTGGGACCCCAGAGGGGGACGTAGAGGAGAGGCATCATTTATATGTACATTATGCAAGAGCTTCCCTCCCTCAGCCTTCCAACTACAGTATCACAGAGGAACGAACGGCTTTTAAAAACCCTGTTTGTCTGAACTGTATTTAGATACTTTGACTACTGTACGTCCCTAATAGCACCCTATTCCCTATGTAGTGGGAATATGGTGCCATTTGGGACACAACCATTGTGTAAACAACATGAGAAGCCTGGGAAGGCTCCAGTCTAGTATTCTCCATCCATACCCTGGGTCTGACCCTAACCTTGGGATTCTCCATACCCAATTTAACTGTATTTATTTATTTAACCTTGTTTATTTACCTTTCTGGAGGAAACAACTTCCCATATGGACTATTGTTACAGTGTTACTGATCACTAAATCTAACCTGGGGTTGCAAAACTCGGGTAACTATTCCAAAATTCCCAGGCTCTGGAGCCAGGCCAGGGATTGATAAGAGGTAGGAGCAGCTTCACTAACAGAGAGCAGCGTCACTAACAGAGCAGCTTCACTTACAGAGAGCAGCTTCACTAACAGAGAGCAGCTTTACTTACAGAGCAGCTTCACTTACAGAGCAGCTTCACTTACAGAGAGCAGCTTCACTAACAGAGAGCAGCTTCACTAACAGAGAGCAGCTTCACTTACAGAGAGCAGCTTCACTAACAGAGAGCAGCTTCACTTACAGAGAGCAGCTTCACTTACAGAGGGCAGCTTCACTAACAGAGAGCAACTTCACTAATAGAGAGCAGCTTCACTTACAGAGAGCAGCTTCACTAACAGAGAGCAGCTTCACTTACAGAGAGCAGCTTCACTAACAGAGAGCAACTTCACTAACAGAGAGCAGCTTCACTTACAGAGAGCAGCTTCACTAACAGAGAGCAGCTTCACTTACAGAGAGCAGCTTCACTTACAGAGAGCAGCTTCACTAACAGAGAGCAGCTTCACTAACAGAGAGCAACTTCACTTACAGAGAGCAGCTTCACTAACAGAGAGCAGCTTCACTTACATGGGACACACTAATGAGGCTGACGAAGGTATTAGGTATTTATTAGGATCCCCATTAGCTGTTGTAAAAGCAGCAGCTACTCTTTCTGGGGTCCACACAAAACATGAAACATAATTCAGAACATTAATAGACAAGAACAGCTCAAGGACAGAACTACATACATTTTCTTTGTAAAGGAACAATACAATACATACACACAAACTATCTAGGTCAAATAGGGGAGAGGCGTTGTGCCGTGAGGTGTTGCTTTATCTGTTTTTTGAAACCAGGTTTGCTGTTCATTTGAGCAATTTGAGAGGGAATTTAGTTACATGCAATAATGGCTCTATATAATACTGTACACTTTCTTGAATTTGTTTTGGATTTGGGTGGGAAAAAGACCTCTGGTGGCATGTCTAGTGGGGTAAGTGTGTGTGTCAGAGCTGTGTGTAAGTTGACTATGCAAACAATTTGGGATTTTCAACACATTAATGTTTCTTATAAAAATAAGAAGTGATACAGTCAGTCTCTCCTCAACTCTTAGCCAAGAGAGACTGGCATGCATAGTATTTATATCAGCACTCTGATTACAATTAAGGTCCATGTTTTGTTATCCACTGACCTGGATGTTCTCACCCACCTACTATAAAACCCTGCCTCTCCCATAGAGATACACTCAGACCAATCATCTCTGCCAAGACTGATGAAGAACCTACCTGTAGTAATGACTTATAAACCATGAGCCATTTGAACACAACACTGTTAAGACTGTTAAAACAAGCTACTCTGGATCATGGACCTGTAGTACCCACCATCAGCTGGATCATGGACCTGTAGTACCCACCATCAGCTGGATCATGGACCTGTAGTACATACCATCAGCTGGATCATGGACCTGTAGTACATACCATCAGCTGGATCATGGACCTGTAGTACATACCATCAGCTGGATCATGGACCTGTAGTACATACCATCAGCTGGATCATGGACCTGTAGTACATACCATCAGCTGGATCATGGACCTGTAGTACATACCATCAGCTGGATCATGGACCTGTAGTACATACCATCAGCTGGATCATGGACCTGTAGTACATACCATCAGCTGGGTCGAGGATCTCCACAGTAGCTGTGTCAGGGAACTCCAGGGCAGCCATGACAGGTTCTGACAGAACAATCTGGAAGGTCTCAGACTGCTCGTACACTCCATCCTGCAGGATCCTCACCCTCCATGTGGCCATGGTCTGACCTGGGTTAAACTGGACCTGCTTCTGGGCTTTACCACGGAAGTCCTTATCCTTCTCCGCCGTACCATCTCTGGTACTGATGCCTGGGCGAGGAGGGTGGAGAGGAGAGAGGAGAGGAGAGAGGGGACATAGAGGAAGAGGAAATTATTACATGTACTGTCCATAAAACATTTGTTCTTATAATGTGGAATTCAACCAGATAAGATCAAAAGGTAGCATCCAGATCTAATAACCGGTCAATAACAGAGCCCAGTCAGAGATGGGTCAGAGAAGCAGTCAGTGTTAGATGAAGTTGTGACGTGTCGGCTAGCAGATGGCCCTTACGTGGACCAGGAGGAGGGAGTATGGTAATCAGGACGTCACTTTCAATCTGGCCCCTAGTGGTCTGACTGAACACAGGACACTGTAATACATATTCAATCTTACCAAGGTCAATTACCTACCATGCCACATTGGGAGATAATTTTGCTTCCTTTCAAGCTACATTAGCTTGACACAATTAAGCTATATTGTGGGTAAAGCAGAATCAACTGAAAACAAGGTTGTCTATGCAGGTGGTGTAGAAGTATTGGTAGATCGACATTGTAGTTACTGCCCAGCCTACTGAGTCTAGCCTGCCCAGCTTGCTGGTGGTAGTTTGTGCCAGTGCTGTTTGATCAGACCTGCTGTCACTGAGGGCTGGTGATGATGGCAGGACTCCTGCTGTTCAGCCAACTACACAACCAGCTAGCTTCACTGGCTGGCTCGCTCTGAGATAGACCAACAAAAATATTAATGAATTAATAATAATAATAACAACAAACAAACATAAATTAAGAACCTAGATAAAAGAGCAAGAGAGAGAGAGAGAGAGACCGAGAGATTCAAGTGAGAAAGAGAGAAGATAACACTAAAGAGCTTCAACGGTGCACAGATGGAGGCAGAAATGTATGAGTTGGGGTATTGGACCAAAATTACCATTTCATTCTTTGAAGTGAGCTTTGATATGCCTACACCAAGAAGGGAAATGTACCCTGTACGTGTTCATGGGGCTGCTACAGTTCTTGCTGACATGTGTTCATAGATAACATGGATGAGCTCAACAGAGCCGGAATATATATCACCTGTCTTCAAAGAGCAGGCAGAGAAGCGGCTCCCTAACTCTGTCTGAATCCAAAATGAGACCCTATCCCCTACATAATGCACTACATTTTACCAGAGCCCTATTTGGGTTCTGGTTAAAAGTAGTGCACTATATAGGGAATAGGATGCTATTTGGGACGCAAGCTCGGTCTCTCTCACAGCAGAAGGAGGACTACAGCTCCCTGATCCCAGAAGCAGCTCTGAGGCCTAGCAGCAGGCCTGGGTTTAAATACTATGACATTTTTGCATTAGCCTATATAGCAGCAGGCTAGCTCTACATAGCTGCTATACTAGCACCTCCCGTGATGCACACAACTTTACCGAATGACTCACAACGTCCAATAAAGAACCAGGAGTCCAGTTAAAAGTAGTGCGCTATATAGGGAATAGGGTGCCATTTCAGCTGTACTCTAGGTCTTGTGATCAGGGCTGGCTCTGGCAGGCCAGCAAGCAGGGCTGGGATGGAGCAGATATCCTCTGTCTCCTCTCTGTGTGAAGCACTGGCCTGAGATCAGTCAGCGTGTCATCTCAGTACCAAGGCAGATGGATAGTGGGTCTGTCAGACTGACTGTGAGTCTGGTTCATCTGAAGGCTTGGCTTTCTCTTTCCATTTCCCTTCATCCTTTGAGGTTTGAGATCCATTAAACACATTGAGGAGCAGAAAGGACTGCCAGTGTGCGGTGTGTGCTTCTGGAGGGTTCTGTGTCCCTAATGGCACCCTATTCCCTCTATAGTGGCCTACCATAGGTCTCTGGTTAAAAGTAGTGCACTACCTAGGGAATAGTGTGCCATTTGGGATGTAGACCCACATTTCTCCTGTTCCGTCCTGTTCTAACCTCCTATAAGCACACAGCTGGAGAGACAGAACATTTCACTGATGCAATGATGTTCGTCTGAGAAATATATCCATGAACTCTCAAATACTAATATCTTTAATATTTTTTAAAAACAGCTTCAGAAGTTTCCACAGTATGGAATTGAGTTATTTATCTTCGTAATCAGAAATGCTAATCAGTCAACCCATTAGAAGCGGGATAGAACCCTCTTCTTTGTGTTCTTCAAGAACAGTTCCATAACTTGAATTATCTCTTGAAGAGGGCAGACCCTTGAGATAGTCTAATGGTCATATTATCTGCATATTATCTGCATACTCCCCTGAGAGAGAGCGAGATCATTAGCTAGCAGAGACACAGGGCTGCTTCCCAATTGGTACCCTATTCCCTATTTAGTGCTGTACTTTTGTCCAGAGCCCTGTGGCCAACAATGGGCCCTGGTCAAAAGTAGTGCACTATATAGAGAATATTTCAGGCCATTTGAGATGCACACAGGAACAACGTAACACACCACAGCCTCAACGCTAGCAGATACACAGGGAGACACAGCTGGGGACAACTCAATACACCATCTGATCTGACCTCAAACTTCAGCTATTCAAACTAGCACAGCTTTATTGACATCCCAAACGTATTAGGATTCTGGACAAAAACAATGAAAACAATACCAGTGGTGCCAGTAGTAGTCAACCATAAAACCTTTGTTATAAACCCTGTGTATAAACTTTGTGTTATAAAACTAAGGTTTACTGTTGTTATAAACCCTGTGTATAAACTTTGTGTTATAAAACTAAGATTTACTGTTGTTATAAACCCTGTGTATAAGCTTTGTGTTATAAAACTAAGGTTTACTGTTGTTATAAACCCTGTGTATAAACTTTGTGTTATAAAACTAAGGTTTACTGTTGTTATAAACCCTGTGTATAAACTGTGTAATAAAACTAAGGTTTACTGTTGTTATAAACCCTGTGTATAAACTGTGTAATAAAACTAAGGTTTACTGTTGTTATAAACCCTGTGTATAAACTTTGTGTTATAAAACTAAGGTTTACTGTTGTTATAAACCCTGTGTATAAAATATGTGTTATAAAACTAAGGTTTACTGTTGTTATAAACCCTGTGTATAAACTGTGTAATAAAACTAAGGTTTACTGTTGTTATAAACCCTGTGTATAAACTGTGTAATAAAACTAAGGTTTACTGTTGTTATAAACCCTGTGTATAAACTTTGTGTTATAAAACTAAGGTTTACTGTTGTTATAAACCCTGTGTATAAAATGTGTGTTATAAAACTAAGGTTTACTGTTGTTATAAACCCTGTGTATAAAATGTGTGTTATAAAACTAAGGTTTACTGTTGTTATAAACCCTGTGTATAAACGTTGTGTTATAAAACTAAGGTTTACTGTCCCATCTTTTGTTGCACTGTGTTTACTCCCTATTCAGTCCAGGACAGTACCATTTAAGGAATGTTCACAGAGAGAGGCGTCTAACTCGGTAACAGCGGGCGTCTTTCTGACGACTACCAACTCTGCGTAACCTCTCCCATGAGCCCTTGCTGTCCCCAGGAGGGTTGGCTAAAAGGGTATATCCTGCCCCAAGGAGAAGGGTCAGGGATGAAAGGTTGTGACAAATGGCACTCTTCTATTTTTCTCCAAGGCTATGTCCCAAATGGCATATAGAGTGCACTACTTTTGTAGTAGTCAACCATAAAACCTTTGTTATAAACCCTGTGTATAAAATTTGTGTTATAAACAAAGGTTTACTGTTGTTATAAACCCTGTGTATAAACTTTGTGTTATAAAACTAAGGTTTACTGTTGTTATAAACCCTGTGTATAAACGTTGTGTTATAAAACTAAGGTTTACTGTTGTTATAAACCCTGTGTATAAACGTTGTGTTATAAAACTAAGGTTTACTGTTATTATAAACCCTGTGTATAAACTTTGTGTTATAAAACTAAGGTTTACTGTTGTTATAAACCCTGTGTATAAACTGTGTTATAAAACTAAGGTTTACTGTTGTTATAAACCCTGTGTACAAACTGTGTTATAAAACTAAGGTTTACTGTTGTTATAAACCCTGTGTATAAACTGTGTTATAAAACTAAGGTTTACTGTTGTTATAAACCCTATGTATAAACTTTGTGTTATAAAACTAAGGTTTACTGTTGTTATAAACCCTGTGTATAAACGTTGTGTTATAAAACGAAGGTTTACTGTTGTTATAAACCCTGTGTATAAACTGTGTTATAAAACTAAGGTTTACTGTTGTTATAAACCCTGTGTATAAACTTTGTGTTATAAAACTAAGGTTTACTGTTGTTATAAACCCTGTGTATAAACGTTGTGTTATAAAACGAAGGTTTACTGTTGTTATAAACCCTGTGTATAAACTGTGTTATAAAACTAAGGTTTACTGTTGTTATAAACCCTGTGTATAAACGTTGTGTTATAAAACTAAGGTTTACTGTTGTTATAAACCCTGTGTATAAACTTTGTGTTATAAAACTAAGGTTTACTGTCAGGACATCCATTAACATCCCTTTCCTTTAGAAAATGTGTGAATTGGACCAGGAGTGACAGTTGGCTTACTCAGCCATCTGCTACATGAACATGAAAGGCTGAAAAGCTGTGGAGCTTCCCTGGAGAGATAGAACCAAGGATGCCATGAGGATGTCTATGGATGTCCTGACTCTGATGGGAATAGAGTGCCATTCGGGACGCAGACAATGTGTATAAGGATGTGTATAATAAGGTAGTTTGACTCACTGACGAAGGACGTCTCTCCCAGGTATCCTCGTCGTTTGAGGACCACCTCCAGGTACTTGGCCTCCTCGTCCACCACATAGTACTCCTTCTCCAGGGAGACCCAGGCCCAGTTCAGCCTGAACACCTGGTTCTTCAGCCTGTTGCCTCCTAAACACACACACATAGAATCAGTAGTTTGAGAGAGGATCACTTAATAATCTGTCTTATAATGTGTGTGTGTCCCCCCCACCACACACACACATTTGGAAAACTTTATTAGAATCCACAAATTACATTATATCAAGTGCTAGTGTTGTTCTGTGTAGATGTTTGTGTTTGTAAACAAAAACAGTCAACAACAACAAAAATGAAGATCGACATGAGAGGGAATTCATTCAGCAAAGACAACAGAAGCGTTTGAGTTTCTGAACTCATTATTTGCACTTCAAAACATTTATAATGGAAAAGCTGTTTGTTTTCAGGACATGTCCTATCTCAACATCTTCTCATTAGAATAATTACCTGGTGGTTTTATGGGTGCCTGTGGACAGCTAGGCTGCCTCCCTGTATTGGTTGGGAGGCATCAGTACCAGCACAAACACACGCACATGCATGCGCCCACACACACACAAGCGTGAGCAGACACACACATACATACACACCCACACACAACCTCCCTGCCAGTATATTCAGTGGGAGGTATCAGTGCAGTAGAAGGTCTAATCGGCATCATTGTAATTAAGAGATAAAGGTTAGTCTGTGTGTGTGTGTGTGTGTGTGTGTGTGTGTGTGTGTGTGTGTGTGTGTGTGTGTGTGTGTGTGTGTGTGTGTATGTGTGCTTGCATGCATGCACGTTCATGCTCGTGTGTGTGTGTGTCAGGGTTGTTTTATCAGTCCTGTTTGAAGTGGAATTCAAAGCTCTGTATTCCTGGAGGACAGCACTGCCTGTTACCGTATCGACCACAGAGAGAGCGACACCACACACAGACATCAAACACACACAAAATGACAAGTCATAGCACGTAGGCGCTTACACACACACACACACACACACACACACACACACACACACACACACACACACACACACACACACACTATTGCCATTAACAGCAGGGTTATAACAGTGGCTCCAAGCCCCTCAGCCTAAATAGAACAGTGTGAAATGAGGGATGACGGGAATGGAGTGAATGAAGGGAGAAAATGGAGAGGAGAGAGATGGAGGATTTCAGGGAGAGGAAGGATGAAGAGAGAAAAGAGAACGGAAGGATGAAGAGGGAGACAGACCCAGGTGTTTCAACAGTACAGCTGGACAGCTGGCAGATGTGAGGTGGGAGGAATGAAAGAATGAAAGAGAAACCACAAGAAGGGTCTCATCCTGAGTCCTGAATGGCACCCTATCCCCTATATTCCTCAAATTCTCATTTGGACATCAAAGCCAGTTCCACTGCTTTTTTTCTGATCTCCCCCTCTAATCAGGGACTGAATTAGGCCTGGGACACCAGATGGGTGCAATTCATTATTAGGTCGAACAGAAAACCAGCAGCAGTCCCTATGGGCCCTGGTCAAAATAAGTGCACTATATAGGGGATAAGGTGCATTTTGTACACATACTGAGGGTATTGTTCTGGGTTTACAGACAGCTGACTCTGTTTGGGGTTGGCTCCACTACTGAGGCCATAACCTCTCTCTCTCTCTCTCTCTCTCTCTCTCTCTCTCTCTCCCTCTCTCTCTCGCTCTCTCTCTCGCGCTCTCTCTCTCGCTCTCTCTCTTGCACTCTCTCTCTCGTGATCTCTGCCTCCATTCTGTTCTCCCCTCCCCACACTGAGCCTACCCTACCTTTCTCTCTCTCTATATCTCACTCTCTCTCTCGCACTCTCTCTCTCGCTCTCTCTCTCTCGCACACTCTCTCTCTCAAGCTCTCTCTTTCGTGCTCTCTGCCTCCATTCTGCCCTCTCCCTCCCCCCACTGATCCTCCCCTCCCTCCCTCTCTCTCTCTCTCCTCTCCTCCATTCTGCCCTTCCCCTCTCCAGTTGTCATGGTCAGTAAATCTGTCATGTCCAGTCGACCACTCTGCTATGTAGCCTTTTCTTTTTCAAGAGAGGGTGAGACCTACACATTCACAAGGGCGTTATTGTTTTATTGTGTGTGTGCGTGTGTGTCATACCAGGTCCAGCAGAACAAACACACAGTAGAGGTCAGAAGAAGAAGAGAGAAGAAGAAGAAACTGTAGTTTTTCGTTCACAACTAAACTCATTAGACATCCTGATTCTGTCAAGAAGACTCTGTGAAAGAAAACATAACTTTATAATGAACCAACTCAGACATCACTGCCTAAACCATGGAGTAACTATACTGAACCACAACATGGCCAAAAGGACAAAGAGAGAGAACTAGAGGAGAGGAGACAAAACTCATCAGATCTGATTCTGTCAAGAAGACTCTGTGGCAGGTGGAAAACCTCATGACTTCATCATGAACCAATGAACCAACTCAGACCTCACTGCTGCCTGAACCTCTGCCTGTCTTCTTCTGAACCGAGAGAATAATGTGAAAATGACAATCATACAGCTGAACTGACAGAGAAGATGAAGGTTAACAAAGTGAAGATGACGAAGGTAGAGCTAAATAAAGTGGAGATGATGAGGATACGGCTGAACTAACTCAAGGGCAGACGGTTTTCTGGCTGATGCTCAAAGTCTGATTGTTTCCATGGTAATGGGTTCCGTCTACACGGTTCTAGATGAAAGAGAACAGAGAAAACAGGGGTATCCTAGAATTACAACCCAGTGACAGCTGCTAATGGTTCGGTACTACAGTTGAAGTCGGAAGTTTACATACCCCTTAGCCAAATACATTTAAACTCTGTTTTTCACAATTCCTGACATTTAGGAATGTAAGAATTCCTATGTGAAATGTCAGAGAAATAGTGGAGAGAATTATTTATTTCAGCTTTTATTTCTTTCATCACATTCCAAGTGGATCAGAAGTTTACATACACTCAATTAGTATTTGGTAGCATTGCCTTTAAATTGTTTAACTTGGGTCAAACGTTTTGGGTAGCCTTCCACAAGCTTCCCACAAAAAGTTGGGTGAATTTTGGCCCATTCCTCCTGACAGAGCTGGTGTAACTGAGTCAGGTTTGTAGGCCTCTTTGCTCGCACACACGTTTTCAGGTCTGCCCACGAATGTTCTATGGGATTGAGGTCAGGGCTTTGTGATGGCCACTCCAATACCTTGACTTTGTTGTCCTTAAGCCATTTAGCCACAACTTTGGAAGTATGCTTGGGGTCATTGTCCATTTGGAAGACCCATTTGCGACCAAGCTTTAACTTCCTGACTGATGTCTTGAGATGTTGCTTCAATATATCAACATAATCTTCCTGCCTCATGATGGCATCTATTTTGTGAAGTGCACCACTCCATCCTGCAGCAAAGCACCCCCACAACATGATGCTGCCACCCCTGTGCTTCACGGTTGGGATGGTGTTCTTCGGCTTGCAAGCCTCCCCCTTTTTCCTCCAAACATAACGATGGTAAATGTGGCCAAAAAGTTATATTTTTGTTTCATCAGACCAGAGGACATTTCTCCAAAAAGTACGGACTTTGTCCCCAAGTGCAGTTGCAAACCGTAGTCTGGCTTTTTTATAGCGGTTTTGAAGCAGTGGCTTCTTCCTTGCTGAGCGGCCTTTCAGGTTATGTCGATATAGGACTCGTTTTACTGGGGATATAGATACCTTTGTACCGGTTTCCTCCAGCATCTTCACCAGGTCCTTTGCTGATGTTCTGGGATTGATTTACACTTTTCGCACCAAAGTACGTTCATCTCTAGGAGACAGAACGTGTCTCCTTCCTGAGCGGTATGACGGCTGCGTGGTCCCATGGTGTTTATACTTGGGTACTATTGTTTGTACAGATGAACGTGGTACCTTCAGGCATTTGGAAATTGCTCCCAAGGATGAACCAGACTTGTGGATGTCTATAATATTTTTTTCTGAGGTCTTGGCTGATTTATTTTAATTTTTCCATGATGTCAAGCAAAGAGGCACTGAGTTTGAAGGTAGGCCTTGAAATACATCCACAGGTACACCTCCAATTGACTCAAATGATGTCAATTAGCCTATCAGAAGCTTCTAAAGCCATGATATAATTGTCTGGAATTTTCCAAGCTGTTTAACTTCTTTGGGATAGGGGGCAGTATTTTCACGGCCGGATAAAAAACGTACCCGATTTAATCTGGTTACTACTCCTGCCCTAGAATATGCATATAATTAGTAGATTTGGATAGAAAACACTCTAAAGTTTCTAAAACTGTTTGAATGGTGTCTGTGAGTATAACAGAACTCATATGGCAGGCCAACACCTGAGAAGATTCCATACAGGAAGTGCCCTGTCTGACAATTTGTTGTCCTTCTGTTGCATCTCTATCAAAAATACAGCATCTGTGCTGTAACGTGACATTTCTAAGGCTTCCATTGGCTCTCTAAAGCCGCCAGAAAGTGGAATGGGGTGTCTGCTGTCTCTGGGCAAAGAACAGCAGCAGAATTTGTAAGTGGTCAGCCTGGGGACAGTGAGACTGAGATGCACTTCACGAGACTACTCCATTTTTTTCTTTCAGCCTTTGAATGAATACAACGTTGCCCGGTTGGAATATTATCGCTATTTTACGAGAAAAATAGCATAAAAATGTATTTTAAACAGCGTTTGACATGCTTCTAAGTACGGTAATGGATTATTTTGAACTTTTTGTCACGAAATGCACTCGCGCGTCACCCTTCGGATAGTGACCTGAACGCACGAACCAAACGGAGCTATTTGAATATAACTATGGATTATTTGGAACCAAAACAACATTTGTTGTTGAAGTAGAAGTCCTGGGAGTGCATTCTGACTTAGAACAGCAAAGGTAATCCAATTTTTCTAATAGTAATTCTGAGTTTAGTGAGCCCCAAACTTGGTGGGTGTCAAAATTGCTAGCCGTGATGGCCGAGCTATGTACTCAGAATATTGCAAAATGTGCTTTCGCCGAAAAGCTATTTTAAAATCTGACACCGCGATTGCATAAAGGAGTTCTTGTAACGGTTGTCGTCGGGAATAGAGGACCAAAACGCAGCAGGAATGTGGATGCTCATCTTGTTATTTATTTTTAAATAAAGAGAACACCAAAATAACAAACCAAAAAACGCACGAACAACAAAACAGTCTTGTCATGCTCACACAGGCAAAACAAGAAACAATCTCCCACAACACCAAACCAAACAATTACCCATATATAGGACTCTCAATCAGAGGCAACGAGAAAGCACCTGCCTCCAATTGAGAGTCCAATCCCCCATCAACCTAAACATAGAAATACAACAAACCAGAAAGAACATAGAAATACAAAACATAGAACATAGACCAAAACCCGGAAATAAATAAATCAAACACCCTACTACATAAATCACCACCCCGAACCACATAAACAAAATACCCTCTGCCACGTCCTGACCAAACTACAATAACAAATAACCCTTATACTGGTCAGGACGTGACAGTTCTGTATCTATAATTCTTAAAATAATTGTTATGTATTTTGTCAACGTTTATCATGAGTAATTTAGTAAATTCACCGGAAGTTTTCGGTGGGAATACATTTTGTGAACATCACACGCCAATGTAAAAAGCTGTTTTTTGATATAAATATGAACTTGATTGAACAAAACATGCATGTATTGTATAACATAATGTCCTAGGAGTGTCATGTGATGAAGATCATCAAAGGTTAGTGCTGCATTTAGCTGTGGTTTGGGTTTATGTGACATATATGCTTGCTTGGAAAATGGCTGTGTGATTATTTGTGTCTATGTACTCTCCTAACATAACCTAATGTTTTGTTTTCGCTGTAAAGCCTTTTTGAAATCGGACAATGTGGTTAGATTAACGAGAGTCTTATCTTTAAAATGGTGTAAAATAGTTGATTGTTTGAGAAAATAGAATTGTGGTATTTTAGTTGGTTTTGTATTTCGCACCGTGCGATGCCATTGGCTGTTGGCTAGGGGTTCCGCTAGCGGAACGCCTGTCCTCAACAGGTTAAAGGCACAGTCAACTTATTGTATGTACACTTCTGACCCACTGGAATTGTGATACAGTGAATTATAAGTGACATAATCTGTCTGTAAACAATTGTTGGAAAACTTACTTGTGTCATGCACAAAGTAGATGTTCTAACCGACTTGCCAAAGCTATAGTTTGTTAAAAACCTGTTGGGGCTAGGGGGCAGTATTTGCACGGCCGGATAAAAAACGTACCCGATTTAATCTGGTTACTACTCCTGCCCAGTAACTACAATATGCATATAATTAGTAGATTTGGATAGAAAACACTCTAAAGTTTCTAAAACTGTTTGAATGGTGTCTGTGAGTATAACATAACTCATATGGCAGGCAAAAACCTGAGAAGATTCCATGCAGGAAGTGGAAATCTGATTTGTGGAATCACCTTCAACACTTTGCCTATGAAACACACCGTGAGTTAGGATTAATTTAGCACTTCCTACGGCTTCCACTAGATGTCAACAGTCTTTACAAAGTGGTTTGAGTCTTCTCCGGTAAAAACTGACCGAACGAGAGGCCTGGAAAGTTGGTCATAGGGGGAGGGCCATTACTACTATGATGCGGGCGCCCGTGGGTACCCTTTCGTTCTGAAACGTTTAGTAAGACAATGCAATCGTCCGCCTTGAATATTATTGAAGCTCTGATTGAAAAAGGCCCTAAAGATGTATGTTATACAACGTTTGACATGTTTGAACGAACGTAAATATATTTTTTTAGCACATTCGTGATGACAAGTCCCGCGCGCCTCGTACATTATGAGTAGCCTTCGGAACGCGCTAACAAGAAGGAGCTATTGGGACATAAATTATTAACTTTTTTGAACAAAACTACATTTGTTGTGGACCTGGGATTCCTGGAAGTGCCTTCTGATGAAGATAATCAAAGGTAAGGGAATATTTACAATAGTATATTTGATTTTAGATGGTTCCAAGATGGCGCTAACCTGTATCGCCTAGCCTATTTTTCTGAGCATAGCACCTCGTTTATTGCAAAGTGTGATTTCCCATTAAAGTTATTTTTAAATCTGGCAATGCGGTTGCATTCACAAGATGTTAATCTATAATTCTTTGAATGACAATATTACATTTTAACAATGTTTTCGAATAGTAATTAATAAATTGTAGCGCTGATTCACAGGAAGCATTTGAGGGAAAATATTTTCTGAACGTAACGCGGCGATGTAAAATGCTGTTTTTATATATAAATATTAACTTTATCTAACAAAAAATGCATGTCTTGTGTAACATGATGTCCTAGGAGTGTCATCTGATGAAGATTGTCAAAGGTTAGTGCTGCATTTAGCTGTGTTTTGGGTATTTGTGATGCATGCTAGTTGCTTTGAAAATGGCAGTGTGATTATTTTTGGGAGGGTACTCTCCTAACATAATCTAATGTTTTGGTTTTGTTGTAAAGCCTTTTTGAAATCGGACAACGTGGTTCGATTCAGGAGAGGTCTATCTATAAAATGGTGTAAAATAGTCATATGTTTGAGAAATTGAAGTTATAGCATTTATGAGGTATTTGTATTTCGCACAACGCGATTCCACTGGCTGTTGACTAGGGGTTCCCAGACAGGTTAACAAGAAATTTGTTTTAATGACTCCAACCTAAGTGTATGTAAACTTCCGACTTCAACTGTATATGAACGTAAACCAAGCAACTACATCCATGCCACCGGCCCCATGTTTCCCAAGCCTGTCCATTCTCAGGGGTTAAGGCCATACCGGGAGTTGGGTCTAATCTCTCTCTACTTTAATAACTCCTGCAGGTAGGATGTCTGCTGGAGCGAAAAGAGCTTTTCCCCTGTGTGTGTTCTGCCTGACTGCTGGAAGAGAGGGGTGTGTGTGTGTGTGTGTGTGTGTGTGTGTGTGTGTGTGTGTGTGTGTGTGTGTGTGTGTGTGTGTGTGTGTGTGTGTGTGTGTGTGTGTGTGTGTGTGTGTGTGTGTGTGTGTGTGTGTGTGTGTGTGTGGTTAGATCTCCCTTCTTTGTACTAGGGCTTAGAGGGAGCAGCTAGACCCATGCCACAGGTAAACACAGTGTGTGTGATCTCTGAGTCGTGAAGTCTACTGGTCTTAATCATCTGGCCCTCTCCCACCACAGATCTCCCACCCATCTCTTTATGGAAAACTGCCACAAGGTCCTCATTTCCTTCCAGAACTCAGGAGTGTTGTGAAGGCTACTGGCCTTATACCTAGCACATGAATCAGCCGGCTCTACCCCACCACAGCAGTCATAGACAACCACAGAAACTCGGCTACAAGCTCCTCGTTTCCTTCCAGAACTCCTTCAACAACCCGTAGAGTTACACAACTACGCTAATAACCACTCACAGCTGTTGTAAGAGACTTCTAACCGACGAAAATGACGTTAAGAGAAGACGGATCTTCCTAACTTCCTGGGTATGCTGGATTAACGTTAGGATCTTGTTGTGGAAAGCTTGGCATCGTCTCTATGTTTACACAACATTGTTAATGTTAGCTTGATACACATCTGAGATGAGAGGAGATGAATAGTACCATTAAAGGCTTTGGGTTCCCTATAGTGTACTAAACTCAGCAAAAAAAGAAACGTCCTCTCACTGTCAACTGCATTTATTTTCAGCAAACTTAACATGTGTAAATATTTGTATGAACATAAAATTCAACAACTGACACATAAACTGGACAAGTTCCACAGACATGTGACTAACAGAAATTGAATAATGTGTCCCCGAACAAAGGGGGGTCAAAATCAAAAGTAACAGTCAGTGTCTGGTGTGCCACCAGATTAAGTACTGCAGTGCATCTCCTTCTCAAGGACTGCACAAGATTTGCCAGTTCTTGCTGTGAGATGTTACCCCACTCTTCCACCAAGGCACCTGCAAGTTCCCAGACATTTCTGGGGGGAATGGCCATAGCCCTCACCGTCCGATCCAACAGGTCCCAGACGTGCTCAATGGGATTGAGATCTGGGCTCTTCACTGGCCATGGCAGAACACTGACATTCCTGTCTTGCAGGAAATCACGCACAGAATGAGCAGTATGGCTGGTGGCATTGTAATGCTGGAGGGTCATGTCAGGATGAGCCTGCAGGAAGTGTACCACATGAGGGAGGAGGATATCTTCCCTGTAACGCAGAGCGTTGAGATTGCCTGCAATGACAACAAGCTCAGTCCGATGATGCTGTGACACACCGCCCCAGACCATGACGGACCCTCCACCTCCAAATCGATCCTGCTCCAGAGTACAGGCCTCGGTGTAATGCTCATTCCTTCAACAATAAACGCGAATCCAACCATCACCCCTGGTGAGACAAAATCGTGACTCGTCAGTGAAGAGCACTTTTTGCCAGTCCTGTCTGGTCCAGCGATGGTGGGTTTGTGCCCATAGGCAACGTTGTTGCCGGTGATGTCTGGTGAGGACCTGCCTTACAACAGGCCTACAAGCCCTCAGTAAAGCCTCTCTCAGCCTATTGCGAACAGTCTGAGCACTGAGGGATTGTGCGTTCCTGGTGTAACTCGGGCAGTTGTTGTTGCCATCCTGTACCTGTCCCACAGGTGTGATGTTCAGATGTACCAATCCTGTGCAGGTGTCGTTACACATGGTCTGCCACTGCAAGGACGATCAGCTGTCCGTCCTGGCTCCCTGTAGCGCTGTCTTAGGCGTCTCACAGTACGGACATTGCAATTTATTGCCCTGGCCACATCTGCAGTCCTCATGCTTCCTTGCAGCATGCCTAAGGCACGTTCACACAGATGAGCAGGGACCCTGGGCATCTTTCTTTTGCTGTTTTTCAGAGTCAGTAGAAAGGCCTCTTTAGTGTCCTAAGTTTTCATTACTATGACCTTAATTGACTACCGTCTGTAAGCTGTCAGTGTCTTAACAACCATTCCACAGGTGCAGGTTCATTAATTGTTTATGGTTCATTGAACAAGCATGAGGAACGGTGTTTAAACCCTTTGTAATGAAGATCTGTGAAGTTATTTGAATTTTTACGAATTATCTTTGAAAGACAGGGTCCTGAAAAAAGGCAATTTCTTTTTTTGCTGGATTTACTTTTGAAAAGTAGCGCACTATTAAGGGAATAGAGGTGCAATTTGGGATGCACATTTTGACTTCAGTGTCAGTTACCCACAGGGACGTCCTGAGACCATGTATAGGTATAATACCACACCAGTCTGCCTGTGCCTCGGTCATATGTCTCATTGTGAACATTACATGGTGGCATGATGTCTAATCATTTACATTACGCTGGAGACATAAACATTCACATCAAGCTAAGCTTTCTACATTATGCACTTTAAAGAAGACCTGCTTGGGATCAGGAATAGTAACATGGAGAAGGCAAAATCCAAATATGTGCAATGCCTTCAGAAACATACTTTTTACATTCATAATTAATGACTCCATGAATACATTCTTTATCATATGAGAGAGTCATCATCAGGTTTGGGAAGCCAAAATAACCACACCACTGGTGCTTGTGTCAGGCAGCTGAAGTGTGTTGGTGCATAGAGGTGTGTTGGTGCAAGTAGCCAGAGGTCAATTTCCCTCCATAAGTTTTTTTTTTCAGTAATTAAGATAAGCAGGAGTTGAAGTAAGAACACTTCAAAGAGGCCCTAGAAAAACATCTTGGTTAATCTTTAACCGCTGCCCAGGGTCAACCTGCTGAGCTGGAGGTTAGTTGACTAAATTGGTTTCCCATATTCCTCCTCATTCCCAGCCAATGGATAAGCAGTCACTAGCCACTTTTTTCAAAAGTATACACCAGACTAAAAACCTAACTTAGCTAATGTCCCCTGTTGCCAGTTCCAGAGTAACTTTAGATTAGACTCTTGATCTATGTACAGTGCATTCAGAAAGTATTCAGACCCCTTCCCTTTTCTACATTTTGTTACGTTACAGCCTTATTCTAAGGCTTGATTTTTGTTTTTCCTCATCAATCTACACACAATGACAAAGCAAAAACAGGTTTTTAGAAATTGTAGCAAATTTATATATAAAAAAACTTCAATAAATATTCAGACCCTTTGCTATGAGACTCAAAATTGAGCTCAGGTGCATCCTGTTTCCAATGATCATCTTTGAGATGTTTCTACAACTTGATTGGAGTCCACCTGTGGTAAATTCAATTGACTGGACATGATTTGGAAAGGCACACACCTGTCTATATTAGGTCCCACAGTTGACAGTACATGTCAGAGGAAAAACCAAGCCATGAGGTCAACGGAATTGTCTGTAGAGCTCCGAGACAGGTTTTTGTCGAGGCACAGATCTGGGGAAGGGTACCAAAAATGTTTTGCAGCATTGAAGGTCCCTAAGAACACAGTGCCCTCCATAATTCTTAAATGGAAGAATTTTGGAACCACCAACACTCTTCCTAGAGCAGGCAGCACGGCCAAACTGCTCAATCGTGGGAGAAGGGCCTTGGTCAGGGAGGTGACCAAGAACCTGATGGTCACTCTGACAGAGCTCCAGAGTTCCTCTGTGGAGATGGGAGAACCTTCTAGAAGGACAACCATCTCTGCAGCACTCCACCAATCAGGCCTTTATGGTGGAGTGGCCAGACGTTAACCACTCCTCAGTAATTATTATATATATTGTTTTAATGTAACTTTTATTTAACTAGGCAAGTCAGTTAAGAACAAATTCTTATTTACAATGACGGCCTACACCGGCCAAACCCGGGCGATGCTGGGCCAATTGTGCGCCGCCCAATCACGGCCGGTTGTGATACAGCTTGTATTTGAACCAGGGTGTCTCTCGTGACACCTCTAGCACTGAGATGCAGTGCCTTAGACCACTGCGCCACTCGGGAGCAGTCTAAAAGGCACATGACAGCCCGCTTGGAGTTTGCCAAAAGGCACCTAAAGGACTCTCAGACCATGAGAAAAAATATTCTCTGGTCTGATGAAACCAAGATTGAACTCTTTGGCCTGAATTCCAAGTGTCACGTCTGGAGGAAACCTGGCACCATCCCTACGGTGAAGCATGGTGGTGGCAGCATCATGCTGTAGGGATTTTTTTCAGTGGCATGGACTGGGAGACCAGTCAGGATTGAGGGAAAGATAAACGGAGCAAAGTATAGAGAGATCCTTGATGAAAACCTGCTCCAGAGCGCTCAGGACCTCAGACTGGGGAGAGGGTTCACCTTCCAACAGGACAACAACCCTCAGCACATAAACAAGACAAACACAGGGGTGGCTTCGGGACAAGTTCCTGAATATCCTTGAGTGGCCCAGCCAGAGCCAAGACTTGAAACCGATCTAACATCTCTGGAGAGACCTGAAAATAGCTGTGCAGCCATGCTCCCCATCCAACCTGACAGAGCTTGAGAGGATCTGCAAAGAAGAATGGGAGAACACCCCCCCCCCCCAAAAAAAAGAATACAGGTGTGCCAAGCTTGCAGTGTCATACCCAAGAAGACTCAAGGCTGTAATCGCTGCCAAACGTGCTTCAACAGAGTACTGAGTAAAGGGTCTGAATACTTATGTAAACGTGATATTTCCAGTTTTTTTTTTACAAGTTTGCAACAATATCTTAAAACCTGTTTTGCTTTGTCATTATGTGGTATTGTGTGTAGATTGTTGAGGAATATTTTTTTAAATACATTTTACAATAAGGCTGTAAAGTAACAAAATGTGGAAAAAGTAAAGGGAACTGAAAAGTTTTCGAATGCTCTGTAAATGGAGACACACTGTGCTCATTATAGCGGGACGGTCACATTAATAGAAAATAAATTAGATTAAATAAGTTAATTCACCTATTCTCCCATGTCACTCTAGCTTTATTGTTGATACTAAGGTGTGTCAGCGTGAAACCTTCATCGTGGTATTGTACTGTTAACAGTAACTGTAGTGGGCTGTGTTGTAATGGACAGGAGAACTCTGTGAGGGAGGCCAGTTAATATAGGCAACTGACCTGAGTTGTGCCACTGCCAACTCTGTGCCCTTGTCTCCCACACAGACACTCTCTCTCTCTCTCTCTCTCTCTCTCTCTCTCTCTCTCTCTCTCTCTCTCTCTCTCTCTCTCTCTCTCTCTCTCTCTCTCTCACTCTCTCTCTCTCTTTTTCTCTCTCTCGCTCTCTCTGTGTCCTTGTCTCTTGTCTCCACACACAGCAGACGGTCCTTATTTGGTCACCCTGGGGGATCTGGGGGCCAGGATGCCCGACGGGTCTTCCCACTCCACTCTCTCTCTCTCTCTCACCAGCCAGCAAGCAGGTCCTCCTTCACTCAGTCATCCCCTCTCACCCAGCAAAGTAGGCAGGCACAGCAGACAGCCCTCGACCCACTGAGCTGCTCTACACTGAGTAGGCTGAGTTAAAAAATAGACTACACTACTGTATACACTAAGATGTTTACCTCGAGTGAGTAGTGGACACTGGTCTAAAGTATTGCACTATATAAAGGGAATAGGGGGCCATTTGGGCCAGGGGCAAAGGGGATATTATTTGTCTGTTTACCTAAGCACAGGACTTGACTTGGGCAGGAGCTCACTGGAACTGAGTACTGGCAACTCAAATGTTCTTCTGCTTGAATTCCTGCACCTCCTATTGAATATTAACTCCAAAGTATTAAGGAGTTCCGGCACTTAATGTTACATTCATTACCATGCTACACTGTATAAAACTCCCATTACTCTGAGGACATATCTCTCTGTTACATTCATTACCATGCTACACTGTATAAAACTCCCATTACTCTGAGGACATATCTCTCTGTTACATTCATTACCATGCTACACTGTATAAAACTCCCATTACTCTGAGGACATCTCTCTGTTACATTCATTACCATGCTACACTGTATAAAACTCCCATTACTCTGAGGACATCTCTCTCTGTTACATTCATTACCATGCTACACTGTATAAAACTCCCATTACTCTGAGGACATCTCTCTCTGTTACATTCATTACCATGCTACACTGTATAAATCTCCCATTACTCTGAGGACATATCTCTCTGTTACATTCATTACCATGCTACACTGTATACATCTCCCATTCCTCTGAGGACATATCTCTCTGTTACTTTCATTACCATGCTACACTGTATAAAACTCCCATTACTCTGAGGACATCTCTCTGTTACATTCATTACCATGCTACACTGTTTAAAACTCCCATTACTCTGAGGACATCTCTCTGTTACATTCATTACCATGCTACACTGTATAAAACTCCCATTACTCTGAGGACATCTCCCTCTGTTACATTCATTACCATGCTACACTGTATAAAACTCCCATTACTCTGAGGACATCTCTCTCTGTTACATTCATTACCATGCTCCACTGTTTAAAACTCCCATTACAGAGGAGTACAGAGGATCCTACTGCTGAAGGAGAGAGAGCTAGAAAGAGAGAGAGAGATGCAGAAAGAAGGAGAGATGCAGTCTAATCAGACTAAACTCTATATAAGCAGTAGCGAGAGAAGAGGAGGAGGAGGTAGAGGAGGAGGAGGATAGGGGTTGAATTAGAGAGGAGGTGGGTATGGGCTGAGAGATTTAGTGCTAATCTCTTTTCACTGTTCACTAGCACAGCCGTTCCCAACCTTTTCCTTTCCAGGTACCACCGGATCACTGTCAAAAGCTTGAGGACCACCATGCGTTGAATCAGAGATTCTATTTTACATAAGTCACATGCATCATTGAATGAGGTCAGATTAAAGAGTTATTATAACAGAGGGATGTTTATTAGACAATTGTGAACAAAGGCTACATATCCTTAACCCTTGTCCACAGGCAGGACTAAAATACCTTAACCCTTGGCCACTAGCTTTAACTCTTTAACCCTTGGGCTTATAGGCTTTCAGAGCGTAGGACAGGTATAAATCAGACACAAATCTGGATTTTCATCTGGCCTATTATGTCATTGCCTCTGGCCTATTTTGACATTTTAGTCATTGAAGAGGACACTCTGGTCTTTGGTACAGAGGTAACTCTGAGGGACACTTTTTCAATTTGATTTGAAAAAGTAGCAAAAAAAGGCATGGCCTGTTTCTTAAGGTACAAACAAATTCACCATTGGAATCTCATTAGAAATGTAAGAAACAGGAATATTCATTTACCAGAAAATCCACCTCAGATTTCTTGAAAAACATCTAAATTAAACCTCTCAAACAACAACGTCTTGCCTCTGACTGTTGTTGTTGAGAAGCACAAAGCACCCATCTCTTCCTGTCCCCTCTCGCTCTTCTTTGATTCCAGATTGCAGTACAAGGTTGTTGTGGAAACCACTTCTTCCTGGGTCACAAAGGCAGGAGCCCATCTCTTTAGGGGGAGGCAGGGGGAGGTAGGAGCCCCTCTCTTTAGGGGGAGGCAGGGAGGAGGCACGGGGAGGCAGGGGAGAGACAGGAGCCCTTCTCTTTAAAGGAGGAATTGCCAAGCTCTGATTTCAGATGGGGCTCCTTTATTTGAATCCCAGGGAAAAGAGAGGGAAGAGGGGGGAGACTAGAGGGAGAATAGCATGGGGGATTGCCAGGAAATACAGTGTGTCCAAAGGTTGCTCCTGTCCTGGCCAGACATGGGTTAAAATTATATTTGAAATCTTTCAAATACTTTGAGCGTTTGCTCTAGCCTTCCTGGAGTGTCAAACTGTAAACCTACAAGGAGGTTTACGGTTTTCAGACTTTTCTGTTGCTTGATTGTGCCAGGCAAGCTCAATCAAGCACATATAAATGATTTGACATCATTTCAAATAGTATTTGAACCCAAGTCTGATCCTGGGAGTCTGCTGCTCCATGCTCCAGCTACCTCACTGATGACACCATTCACCACACACTGAATAAACTCTCCTACACAATGTGTAGAGGAATACATGCTATGGAGAGTGTTAAGTACATACTCCACTCGCTAGTTATCCAGAGCAACTTACAGTAATGAGTGCATACATTTTCGTACTGGTCTCCCGTGGGAATCAAACCCACAACCCTGGCGTTGCAAGCCAACTGAGCCACACGTTAGCCTCAGACGTCCAGGCTTTGCTTAGTTCAGTCAATGTGATAAGGTTTGGAAGGATGGCCTCGCGAGGCTGCTTTCTAGTCAGCTTACCAGGATTGAATGAGATGAGAAATATTATGAAAAGGATATAAAAATAAGTCAAATAGGCTGATTTCATATAAGTATGGATGAGAAACCAGTAGAAAAGGTTTCCCCAAACATGCAGAACAATATGCTAAAGTATCCTGTATGTTTAACCTTAAGGTACTTTGGTAAAGGTCAATATGTTCAATGTGACGGGAAATGTGTGGCATGTGCACATATAACCTGAAACCTACAACCTGATTTTGGAGAAAATTACCTGGAAAGATTCCTACTACCAAATATTCTTATTTCCAAGGTCTATACAGCAAATGCTCTAGCAAACCAACAACCAGCAAAATAAGCACAAGAAACCTGAAATCATCATCCAACCTGGAACTGAGTGAGTAATGTTTAGTCTGAAGCTGCTTTTAAAGCCAAGAAGAAAAATAAATTACAATGATATATTTTACTTTATAAGGACTGAATGCTAAGTTAAGGCTACCAAGCTTGCTAGGACAGAACAGATCAGATCAATTAGCACGGAGGTGTGAAGTGAGAGGAATCAAACGCCCAACAATAGCAGCAGAGTTTCACACGGTGAACAGAGACTTGCTAGCTACGTTAGCTAGCTAGCTGGGATTTTCTACAAGGAATCTGCCTCCCGAAAAAAGCATTTCCCAAGTGGGTGTTACACCTACTCCAGTTGCCTGCTGCACTGCTGCTTGGATTCCACCTGGCGATCTGTTCACCGTCTGCCATGGCCTGTCTCCCCCTGTCTGGTACAGGTACCCCCGCCACACTCCTCCCTCTCTCCCGAGCTTTCACCAGCCTCCAGCACAGACGCACTGTTGGGGCGAGTGATTCTGAACTTACAATGGCTAGCCCCAAGTCGTTATACATTTTTTTATTGTGCTTTATGCTATTTGCCTCATGACTCCTTTGTGCTTTGTTGACTATGAGCTTTCTTGTTTACCCATCTGTGGGACAGACTATGTTTGTTCCCACACTCGGGACTCTGACTCTCTATTGGTCACACGGACTCTTGGCCTCCCGTCTTATTCTAATCACCTCTCGCCAGCTTTGTATTTATGTTACCTGATGATATTGCTGTGCAATATGATCTTGTTGCCATCTAATGCACATTCAAATGTCATAAATCAAAACTACAGAGCTCTCACTGCCCTCTGCAGTGAGAGCTGCTGATGATATCTGTAAATGTGCATGTACACCCTGGCCCATCTACTGTTGCTAGCCCCAATTCTGACATGATTTCTACTCTAGTAAAAGCCTGGGTTTTCTGCACCTTAACACTAGAAGTTTATTACCTAAAATTGATCAATAGAAAGTGTGGGTTCACAACTCCAATCCAGATGTCTTGGTCATTACTGACACGTGATAAAAAAAATAGTGTTTTGAACACTGATGTTAACCTTTCTGGGTATAACATTTTTCGTCAAGACAGATCTTCCAAAGGTGGTGGAGTAGCAATCTTTACAACAACAAAAAACGTCATTCCTCGGTTGTCTCCATCAAGTCTGTCCCCAAACAATTAGATTTTCTGGTTTTAAGCATTAAACTTTCAAATAGCCCTTTGTTGACTGTTGCTGGGTGTTATCATCCTCCATCATCACCGGCCTGTACCCTAAATGTCCTAAACTCTCTCCTGGCCCCTTACACTAAGTATGAATTTGTCCTGCTAGGTGACCTAAACTGGGACATGCTTAAACCACCAAGTCCTAAAGCAATGGGAATCCCTAAATCATTCTCAGATTATTACCAATACCACAAGGATTTACTCCAAACACCCAGAAAAAGTTACTCTCCTTGATGTAATCCTCACAAATAATTCTGATAGGTATCCGTCTGTTGTTTTTGGTAATGACCTTAGTGATCACTGTTTTACAGTCTGAGTTCGTAATGGCTGCTCAGTGAAACGATCTGTCCTGATTTGTCATAGACGCTTGCTAAAAAACTTGAATGAGCAAGCCTTCCTTCATGACCTCTGTAAATTGGTATAGAATAAGCTTGATCCCCTCTGTTGAAGACACTTGAACCTTCTTTTTTGATATTTTCAGAGGTATTGTTAACAAACACGCCACCATAAAGAAAATGAGAATTAAACAGGTTCAGCCCCTGGTTAGACCATGATCTGGCAGCGTTACTCAAGAATTCCATTTGGCGAAAGGGTCGGCACACGCATACTCAGGCTGACTGGCTCTCATTCAGGCAAATGAGAAATAAGTGCACTCAGGCTATCTGGAAGGCCAAAGTTAGTTACTTTAAGGAGCAGTTCTCTCTCTGTGGGTCTAACCCCAAGAAGTTCTGGAAAACGGTTAAAGATCTGGAGAATAAACCCTTCTCCTCACAGCTGCCCATGTCCCTTAATGTTGATGATGTGGTTGTTACTGACAAGGAGCACGTCTGAGCTCTTTAATCACCACTTCATTAAGTCAGGATTCCTATTTGACTCAGCCATGCCTCCTTGCCTGTCCAACATTTCTTCATCTCCCACTCCTTCTAATGCAACTAGCCCCGATGCTCTTCCATCTTTTCCCCTGCCCTGCTACAAAGTTTCTCCCTGCAGGCGGTCACTGAGTCCGAGGTGCTGAAGGAGCTCCTTAAACTTGATGGTTTAGACCCTTTCTTCTTTAAGGTTGCTGCCCCTCTCATCGCCAAGCCTATCTCTGACCTTTTTAACCTGTCTCTCCTCTCTGGGGAGGTTCCCATTGCTTAGAAGGCATCCACGGTGCATCCTTTATTTAAAGGGGGAGATCAAGCTGATCCTAACTGTTATAGGACAATTTCTATTTTGCCCTGTTTATCAAAAGTGTTGGAAAAACTTGTCAATAATCAACTGACAGGCTTTCTTGATGTCTATAGTATTCTCTGTCGTATTCAATCTGGTTTCCGCTCAGTTTATGGATGTGTCACTGCAACCTTAAAGGTCTTAAATGATGTCACCATTGCCCTTGATTCTAAGCAATGTTGTGCTGCTATATTTATTGACTTGGCCAAAGCTTTTGATACGGTAGACCATTCCATTCTTGTGGGCCAGCTAAGGAGTATTGGTGTCTCTGAGGGGTCTTTGTCCTGGTTTGCTAACTACCTCTCTCAAAGAATGCAGTGTATAAATTCAACACATCTGCTGTCTCGTCCACTGTCTGTCACCAGGTGAGTAGCCCCATGCTCTTCTCAATTTACATCATCAACATAGCTCAGGCCTTAGGAAGCTCTCATCCATTGATATGCAGATGATACAGTCTAATACTCAGCGGCCCCTCCCCGGATTTTGTGTTAAACGCTCTACAACAAAGCTTTCTTAGTGTCCAACAAGCTTTCTCTGCCCTTAACCTTGTTCTGAACACCTCCAAAACAAAGGTCATATGGTTTGGTAAGAAGAATGCCCCTCGCCCACCGGTGTGATTACTACCTATGAGGGTTTAGAGCTTAAGGTAGTCACCTCATACAAGTACTTGAGAGTATGGCTAGACAGTACACTGTCCTTCTCTCAGCACATATTAAAGCTGCAGGCTAAGGTTAAATCTAGACTTAGTTTCCTCTATCATAATTGCTCCTCTAACACCCCAGATGCCAAACTAACCCTGATTCAGATGACCATCATATCCATGCTAGATTACAGAGACGTAATTTATAGATCGGCAGGTAAGGGTGCTCTCGCGTGGCTAGATGTTCTTTACCATTCGGCCATCAGATTTGCCAGCAATGCTCCTTATAGGACACATCACTGCACTCTATACTCCTCTGTAAACTGGTAATCTCTGTATTCCCGTCACAAGACCCACTGGTTGATGCTTATTTATAAAACCCTCATAGGCCTCACTCCCCACTATCTGAGATACCTACTGCAGCCCTCATCCTCCACATACAACACCAGTTCTGCCAATCACATTCTGTTAAAGGTCCCCAAAGCACACACATCCCTGTGTCGCTCCTCTTTTCAGTTCGCTGCAGCTAGCGACTGGAATGAGCTGCAAAAAAACACTCAAACTGGACAGTTGTATCTCCATCTCTTCATTCAAAGACTCAATCATGGACACTCTTACTTACAGTTGTGGCTGCTCCGCGTGATGTGTTGTTGTCTCTACCTTCTTGCCCTTTGTGCTGTTGTCTGTGCCCAATAACGTTTTTTTACCGTGTTTTGTTCTGCTGCCATGTTGTGTTGCTACCATATTGTTGTAATGTTGTGTTGCTGCCATGCTATGTTGTTGTCTTAGGTCTCTCTTTAGGTAGTGTTGTGGTGTCTCTCTTGACGTGATGTGTGTTTTGTCCTATATTTTAATTGTATTTTTAATCCCAGCCCCCGTCCCCGCAGGAGGCCTTTTGGTAGACCATCATGGTAAATAAGAAGTTGTTCTTAACTGACTTGCCTAGTAAAATAAAGGTTAAATAAAAAATTAAAAAATAAAAATAAAAACCCTGCATGGCTTTTACACATAATCCTATTAGTCCTGCCTTGGAATATTAGCTCCTACAGCTGCAGTGGTCTCAAATGAAACCCTATTCCCTTTATAGTGAACCTCTTTTGACCAGGGCCCATAGGACTCTGGTCATAAGTAGTGCACTATATACGGAATAGGGTGCAATTTGGGACACACCCTAGCTCTCATAGCAGGTTATACAGAACACCTTGTGGATAAGACAGCCACTCCACACTGCAGACTGCAGATGATTGGGTCTGTCGAGAGACATCCAGACCAGACTGGTCCAGACCAGACCAGGGGCACAGTGTGTCCTGCCAAGCCCCAAGGTCAGGACTGATCCCTGGCCAAACCCACCTCATCATTTTGGTCTGTTTTATCCTTTACAGCTGCAGGATTAAATCCTTCAGACTTGGGTGGGCACGAGATATTCAACACGGTTCTCCTTCTTTCTTTCTCTCTCTCCTTCTTTCTTCTTGGGTTTCCTCTTACAAAGCTAATGTCTACTGAACAAAAATATATAACGTGTTGGTCCCATGTTTCAAGAGCTGAAATAAAATATTCCAGAAATGTTTCATATGCACAAAAAGCGTATTTCTCTCAAATGGTGTGCACAAATTTGTTTACATCCTTGTAAATGAGAATTTCTCCTTTGCCAAGATAATATATCCACCTGACAGGTGTGGCATATCAAGAAGCTGATTAAACAGCATGATCATTACACAGGTGCACCTTGTGCTGGGGACAATAAAAGGCCACTCTAAAATGTGCAGTTTTGTCACACAGCACAACGCCACAGATGACACAAGTTTTGATGGAGTGTGCAATTGGCATGCTGACTGCAGGAATGTCCACCAGAGGTGTTGCCAGAGAATGTAATGTTTATTTCTCTATCATAAGCCACCTCCAATGTTGTTTTAGAAAATTTGGCAGTACGTCCAACCGGCTTCACAACCCGCAGACCTTGTGTAACCACGTCGCGCCAACCCAGCACCTCCACATCTGGCTTCTTCACCTGTGGGATTGTCTGAGACCAGCACCTGGACAGCTGATGAAATTGAGGACTATTTATGTCTATGATAAAGCCCTTTTGTGGGGAAAAACTCATTCTGATTGTCTGGGACTGGCTCCCACCCATGGCTGCGTCCAAACCCAATCATGTGAAATCCATAGATTAGAGCCTAATTAACTGATTTCAATTTACTGATTTATATGAACTATAACTCAGTAAAATCATTGAAATTGTTGCATTTTGTGTTTATATTTTTGTTCAGTATATAAGGGTTTGCTGAGTGACTCGGGATCATGATTATTTTTGTAAATAACTCATCCACGATAACAAAAACAACAGCAGTGTCTCTCTGGGATGAAATAATAATTCAATTTCCTAGACCTGATTTGAGGAGCTAAACCAATACAAGTGTGCATGTCATAACCTGGGGCAGAGCTGTGTGTGAATGCTGAAGTGAAGTTAGGAATAAAAGCCCTTGAAGGCCATCCTCATCTATCAGAGTCATTCCCCTGAGTTGGTGCAGACAGTAGAGAGGAGAGGCCTGAATCTTAACGACGTTGGAAACAACAACAAAGAACTACATGGTTTAGTTCCTCTAGGTATGCATCCCAAATGGCAACCAATTGCATAATGGGTCCCTAATCGCCCTGGTGAAAAACAGTGTACTATATAAGGAATAGGGTGCCATTTGGGATGCATTCCTAGGTCCCACCCATAAAGGTCACTGCAGGTTAAATACTGAGGTTCTCTCGAGCTGCTCATTACCAGTCAATTATGCATGAGCGCTCTTAGCCTCACAATGACCGCTCCTACTGTCCACAGCCATTGCTCCTGGAGGCATATAAAATTCTCCTCAGAGACCCTATGGACACAATATGCTAAACAACACTCTAGTTAACACACATGCAGGCCAGAAAAATTGCTTACAATGTCTGTCCATTCACCATCTTAGAAATCCAACCACTACACTCTTAGAAAAAAGGGTTCCAAAAAGGTTATTTGGTTGTCCCCATAGGAGAACCCTTTTTGGTTCCAGTTAGAGACCTTTTCGGTTCTGGGTAAAAAACCTTTTGGGTTTCAGGTAGAACCCTCTGTGGAAAGGGTTCTACACTGAGTATACATAACATTAGGAACACCTTCCTAATATTGAGTTGCACCCCCTCCCCCTTTTGCCCTCAGAACAGCCTCAATTCGTCAGGGCATGGACTCCACAAGGTGTCAAAAGCATTCCACAGGGATGCTGGTACATGTGACTCTAATGCTTCCCACAGTTGTGTCAAGTTGGCTGGATGTCCTTTGGGTGGTAGACCATTCTTGATACACAAGGAAAACTGTTGAGCGTGAAAAACCCAGCAGCGTTGCAGTTCTTGACACAAACCAGTGTGCCTGGCACCTACTACCATATCCCATTCAAAGACACATAAATCTTTTGTCTTGCGCATTCACCCTCTGAATTGCACACATACACAATCAATGTCTCAATTGTCTCAAGGCTTGGAAATCCTTCTTTAACCTGTCTCCTCCCCTTCATCTCCCCTGATTGAAGTGGATTTAACAAGTTTATCAATAAGGGGTCAATAAGAGATCACCTGTTCAGTCTATGTCATGGAAAGAGCAGGTGTCCTTAATGTTTTGTACACTCAGTGTACATGGAACGCAAAATGGTTCTACTTGAAGCCAAAAAGGGTTCTTTAAAGGGTTCTCTTGTGGGGACAAATGAATAACACTTTTAGGTTCCACTTTTGTCTAAGAGTGTACGCAATCTTTGCCCCAAGATGAATTCCATCATACTCCTTTATTAAAAACTACAGATTGTACCGATCTTCCTCTTTCATTAAGAACTACTGTAGATCATTTAAACAGACACCTGTTTTGTTGCTCAAAGCAGAATATGTTACAACCCCTTGGGATGACTGGCTTGCAAAACAAACACCATCTTTCAAGTTATGTCCAACACATTTGTCACAGTTCCCACTTGTAGAGAAGACAGGAGTGGAGCATAATGTCTGTAGTCTGTTGAAATAAGGGATGTTTACCATACCAGAGGGTACAAAGCAGAATATTGTTACTAACACAAGTGTGAAAGACGTTTCAACTCATGAGAGAGAAAGAGAGAGAGAAAGAAAGAAAGAAAGAAAGAAAGAAAGAAAGAAAGAGAGAGAGAGAGAGAGAGAGAGAGAGAGAGAGAGAGAGAGAGAGAGAGAGAGAGAGAGAGAGGGAAAGAGAGGCAGAGAGCGAGAGGGGGAGAAAGAGTGAGGAGAGAGAGGTGGAGGCTGTGATGAGAACAGAAGAGAAGAACCAGAAGGTAGGGGGTGTGAAAACAGGGGGAGAGAAAACAAAGCGACAGAATGACAACGCAGGGAGGATGAAGAGAATAAGTGACAAAGAGAGAAGGACGTGCTTATTGTCTTGACCTCCTTAATGATGCCTGTTTGCTCTCTTGTCAGTGAGAATAATGGTGTGCAGTTTCCTGAGGAGAGGAGAGCTGCTGTGTGAGGGAGCAGAATATAAAAACTCCAGACCCTACAGGCTACTAAGTGTGCATCCCAAATGGCACCCTTTTTCCCATATGGCTCTGGTTAAAAGTAGTGCACTATATATTATAGGGAATAGAGTGCCATTTGGGACGCAACCCTAGAGACTCTGGTCTCCATACTAATAGAGCAGGCTGTTTGTTGAGCTTGTCTCCTTTCACAGGGCTCAGAGCCGGCCCATAGGGCCCCACAGCTTTCATTTAGTGCAGCATGTCTCTACAGCATTGCACAGTTGTTACAGTTGTCTGCCAGGCTGCTAATCCTCTAGAACAGGAAGTGGAGAACACTCTGGGGAGCTGCATCTGAATGCGTCCCAAATGGCACCTTATTCCGTATATAGTGCACTACTCACAATTTTGGGACGCCACCAGTAGTTCCTAAGGAGCTGATAAATTATCTGAGGTTTTTTGTTTATGATAGGTAGAGAGGGAACTTCTAGTAGAAGCGTGCAAACCTGTCTGTTTGAGATAAGCATGTTAGTGTTTCTGAAGTATAGAATTAAAGGGGCAACCTGGGATTGATGAATAAATGTTTGGGATTTATTTTAATCTTATGGTTGGGCAGTCCTGCATCCATAGCTTCATCTATGAATTTGAGTGTGGTTACATTTCTCCAGCCCCACCCTCAGCGGTTTACCAAAATCCCAGATTGCCCCTTTAAGGCAGGTGTGTGCTGTAACTGTCTGATGGGTCAAGGCTCTTACTAACTGGAGTGTTTCCAGTCTTAGTGCAAAGGAATGAAAATACTAACTGCACTGTAAAAACCGTAGGCTTAGAAAATACTGTATGTTACAGGGAGATTACACTTAAAGAGACGTGCTCTGTTCTAACTTCTAACAACCTCAGAGCTGTTTTCACTTTGAACCACGGCAAGGATATGTCCTTAATGGCACCCTATTCCCTACAGTGCACTACTTTTGACCAGGGTCCATACGGTGCCATCTGGGACGTAGCCCCTGACAGATTGTTCCATTCAGCTGCAGTATGTCAACAAGGTCATCTATAGGCATCTCACTATGATCATTCAAAGTTACCAAATATATGTGTAAACATCATCACGTAGGAACCAAATCCTCTCACTATAGTTGCACATTGACCATTGAGCCCTTTGGACAGAGAGTGGAGGGAGAGGGAGGGAGGAGAAGGGGTACACTCCCCAGAGTCCTACCATGTTGGCTCTGGGAACACAATGATGGGAGCTCAGGCCTCTCTCTCTCTCTGTTACTCTGTGTATTATAGACTGGGTCTATGAGGTCAGACCTCTGTGTATACTAGGACTATGAGGTCCACTGCTCCCTGCTCACCCCAAGACATCCCACCCCTCTCCCTCAGCCTCCCTCTACTTTTCACAGTCCCCTCAGCCTCCCTCTAACTTTCACAGTCTCCCTCAGCCTCCCTCTACTTTTCGCAGTCCCCTCAGCCTTCCTCTACCTTTCACAGTCCCCTCAGCCTCCCTCTACTTTTCGCAGTCCCCTCAGCCTCCCTCTACCTTTCACAGTCTCCCTCAGCCTCCCTCTACTTTTCGCAGTCCCCTCAGCCTCCCTCTACTTTTCGCAGTCCCCTCAGCCTCCCTCTACTTTTCGCAGTCCCCTCAGCCTCCCTCTAACTTTCACAGTCCCCTCAGCCTCCCTCTACCTTTCACAGTCTCTCTCTCCTAGCCAGCCCTCCTGACTAGTGGCCTAGGCCCTGCAGGAGTGCATCCCAAACGACACCCGATTCCCTATATAGTGCACTACTTTTGACCCATATCCCAAATGACACTCTATTCCCTACATAGTGCACTACTATTGACCAAAGCCATATGGGCCCTGGTCAAAAGTAGTGAACTCAATAAGGAATCGGGTACCATTTGGGATACAGACCAGGGCTCTCCCAATAGCTAGATCTTTCTGCCTGCATGTCTCTATATGCTAGAGGAGCAACAGGTCTGTACGGAGATGTCTGTCTGCACTAGGCCACATTCTTGGGAGTGCTGGTGCCATAATGCAGAGAGGTGAGGGGGAGTTCAGGGGGGAGCCCCTCTCTCTCGCTCTCTCTCTCTCTTTCACTCTCTCTCCCTCCTCTCTCTTGCTCTCTCTCAGCTCTCGCTCTCCCTCCCTCCACCATACTGACCTCACACCCCCATTTATTGAAGAGCAACAGAGAACACCCAGAGACTGAGAGAGAGGAGACTGAGAGAGAGGAGACTGAGAGAGAGGAGTCAGGGTCAGTCATCCACTACTGATCCCCACCGCCACTCTAGCCAGCTATAGAAATACTTCTCAGGCCGCTATACAGTACATACTAACTACTAATTACAATGAATCTTATGTTGATTCATGAATAACTATTTTCACTACGATTATACTTCCAGTATGTTTCAATAATGGGAATTCTTCAATGAGTGTAAAAATACATACATTTCAGGTATACAATAATGCAGTATTTTAATTACCTGTAGGAATAGACAAAAACAAGTCTATGTGATGGTAGTTACATATTAAAATATTTAACAGAGAAAGACAATCTATCTGCACTGTCACCAACATTGCTGCCAGTGACATGTTAACTGAGGATCCCTTGTGCATGTGGAATGCCCTTTACAGAATGGCCAATCCACTTTTATATAGTTACTGCAGAGAAAACCGTCTTAGTAACTCAGCTGGCCCAAAACGGACAATTACACTGTCCAGGAATAGGGCCAGAACAGCACTATATACCCTGTTTATAGTCTGATTCCTCAATCATCCAATACAACGTTCTGAATTATTAATAATCCACTGGATTAAAGCGCCTTTAAAAAAAAATCAGGGACACTGTATAACAGAGAAAAAGAAAAGGATAAACCAATGAAAGCAGTGTAGCTGAGCTAGGGGCTAACTTGTGCTGAAGGGAAAGCCAGACTGAAGAGGTGGGTTTGGAGTTGGGTTTGTGAATAACATTACTTTATAACCTGGAAGATGAGCCACTAATAAAAAAAAGAATAATTACCAGAGAGGTGTTACAGACCAATTATCTGCTGATAGGGTCTGAGCTCTAACAGATTACAGAGGGGATTAGGAAGCAGAAGGATACAGCTGTATTGTTGCTTCGGCGTCAAGTCCTTTTCCCTCATTGTCTCTCTCTCTCTGTCTCTCTGTTTTCTTTTCTGTTCTGTTATTTCCCTCCATTTGCTAATGTAGCTCCTCTCCCTCTCCACAGCCTTAGGTGCTGCTGGGTAACTGCTGTGTAGAGAGATAAGTCCAGGCACGGACTGACAGGTTCACTTCAGACACACAGAGAGAGCGAGAGAGATTCCTCCTGAGACACATACCTCTATAGAGGGAGGGTTGAGCCATAGCTCTGGGCCAGGATTAGCCATTTAACTTAAGTATAGCATATAGAATAGCCCTAAGGGGACAAATTATGTTGTTTGAATTACACGTCTGATGATTCTGCTGTAAGAGCACGGCTGTAGAAGTTCTCTGTTGGTGGAGATAAAATGGTATGTCCACACACTCGGTGTTCAGACGTGAAGCTGTGCTGCCTACAGCCCTATAAAAGGTGTCAGGGTTAGCTGGACTGATTTACACAGAGGTGTCTACATTTACAGGCAGACACAATTGGTTTTCACTCTCCCTCTATCCGGGTCACACAGATGCACACACATGCACGAGCGCATACACAGACAGATATGCGCGCTCACGTACGCACACAGGCATGCATGCACAAACTCCCTCTATCCGGGGTCACAGGGTGATGGCTCTGTCTGTCTGTCTGTCTGTCTGTCTGTCTGTCTGTCTGTCTGTCTGTCTGTCTGTCTGTCTGTCTGTCTGTCTGTCTGTCTGTCTGTCTGTCTGTCTGTCTGTCTGTCTGTCTGTCTGTCTGTCTGTCTGTCTGTCTGACTGGAGACTCCAGGACAACATCTCTGTTTGGCTGCTTGTAGAAACCTGAGGTCTCCGGTCATTAAGTGAGAGCAATAACTTCAAGAAAATGATCAGCCAGACAGGAGGAAAACATGTGACATGTTCTCTCTTCATCTCTTAAAACAGACACAGTATTTTAATCTACGAAGTATGAAGGGAAACCTAGTCTGGTAAACAGGATTTGCTCCCTACAAGCCAGAGAAAACCATTAAAACCATTGCATGTGTTCCCTGGTCAAAAGTGGTGCACTATATATGGAATGGGGTGACCTGTTGGACTCAGCTATGGTCTTCATTTAAGGCCTGTGTTGGTGTGTTTCATTCAGTCTCCATGAGCTCTGTAGGATCCCTTAGAACGTGCCTCTACAAGCCTGTTTAGAGAGTAGAGCTGCACTTCAGCACATTAACAGCATGGCTGCAGGCTGCAGACAACACACGCACACCAGGAAAAACTTCCAGTCCAGTCTACACCTTTCATCTCCTACAGTCTGCTCCTCCCTTTCGCTTAATTTCCCTACCAGATCAATCGCCACCTCCTGCCTACCAGTCTCCGCTTGGGGAGGAGAGGAGGAGAGGAGGAAAGAGAGAGGACAGGAAGAGGAGGAGTGGAGGAAAGGGAGAGGACAGGAAGAGGAGGAAGAGGAGGAGTGGAGGGAGTAAATCCCAGAAGATAATCGACGCCACCTCCTCCTCCACACAAACCCTTAGGGGGTATGCTGTCTGTCTGACTTCCAGTGTGAGTCTTTTGTGCCTCCTCCTCCACACAAACTCTTAGGGGGCATGCTGTCTGTCTGACTTCCAGTGTGAGTCTTCTGTGCCTCCTCCTCCACACAAACCCTTAGGGGGCATGCTGTCTGTCTGACTTCCAGTGTGAGTCTCCTGTGCCTCCTTCTCCACACAAACCCTTAGGGGGCATGCTGTCTGTCTGACTTCCAGTGTGAGTCTTCTGTGCCTCCTCCTCCACACAAACCCTTAGGGGGCATGCTGTCTGTCTGACTTCCAGTGTGAGTCTCCTGTGCCTCCTTCTCCACACAAACCCTTAGGGGGCATGCTGTCTGTCTGACTTCCAGTGTGAGTCTTCTGTGCCTCCCTCCACACAGCTGGAATAGTCAGGAGTTTAGGATTGCATCACAAATGGCACTCTATTCCCCATGTAGCACACTACATTTGACCAGAGCCCATGGATAATAGGGTGCCATTTGGGATGGAAGCAGGGAGTTAAAGATGCCATCCTCAAGAGACTACAAAGATTCCCTTCATACCTTTTCATTATCTTGGCCTACAGCCCATCATATTAAAATCCCGTAATGATGTAGTCTAGTTAGGAACAGCTAAGCAGACAAAATTACAGCACACAGATCAAACACTGTGACTATTTAATATAAAAGACCTCGCTGTTATCAAACTAGAGTGTAGTTGGTGGACTAATATCTCATGGCAGTGAGGCCCAGCGGGAGAAGAGAGGGCTGCCAACCAACCAAACCAACTGTCAACAGTTTCTCAAAGAAGGCTGTCCAGCCCCCACCACAGCCCTGTGTGTGTGTGTGTGTGTGTGTGTGTGTGTGTGTGTGTGTGTGTGTGTGTGTGGTGTGTGTGTGTGTGTGTGTGTGTGTGTGTGTACATGCGTGTGTGTGTGTGTGAGCAGTGTGCTGCCAGAGAGCCACCAAGCACCACTGCGGGGAGCCAGGGACCTAAACACATTATCCTTGCTGATTTACGGAGCCAAAGCTGCTGTGAAGACAGAAATGTCAGAGAGTACCAACCACACAGGACCCTCTAGAAATTGATCATCGCCCGTTTCAGTCGCAAACCATGAAAGAGGGTGTATGTCTGGGTCCTTCACCGAGGCTCTGAGAAATAGCCTGAGAGGGAGAGAGGGTCTGCGTCCTGAATGTCAGCCTGTTCCCTATTTAGTGCACTACTTTTGACAAGTAGTGCACTAAATAGAGAATAGGATGCCATTTGGGATGCACTCCTTGACTTTCTATCAGTGTCTCTCTTTCTGCTGTTTTAATCCAAGGACAAAGGAATGCACAGCCTTCTCTGCTACAGAGCTTAACTGTGCTGTCTGAACAGTCCTGAACAGCCGGTGTTCTGCTAGAGTGACATCCTAAGGCTGGATGACGACATACGTCATCCTCCCCAGAACAGAACAGGCCTGGACTGGACCTTCCATCCACTGGGGAATTTAGGCTCCCTACATGTGAACCCTAGCTGGCTCCAGTCCCTCTCTTCTCTCTCTGGTAGATCTCTCTCTCTCTATGTGCTCACACACACACACACACACACACACACACACACACACACACACACACACACACACACACACACACACACACACACACACACACACACACACACACACACATTATGCACTCATAGAGTCACACATACACACACTCCTGATGCACGGGCGGACACACACCCCTGACACACACACATTCATATAAATACACAATCCTGACACACACATACACACTGATGGAGTTGCACTCCCTAATAGAGGTACAGTGTTAGTACAGCCAGAGGACCTTGGCAGGTCTCAGCACACACACACACACACACACACACACACACACACACACACACACACACACACACACACACACACACACACACACACACACACACACACACACACACACACACACACACACACACACACACACACACACACACACACAGTACCTTGGCAGCTCCCAGGACCTGTCTCTCTGCTCTCCAGATAACTAGGTCAGATGAACACCATGGCTACATCCCAAATGGCACCCTATTCCCTATATTGTGCACTACTTTTCATCAAGGCCTATAGGGCTCTGGTCAAAGGTAGTGCACCATATAGGGAACAAGGTGCCATTTGGGATGCAGAAACATGCCACCCAGGTTATAACAGAACATGCCAGTCTCCCTCTCTCACTTTAATCCATATTCACACCCTAATGTCTCACTCTGCCTCTGTCCCTCGAGGCTCCATGATTGGCACTCTGGCAAGGGGAAGAGGGCAGGAGAAGGGGATGAGGGAAGAAAGGGGAGGGAAGGAGGGGGATGAGGGGGGAGAGGAGGAAATGAGGAGAAATACAGTGCAGGGAAATAAATGTTTAATCTGATCTAACTCTCCCCAGCTTGGCATGGAGAGCCCTGACGATGGACAGAGGACAAGAGTAGAAAAGAGGAGTGTTGACCTGAGGAAGAACGAGAGAAAGAGAGAGAGAGAGAGAGAGAGAGAGAAAACAGACAGCCATACCCTTTGTGCCAGATCAACTCTTTCTTATTGCCAGACACTACATGTACAGCCAGCTCTGGAAGCCATCCGGAACGTTTCTCCCTACTGCACTACTTACTATCATTCATCTGTCCTGGTCATTGATGTGTGTTTATGTTGTAGTTGAAGTGAGGGTAGTGTTTAGGAAACAGTGGAAGCAGAGAAGACAGACGGGTTGAGTGTTTCACTGTACAGAAAGTAACAGTTAAATGTAAAGAGGATTGAATGTTTAGGAAACAGCAGAAGCAGAGAGAACAGATATTTAACTCTCAGACAGCAACTCACCTCTAACTGAGGAGCTATGCTGAGCTACACATGAAATCAATTAGAGGCCTTTAAACTCTGCTGGGCTGGAGGAGAGTATGATCAGCATTAACTCAGCATTGGGCTGTATCGTACAGTACACAAACATGCCAACACATTATGAAGCACGTTGGTTCCTGGTGGGCAAGTGATGACATGTTTGACAGACTACCACAAACAGACTTTCATCCAAGAGAATATTTATTTATCTGGGTCTTAATCGGTGTCTTTGATAGTGAGAGAAGAGGAGAGGAAGTGGGGGGACAGAGAATCATGTACCTGCTGGGATATAAAGGCAGGGTAAACTGTGTGTAGTGGAGCCACTGGTTCAGGAGCAGAGCAGATGTTACTGTGAGCATCAGTCTATAATCAACACACACTGTTCCACAACACAGGATCACTAACCAAACGGTTAAAGAGGGACAGACAGACAGATAGACAGCAGCACAGGTGGGGTGTGAGGGGATGCTGATGTCTTCCACATCTTAAAACAATATCCTGGCTGGAACTTCGTAAAACATCTAGAACGATCCTTACTGTGTAATTTACTCCTTACTGAAGCCCAATAGCAATGTTTTATTTCCTGAGGACACATACACGCTCCATTAGTGTGTGTATATGTGTGTGTGTGTGTGTGTGTGTGTGTGTGTGTGTGTGTGTGTGTGTGTGTGTGTGTGTGTGTGTGTGTGTGTGTGTGTGTGTGTGTGTGGTTTAATTAATTATGGAATAAAGAACATCAAGGGAATTTTGCAGAGTCATCGTTCTCCTGGGCTGAGGCGAGGGGATTACACACACACACACACACACACACACACACACACACACACACACACACACACACACACACACACACACACACACACACAACACACAAACACACACACATTCCTATTATTCCCCCATCCCACACACACTTCCTGACCTCCTGCTGGAGTGTGAGTGCTTGTTCCCTGTAACCTGCAGCATGGCACGCAACCAGACACAGCCAAAATACCCTGAGATTACACAGCCAGAGACAGACAGAGAACGGCAGAGACGGTCCATATATGTCTTCAGCAATTACTAGTGTTCAGACAGTACCAATGACAGCCTCCAAAATGGCACCCAAATGGCACCCTGGTCAAAGGTAGTGCACTATGTAGGGAATAGGGTGCCATTCGGGACATAAACAAGGTATTGGCAGACCTTGCAACAGACATCAGCTCCTGAACGGTTCTGAGAACCTGGGGAGGAACATCAAGGTGTTTACGGTGGTGATCTGAACTTATCCAGTTTCACAAGGCAGAACTTAGGAACACCTAAAACTGGCCTGCTGGGACTGTCATACTGTGGTAACTGGATAGGAGAGAGACAGATTCCTCTTTTTATCTGGTGCTGTATGTACATATCAATGGTCTAGTTTGGAATGCACTTTCTGCTTTACCCAGCAGCCCTACTTTATTAGACAATTCAAAATCCTTAGTTAAAGATTCAACTGTAACACTTGTATTCTCATAGCTCAACCTTGAAGACTCTTAGCTGTATTCTCATAGCTCAACCTTGAAGACTCTTAGCTGTATTCTCATAGCTCACCTTGAAGACTCTTAGCTGTATTCTCATAGCTCAACCTTGAAGACTCTTAGCTGTATTCTCATAGCTCAACCTTGAAGACTCTTAGCTGTATTCTCATAGCTCACCTTGAAGACTCTTAGCTGTATTCTCATAGCTCACCTTGAAGACTCTTAGCTGTATTCTCATTGCTCACCTTGAAGACTCTTAGCTGCAACTGGGAGATGATGTGCATACAGTTGACTGTGACTTTTAAGGCAGGTACTGGTTATGAAGTCAGTGAAAAGTCTCAAAGACCTGTCAGCTGAGCCCTGGAGCAGCAGGCTAAGAGGGAGGGAGAAGGAGAGAGTGTATGCTCTGAAGAGAGGGAGAGAAAGTATGCTCTGAAGAGAGGGGAAAAGAGAGAGAAAGAAAGAAAGAATAAAGAAAGAAAAACAAAAGTCAGGGCAGGGTATGTGTCTGGGACAGACAGGGACAAACAGGGAGCCAGTTCAGTTCAGCTCAGTTCCACAAACCCTCTCCTGTCTGGGAATGAGAGATGCTGCCAGGGCCTGTGTGTCTGTGTGCTCAGGTAAGCCCACCTGAATGCCCTGACAGACGAAGAGGTGAAGGAACTCCAAAACACAACAATTAACCGGCTTAAACATGACAGGTGCTCATTCCCCTCTCTACCCCCATCATGTCCTGGTCTAAAAACAGTTCTGACACTTTGTAAGGAATTAAAGCAGTTTCCTATTGCTGGGCATCATCTCTGAGTGTGTGTGTGTGTGTGTGTGTGTGTGTGTGTGTGTGTGTGTGTGTGTGTGTGTGTGTGTGTGTGTGTGTGTGTGTGTGTGTGTGTGTGTGTGTGTGTGTGTGTGTGTGTGTGTGTGTGTGTGAGTGCGTGCGTGCGTGCGTGTGTGTGTGTGTGCATGCGCATGCGTGGCCTTGACAGGAGAGGAAAACAGCTGAGAAGTTTGAAGCCACAAACAAATGTGTGTAACTTGAACCCTCAGTGATTATTCATTCAAAACCTTGACAAGCCTGACGCCTCCGTGACTGTGACCTCTGTCACCTCTTTTAGCTCAGGATTCAGCCACTGCAAAAACAAGACTAAAGACGCTCTGTGCTTCCTTTATTAAATGAATGGTTAAGCTCCTATTCTTTTCATTATGTTCCAGTTATGCGTCAAGCACAGCAACGGGCATTTAGCAGTGACTAACAGTCAGTGCATTCAACTAAGTTAGGTAAAACAACCACACATATTTAGGTTATCTAAATAACCAATCCCCCAAAATCTCCCCTGCAAGTTGGGCAGTGTTCATCCCCTTTCGGGATGACATCAATCACTCAACAGGGACGGCATCTGGCAGTGACCCAATTCTAACCGGTACAAAGGTTATGAGCAGCTTTACAAGTACAACTTTACATGGATAAACACAGACACACACATATACTGTACACACAAATAGGCTAGTACACGCACATACATGCACGCACACACGCACACTCTCCCCACTGGATAGAATTAACTTCATAGTTCCAGCATACCTTGGCATGCATCTGACAAGAACTCCCAGTACAGTCTATATCACACAACTCATCAATAGTCAGCTCATCTCTGACAGGTAAAATATGTAGTCAATTCCCAGCGTAAAGTGGCATCATTTATCAATTGAATGCATTAATTTATGGAACTGAAGACTTCAACTTTGCCACAATGAATAGCCCTGTGGTTTCATGCAAACAAGAACTAACATCAGTCTTGTAATACAGCATTATGGAAAGCTCGGAATTTCGCAAACATTCTACCACAGAGGGGAGAAAGGAATCGACGTCAAGCAAATGAGAGGACTAATGCCTTGTAATGAGTTCTGTGTGTGAGTGGGCTGCGGCTGCTGCATGCTTTCTGTAGAGGTTTATGTTGGCTGTGAAAGCAGTAACACACAAACACACACACAAACAAACACAAACACACACACAGGGGAGGCAGCCTCCAGCACTGCTCAGATCATTACTAAAACCACTCATGAAAGATAAGCAGCAAGTGAACAATTATTGACTGCATTTGACATTCACCTACTCCTTGTTGAGTGCCTGTCTGGCTGCCAAGTGACTGATGAAACAAGCTCTGCTAATGAATGAGTCTGAAAGACAGAGAGCCGACAGAGAAACTCTTGCAGTGTTTAGAGGGGAATAGAGAAAATCCTTCATGGTTTATAAGACGAGATAGAGAGTGAGAGATAGAGAAAGAGAGAGAGATAGAGAGGGAGGGAGGGAGGGAGGGAGGGAGGGAGGGAGGGAGGGAGGGAGGGAGGGAGGGAGGGAGGGAGGGAGGGAGGGAGGGAGGGAGGGAGGGAGGGAGGAAATGGGAGGGAGAGAAGGCCCAGATCCACGCCTTTTGCGCAAAGAAAAGACGGAGGAAAAGGGGCCGCAGATCGGGCAGCCTTCTGAGAATCCGTAGGCGAGCGAGTAAACTCCCATTGCCATCCATTCCTCTTGCTAACGTGCAATCATTGGAAAATAAAATTGATGACCTATGATTAAGATTATCCTACCAACAGGACATCAAAAACTGTAACATCTTATGTTTCACCGAGACGTGTCTGAAAGACGATACGGACAATATAGAGCTAGCGGGATTTTCCATGCACCGGCAGAACAGAGATGTTACCTCTGGTAAGACGAGGGGTGGGGTTGTATGTCTATTTGTCAATAACAGCTGGTGCGTTCTGTGATGTCTAATATTAACCTGTTAGGGCTAGGAGGCAGTATTTACACGGCCGGATAAAAAACGTACCCGATTTAATCTGGTTATTACTACTGCCCAGAAACTAGAATATGCATATAATTATTGGCTTTGGATAGAAACCCTAAAGTTTCTAAAACTGTTTGAATGGTGTCTGTGAGTATAACAGAACTCATATGGCAGGCAAAAACCTGAGAAGATTCTGTACAGGAAGTGCCCTCTCTGACCATTCCTTGGGCTTCTTGACTCTTTTTATTGAAAACTTAGGATCTTTGCTGTAACGTGACACTTCCTACGGCTCCCATAGGCTCTCAGAACCCGGGAAAAGCTGAATGATGTCGAGGCAGCCCCTGGCTGAAAAACATTAGCGCTTTTGGTAAGTGGTCTATCAGAGGACAATGAGACTGAGGCGCGTGCACGAGGCGACCCCATGTTTTTATTTTCTCTCTCTTTGTACTAAAACACAGATTCCCGGTTGGAATATTATCGCTTTTTTATGAGAAAAATGGCATAAAAATTGATTTTAAACAGAGGTTGACATGCTTCGAAGTACGGTAATTGAATATTTAGATTTTTTTTGTCACGAAACGCGTCGGGCGCGTCACCCTTCTTTACCCTTTCGGATAGTGTCTTGAACGCACGAACAAAACGCCGCTATTTGGATATAACTATGGATTATTTTGAACCAAACCAACATTTGTTATTGAAGTAGAAGTCCTGGGAGTGCATTCTGACGAAGAACAGCAAAGGTAATAACATTTTTCTTATAGTAAATCTGACTTTGGTGAGGGCTAAACTTGGTGGGTGTCTAAATAGCTAGCCCTGTGATGCCGGGCTATCTACTTAGAATATTGCAAAATGTGCTTTCACCGAAAAGCTATTTTAAAATCGGACATAGCGAGTGCATAGAGGAGTTCTGTATCTATAATTCTTAAAATAATTGTTATGTTTTTTGTGAACGTTTATCGTGAGTAATTTAGTAAATTCACCGGAAGTTTGCGGGGGGTATGCTAGTTCTGAACGTCACATGCTAATGTAAAAAGCTGGTTTTTGATATAAATATGAACTTCATTGAACAAAACATGCATGTATTGTATAACATAATGTCCTAGGATTGTCATCTGATGAAGATCATCAAAGGTTAGTGCTGCATTTAGCCGTCTTCTGGGTTTTTGTGACATTATATGCTAGCTTGAAAAATGGGTGTCTGATTATTTCTGGCTGGGTACTCTGCTGACATAATCTAATGTTTTGCTTTCGTTGTAAAGCCTTTTTGAAATCGGACAGTGTGGTTAGATTACCGAGAGTCTTGTCTTTAAAATGGTGTAAAATAGTCATATGTTTGAGAAATTGAAGTAATAGGATTTCTAAGGTATTTGAATAACGCGCCACGGGATTCCACTGGCTGTTACGTAGGTGGGACGAAATCGTCCCACTGGCCCTAAAGAGGTTAAAGAAGTCTTGAGGTATTGCTCGCCTGAGGTAGAGTACCTTATGATAAGCTGTAGACCACACTATCTACCAAGATAGTTCTAATCTATATTATCTATATATTTACCACCACAGAACGAAGCTGGCACAAAGACCACTCTCAACCAACTCTGTGAGGCCATAAGCAAAGAAGAAAATGCTCACCCAGAAGCAGCGCTCCTAGTGGCCCGGGGACTTTAATGCAGGCAAACGTAAATCATGTCACATGTGCAACCAGAGAAAGAAAATCCTAGACCACCTTTACTCCAAACACAGGGATGCATACAAAGCTCTCTCCCGCCCTCCATTTGGCAAATCTGACCATAATTCTATCCTCCTGATTCCTACTTACAAGCAAAAACTAAAGCAGGAAGTACCAGTGACTCACTCAATACGGAAGTGGTCAGATGATGCGGATGCTACACTACAGGACTGTTTTGCTAGCACAGACTGGAATATGTTCCGGGATTCATCCAATGGCATTGAGGAGTACACCACCTCAGTCATTGGCATCATCAATAAGTGCATCGACGAGGTCATCCACACAGTGACTGTACATACATATCCCAACCAGAAGCCATTGATTACAGGAAACATCCGCATCGAGCTAAAGGCTAGAGCTGCCGCTTTCAAGGAGCGCTTATAAGAAATCGCGCTATGCCCTCAGATGTACCATCAAATAAGCAAAGCGTTAATACAGGATTAAGATTGAATCCTACTACACCGGCTCTGACATTCGTCGGATGTGGCAGAGCTTGAAAACTATTACGGACTACAAAGGGAAACCCAGACGCGAGCTGCCCAGTGACGCGAGCCTATCGGACGAGCTAAATGCATTTTATGCTTGCTTCGAGGCAAGCAACACTGAAGCATGCATGAGAGCACCAGCTGTTCTGGATGACTGTGTGATAATGCTCTAAGGTAGCCGATGTGAACAAAACCTTTATACAGGTCAACATTCACAAAGCCGCTGGGCCAGACAGATTACCAGGACGTGTACTCAAAGCATGCGCGGACCAACTGTCAAGTGTCTTCACTGACATTTTCAACTTCTCCCTGACCGAGTCTGTAATACCTACATGTTTCAAGCAGACCACCATAGTCCCTGTGCCCAAGGAAGCGAAGGTAACCTGCCTAAATGATTACCGCCCCGTGGCACTCACATGTATTATCTCACATGAAGTGCTTTAAAAGGATGATCATGGATGGCTCACATGAACAGCATCCTCCCGGACACCCTAGACCCACTCCAATTCGCATACCGCCCCAACAGATCCACAGATGACGCAATCTCAATCGCACTCCACACTGCCCTTTCTCACCTGGACAAAAGGAACACCTATGTGAGAATGCTGTTCTTTGACTACAGCTCAGCGTTCAACACCATAGTGCCCATGAAGCTCATCACTAAGCTAAGGACTCTGGGACTAAACACCTCCCTCTGCAATGGATCCTGGACTTCCTGACGGGCTGCCCACAGGTGGTAAGAGTAGGCAACAACACGTCTGCCACGCCGATCCTTAACACTGGGGCCCCTCAGGGGTGTATACTTAGTCCCCTCCTGTATTCCCTGTTCACCCACGACTGCATGGCCAAACACGACTCCAACACCATCATTAAGTTTGCTGATGATACAACAGTGGTAGGCCTGATCACCGACAACAATGAAACGGCCTATAGGGAGGAGGTCAGAGAACTGGCAGTGTGGTGCCAGGACAACAACCTCTCCCTCAATGTGAGCAAGACAAAGGAGTTGATCGTGGACTACAGGAAAAGGCGGGCCGAACAGGCCCCCATTAACATCGATGGGGCTGTAGTGGAGCGGGTCAAGAGTTTCAAGTTCCTTGGTGTCCACATCACCAACGAACTATCATGGTCCAAACATACCAAGACAGTCGTGAAGAGGGCACAACAAAACCTTTTCCCACTCAGGAGTCTGAAAAGATTTGGCATGGGTCCCCAGATCCTGAAAAGGTTCTACAGCTGCACCATCGAGAGCATCCTGGCCGGTTGCATCACCGCCTGGTATGGCAACTGCTCGGCAACTGCTCGGTAAGGCGCTACAGAGGGTAGTGCGACCAAGCCAGTACATCACTGGGGCCAAGCTCCCTCCCATCCAGGACCTATATAACAGGCGGTGTCAGAGGAAAGCCCATAAAGTTGTCAGAGACTCCAGTCACCCAAGTTATAGACAGTTTTCTCTGCTACCGCACGGCAAGCGGTACCAGAGCACCAAGTCTAGGACCAAAAGGCTCCTCAACAGCTTCTACTCCCAAGCCATAAGACTGCTGAACAATTCATAAAATTGCCACCAGACAATTTACATAACCCCCCCCCCCCTTTTGTACACTGCTGCTACTCGCTGTTTATTATCTATGCGTAGTCACTTAACCCCCACCTACATGTACAAATTACCTCAACTAACCTGTACCCCCGCACACTGACTCGGTACCGGTGCCCCCTGTATATAGCCTCGTTATTCTTATTGTGTTACTTATTATTATTACTTTTTATTTTAGTCTACTTGGTAAATATTTTCTTAATTAACTCCTCTTGAACTACACTGTTGGTTAAGGGCTTGAAAGTAAGCATTTCATGGTAAAGTCTACACTTGTTGTATTCGGCGCATGTGACAAATAAAGTTTGATTTGATTTGATACAGAAGAGAAAGAGAGAGGCAGATCCATGACATTAAGCCAACTGAGAGGATAATACAGGCATTGACTGAACTTGACTCCACAGCAACAGGAAGGACTCTGAATCGGCTTGACTATCACCAGCATGATAAAAACCCATTCAATCTTCTCTATGATAAAAGCTCAAAATGATTGCACTTTACAGGGAATATGGTGCCATTTTGGGATGCTGAACCCCCTGATGTAATAACCTGTGTATTATCTCACTGAACCCCCTGCTGTATTAACCTGTGTATTATCTCACTGAACCCCCTGATGTAATAACCTGTGTATTATCTCACTGAACCCCCTGATGTATTAACCTGTGTATTATCTCACTGAACCCCCTGATGTAATGACCTGTGTATTATCTCACTGAACCCCCTGCTGTATTAACCTGTGTATTATCTCACTGAACCCCCTGATGTAATAACCTGTGTATTATCTCACTGAATCCCCTGATGTAATAACCTGTGTATTACCTCACTGAATCCCCTGATGTAATAACCTGTGTATTACCTCACTGAATCCCCTGATGTAATAACCTGTGTATTACCTCACTGAATCCCCTGATGTAATAACCTGTGTATTACCTCACTGAACTCCCTGATGTAATAACCTGTGTATTACCTCACTGAACCCCCTGATTACTCCCAGGTCGAGGGTAAGGGTGGGTGGGGTTGGGGGGGGGGGGTGGGGGGGTGTACAGGAGGTGTTTAGAGGCCCAGAGAAGAGCCTGTGGGAAAAGAGGCCCTTGTCTGAGGACCTCTTTGTATTCCATCAGACCGTCACGGCCGTGGAAGAGCAGAAGAAAGAACACACTGTCAGCCACTCTACTTAAACTAATCATGAAGCACCAGCCGCATCCACCACCATTTACACCGCCTCACACGGCAACTACATCCTGAATGGCACCCTACTCTCTATATAGTGTACTACTTTTCACCAGGGCCAATAGGGCTTTGGTCAAAAGTAGTGCACTATGTAGGGAATAAGGTGCAATTTGGGACGCAAACACTACCCCTCATCGCAGACACTGCCTCTCATCGCAGACAGAGCTCAAAGTGAGAGTATTTTTCTGCTAATTCAAGTGGCTCAATGAATGTTACTTTTATTACATTGCTGAGAGGTGTTCAACAGGAGTCCTGTGAACTGGACTTGTGCTACATAATGATCCAACGTATACAATTCCAGCCTGCTTCCACATCCCCCTTAGAGAAACCTCACAGTACTCTAGGCCTACATGCTAAACGTGATAAAATCATGCCCCAACAAGCTGCTGGAACAACTGAAGATTCCTTCCTGCCTCAAAGAACAGTTCCTGCCTTAAAGAAAAGTTTGTCGACATGTTTTAAACAGATTTCCATCAGAGTCCACTATCTGGCCTCCCTCAAGCAGAACTTCAAGAGGGGGGGACTTCAACGTTGTTTTATATACTGCTGTTGTTGTTTAAAGGGATTACTTGCTGCTTGGTTCTGTTCCACTATGTTATATCTAGAGCCCCACTCATGCCAATGCACTCATCTACTGCAGCTTAGATTTTCTCCTTCACTGAAAAGTTTAGGCTACAGCTGGAAACCCTCCATCCACAATGTTGGCTCACAAAAAGCCCCTCAACTATTAAAATGGTTAGATGTGGTATTACTTGATGTAAACAAGCACCATCAGTAAAATATTTATAGAATGACTTACCATTGTCCTCAATGGAGAAAAAGAAGATGTCGCTCGTAGCATTGCGACCATCTCTTAGCACGTAGCAAATCTTCATGTCATCAATTTCAGCTGAAAAAGAAAATCAGATTGATGTGATTTACTCTTCTACTCGTCTAGAAACATATTCCGCTTGAATTTATAGTTCATGCCTTGCATGTTGCCTAATAGACTAAGAAAGACTGAGAAAATGAATAACGCTGATATGGTAGGCAGGGTACATAATACAATACAATATTACATTTGATATGCATATCTGTGATGAACTGTTGTTAGACAGTTCTCTATTATAGCTTTTCTGATGTGGCTTAAGACTACTTCCACATATCATATCACTGAACTACTACAACCTACTTGCCTGGTGTGGCAACTGCTTGGCCTCAGACCGCAAGGCACTACAGAGGGTAGTGCGTACGGCCCAGTACATCACTGGGGCCAAGCTTCCTGCCAAGAGGAAGGCCCTAAAAATGATCAAAGACTCCAGCCACCCAAGTCATACCCTGTTCTCTCTGCTACTGTACGGCAAGCGGTACCGGAGGGCCAAGTCTAAGTCCAAAAGGCTTCTTAATAACAGCTTCTACCCCCAAGCCACAAGACTCCTGAAAAGCTAATCAAAGCACTATCCAGACCCCTCTTTTACTCTGCTGCTACTCTCTGTTTATTATCTATGCATAGTCACTTTAACTCTACCTACATGTACATATTACCTCAATTAACTCAACAACCGGTGCCCCTGCACATTGACTCTGTACCGGTACCCCATGTATATAGCCTCGGTATTGTTATTTTACTGCTGTTGTTTAATTATTTTATTATTTTCAATTTTTTACTTAACACTTATTTTCTTTAAACTTCTTAAAGCATTGTTGGATAATGGCTTGTAAGTAAGCACTTCACCGTAAGGTCTACAGCTGTTGCATTCGGCGCATGTGACAAATAACATTTGATTTGATTTATACGCTGTTGGACAACTTATATGGATGAAGCCTCACCAGTAAAAAAGAAGAAGAACACAGGAGAGGAGAGCTGAATGAACTCAGGCTGTTTAGTGTCTGTCTATCTATTAGTCTGCTGAAAGACAGGGACCATAAAGAAGAGGCAGACTGCAGAAGCTACACCACATCACATCACGTCTGTCTGCCGCATCCGCTAACAACGCTATGCTGGAGTGGGTTCTTAAGACTGATACTATCTAGGAGGAGGGTTGGTTCTGGAGTGGCTTCTTTATAGGTCGGGAGGCTGCTATCAGGGAGGAGGGTGTGAGGTGTATTACTGCTATCTTCTATATTTGATGTCAAAACATTTCCCTTCAAAGCGGCCGGCTCATAAAAATGTAAAGCCAGTTTTGGGACACTGCCGCCGGCTATGCCGGATAAGCTAGAGTTATTTACTGTCTGTTTACCAGCGATGGATCTGCCTGAAATATTGAACAGGTCTGCAGAAGGAGAAAGCAGCGGGAGGAGAATGGGGATGAATGGGGGTCAGTAAATAAAGGAGAGAATGGGTCTACGTCCCATCCAAATGGCACCCTATTTCCTATACCGTACAGTACACTACTTTTTACCAGAGCCCATAGAAGTGCACTATATATGGAATAAGGTGCCATTTGGGATGCAGCCATATAGAGATCGATTGGGGTCTAATTCATACATTCCTTACTATTTACTTAGCCTACCTTTTTTTTAATTTGTAATGCTGTATGTATGTAGTTGTTCTAAACGGTAGCTATTTCTGCGGCTTAAACAAATGTTGGCATGCTGTCACTGTGAGTGAAGTTAACACATTCTCTCTCTCTCTCTCTCTCTCTCTCTCTCACACACACACCCTCTCTCTCTCTCTATCTCTCTCCCTACCTCTCTCTCTCCCTCTCCTCCACTCTCTCCCTACTGTATCTCTCCCTACCTCTCTCTTCGCTCTCTTTCTCTCTCTCTCTCTCTCTCTCTGCCTCCCTCACTCTCAGACAGGGTATTAATGTTCTCACTCTCTATTCTTCATGTCTGTGGCCCCCTACCTTCATGTAAGGTCAAATCTGCTGGTATTTACTGAAGAGCTGTAATACTCTATAGAAGTTTACTAGATGAGGTTTGGGGTAGGAGAAACCACTGCCCTGTGAAACCCTATCTTTCTGTTTGAAGAAATTGTTGAACTCCATTCATGGACGACTCTAGAAAGACAAAATATTTCTCTGTCAAGTTAAGCTTAATTTCTGAACACCACTGTGCAGTTGCGGCCAATGACCATACTACAGTAGTTACATAGTACCATTATACAGGTAAGTAAGCTCTTAATCCATTATAAGGGCAACAGCGCTACAGCTCTAAATAAGATCTGCTCAACAGCTTATGAAGAATGAAAAAAAACATTGGAAAATAAAGTTATATTGTATTTGTAAAAGACTAAAGTATAGTAGAGTATAACTTTTTATTTAAAGTAACGGTCGTCTTACCTTGAGTGAATGTGGTGACGGTAGCGTTGCCTGTACCCAGGTTGATGAGGTATCCATGCTCTGGTCCCACGGTGATCTTAAAGGTAACAGACAGCTGAAGACTATCCCTGTCCTCTGCCTTAAGAGTCTTAGAGGTGATGAGGAACCCCAGGTGACCCGTCTCTAACACCCTCAGGGTGGGCCCCCCTTTATTCACCACGATCTGGGGCACGCCGTCATCCACTGACAGGACCGTGATCTTCATCATCTGGGGGCGCCGCGTCTCGAACACGGTGTCTGGGAACACGTAGAAGTCGGTGTGCGTCCCGTCACTCACGGTAAAGGAGAAGGAATCCTTGGAGGACTCAGTACCGTCATGTTTGTAGCTGATGAGGTTCTCGTTCAGGTCCTGTTTGGTGAAGGAGGTGACGGGATGGGTGTTGTTGAAGAGGAGGCGACCGTGGACAGGGACCTGCGTGACCGTGAACTTCAGGAGGGGGTCAGCCGTGTCGCGGTCCTCTGCGGTCAGCTCGAAGGGCGTGATGAGTTTGTTCTCTCCCTCGTTAACCACCAGGCTGTGAACCGTTAGAACCGGTTTCTTGTTGTCCACGTCGGTGATGGAGACACGGAACGTGCGGAACACAGGGTTGTAACCGTCGGTGACTTCGAACTCAAAGCTGTCCATCTTCACCTCATCATCGGCCGTGTGTATGTAGTACACCTTTATTATAATAAAAATTGCACACAAGGAAAAGACAAAACAATAATCCATTGAAAATGTTTACAGAAAAACAAAGGATAAAATCATGAGTATTTAAAAAAATTATTGAGAATAACACAAAGGAAAAAAAACATAAGATCGAAGTACCTTGCTCCCAGCTAGCTGGAGCTGGGTAAAGGAGGAGATGGGCATTCCAGGGCCATCGGTACACTCCAGATGGCCTCTCTGTGGGGCTCTGGTGATGGTGAAAACCAGGTGTTCGTCGGGACTGTTGAGGTCGCTGGTGCTGAGCAGGTCTGTGGTCAATGTTACTCTACCGCCTTCTTTCAGAGAGACCCCCTTACTGACCACGTCAGGGAACACCATGTCGATGCCGCCCACCGTCACGTAGAAGTACCTGTCAAAAGACAAAAAGAATATAACAAATAAACAAAACAAACAATTGCAAGATGATCCATAAGGAGACACCTTGACAAACTGAAATGTCAAACCTAGTAGCAAGAATCATAATAATTTTTTTCAAGTTGTTTATTCTATTGTTGTAGTTGTAGTATATTGTTTGTATTTTTGAAAACCTCAATAAACACATTTGTAAAAATGAAGTACCTGTCGATCAGAGGGTTGATCCCGTCTGTCACGTCAAACTTGATAAGGTCCCGGATTCCTTCCTGCCCGTTGTGGATATAGACGATGAGAGCCTGGTCCACCTGGTACTGGGTGAAGTTCATCCCCACTGTGATGTTCTCTAACGTCCCATAAGGGGTTCTCCTCTGTAACAACCCCTGGCCCGGCCCGTAGCGAACAACGTACGTCAGAGTACTATCCTCAGAGTCCAGGTCGGTGGCTTTTAAAACGTTGTTATCGATCACTTTAACGTCTCCTATCTCTATCTCCAGACCGTCGTTGATGGCCATCCTGGGTGTCTCGTCATCTACAGGGATGATCATAACAATGATGGTCTTCTCCACGGTATATTTACCTTCCGTCAGGATTAAGTCAAAGCTGTCCTCCTTGGTCTCCGAGTCATCGTGTTCATACACTATACTGGAGGCTTCCCTGATCTGGTCCAGGGTGAAGTTGGTAACTGTGACAGTGCCGGTTGTCAGCTGGTTGAGGATGAAGCCGTGCTTTGGTGGTTTGGTGATGATGAAAGTGAGTTCGTCCGAGGGGATGTCCGCGTCGGCTCCGTTCAGGATGGGTGTGTCGATGACGATATTCATCCCTTCCATGACGACAAACTCCCTCATATAGATCTCTGGCTTCTCATCATTGGACGGGATGATAGCGATGGGGAAGAAATGTCTCTCGGAGAAGTTGATGCCGTCGGAGCATCTGAACGTGAACCTGTCCTCTACCGGCTCCACTCTTTTATGGATGCTTTGGACGTAGTAGATGTGGTTTTGTCTGATGTCCTTGATGGTGAATGCACTGATCGCTGTCCCAGACCTGGACTTCTCTGAGCCTGGGGCCGGGGAGATGTTCTCCACGTAGCCTGACGTGGGCTGGACGATGATGGTACAAAGCAGGTCGTCATTAGGAGTGTCAATATCATCAGCGCTAATGTGAAAAATCTCAATCACATTCTTCTCTCCCTCTACGACAGTGAACTGTGGGCCTACGAACACCTCTGGAACCTGGCTGTCCATGGGGAGGATGGTGATCTGAACCCTGACCCCCGTGACCCTGTTGCCCCCTATCGTCCACTCATCAGACATGTCTGTCAGCATCAGATTAAAGTAGTCGTATTTAGTGGTGAGGCCGATCTCTCCGCTTGTGTGGGCATACACCACCAGTCCGTTGATGATGTCAGCCTGGGTGAAGCTTCCTGATTCGACCCCGTTCACCAGGATCTCCCCGAAAACTGGTGAGTCCTCCAGGATGAAGGTCAAACGTAGGTCGTCTGTGTCCTCGTCCCGCCCCTGGATGACTTTAGTCGTGATCTCAGTGGCTCCATTCTCCAGGACATCAATGTAGGATCCGATGGTTCCGGCCGGCAGGCTGATGGTCGGGGTCTCGTCATCAATGGGCTTCACGGTAACCCTGATGGTGATGGTCACAACATGGACGCCGTCACTGACATCCAGCTGGAAGAAATCGCTGGTGGACTCGTCTCCGTTGTGGATGTAAGAGATCCTGTCATTAGCGATGTCCAACAGGTTGAACGCGTCTCCTTTGGTCAGGTCGGTGAAGGTGTACTGGACCGTGCCGTGCTGAGGGGGCTGAGTTAGAGTGAAGGAGATCTGGCTACTGTCCGTGTCTAAGTCCACAGTATCCAGCTCAGCTCTGGTGATTTTGTGCGTTCCCCGCTCTAATATAGTGAAGCCAGTGTTGGTTATCTGAGGCGGCTTGTTGTCGACAGGCTGCAGGAATATAGAGAACGTTCCGGTGACAGTATTCCCTGACGTATCCTCCACCGTGTACTGGAACTGCAGAACATGGGCTGTGATCCCCAGTTCCAGGTCAGGTGGTTTGTATGATATCTTATGGTGATTGACCTGAGCCTGAGTAAACTCAGTCACTACAGTGTCTGGACTCTCTGTTAACACAATAGACCCCAGTACCACAGGGCTGTTCTCGTCTGTGTCTGTCGGGGGCTGGGAGACGGTGTACTTCAGATCTCTGTCCTCTGAGTCCAGGTCAGTGTAGCGGAGAAACTTCTTACGGAAGTAGGTGAGCTGGTACTCGTGTACGGTCATCTGGAGGGTGGTACCAGGATACAGCTCAGGGGGGATGTCATCCACAGGCAGAACCTTGATGATGAACGAGCTCTGTTCTGATTGGTTAGGGGGGACATTATCATCCTGGACCCGGAATACAAACTGGTCCATGACTGTGTCAGCGCTGTGAGGTCCTGTGTGTCTGTAAAACAACTTCCCATCTGTGATATCCTGCTGCAGCCACTCTGTAACCTCTTTCTCATACAGCTCATCCTCAGCATTGAATTTCCAGGTAGAGGGGTCCTCTGGGGCCTCTGACTGCCTCAGCAGCACCTCCCCTATAGGCGAGAACGGTGCCTCTATGGTGAACCTGATAGTGGAGTCCTCAGAGTCGATGTCTGCAGCACTGAGTGTGAGTGGCGAAATGAGCATCATCTGGTTCTTGAAGAGGATTAACCCCGTGTTGGCATTGATAATGGGCGGCTCATCATCCGTGGGAACGATTGTCAGGGGAAACAGGAACTCCACCTCGTGCTTCCCATCCGTCATCCGGAAGATAATGTTGTCGCTGTACGTGTCGCTGCCGTCGTGCTGGTAGATGACCACGCCCCCGTCCAGATCAGCCGGGGTGAAGAACTTCCTGCGTGACCCGAGCACTGTCAGCTGGCCATGCCGCAGCCCGTCGACCACCGTGATCTTGACATCATCCAGGTTGTCCTCGTCACTGACCTCTAGGTTGTGAGAGCTGGACAGTGGTCTGGACTGACCCTCGTAGAGAAGCTGACCCGTATTCCTGGTGACTACTGGAGCAAGCGTGTTCATAGGCTTCACTACAATCATGAAGGCGAACGGGTCAGACACAGCCCCCTCAGTGTCCACCACCTCAAACTCTATCTGGAAGATACGTTCTGTCTCAGCGTCCACAGACGGAGGATTGTAGGCTATCTTTAGTTCTTTGAGGTCTCCCTGGTAGAAAGAGGTGATGGGCAGGTTCCGGTCATCTGTACTGACTATGTACCCCTCCTCGAAGGAGAGGGGGGAGGTGATGTTGAAGATAAGGTTGTCAGGGTTAGACTCAATGTCCTCAGCAGCCAGCATGTCGGGAGTGATGGCTGTCATGACAAACTGATCCACCTCCATCATCATCATGGCCACGAAGCTGGGTTTAGGATCCGTGTTCTCCTCTCCATCCTTTATACGCACCATCATCTGGAAAAACTCCTGCTTCAGCAGATTACCCTCTTTATCTTGTAATTCCACAATCATTGGGAAATAATCTCTATTGGGTGATTTGTGTGCAGAAGTGTGCTGATAGCGGATATTCATTTTAATAAATTCATCACAGCCCACCATTTTTCCAAGTTTTCCCTCATCCACAAGTTTCCCATACCTGGGTAATGCACTGCCACTGGAGAGAGACGTTATTTTACACTGAAGTTCACTTCTATCATAGGTGAACTCCAGAATCTTACTGTCAATGGGGTTACTAGTGCCAAGCAATTTGTCAACAGTCAGAGGCATGTTTCTTGTTAACACTTCCAACTGTGTGAAAATCACCTCCACTTCCATCATAAACGGGATGATTATGGTGTCGGTATGAGTGTCATATCTGAGCTGTAACCTCACCCTATCCCGCGGGGGGCTTCTGGACCCGAAGTGAGAATACTTTACGTCATTGGGACCAAATTCACAGGGAAACTTTTTGGGAGAGAGCTGCCCGGGCCTCTGGGAGAGCGGGTCGTTATCCAGAACCGTTATACTACATCTGTCTCCCGGTTGTACTTGGATTACCAGATCATTGATAGGATCAATGAACACTGCTCTCCCGAAAGGCACGCGTATTCCATTGTTGGCCACCAATATAGCATCCTCTGACAGTTCCGATCTCAATGCGTATGACAATCCATAACTGTCGAAAACCTGCGCAGCGGAGTCCCCTGTCACAATCACCGCGATCAAAGCAGAGAGCACAAAAACAGCGCCAGTACCAGTCCCTTGGCGTTGCAACAGCGGAGAAATAATCCAAGCCATTTGGAGAGAGAAGCCAATGCAAAGACGCGTAAAATTTTGCACATAAAATCCAGAAAAAAAATACGAGCAGTGCAGCTAAAGTTATGAGAGTATAAAATGAGTGTTGATAAATATCTCACTCGCATCCGCGCTGAGGTGTAACATTCTCTCTCTCTCCGCTGCTCTCTTCTGTTCAGGATAAACTTCATACACTTGGAGCCCCGGAGTGAGAGATACGCCCTCTCGTCCGCCGATTGGAGGATATTTAGGCTGGAATGCGTTTATTGATTTTTGAATGGAAGGGAAAGATGTCAATCAAAACCCGAAAACGCTAGTGCATGGGTTGGATTTGAAGAAGCCGGTTGAAAAAGGTGCGAAATTGTACCGAAAAATACATTTAAACTTGAATAGGAATGATGTGTGCAGCCAGGTAGGCCTTAATAAACCACTTTACCTTAAACGGGCAATCTGCAGTTAAAACAATGACAAAGCAGTCAGGCACCCCCGCCACTGATTTGTAAATAACTGCGTGATGGGGCTGGAGACATTTAACCACTCAAATTTCATAGTCAAAGCAATGGATACAAGGACTGACCATCCATGAGATCAAAATTATCGTTTTAACCATGTTTTGAGGCGATACAGTGTTTGTTTACAGTTACTTTGTTTACAAACAAAGGAGTAAAACAAGCTTATATTTTAACACAATTTAACTAAGGTTATGAGGCATGTATACATTGTTTTTTTCAAAGAATCCATGGGTATAGATAGGCATATGGGTATTTAAAAGTCCACAAATGGATATAGCAATCATAGATTGCCCCTTGAATCTATTTTTTTTGTAATTAGATGACAGTAGGCCTAAACACAAATGTCCAAAACATATTAGGCTTAATTGGCCCTCTTCAACAGCAATGGAAACGCTGTAGGTAAGTCGGTTATTATTGAGAAAAAAAAATTACAACATTTTAATAATAAGCCTATATATAACAAGTCAACACAGTATATCAATAAATAGGATTTAACTATGTTACATTAACATAACGAATCTCCATCAACATTTCATGAAGATATTTTTACAAAACATTTGCATCAAATAGTTTACACATTATATCCTAAAATAGAGGATGATATGTGTATAAAAATCAATGTAGGGTAGAGTTTAAGGAGACGTGTTCGAGCTCCCTCTTGTGGTGTAATAGAATGTATCGTTTTGGGTAGCTCTGGTCCAGGGCAGAGCCATCTACAGTATACACTACCGTTCAAAAGTTTGGGGTGTCCTGGTTTTTGAAAGAAAATCACATTTTTTGTCCATTAAAATAACATCAAATTGATCAGAAATACAGTGTAGACACTGTTAATGTTGTAAATGACTATTGTAGCTGGAAATGGCAGATTTTTAATGGAATATCTACATAGGTGTACAGAGGCCCATTATCAGCAACCATCACTCCTGTGTTCCAATGGCACGTTGTGTTAGCCAATCCAAGGCCAATTGATCATTAGAAAACCCTTTTGCAATTATGTTAGCACAGCTGAAAACTGTTGTGCTGATTAAAGGAGCAATAACACTGGCCTTCTTTAGACTAGTTGAGTATCTGGACCATCAGCATTTGTGGGTTCGATTACAGGCTCAAAAAGGCTAGAAACAAAGCACTTTCTTCTGAAACTGGTCAGTCTATTCTTGTTCTGAGAAATGAAGGCTATTCCATGCGAGAAATTGCCAAGAAACTGAAGATCTCGTAAAACACTGTGTACTACTCCCTTCACAGAACAGCGCAAACTGCGCAAGCCACACATAAACACCCTGGACCAGAGTTATGGTTTGGGCTAGTAGTATGCCCACCTTAATAGTTCCACTGGGTATAAAACAAACTGGTAAAGTTTTTATTTTTTTATTTCACCTTTATTTAACCAGGTAGGCCAGTTGAGAACAAGTTCTCATTTACAACTGCGACCTGGCCAAGATAAAGCAAAGCAGTGTGACAAAAACAACAACACAAAGTTACACATAAACAAACGTACAGTCAATAACAATATAAAAATCTGTATACAGTGTGTGCAAATGAAGTAAGGAGGTAAGGCAATAAATAGGCCAATAGTGGCAAAGTAATTACAATTTAGCAATTTACACTGGAGTGATATATGTGCAGATGAGGATGTGCAAGTAGAAATACCAGTGTGCAAAACAGCAGAAAAACAAAACCAAATATGGGGATGAGGTAGGTAGTTGGTTGGATGGGCTATTTACAGATGGGCTGTGTACAGCTGCAGCGATCAGTAAGCTGCTCTGACAGCTGACGCTTAAAGTTAGTGAGGGAGATATAAGTCTCCAACTTCAGTGATTTTTGCAATTCGTTCCAGTCATTGGCAGCAGAGAACTGGAATGAAAGGCGGCCAAACGAGGTGTTGGCTTGGGGATGACCAGTGAAATATACCTGCTGGAGCGCGTGCTACGGGTGGGTGTTGCTATGGTGACCAGTGAGCTGAGATAAGGCAGAGCTTTACCTAGCAAAGACTTATAGATGACCTGGAGCCAGTGGGTTTGGCGATGAATATGTAGCGAGGACCAGCCAACGAGAGCATACAGGTCACAGTGGTGGGTAGTATATGGGGCTTTGGTGACAAAACGAATGGCACTGTGATATACTGCATCTAATTTGCTGAGTAGAGTGTTGGAGGCTATTTTGTAAATTACATCGCCGAAGTCAAGGATCGGTAGGATAGTCCGTTTTACGAGGTTATGTTTGGCAGCATGAGTGAAGGAGGCTTTGTTGCGAAATAGGAAGCCGATTCTAGATTTAACTTTGGATTGGAGATGCTTAATGTGAGTCTGGAAGGAGAGTTTACTGTCTAGCCAGTCACCTAGGTATTTGTAGTTGTCCAAGTCAGAACCGTCCAGAGTAGTGATGCTAGTCAGGCGGGCGGGTGCGGGCAGCGATCGGTTGAAGAGCATGCATTTCGTTTTACTAGCATTTAAGAGCAGTTGGAGGCCACGGAAGGAGTGTTGTATGGCGTTGAAGCTCGTTTGGAGGTTTGTTAACACAGTGTCCAAAGAAGGGCCAGATGTATACAGAATGGTGTTGTCTGCGTAGAGGTGGATCAGAGAATTACCAGCAGCAAGAGTGACCTAATTGATATATACAGAGAAAAGAGCCGGCCCGAGAATCGAACCCTGTGGCACCCTCATAGAGACTTCCAGAGAAGGTTTCTCTGGAAGTCTCTATGGGGGTGCCACCCGCCCGCCTGAAAAATAAAGGAAATTCTTGCCTACTTCACCCATATTTTCTTTTATTTAAAAAAAAAAAGTAGTGTGTAGTTCCAGTAGTTAGCTACACCGCTACATGGCAAAACAATTATTAACTACTGAAACCACTATCTAGATTTACATTTAGTTTAACTACCACCAAGCTACTGCAAACTTGAACTACATGTAGTTCACTACTCCCCAACACTGCTAAATAGGCCTACTGTATAAGGACATATTGCACATACAAATTCATAATACTAATAATTCCTTATACCAATACACATACATATTCCTCATTCTACATATTCCACATACTAGGCTTACATTATGACCCAATGGGTCTCACCCAGGACAATCATCTGAAATATGTGATATGGGATATGTGTGTCGTTGACTGACATGTCATGCATAGCATTGCATAGCTTTGTACAGCAAATCTGAGTGGGGAAGGCAGCTAGCTGCTTATAATGAATGTGAGAGAGAACATGGACAACAGGCTGATGTCAACACCATCAGAAAGGGAAGTATTGAGTATTCTAGTCTGCTGGCACACAGTTAATTAATGTCTCGCTGCATGCATCACCAAATTGCACCTTGTTCCCTACATAGTGCACTACTTTTGACCAAAGCCCAATATCATTAGTTGTGGTTGATTTACTCTATCCTGCAGAGTTTAGCAGTGCTAAGAGCCATGCAGTGACTTCCTCAATCTGTGTCCTTCCTCCCTACCTCCCTCCATATGTCTCTCTCATCACCCAGGTCTTCTAGCTGTCAGATGTTTCCTAAACAGAGCATTCTGCTCCGACAGCTGTCAGGCACGGTCAGGGTGCCTCTACCTCTCTCCACACCCCTGATCTTTCTCTCTTCCCTCTGCTAATCTGACGCTCCGCTCATCTCTCCCCATTCTCCCCCAGTCAGAATGTCTCTCTCTCTTTCTCTCTCTCTCTCTCTACACCCCTCATCTCTCTCTCCACACCCATCGGCTGGCAGCTAAATATTGATCGAGAGGCTCCAGTCAGTCAAAGACAATGGAAAGTATGATATGATACTGCCAGCTCATCTAAATGAGCTCATTAGCATGCAGAGGAGGAGGAGGAGGAACATGGGGGTTATAGATATAGATATTATAGATAGGCCCACAGTTGTTTTGGGTCACATTTACTATGCAGTTTAGTTTTAGTATGCAGTATAGCACATGGGTATAACTTGTATTCATTCAGCGAGTCAATTGAGCAATGCAAACACAAAATACATACAACACTCAAACAAAACATGCATTCCTCTATGAGCAGGTGTCCTATTAATGTCTTAAAATAACAACATTTTCAGAGCTTAAGTGTACCCTGAGGCTGGAGTAGTGTAGCCAACAGACCAGAAGCCGTGACATGTCCATAGACTTGCTGGAGGGAGGCTTTTAGACATAATTGCACTGTTTAATGAAGAAAAGGAGACCGAATGATGTCCTTTGCAAGGCCCTATCTGATGCTAAAAGTAATCGAGTTAAACAATGATATAGTGTTCCAGTCAGTTTGACAGTATACTTACTGTATGAGTGTCAGCCATACAGCCACTTAGGTTGTCATTCACCACCTCATCCATGCTCTACTGTACATGTAGAGAGGGCCTCGCCCTGTTTATATATTGTGCAACCCAAATAGCACCCTACACTCTCTCCTATATAGTGCACTACTTTGACCAGGGCCCATAGGTAGTATACTATATACAGTAGTGGATAAGGTGCCATTTGGGATATAGACTATCTACTTAGATTAATGTACATACTGTCATGGTTCCATCTGTCACCAGAGGGCAGCAGAGACCGTCCTAAAGACATTGACGACACTCAGGTGTGTCCTATTTATTCATTATGATTTCCCTGTTAAAAGAGGTGTGTTTTCTGTTGTCCTTTGCTGAAGCTTGAATTATGTGCCGTGTGTTTGTCTCCTGAGGGAGTTTTCGAGACTTAGTGTTTGTTGTTTTCCCAGTGTTACTGTGATCCTTCTTTCACCATGTCTCAGTAAAATATTAAGTATTATGCTGATTCCTCGTCTGGTCTCTTCTCTCTCTCTCTCTTGTCACAACAAGCTTCAGCTCAAAACATGGACCCAGCAGAGATCACCCAGATCAAGAATGTTGTAACCCACCAAGGAGCACTGCTGAGGTGGCAGCAAGAACAACTCTTCCAGATATCAGAAACCCTCCGGTCACTTCCCGATTCCCTCCAACCACAGTCCAAGCCCCCCGAACCCAGCATTGAAGAGCCCATGCAGCTGGGACGCTCATATTTGAGCCCACAGGAGCGTGACAGGCGCATGCGCAAAGGCTGTTACCTCTACTGCAGAGGTCTTGGGCATCTCCGTGCTACACGCCAGGGCTCGCCGGGACAAGGGGAGACCCTGATGAGCTGTGCAGTTACCCCCCGGCTACCCAGTCACTGTCTGTCACTACCCACAATCCTCCACTGTGACAACCGCCAGCACCAGATTCAAGCCTTCGTGGACTCCGGGGCCGCAGATGATTTCATTGATCAAGACTTCGCCAGAGAATTACAAATCCCCTGCATGAAATGTCCCATTCCTCTGCAGATTCAAGCCCTGGATGGACGCCCCATTGGCTCCAGACCAGGTAGAATATCAGACCAAGCCCATTCTACTGCAGGTTGGGGTGAATCACTCAGAAGCTCTTAGTTTTCTTTTTGTCACGGCTCCCGAGAACCCCCTTATCCTAGGGTACCCCTGGCTAAAGCTAAATAACCCACTACTCTCCTGGTCCACGGGACACTTACTAGACTGGGGTAAGAACTGCCAGACTAAATGTATAAGACCCCCACCTAGAGCCTCGTCCCCCTGCATCCAAGACCAAGACTTCTCCGCACTCCCTACCCAATACTTCGACCTCCGGGAGGCAAGCCGCCACCCTCCCTCCTCATTGTCCATACGACTGCTCCATATAACTCCTACCAGGCTCCACCCCTCCCCGGGGCCGTCTTTACTCCCTCTCGATCCATGAAGCTGCAGTCATGGACAATTACATCCGGGAGTTGCTGGAGGCGGGTTTCATTCGCTCCTCAACATCCCCAGCTGGTGCAGGTTTCTTCTTCATGTGAAAGAAGGATGGAGGTCTGCGTCCCTGCATCAACTACCGAGGGCTGAATAGGATCACGATTAAGAACAGTTACCCCCTACCCCTGATGTCTGCTGCCTTAGAGCTGGCCCAGAGGGCCCAATTCTTCACCAAGCTGGACCTCCACAACGCTTACAATCTGGTGAGAATCAGGGAGGGAGATGAATGGAAAACTGCCTTTAACACCCCTAGTGGCCACTATGAGTATTTAGTCATGCTATTCGGATTATCGAACTCACCGGCAGTCTTCCAAGCATTGGTCAATGACACTCCAAGCATTGGTCAATGACACACCATTCAGGGGTTAATCAGACACGAGTTCCTGAGGCAGACATTCTGGTGTCCTAACATGATTGATGATGTGAGATCCTTTGTTGCGGCCTGTTCCACCTATGCCCAAAGCAAGTCCTCATGACAGCGACCGGCCGGGTTGCTCCAACTTCTGCCCATCCCCAGACGGCCCTGGTCCCACCTGTCCATAGACTGTATCACAGGGTTATCTCCATCCCAACGGCTTACCCATTACATTACATTTAAGTCATTTAGCGGACGCTCTTATCCAGAGCGACTTACAAATTGGTGCATTCACCTTATGATATCCAGTGGAACAACCACTTTACAATAGTGCATCTAAATCTTTTAGGGGGGGGGGGGGTTAGAAGGATTACTTTATCCTATCCTAGCTATTCCTTAAAGAGGTGGGGTTTCAGGTGTCTCCGGAAGGTGGTGATTGACTCCGCTGTCCTGGCGTCGTGAGGGAGCTTGTTCCACCATTGGGGTGCCAGAGCAGCGAACAGTTTTGACTGGGCTGAGCGGGAACTGTGCTTCCTCAGAGGTAGGGAGGCGAGCAGGCCAGAGGTGGATGAACGCAGTGCCCTTGTTTGGGTGTAGGGCCTGATCAGAGCCTGAAGGTACGGAGGTGCCGTTCCCCTCACAGCTCCGTAGGCAAGCACCATGGTCTTGTAGCGGATGCGAGCTTCAACTGGAAGCCAGTGGAGAGAGCGGAGGAGCGGGGTGACGTGAGAGAACTTATCCTGGCGGTCGTTGATCGGTTCTCCAAGGCAGCCCATTTCATTGCCTTACCCAAGTTTCCCTCAACGAAGGAGTCCTCTGATCTCATGATTACCCATGTCTTTTGACTACATGGACTTCCCCAGGACATTGTTTCGGATCGTGGGCCCCAGTTCGTCGCGCAGTATTGGAAAGCTTTCTGCTCCCTGTTGGGGGTGTCGGTGAGTCTCTCCTTGGGGTTCCACCCCCACCTCGGGGTTCCAGTCGAATGGGCTATGGAGCGGGTCAACCAAGAGAGTTCCACCTCTTTTTTGTCTCCACCCAGGCCAGCAACTGGAGAAAGTTCCTCATCTGGGCGCAATATGCTCACAACACACTGCCGAACTCATCCACTGGACTATTGCCGTTCGAGTGTCAGTTCAGGTTCGCCCCCTCTTGTTTCCTGAACAAGAGGCCGAAGCAGGGGTGCCATCAGCCGAGGCATTCATTCAATGATGTCGCCGCACCTGGATCAGAACGCCATCCTCCTTGCTCCGCTCATCTGCCTAACACCAACACCAGGCAAACTGGCACCGAAGGCCTCTTTGGCTCCTCCGACTGGGTCAATGAGTGTGGCTGTCCACCCTCGCAGAAGCTCGCTCCACGCTGCATATGACCATTCAAGATCCTGAGTCACATCAACCCGGTCACCTATTATCTCCACCTTCCCAGGTCTATGAGGGTCCATCCTTCCATGTATCCCGTCTCAAGCTGGTAAGGACCAGTCCCTTCTCTCCCCCCACACCTGCCCCTCCACCCCCTCGACTTGTCGATGGCCGCCCGGGCCTACACTGTCCGGTGTCTGTTGGAGGCTGGCCGGGTCCAAGGCACCCTGAAGTACCTTGTTGACTGGGCGGGTATGGCCCTGAGGAGCGGGCGTGGGTGCCTGCCCGGTACATCTTGGATCCGGGACTTGTTCGGGACTTCAACCAACTGCGTGGTGGCTCCGCGGCTGGAGCTGCTGCAGGAAGGGGGGTATGAGTGAGTTTTCAAGACTTAGTGTTTGTTGTTTTCCCAGTGTTACTGTGATCCTTCCATTACCGTGTCTCAGGGAAGTATTATGTTTATCCTTAACCGCTCATTAATGGTCTGGTCTCTTCTCTGCACCTGGGTTCAACCTCACCATGTAACACATACCTTATGCTTCCCTCCGGTTGGAATGTCCCTGCAGCTTTAGATGAGCTGAGAAAGTTTGACATAAAGTATGCCACCACTGAAGGAGCTGTCACTGGGCTGTGGCTCCACCGTGGCTCCACCGTGGCTCCTTGGCTTCCATTTGGAGAACTGCCATCATTTCATCCACTGGCTCCAGGGTTCAGCCTCTCTGTCTGGCTGGCAGGAAAGATGGACATGGGATTTAAACAATGTGATCCTGGATTATGGAGAACGTTCTTTGTTTATGAACATATTTGACTGCTTTACAAAAGAGACGTGCATGACAGATGGCACCCTATCCTGGTGCGATGGCACGCAGACATGGAGAACCTACAACATTTATAAACCTATTTGACTGCTTTACAAAAAGCAGATAAACCCTCTCCCAACTAACACGTGTTGAATTCTGTATATCAGAACACATCAGGATGGTAGGTAGGAACACATCATGGGTGCTTCAGGCCTTTCTATCAGGGCCCAATTAAAAACACATGAAAAGAGGATGACTGCAGAGCGAAGCCCCCAGCCATACAGGGCCTAGAGGAAAAAGATAGACAGAGAGTGATAGAGGGAGGGAAGGAAGAAGAGTAAATAACTGTATTGTACTATGTTGGGGCACTCGCAGTGCTAAAGACAGAGAAATATGGACTGGTGCTGTGCAGATGTTGTACAGGAAGATTGTTCCATTTATTACATTTAAAAAAATTACTGAAGCACAGGTGACTTATTTGTTCACCGATATCCTGAATGGACAACACATACATGGGCTACATTTACAATAAGAAAATATTGTATTTTATTTTTCCGTAATGTCCTTAAATAGACACGTTTGTGTTCAAAGTGGGTCATACAAGACTACGCTATAGTACATCACCCTGTAATCACTCCACTAGTATGTTTGGAACCATTCGATGCTGTATACTATGTTTATGCTATGTTTCTACACACACTATCTGTAGACTAAGTATACAGCTCTGTCTCTGAATGCAACGGTGATGGTTAGTGGAAAGCCCCATGAGGAAGAGGCATAACCAGGAGAGGGTTGGCATAATGCACCACACAACCCATCTACATACAACCCACCTATTCATAAAGCGTCTCAGCGTATGAGTGCTGATCTTGGATGACTTTTGCCTTTTAGATCATAGTGGATGGACAGAGGGGAATCTGATCCTAGATCAGCATTCCTACTCTAAGAGGCTTTATGATTAAGGGCCCTGGAAATAAACATGTTGGACTTGATAGTAACTAAAGTCAACAGTTGAGGTGCAGTGGGTCACGGCAGACTGGTAGAGAACCACCGCCTGGCACCTCTTCTAGAATACCTCTAAAACATCAACTCTGATACAGTCAAATTAAAGTGAGCTCTGTCATCCTTTTCATTTATCTTCAAGTACTGGTTAAAGTGTATCCACGATAATAACAGACAAACAGATATGGGTGTGTTGTCTGTGGTACTGTTTAAAGCATGTGTGTGTTCTCCATCCCTGGTATTGTTGAATGTTTAATCTGGGTTGTCTGTGGTATTGTTAAAAGCATGGGTCTGTGTGTTGTCCATCCATCCATGATTTATTGAAAGCTGTAGTAACATGACAGCAGTCTCCCCTCTCATAGATCTATATCCCAAATGGCACCCTATTCCTTATCTAGTGCACTAGGGTGCTATTTGGGACGGGGTCCAGATCTTCCTGCTGAAATCTATTCCTGTTAATTGTCCCTCCAGGCGTCAGCCCCACATTGCCCTCAGTGTAAAAGTAATTCATGGAGCTTATCAGGTTTACTTTACCCGCTGGGTTGTTAGAAAGACAGGGCTGCCTGGGCCCCACTCTGCTCATTACAGCTATTTCAGTTCTTTACTTCACAGCCAGGGACCAGGCTTTTATCGCTAATGCTGGTGGGGTTGACACACAAGCACACTCACTCACACGCACACACAGGCATGCACACACACACAGGTAACCTACAGCTGTACCATAACAAACATGGGGCAGAATCCAACGACCCCTGAGGAGTTAGAGGGGTGTGCCATTTTGGACACACACTGGGGTAGATAAGGAAAAGTGGTGCTATTGACCTGAACAGTGCACTACTTTGATATTGAGGCTTGGTCCTATATACGTTTCATTGTCCAGGGCAATAGTTTAGTTTATTCAGATACCCAATAGTACATCAGGACTAATATTTCTGAGTTCATGCTAACACACTATCCAACACAATGCAATACATGAAACACAAGATAGAGAGTCTGTAGACTCATTTATAGCAGAAAAAAAGAAAATGGGGTGGAGAGAGACAGATGTATACAGCTGTAGATCTGTCATAACACACCATGTAGTAACCTACTCTTATAGATCGCCTGCTAGCGGCAGTAAAAATGTGTTGATTAAAACTTGATTATTGATTATCTTTACCAACTGTTCAGAAAATGAGTTGCACTAAAACAAAACCCTTAACAAGTTCTTCCCATCCAGCTAAAATGGTGGGGGTGTTGATATCAATGACAGATTCCCAGATTCTCTGGCAGAAAAATGTTAAGATATACTTCTAAAAGTGTTCTAGTTAAAGCTCAGAATGCCAGTAAAACTATACTAACGGTCACACACCAAAAACCATTCATAAAGTCTTCACCCTTTTATGGTATACAGTACATACGTACAATGTTTGGGTGTGAGACATGTAGCATGTACAATTCATGAAAGAAAAGATGTGAGGCGGGCAAGGAACAAGACAGCTGTTCTGTTCTGTTGTGACGGTATTATCCACTTTACTGTCTCTTTACACTTTATCCTATCTCTTTACCCCACTCCTGGTATGTTTAATATGGATCTCACACAGCCATTTTAAGACAGGACTTTAAGTAAAGGCAGTCAGATCAAACAGACAGAGGAGAGTATAATGCTTATTATTATGAACCAAGGCGTCTCAACATGAACACAGACATTAGACATTTCCAGGGCAAGTACCTGCAACACTAGTTCTTCTGATATCTTTAATAAAAGGGGTAGGGGTAAATGATATGAGAGCTCCTCTTCCAAATCAGATCGCTCTGTAGGTGGATGTTTCCCAAATGTCACCCTATTCCCTATGTATGTAGTGCACTACTTTTGACTAGGCCCTGTCGATTACTCACACAGATCTGAACCCATTACTGCTGATGTTGTGAAAATGTGAGAGATACAAGATGCCTCCCAAATGGCACCATATTCCCTATATAGTGCATTCCTTTTGAACAGAGCCACTATGGCCCTGGTGAAAAATAGTGAACTATAAAGGGTATAGGGTGTCATTTTGGACTCAACCACATACACCTGTTTTTCCCTGAAAAAAATAACTTGTTAGCTACATCCTAATTATTTCCACTGACTGGCTGCCCATCCCTATTCACACCTAACCATCTATTAAATCTCTCTGAGCCAAAACACATACTAAAAACATCAAGGACAGGGAATAGAGTTATTTCACAACTACCCTCCTCACATTCCGGTGTTTAACTAGTTGCTGAGAGGCTGGTGTTGCATCCCAAATGTTGTACACTACTTTTGACCAGGGCTCTAGGCCCATAGGGCTCTGGTCAAAAGTAGTGCACTATATAGGGAATAGGGTGCTATTTGGGATGTAGCCTGGGTTAGGGTAATAAAGATCCTGCAGGGTCTAAATGACTGACTGCATCAATAATGTCACTGCTGTGACTATTCAACCACAATAGAAAACAGTCTGACTCTTGCCCAGAGCTGTGAGCTTTTATAGAACTTATTCAAAAGTTCCTGAGGGTTTCCTGCTGGGCTGTAGTCACCTAGAGTTCAGAGGTCACCGTGTTTAATCCGGTTTGTGCCAGTTCTGCTTAGATCCCACACAGGCTGTAGCTCTGCTGATGAGTTTTAAACCCAAAGCACTTAACCCACAGGCCCACTTTATGTCTGTACCAAGCCCAGACCACCCCTTTAACATACTACAGGATCGTAATTTGGTCACCTGTTGTTGCAGGAAATTTACACAGCAGGACTTGTAGTGTATTCAAGGTTTAAAAAGCCTCCTCAAGTTTGCAATTTCCAACTGAAAATTCCAGATTTGGTTTGCCCTTGCTGAGGATTCTCAACTCCACTATACACATCACATCTCAATGGCGTTCAGTGGCGATGAGTTTTGGAGGAGTGTATATCCGACTACATCTAGTAGGTATCAGATGATACTTATCATCCATATCCATCCTTTAATGTGTACCTTGTACCTATGTTTGTCCTGTGTAAAGGCTTTTTTCCCTACTGGTTGCTGCAATCAGTAGCTTTTGATAAAAACGTAATTCTATGTGTCCTCTGTCAAATTGCACTGTGTAATCCACTGTTTTCCAATGGAATATGAAGTTAGCCAAAACTAAAAAATATGCGGTGAAATGACTCGGCTGCTCCTTCGCCATTAACAAACAACAACTCCCTTGGCGGAGGCTGCGTAAATGTCACGTCCTGACCAGTATAAGGGGTTATTTGTTAATGTAGTTTGGTCAGGACGTGGCAGGGGTGTGTTTGTTTAGAGTGTTTCGGGGTTTGTTGGGCTATGTTCTGTTTTAAGAGGGGTGTTTGTTTAGAGTGTTTCGGGGTTTGTTGGGTTATGTTCTTGTCTATTTCTATGTTAGTTCTAGTATGTCTATTTCTATGTGGTGTTTGTTGGGTTGACCTTCAATTGGAAGCAGCTGCTCCTAGTTGCTTCTAATTGAAGGTCCTATTTAAGAGGGGTGTTTTTCTATGGGATTTTGTGGGTAGTTGTTCTTTGTATAGCTGTAAGCCTTACAGGACTGTTTATCGTCGTTGGTTTTGTATACTTTTGTTTTGGTTTTCCTTCTTTCTGCCTAATAAAAAGAAGATGAGTATACACACTCCTGCTGCGTTTTGGTCAAATCCATATGACACCTGTGACAGTAAAAAGCTATTTTTATCAAAAACTCTGGATTAAATAATGTATTTTTTTAAGTACCGACTGATACCGACTAGATGTAGTCGGAGGTACACTCAGCCAAATCTCATCGCCACTCAACTCCATTGTGGGATTGAGAATTCTCAGCTAGATTTGCCGTAAATAAAAATGTATCAACTCCTACAAAAATGTCCATTAATTATAATCCACACATAATTCACATTTCCTGTTGCTGCAGGATTATTTTCCTGCTGTGAGAAACTGGTCAAATTAAGATCCCACACCTGTATGTCATACAATGAAAAGATAACACTCTCTTTGTCATTAAGAATCACACCTCTACTTGTGAAAGTAGAGTTTCATAATTCCTGGTGGGAGGACAGCAGTAGTCTGAGCAGCATTACATGGATCTGTGTTTTGTTCACAACCTGGCACTTCTGGGTCACACACCAAACAATAACAACAGCCTTCTGGAAATTGTCAGAAAATTGTTAATGGAATATTTGCATCCAAACTGTGGTGGTTTCTGGGTCTACAGAGAGAGCTGCTGGCTTTGAGATTCATATTGGTTAACAATGATGCCATTATGCATGAGGCTTACTCTTCATTGCTCTCTCTGTGTGTCTATCTGTCTGTCTGTCTGTCTGTCTGTCTGACATCAACTACGTAAAACATCATTTTTAGGAGGTTATTATCAGCTACTGTACTCTTACTAAAATTATTCTCAGACTATCAGGATGAAATACACTGGCAACTGCTGCCAGAATCAACCCCAAATAATGACAATGCCTGCTTCCAAAATGGGACTATATTTCTTATATACTGCACTACTTTTGACCAGAACCATGTGTATTGCACTATTGCCCTGGACAGCATCCATCTACTAAGAGCACACTCAGGTCCCACTGGGGCAGGCAGTCAGTGGCTGTGTTTCAAATGGCACCCTGTTTCCTATGTAGTGCATGAAGTTTCCATCCAAACTGCTAATGTACTTGTACTTCATGCTTGATGCCAGAAGGTGGCAATGTAACATTTTATATCTTTATTGTATCATGTTTTTCACTTCAATCTACTTTGCATTTCTAGATAGGAAGTGATGAGCCTGTGCCTTCATTACTATTTTACTCAAATGTATTTCCAGTAAAATCCAATATGAGATATCTGTTATTAGCAGAGGTCGACTAATGGAAAACTGAGTCAGAATGGAAAGCTATAGAGCACCACGCTGTTCAAGTCTCTGAGAGACCATAAGACATGCCTTTAAGCGCCATTAGTATTTGTATGTGTCCCAAATGGCACGCTATTCCCTATACAGTGCACAACTTTTGACCCAAGGGCCTATGGGTCCTGGTCAAAAATAGTGCACTATAAAGGGAATAGGTTGCCATTTGGGACGCATTCCTTTGTCATCACTGGTTGGTTTTACAGAGGAACCTAAAGGCATCTCAGAGAGTGGAGGAGGAGTAACAGTCTGAGTCTTACAGACTATCTGATCCAGTCTCTCTCTGAGCTCTGTGGTTTTCACTAATCAATGTCTGTTTGGTCAGAGTCAGACCACTAATCAATGTCTGCAGTCTAACAGGAGAGTGGAAGACAGTCAGGTAGTCAGAACGAGAGAGAATGAGGTAAAGAGAGAGAGAGAGAGAGAGATAAACAGAGTGAGATCATTTGGTTTGCTGGCTGTGTGGGTTTATATTAGCCGCTGGAAAGACATGGGCAATTTAAGAGTCACATGCACCACTTTTGACCAGAGTCTTATGCGTCCCTGGTCAAAAGTAGTGCACTATTAAAGGAATAGGGTGCCATTTGGGACATGCCTCAGATCTATCCTGTATTCCAGTGTCACCACTCTGCTTGTATCACCTTTCTGCCAGGAAGAACATGGTTCATACTGGCCTGCACTCCTCTGTGTTTCTTCTCTATGCACACAAGGAGATACTTTCACAGCAATGCAGTATGTCTGACAAACTATATTAAGTTTCATAACTCGGCTAAAAACTGTACCTTGTGAAGTCTGAATTGTTGTTCTGAGCTGGAGTATTGCGTCAGGGCACTTTGAGTGTTCGTTTGCTGTACCGAACCTCTCCATGCTCCACAGTACATTTAAAACGTCTAATAGTCTGATGACTAAAACAGCTCAGGACAAGACAGGACCCGATGGAAAGGAAGGCTGGACCCTAGAGTATAGAATTCCATATAGAAACATGAATTATAAGATTTCTATGTGCACAACTAGGTCTGAGGAAGCAGCCTCTGTGATATCTGAGAATAGACGGTTTCCATGGGGTATCTGGTGTGTTTACATTGACTATTACAATATTGTATTCCATTTGTTTTTTCCATAGAATTCCATACTGTATATCATTTATAGGATCTATGTGGTCTTTGAATCAACCATTATTGAGAGAATACAGAGAGAATATATTATAGACTGTATAAAGCAAAATAATATATACATTCAGTTCTAATACTATAAATCTTAAAAGGCAGAAAGTGGTAATGTGGCTGCAAAATGTATTTTATGCAACTATACAGTATATTGATATTGATTACTGCATTGTTGAGAAAAGAGCAGACAATAAAGGAAGTCCACTGGGCACACAGTGGTTGAATCAACATTGTTTCCACATCATTTCAATAAAATTACTTTGAACCAACGTGGAATAGACGTTGACTTGACGTCTGTGCCCATTAGGATTTCACTGTACTAGTGCACGTGACAATAAAACTTGAAACTTGAAATCCACCAACTATTCCCAGTCATGATATATGATCCACCAAGACTCTTTCTTCCTAGAGCTGGCTGCCAGGCCAAACTGAGCAATCGGGGGAGAAGGGTCTTGGACAAGGAGGTGACCAAGAACTCAGTAAAAGGCACATGACAGCCTGCTTGGAGTTTGCCAAAAAGTCACCTAAAGGACTCTCAGACGATGGGAAACAAGATTCTCTGGTCTGATGAAACCAAGATTCAAGTCTTTGGCCTGAATGCCAAGAGTCACGTCTGGAGGAAAACTGGCACAATCGGTGAAGCATGGTGGTGGCAGCATCATCCTGTGGGGATGTTTTTCAGCGGCAGGGACTGGGAGACTAGTCAGGATCGAGGAAAAGATGAGCACAGAGAGATCCTTGATGAAAACCTGCTCCAGAGCACTCAGGACCTTAGACTGGGGGTGAAAATTCACCCCTCGACCAGGACAACGACCCTAAGCACACAGCCAAGACAACGCAGGACTGGCTTCGGGACAAGTCTCTGAATGTCCTTGAGTGGCCCAGCCAGAGCCCGGACTTGAACTCGATCTAAAATTTCAGGAGAGACCTGAAAATAGCTGTGCAGCGACTCTCCCCATCCAACCTGACAGAGCTTGAGACGATCTGCAGAGAAGAATATGCCCAAATACAGGTGTGCCAAGCTTGTAGCGTCATACCCAAGAAGATTTGAGGCTGTAATCGCTGCCACAGGTGCTTCAACAAAGTACTGAGTCAAGGGTCTGAAAACTTATGTAAATGTTATATTTCAGTTTTCAAAATTGTTCCAAAAAACAGTTTTTTCTTTGTTATTATGGGGTATGTGTGTAGACTGATGAGGGGGGAAAAACTATTTAATCTATTTTAGAATAAGGCTGTAACCTAACAAAATGTGGAAAACGTCTAGCGGTCTGAATGCATTATAAGTGACTAGGACACAGTTAGAGTCAGTGAGTTTTGTTTCCCTTGAAAAAGTTACTGCATGTACAGTACTGTTTGCTGCAGACACAACTTCAGAGGAAGCTATAAATATTGATGACAACGTCTTATGTAACTGTAGAAAACAGTAGGTATTCCCAAACTCACTAAATCAGCAAATAAAATATTCTGTCTCTCTCTCTCTCTCTCTCTCTCTCTCTCTCTCTCTCTCTCTCTCTCTCTCAAACATACCCTACTCTTTCACTTGTCAGATCCAAACACAATATGAAAATGTAAATCACCAAACGCGAGAAAAGGATGTCAAATGGAACAAGCATCACATACTTAAAAAATATATATATATATTTTATTGAACCTTTATTTGACTAGGCAAGTCAATTAAGAACAAATTCTTATTTACAATGACTGCCTACGAAGAGGCAAAAGGCCTCCTGCGGGGGCGGGGGCTGTGACTAAAATAATAATGTATGACAAAACACAGATCAGGACAAGAGAGACACCACAACACTACATAAAGGAGACCTAAGACAACAACACAACATGGCAGCAACACATGACAACACAGCATGGTAGGAACACAACATGACAACACAGCATGGTAGCAACACAACATGACAACAACATGGTAGCAACACAAACATGGTACAAACATTGTTAGGCACAGACAACAGCACAAAGGGCAAAAAGGTAGAGACAACAATGCATAATGCAAATCTGCCAGAAGTGTCAGTAAGTGTCCATGATTGAGTTTTTTAATATAGAGATGGAGATAAAACTTAAAACTGAAGAAACTAAGATCAGCCTTCACTTCAGTTCAATGAAACACACTGTCCTTACAGTACACCTAGCAGCAGCGAGGTGTAACAAGCAATGTTCCCTAAAAATTGTTTGGAAATGAGCAAACTTTAGGTCTTGTCACGCCCTGACCTGAGAGAGCCGTTTTTCTCTGTTTGGTTAGGTCAGCGTGTGACATGGGGTGGGCATTCTATGTGTTATATGTCTATGTTGTTTCTTTTCTTTGATTGGCCTAGTATGGTTTCCAATCAGAGGCAGCTGTCTATCATTGTCTCTGATTGGGAATCATACTTAGGCAGCCCTTTTCCCCTCCTTCAGTGTGGGATCTTGTCTTTGTGTTGCATGTGTTTGCACGCCTAGCTTTTCGTTCGTTGTATTGTTTATTGCTTTTGCTGGTTCACTTTAACGACGAACGTCACAGAAGATCCCACCACCAAAGGACCAAGCAGCATGGTCAGGAGGACTGGATCAAGCAGCGTGCCCGGGAAGAGATGGCATCCTGGTCTCTGGAGGTGTTGGAGGAAAGGATAGACTGGACGTGGGAGCAGGTATTGGATAGATACAACAGCCTGCTGGGGAAGCAGGTGGAGGCAGCGAGGGAGTCACGGCAACGACGGAAGCCCGAGAGGCAGCCCCCCCAAAACATTTTTTTGGGGGGGGCACACGGGGAGATTGGCAGAGTCAGGGTGGAGACCTGAGCCAACTCCCAGTGCTTACCGTGGGGAGCGTATGAACAGTCAGGCACCATGTTGTGTGGTGATGCGCACCATATCTCCGGTGCGCATTCATAGCCCGGTGCGCTCTGTGCCCGCGCCCCGCACTTGCCGAGCTAAAGTAAGCATCCAGCCAGGACGGGTTGTGCCAGCCCTAAGCTTCAGACCTCCAGTGCGCCTCCAGGGCCCAGTATATCCTGCGCCAGTTCTACGCACTGTGTCGCCAGTGCGTCTCCCCAGTCTGGCGAGACCTGTTCCGGCTTCACGTAAGAAGCTTCCAGTGATGATCCATGGTCTGAAGCCTCCAGTGATGATCCATGGCACGAAGCCTCCCGTGATAATCCGTGGTCCGGAGCCTCCAGTGATGATCCATGGCCCGGAGCCTGTAGGGATGAACCATGGCACGAAGCCTCCAGTGATAATCCATGGCCCGGAGCCTCCAGTGAAAATCCATGGCACGGAGCCTCCAGTGATGATCCATGGCAAGAAGCTCCAGGGACGATCCATGGCGCGGAACCTGCAGCGACGATCCATGGCGCAGAGCCTGCAGCGACGGTCCCCGGTGCGGAGCCTCCGGCGACGTTCCCAGGTCCGGAGCCTCCGGGGACGTTCCCCGGTCCGGAGCCTCCGGCGGTGGTCTGTGGTCCGGAGCCTCCGGCGATAATCTACGGTCCGGAACCTCCAGCGATGATCTACGCTCCGGTTCATCCGGCGACGATACACGGTTCGGAGCTTCCGGCGATGATCCAGGGTCTGGTTCCTCCGGCGACACAAAAGCGGAGGGATCAGCGGGCGGAGTGGGGGCTACGCCCCGAACCGAAGCAGCCACCATGAGTAGATGCCCACCCGGACCCTCCCCTATAGGTTCAGGTTTGCGGCCGGGAATCCGCACCTTTGGGGGGGGGGGGGGTACTGTCACGCCCTGACCTGAAAGACCCGTTTTTCTCTGTTTGGTTAGATCAGGGTGTGACATGGGGTGGGCATTCTATGTGTTATATGTCTATGTTTTTTTTCTTTGATTGGCCTAGTATGGTTTCCAATCAGAGGCAGCTGTCTATCGTTGTCTCTGATTGGGAATCATACTTAGGCAGCCCTTTTTCCCTCCTTCAGTGTGGGATCTTGTCTTTGTGTTGCATGTGTTTGCACGCCTAGCTTTTCGTTCGTTGTATTGTTTATTGTTTTTGCTGGTTCACTTTGAAAATAAAGTACGATGAACCCAACTTATGCTGCGCCTTGGTCTACCTTTAACGACTGAGCGCAAACTTGAATGTTGTGAAAATTCTGTGCAACTTCCTGCACACGTTTACTGTGAACACTGAGGCTGTACCCACTTTAATTTACTGTTTTAACAGTGGCAAAGTAGGCTACTGTGACTATTTGATCATAATGTAGGCCTACCAGAGTGGCCTACCATCAAAAACAATGGAGAAAATGCATCCCATAACATTTTAACATGGAAATAGCTGTTCTATCATTCAGCCTACAGTATCAGACAATATGTGATGTTCAATGTAGGCCGACATTCCATGAGACTTTTGGAGAAAACATGCAGGCCTTGACATTAACCTGTTTATTCACTTGTCCTTCAGACAAGGAGGTGACTGAACATTTTGTTGTGTTCTTTGATGCAAGAAACCACTTTACAAAATAAAATGCATTATTATTCCTATACCATTATTACAGCGAATCAGACAAATTATGCTACCCTCTGCCTATTGGCTACTTAGCTCATTCAAACCTGTCTCAAAATACAACACTGCCCCTTTATGAGATAAATATGAAGCTCTTTACCTGACTCGCTTTTTAAAGAGGGCTAGAAATGTTCACGTTTTGTGCTCTTGTAGGAAGTAACCACTCCCACATTTCTGACTACAAATTAGTTATAACTGGGCTAATAACTCACTAACTAGAAAATAATATGAACAAATGTGAACAAGTGGCTAAATGCAGCTCTCTATTTGATCTCAAAACAAGCTCATAATAATCGCAACCACTGTAAAACAGTCCAGTTCAAAGTGAACAGCACAAATCCAAATATGGCAATGCTCTATTTGCATATAATCCTACTGCATCTCTGATTGGTTATGGCGCACCGGTCTGTGTAGGGCAAGGGCCTGAGTTAGTGGTGGGTATTCATTCCACTCAGCTCACCAAAAAGAGACGGCTCTTTTGGCTCCCAAACGGCTCTTTAAAAAAATATGTTTTGTATTTTTTCAAGTCAAACAGTTTGCGATAGTTTGACTATGATTGGTGTTAAAACAATTCTAATTAAATTATTAAATTAAATCATACTCTACCTTAACCACAATGTATTTAAAAATGCATTGGTTTGTTATGAAAAACAATGCTATTAAACATTTACATTTAAAGTATAACTTTTTAATGTATATAAACAAAGTGCATGTAAATGTAACAATTCAAAACGAATACAATCTGAACAACATAATAATAAAATATTGCACCATATCAAAGAAAAATAAATAACAATTTGCAAAACTGCAGCGTCCCACTTAAAACATTAAACTGGTCCTTCTTTTCTCTCTTCTTTATTGCCATGTTATAACCAGCAGCACTCAGCAATGCTGACCATATTTTGCTTTTATGAGAGATTTGCATTCAGAAATGCAAGCTGCCTCACTTTCGAGGGGCTGATGCGGTTTCTTCTCTCAGTAATTATTTGTCCCGTTTTCGAGAAGACCCTCTCAGAGGGAACGGATGTGGCCACTATGCAGAGTCTCCCTGTCATGACTTTAGTAAGCCGTGGGTAGACAGAGGCCTTGTTCTTCCGCCAGCTCAGAGGATCTGCAGATCTTTGGAGGAGGGGCTCCTCCAAATCGGATCGGACCTCCATTATGGCATCTGCTGAGGGATTCCTTCGTGCTGCATCCCCAGTTGCTCTATCGTCGAACAGCATCCAAACAGCAGACGTTTGTGGCACTACTGCTGGTGCTTCTGCTCCATCTGCTCCCTCTTCTTCCTGTTGCCCTGGTGCCTGAGCCAGCTGACTGCTGGGGCTGTCCCTCCCTGCTGCTGAGGTTATTCTTTGAAGAGTTTCATCAATCGCTCTGGCATCACTGAAGGCTAACTTCTTAAACCTGGGGTCAAGTGCAACGGTTTCTGATACCACGTGATTATATTCCATTCTGTGGAACTTTCTGTCCATTGATGAACATAGGGTATCCATCAACTCTGTCACATGTCCTGTGGTTACACTTGCTTCTCTCTGGCGGCTGGCTGTGATTCGCTGCAGACCCTTACACAGGAGTATCATTTTTGAGGCTGTCACATAGCTGAAAAGAGAAAAAAATAACTTATTAGTTCAGGTTCATGTTTTGTCTACTGACACTACATTCTCATCTACTGCTCATATACATATATAATACTGGATTAAATAATGATGTAGTAATAACTGCTTACCTGTACCTCTCTCCACTGATCTCCACAGTGACCTGCTCAAAGGATTCCAGGACTCTGCACACTTCCTCCACCACCTCCCATTCCTCTTGGGTCAGAGCATCAACAGGTGCATTGACAATGGCCAGGGTAGAGATGATGGCATCCTTTGACTCAATAAACTGCTTCAACATATATAATGTTGAATTCCACTTTGTAATGCAGTCTTGTTTAGGCCTCAGCCCAGGCATCCCTATCTGGCGTTGTGTAGACACTAGTTTTTCAGCACCTACTGCACCTGTGGAAGTATTCCACAGCCGCTTTCACTTTGTCCACGGTGGGCTTCATCACCTTCAGAACATCTCTTACAATCAGGTTGATTGTGAGGGTAATGCATGGATAATGGGTCAATTTTAACATTTTCATGGCTTTGGTTATGTTAGCTGCATTGTCGCTAACACAACAGACCACTTTTCCATCTACTTGCCATTCTCTGGCCACTCACAACAGTTCCTTTGCCAAATTCTCTGAGGTGTGTCTGTCGCTGAACTCAAAGCAGTCCAGAAGACAGATTGTCACGCTTGTTGTCGGTGAATGAGGACCAAAACGCAGCAGGTACGTGAATGCTCATCTTGATTTTTAATTACTCTCAAAAATGAACATACAAAAATAACAAACACGAAAAACGAACACTCGACAAATAAACAGTCTGGTAAGGCACAAGGCTATACACAGAATAATCACCCACAAATCACACACACAAACACACCCTAATATATGGGACTCTCAATCAAAGGCAGATAGACAACACCTGCCTTCAACTGAGAGTCCCAACCCCAATTAACCAAACATAGAAACACACACACCAGACTAACCATAGAATACAAACACATAGACCATCAACCAAAAACCCGGAAATACTAAATCAAACACCCTTTACACAAACACACCACCCCGAACCACATAAAACAAATACCCTCTGCCACGTCCTGACCAAACTACAAAAACAATTAACCTTATACTGGCCAGGACGTGACACAGATAGACATCGAAAAATCTTCAATGAAGTGAAATGTAACCGACATGTAAGAAGTGGTTACTCTTGATGTCCAGCAGTCAATGGTAAGGCAAACTGCGGTAGCTTTTTGGACTTTTTCCCGCACTGAAGCCTGTGTGCTCTTGTACAGTTGTGGAATAAGTGATTTTGAAAGGGTTTTCCTGCTTGGAATTGTGTACATTGGATTTAGACTATTGCTATAATTTCTAAAACCTCTGTCCTCCACGATCAAAAATGGCTGGAAATCGGTGGCAATCATTTTAGCCAATGTAATATCAATTTGGCCTTGTTTTGCTACAGACATAGACTTTGGCATAAACTGGTCCATAGAAGGCTGCGTTGCTGTGGGTCGCGGAGTAGGCCTACTTGACTGAGTGGATACATCTCCACGTGTGGAGGTGCTGGCTCCACCACTATCACTAGCAGGCCCGCTAGTTTATCGAAGCTCCGCCACAGCTAGCTTCACAGTTGGGTGCACAGTTCGCATATGCCGGTGTAGGTTGTGCATAGAACCGGCTTTTAATGAGATTTTGTTTTTCAAATTCTACGCTGTGCTCTAACATTGTCTACATTATTAAAATGCATCCAAATGCTACTGTGCTTCCGACTCATTTTCCAGCTGTTGTTTTCACAGCTGTCCTTCCTCTCTCTCCTTGGCTGCTAAGTGTGTGACTGTGAGTGAGCTGGCTCGGCCCTCCCTCACGCATCTTTGGTTCATTGGTTGACACTGCGTGTCTGATTGACAGGAACAACAGGTGAGGCTGTTAGTCTGAGCAGACAGTCAGAACGAATGTGTGCGCTTGAGCATTTAGGCATATATATATTTTTTTCGTTCTTTGAATTAGATAATTCTATTCATTTAAATCTTTTGATTATTCATATCTTCATTTTTTCATATTTCTATGAATAGATTTGGCACTTCTGATATCCGAGCCGGCTCCCAACGTACACCTACAAGAGCCGACTCGTTCGCGAACGACCCATCACTAGCCTGAGTCATGCCTGTCAATGCAATAGAGTCCTACTCCGATGCTCAACATTGGGAACATTGCTAACAAGCATAACCTGCTGCATTAGTCAGGTTGTGCATCGAGAGCATCCCGACTGGTTGCATCACTGCCTGGTATGGCAACTGCTCGGCAAAGCGCTACAGAGCTACCAGGGGTAGCAAAACCCTGGATCATTGTTATTCTAACTTCCGCGACGCATATAAGGCCCTCCCCCGCCCTCCCTTCGGAAAAGCTGACCACGACTCCATTTTGTTGCTCCCAGCCTATAGACAGAAACTAAAACAGGAAGCTCCCGCCCTCAGGTCTGTTCAACGCTGGTCCGACCAATCGGATTCCACGCTTCAAGATTGCTTCAATCACGTGGACTGCATCGAACAACAACATTGATGAATACGCTGATTCGCTGGGCGAGTTCATTAACAAGTGCATCGGTGATGTTGTACCCACAGCGTCTATTAAAACATTCCCCAACCAGAAACCGTGGATTGATGGCAGCATTCGTGCAAAACTGAACGCACGAACCACTGCTTTTAATCAGGGCAAGGTGACCGGAAACATGAACGAATACAAACAGTCTAGCTATTCCCTCCGCAAGGCAATCAAACAAGCTAAGCGTCAGTATAGAGACAAAGTGGAGTCGCAATTCAACATGGAGGACCAAAACGCAGCAGGTATGTGTATGCTCATCGTGTGTATTTATTTACAAACTAAATGAACACCAAAAACAACAAAACGAAACGAACTCACGAACAACAAAACAGTCTGGCAAGGCACACGGCTAAACACAGAACAATCTCCCACAATTAAACAGACAAACACACCCAACTAATATAGGACTTCCAATCAAAGGCAACACCACACAGCTGCCTTCAATTGGAAGTCCACCCCAATTAACCAAACATAGACATACAACTAACTAGATCAACATAGAAATACGTGAAACTCAAACAGTGCCCAAAAACCCCGGAATACTAAATCAAATGCCCTTACTACAAAAACACCACCCTGAACCACATAAAACAAATACCCTCTGCCACGTCCTGACCAAACTACAATACCAATTAACCCTTATACTGGCCAGGACGTGACAGGCTCAGACACGAGAGGTATGTGGCAGGGTCTACAGTCAATCACGGACTACAAAAGAAAAACCAGCCCCGTCGCGGATCACGATGCCTTGCTCCCAGACAGACTGAACAACTTTTTTGATCACTTTGAGGACAATACAGTGCCACTGACATGGCCCGCTACCAAAACCTGCGGGCTCTCCTTCACTGTAGCCAACGTGAGTAAAACATTTAAACATGTTAATCCTCGCAAGGCTGCAGGCCCAGACGGCATCCCCGGCCGCGTCCTCAGAGCATGCGCAGACCAGCTGGCTGGTGTGTTTACAGACATATTCAATCAATCCTTATCCCAGTCTGCTGTCCCCACATGCTTCAAGAGGGCCACCATTGTTCCTGTTCCCAAGAAAGCTAAGGTAACTGAGCTAAATGACTACAGCACTCACTTCCGTCATCATGAAGTGCTTTGAGATACTAGTCAAGGACCATATCACCTCCACCCTACCTGACACCCTAGACCCACTCCAATTTACTTACCGCCACAATAGGTCCACAGACGACGCAATCGCCATCACACTGCACACTGCCCTAACCCATCTGGACAAGAGGAATACCTATGTAAGAATGCTGTTCATCGATTACAGCTCAGCATTTAACACCACAGTACCCTCCAAACTCGTCATTAAGCTCGAGACCCTGGGTCTCGATCCCGCCCTGTGCAACTGGGTCCTGGACTTCCTGACGGGCCGCCCCCAGGTGGTGAGGGTAGGTAACAACATCTCCACCCCGCTGATCCTCAACACTGGGTCCCCACAAGGGTGCGTTCTCAGCCCTCTACTGTACTCCCTGTTCACCCATGACTGCGTGGCCATGCACGCCTCCAACTCAATCATCAAGTTTGCAGACGACACTACAGTGGTAGGCTTGATTACCAACAACGACGAGACGGCCTACAGGGAGGAGGTGAGGGCCCTCGGAGTGTGGTGTCAGGAAAATAACCTCACACTCAATGTCAACAAAACAAAGGAGATGATCGTGGACTTCAGGAAACAGCAGAGGGAGCAGCCCCCTATCTACATTGACGGGTCAGTAGTGGAGAGGGTGGAGAGTTTTAAGTTCCTCGGCGTACACATCATGGACAAACTGAAATGGTCCACCCACACAGACAGCGTGGTGAAGAAGGCGCAGCAGTGCCTCTTCAACCTCAGGAGGCTGAAGAAATTCGGCTTGTCACCAAAAACACTCACAAACTTTTACAGATGCACAATCGAGAGCATCCTGTCGGGCTGTATCACCGCCTGGTACGGAGCTGCTCCCCCCATAACCGGAAGGCTCTCCAGATGTCACGGTTGTTGTCGGTGAAGGAGGACCAATACGCAGCAGGTACGTGTATGCTCATCTTGAGAATTTATTAACTTCAAAAAATGAACGTACAAAATCACAAAACAAAAAGAACGAACGAACGAACAACTACAAACAGTCTGGCTAGCATAGGCTCAACACAGAACAATCACCCACCAATCACAAACACAAACACACCCTAATATATGGGACTCTCAATCAAAGGCAGATAGACAACACCTGCCTTCAACTGAGAGTCCCAACCCCAATTAACCAAACATAGACATACACTCACTAGACTCCACATAGAACTACCTAGACATAAACCAAAACCCGGAAATTCTAAACCAAACACCCTTTTAACAAACACACCACCCCAAACCACATAAAACAAATACCCTCTGCCACGCCCTGACCAAACTACAAAACAATTAACTTTCTATACTGGCCAGGACGTGACACCAGAGGGTAGTGAGGTCTGCACAATGCATCACTGGGTGCAAACTACCTACCCTTCAGGACACCTACACCACCCGATGTCACAGGAAGGCCAAAAAGATCATCAAGGACAACAACCACCCGAGCCACTGCCTGTTCACCCCGCTATCATCCAGAAGGCGAGGTCAGTACAGGTGCATCAAAGCGGGGACCAAGAGACTGAAAAACAGCTTCTATCTCAAGGCCATCAGACTGTTAAACAGCCATCACTAACATTGAGTGGCTGCTGCCAACATACTGACTCAACTCCACCCACTTTAATAATGGTAAAATTGATGTAATCAATTTATCACTAGCCACTTTATATTATATAATGTTTACTTACCCTACATTACTCATCTCTTATGTATATACTGTACGCTATACCATCTACTGCATCTTGCCATCTGATGTAATTAAATGTTTCACTAGCCACTTTAAACAATGCCACTTTATATAATGTTCTCATACCCTACATTGCTCATCTCATATGTATATACTGTACTCTATACCATCTACTGCATCTTGCCTATGCTGTTCGGCCATCACTCATTTATATATTTTTATGTACATATTGGTATTCATTCCTTTACACTTGTGTGTATAAAGTAGTTGTTGTGAAATTGATTGTTAGGTTATATTACTTGTTACATATTACTGCATGAACTAGAAGCACAAGCATTTCCCTACACTTGCATTAACACCTGCTAACCATGTGTATGTGACAAATACATTTGATTTGATTTGATTTGAAGACACACACACACACACACACACACACACACACACACACACACATTCATATTGATGACACACACACACACATACATTCATATTCTTTCACACTCTTCACATAAGCTGCTGCTACTCTCACTTTACCCCAACCTACAGGTACTTATTACCGCAATTACTTCTACTAACCCGTACCCCTGCACATTGATTTGGTACTGGTACCCCTGCACATTGATTTGGTACTGGTACCCCTGCACATTGATTTGGTACTGGTACCCCTCCACATTGATTTGGTACTGGTACCCCTGCACATTGATTTGGTACTGGTACCGCTGCACATTGATTTGGTACTGGTACCCCTGCACATTGATTTGGTACTGGTACCCCTGCACATTGATTTGGTACTGGTACCGCTGCACATTGATTTGGTACTGGTACCCCTGCACATTGATTTGGTACTGGTACCGCTGCACATTGATTTGGTACTGGTACCCCTGCACATTGATTTGGTACTGGTACCGCTGCACATTGATTTGGTACTGGTACCCCTGCACATTGATTTGGTACTGGTACCCCTGCACATTGATTTGGTACTGGTACCGCTGCACATTGATTTGGTACTGGTACCCCTGGTATATAGCTGTTGTTGTTATTCTATTGTGTTACTATTTTTCCTTTAGTTTATTTAGTACATTCTTATTGTTAGTTAGGGGCTTGTAAGTAAGCATTTCAAGGTAAGGTCTACAACTATTGTATTCTGCGCAAGTGATAAATAAAATGTAATTTCATTTAATTTGACTCATTTTCTGGCTGCAGAGAGGACCTTTTTCAAACAATGCTATGTCTTTGTGTTAGATAGTGAATGGTGCTACCTGTCACCAGATGACTAGCAGGCATAGGAATAGGGTGTCATTCTGCTCTGAGGTCTGTCCTATGGTTCTGCCTGCCATCTGTACTGACAGATGCTTTGCGTCATGCCTAAGAACAACTCTTAGCTGTGGTATATTGGCCATATATCACAACCCCTCGGGCCTTGTTGCATAAATATTGCATAGCCGGTAAAGCCTATCTGGGTACAGAGTGGTTCTCAAACCACTAAAAGCTGCCATGATATTATGATACTAATGTGGTTGTAGCACTAGAAGATAGAAGATAATATAACACGGAGTGAAATCTGACTGAGAATACAGAGTAAAAGTGTGTAGAAATGGCCTGGGTGCCATTTGGGATGCAGAGATAGAAACATTGCAGCAATCTAAATCTGATCACCTGGTCATAGTGCAAGAGTACCTCTGGAGTCGCTGTGTGTTTTGATTTGGTATACCCTACCTTCACAGACACAACCCAGAGCTTAGCAACACAAGGCCCAAACAACTGTCATTCTGCTTACATACACACACGGCTGCAAATGCTGTGTAGGACAGAGTGGTTCAAAACTGGGCTGAGTAGATGTACTGTAGGACTCTATTATTCCCTAGAAATAAAATAATAAAATATACAAACTGCTTTGTGCTTATAAGATTGTGGGTAATGGGTCTATCAAGGCCACATTACTGCAGTGAATGCCCTGATCCACTATATCAATCTATGTCAATTTGATTGGAGAACCTAGTAGACATTATTTGTGATGCGTCACAAGATCTTATACATATTGTGTAGTCTAGTTCCATGGTTTTAGATGCACAGGAAGAACAGATGTCAGAAGGCTGTTTTAAGGACCGTTGTTCTTTCAAACATATGGTCAATTACAGTCGCGTCCCAACTGGGACCTTATTCCCTATGTAGTGCAATACTTTTGACAATACTATTCCCCACTATGTAGGGAATAGGATGCCATATGGGACTCAGCCTAAGAATGACGTTGTGGGGTGGTAATGGACATGAAGAAAACAAGTTCACATCAGTTCCGGCTGATCAAATTATCATTTGATTAAATTATGTGTAAGAATGATAATTATATAAAGAAGACTCCAACTCATCATTGCAACTGCTCCTTGGCCGGGATTCAATCTGTGGAGCGCTGTCGACAATGCACCGTTTAAAGGCAATGTTCATGCAGATTAAAGATGCAGTCGGGGACCTTAAGGACAACAAATTTGTGACATAATGTACAAATTGGATTCGTAAACACACACACGCATGCACGCACAATCGCACTACACACAAACACACACCTCATGTTCTCCTCTCCTCATTACAGTACCAGAGATGTCTTCTTTAGAGTTAATTGACATCAGCTCATGCCTGTGTTATAAAGTACTGTTAAACTTAAAGCCTTAACAGAGAAGAAGCCTATTATAAATATAGATTGACATGAAGCACACAAGGTGGCACTTTGTTTCAATCTGGAGAGTGCCATGTTATAGTCAATGCAGAAGAAGTGAGATGCTGGAGACCTACAGTACATCAGCATTTGTTATGATGCTGGAAATATACGGCTATCACGTCAACTCCTTGCTATGCCAAAAACGACAATGTGTGGCAAGGAGTGGCATGATGGGACAAACAGACTGGTGCCCAGGCTAAATATACCAGCACATTACCATGTATTATAATCATAGAATTAGAATACAAGATTATGGGCCTCCGGAGTGGTGCTGCGGTCTAAGGCACTGCATCGCGGTGTTGAGGCATCACTACAGCCTGGGGTTCAATCGATAGCAAGCTGTGTCACAGCCGGCCATGACTGGGAGTCCCATACGATGGTGCACAACTGGCCCAGTGTCGTCCGAGTTAGGGGAGGGTTTGTCTGGGGCGGCTTTCCTTGGCTCATTACACTCTAGCGACTTATTGTGGCGGGCCGGGCGCAAGCTGACTTCAGTTGAACGGTGTTTCCTCCGACACATTGATGCGGCTGGCTTCCGGGTTAAGTGAGCAGCAATGAGACAAGATTTGATATCATGAAATTGGGGAGAAAAAGGGGGGAGGACTGTCGAGAGAGAGAGAGAGAGAGAGAGAGTTCCTGACCGCTACTAACGACATCAACGGATCAAACTCCTCATTCTGTCTCCTACTGCCTCTGACTGGGCTGTGGGAGAGGGACTCCTCATTCTGTCTCCTACTGCCTCTGACTGGACTGTGGGAGAGGGACTCCTGACTCTGTCTCCTACTGCCTCTGACTGGACTGTGGGAGAGGGACTTCTGACTCTGTCTCCTACTGCCTCTGACTGGGCTGTGGGAGAGGGACTCCTGACTCTGTCTCCTACTGCCTCTGACTGGGCTGTGGGAGAGGGACTCCTGACTCTGTCTCCTACTGCCTCTGACTGGGCTGTGGGAGAGGGACTCCTGACTCTGTCTCCTACTGCCTCTGACTGGACTGTGGGAGAGGGACTCCTGACTCTGTCTCCTACTGCCTCTGACTGGGCTGTGGGAGAGGGACTCCTCATTCTGTCTCCTACTTCCTCTGACTGGACTGTGGGAGAGGGACTTCTGACTGTCTCCTACTGCCTCTGACTGGGCTGTGGGAGAGGGACTTCTGACTGTCTCCTACTGCCTCTGACTGGGCTGTGGGAGAGGGATTCCTGACTCTGTCTCCTACTGCCTCTGACTGGGCTGTGGGGGAGGAATTTATAAAGGAGGCAGAGAGAGAGAGAGAAAGAGAGAGAGAGAGAGAGAGAGAGAGAGTTCCTGACTGCCAGAGATGGAACTTCCCTCTCCTGTCCCCTCCTATCCTCTCTTGACTCTCAGCTTGTTTAAAGAAGTGGTGCACCATCTTGACGATGGGAAATGTTCACCAGCTCTGAGTCTCCTCTGTCCTCCTGACTGCCCTTAGTTTTTGAAGCTGTGCAGTGTGCAGAATCATGGCCCTGCTGCCGGGCTGATGGGAAATATTCACAACTCATGCATCTGCTTTGTCTCACTGTCAATGTTACAACTGATAGTGAGGAGAACAAAACCTAATGTTGCTGTATGTTTACATGAGCTTGTAAAACAAAGTAGGTTATCAATAATGGTGGACCAAACTGTATACTGTAAGGATTGGTTGTACAGTGTTTAATCTTATATACGTTTTTCTACAGAAAAGCTTCTCCAGTTTAATCTTGTGGGGACTTGATGAGTTGCTCTTAGATGTTCACTAAGATTGTGAACACATCTACATGCGGATGGTAAATGCTGTAAGGATGATAAAATTAATTAAGATTTTAGGACACACTGTGACGGTTGTCATTGGTAGAAATGGAGGACCAAAACGCAGCAGGTACGTGAATGCTCATCTTGATTTTTAATTATCTTCAAAAATGAACATACAAAATAACAAAAGCGAAAAACTAACAACTAACAAACAGTCTGGCAAGGCAAAGCTCAAAACAGAACAATCACCCACCAATCACACACACAAACACACCCTAATATATGGGACTCTCAATCAAAGGCAGATAGACAACACCTGCCTTCAACTGAGAGTCCCAACCCCAATTAACCAAACATAGAAACACACACACTAGACTAACCATAGAATACAAACACATAGACCATCAACCAAAAACCCGGAAATACTAAATCAAACACCCTTACACAAACACACCACCCCGAACCACATAAAACAAATACCCTCTGCCACGTCCTGACCAAACTACAAAAACAATTAACCTTATACTGGCCAGGACGTGACACACACTGCACACACATAAATGTCCTCAACTGAAAGCTCCAATATTAGGAAGTTCATTAATCCTTCTGTTGCTCAGTACTCCTAACTAAACTAATTGAATGCAACTCAATCATATGATTAATATTAATTCAATTAAAGTCAACTACCCCTCTTCAGTGCTCCTCTAATGTGATACAGAAAACAGTTCAGCAGGAAAGTATGTTAAACTGTCAGACGCATGGCAAATGTAACACTATGTTCAGGCCCGGTCCTCCTGCACTGAAGTTAGTGTCTGTCTCTCTGTTTGCTTCAGGATGAACATCACCTGGCAGACATTGGAATTCACAGTATTATTTACAATATTAAGTTCCCTCAGGAATGTTCCTCAGTCCCCCCTTTTCCATCCTCTCTGTTCAGTCTTCCTAACCCTATCCAGAGGCTCTAACTAAGCCATCACAATTCTCTTAGTTGTACTTTATTCAGATGGAGCCTAATGAAGTTATTGAAGTGTCTGGTTCAGCATAATGTTGTTCACAACGTCAGCTAAACCAACCTCTTATTACAAATTCAATGCCACATGTTACACCTCATGAGATATTTCAACCTCGTGTTTTTCTCCTCTAAATGTATTGTAAAAGGTTTGCTTAAATTAGAAAAGGATCGTTGAGTTTAATTTGCAGTGGTTTGTATATTCCTTGCAATGTTGCCATATGTAATGTTGTCTCTGGCTGGAACAACCTTTTACGTTAAATTATAAAATAAATTAAACCAATCAATCAATTCACATGGACATGCATCTCAAAGGAAGATAGCGGATTGCGCTTCTGTATTATTCCTGCATGTTTTTCTTCTGCGACCATACACACTCCTACTGAGTCACGAGATGCTCCTGCAGTCTATCAACGGAAGAGCGCGCGAAGCTGGAGGCAGCGAAGAGGATGCGTGCGTCTCCCGTGGACTTCATTGCGTGTTTGGGAATGTTTTTAACTAGGGTGGATTTCCTACACTTGAACAAATAATTGTTTCCCAAGATCACACCTACTGAATTGAATGGTTATGAGTCCCGAGAATTATCATGGAATTGTTGGAAATTCTGGAAAATTATTTTTTTTGCAACCATGTATGATCGCGACCAGAGAGGAAGACAGTACCAGCTTGCTCTAATTATAACGTTGTTGCTTTAGGTTACATATTCAGTATAGGCTACTTCTGTCAACTGAAATACCCAAAGGAACAAGGTGGAATAGTTTTTCTTCGTCCTATTTCTGTCCTGCAACCCACAGAAGACCTGCTGTAGTAGGCCTATGTGTGTCAAGCAATGGAACAGAAGTGTATAGGTTTTTGACAATCAAATGTCAGTTAAAACGTACTGGACTGAGACGGTAAGTTTAGCTGTGTATTTGTGTTTGTATAGTATATTGACATTGATGGGATGATCTACAAACAGCCACATTGAACGTTTGTGGATATGAATGGTTTCAACAAATTCAGTTATTACCAGCAGTTGTTATCATATTCATTTTAAAATCAACTAAGAAATATTTATATTATCCAGCAAATGTATGTAAATGCTTTGCTGACTTTGTTGTTAGCCTCTTGATTTTTGTTGATTTAGATTCTGCTGGACTTTTTCTTTACTGCCAAGAACGTTGAATTAGTCAACCTGCCCTCAGGGCAATTAGTAAGATTTGGTATGTAAATCTGATCCAGTCCATTGCAGTGGCGGTTCTAGACCATTTCAACTGGGGGGGCCAAGCTGGGGCCAGTTGTACTGTTAGAGGGGCCAGTTACATTAGACGTTATTGTTGTCATATCGTTTTCTTCACTGCATTGCAGGCATTAGCAGGCAAAAGACCATGTTCATAATCATCATCGTTGCCACTGTCTAATAACGGATGTAAAAATAGCAAAAATTAGTTATGTAAAAATAATTTCATACTCCAGGTGAGTGAGATTGCCTAGCAGTAGCAGCGATGTCTCGACTGTACTACAGGAGGACAGACAACTCCTCCTACAGGGACAGGATCGCTCTGAGGATTGTCAGGGCCGAGTCTGAACTGTCTGGCCTGGAAAGGAACTACCTGGGAGCAGTGGAGAAAGGAGACTACGCCTCAGTCAAACAGGCTCTAGAGGTAGGGATGAGGTTGGGATGAAGGGAGGAGAGGAAAGGAGGAGGGAGGAAGGAAGGGAGGGGATGGAGGAGAAAGGAGAATATGCGCCTCAGTCAAACGGGCTCTGGAAGTAGGGAAGAAGGAAGGAGAGGGAGAGTTGATGGAGTAAGGGGGAAGGGAGGGAGAAAGAGGTGGAGAGTGGGAGGAAGGGAGGGAGGGGGGAGAGAAGGGAGAGAGGGAAAGTATACTATACCTCCCTCCAACAAGCTTTAGAGGTTGGGATGGAGGGAGGAGAGGGAGGGAGGGGAGATGGAGGGAGGAATGGAGAGAGATGGAAGGGAAGGGAGGAAGGAAGGAATGGAGGGAGAGAGAGGGGAAGAGGGAAGGGTGGGAGGGAGGGATAAATAAGTCTCAGTTCAAGTACAACATCAATAAACATGATACAATTTGTTATCATGATACCATATAACAAAGTAAACATCCGTTGTCATTCCCTCTTCCACCTGTAGGAGGCAGAGATCTACTTCCGGATCAACATTAACTGTATAGACCCGTTGGGCCGCACAGCTCTGCTGATCGCTATAGAGAATGAGAACCTGGAGATTATAGAGCTGCTGCTCACCTATAACGTGTACGTCGGTGACGCTCTGCTACACGCCATCCGTAAAGAGGTGGTGGGGGCCGTGGAAATGCTGCTCAACCACAAGAAGCCCAGCGGGGAGAAACAGGTAGAACAGTTACAGAGTGCTTCCCAAATTGCACCCTTTTCTTGAGTGTTGGCTATAGTCACTTAGTGGAGGGGTTCACCTGCATACAGCACAACACACTGTCCTTGTGTTATCACCTACATACCAATAGGCTACCTGCTTTACAATCAGATTGGTCTTGAGAAAGGCCTTAGACCAGACATGTCGATATAGAACAGTCTCTACTATATGCCCTCTTGTTGTTTTCCTGTGCTTTACACTACCCCATCCCCTCCCAGGCACATACTCATTCCTATAAGGATTACTTCAAACCTATTTTATTTTTCATGGAATAGATCAGCAATGAAATTAGCAGATTTGAGTCTATTAAATAACATTACTTGCATCACTTCTAATCCCCCCCCTTTTTTATATAATGCCCCAACCCCCCTCTCCCCTGGTTAGGGGACTCAGTGGAAAACATTAACATTCAACCCTAACTGAAAGCTACAAGGAGAAAATGTACATGTGCAATTTAGAAATGTTTCTCCATGCTATTACACACTGTATATATGCTTCAGCACAGTGTCTCTCTCTTCTGCACATAATTCCCTTTTCACTTCTCTCTCTGTATGTGTTGGTCTACTCTAATTAACTGGTTCTCTCAGGACTGCAATGAGATACGCTACTCTGGGCAATTTACACATTTTCTCCATACACTTGCACTCTGGATATTTGAACCATCATTCTTACTATATATTCTCCACAGCATCTCTTCTCTCTCTGTGTTGATCTTGGTTGCATCCCAAAATGGCACCCTATTCCATATTTAGTGCACACAACCCTACAAGCCCTTATCAAAATGAGTGCACTATTTAGGGAATATGGTGCCATTGAGACTTAGCCATGAACAGGTGAAAAGAGGTATGATAAAACAGACAGGGGGTCCCTTAGGTTTGAAAGAGAACGCTTTACTCTGCTCATCACTTTATTTAAACCACTAAACAAGATCCTCCTCACCACATCTCCTAGCCCTCCTTGTGATTCCTCTGTTTGCAGTCTGTTTACTTATACACTCGCTTCGCAATATGTTAATCATCTGATTTACATGTCTGTGGATCACTATAGCAAACGAGTCAATAAGCAGGTACTGTCTTTCATTTGTATAGGCTACTGTATTTTTCTGATGTGTGTGTACTGTGATACATCTGTAGCCTATTGAAGACATCTTATTATGTGAAACTGAAAAGGTTACATGATCTCACCAGTCCTAAGGGCAGGCACGCAGTCAGTAAGAAAAGGATAAGGTGCACAAATATATTTTTCTAAGTAATGGTAGTGATGGTAGAATAAATAAACATGTTGGGAAGATAGGCAAAATGACTTACAAAAACAAACAAACTAGGAGCAAAAATGTATTTCCCCGGTGCGGCAGGTAACCTAGTGGTTAAGAGCCTTGGCAGGTTGCTGGTTCAGTGTCCTGTATGCTCTGAAGGGGAGAGTAAACATATGTGGGTGGGGAGCGAGGGAGCTCCAAGAAGCAACACACAAGGACACGGTCAAAGCATTAGAAATAAATGCTCAAACTGAAGGAAAATAACTTAACTCGAATTACATAGATAATTGGGCACTTGCGAACAAGTATTTAGCAGCGGTGCACATGTTAAAAACAGTAACAATATTGGCATGTCATAATTAGGCCTAACTCAAGGGTGCATAACTGAGACCGGGGCTGTGGCCATCACAGGCAAAACTCTTCCTAACAAAGGATACAATATCTAGAATTATGATATTAGGCTATTTAAACTCAACCGTTTATCTTGAAAAAATATATTTTATTGTGACTATTACTCTTGTTTGCAGAGGGCCAAAAATAGAACGTGAAATGTAACCGGAAGACATACACAGTCCTGAAATGCATACAACTTTATCAAAATACACTGTGCATTATCAAGGGTACATATATGATTCAGCTAGTTTTAAAACATGTAACAGAACAGAATACAGTAGGTCTGACACACACACACACACACACACACACACACACACACACACACACACACACACACACACACACACACACACACACACACACACACACACACACACACACACACACACACACACACACACACACACACACACACACACACACACACACACACACCATTACAGAGAAAGCATATGGGGGCTGAACACTTCTCAAACACATTTTCAAAGACGTCAAAGAAAACTCCCACAGCCCCAAAGCTGCTCTGAAACACTTTGGATTCAACTGAGACCCTTTTAACTAGATGGACAAGAACTCATAGAGCCTCCCATTTGGTTAGCTATTGAGACAATGTCTACATACACCATACAGTATTACATCTGAGTTAGGATTCTGTCCCTCCATCAGATGGAGAGAGAGAGAGGGAGAGGAGTGTAATAGAAGAGTGTATTTACACCCTCTCATCTTTCTATCAGAGGAGACCGTTGTGTCTCTTTTTCTCCACCTCTCTTTCTCCATCTCTACTGTATCTCCACCTCTATTTCTCCACCTCTCTTTCTCCACCTCTCTTTCTCCATCTCTACTGTATCTCCACCTCTATTTCTCCACCTCTCTTTCTCCACCTCTCTTTCTCCATCTCTACTGTATCTCCAACTCTATTTCTCCACCTCTCTTTCTCCATCTCTACTGTATCTCCACCTCTATTTCTCCACCTCTCTTTCTCCACCTCTCTTTTTCCACCTCTCTTACTCCATCTCTACTGTATCTCCACCTCTATTTCTCCATCTCTCTTTCTCCATCTCTACTTTATCACCTCTATTTCTCCACCTCTCTTTCTCCATCTCTACTGTATCGCCACCTCTATTTCTCCATCTCTCTTTCTCCATCTCTACTGTATCTCCACCTCTATTTCTCCATCTCTCTTTCTCCATCTCTACTTTATCACCTCTATTTCTCCACCTCTCTTTCTCCATCTCTACTGTATCTCCACCTCTATTTCTCCATCTCTCTTTCTCCATCTCTACTGTATCTCCACCTCTATTTCTCAACCTCTCTTTCTCCACCTCTCTTTCTCCATTTCTAGTTCATCTCCACCTCTCTTTCTCCACCTCTCTTTCTCCATCTCTTCTGAGGGAGATTAGAGATAATGATAGTAAGGTCAGACTCCATCTCAACAGCATGACCTAACTGGCAGCGATGCTAGTCATTGTTTCAACATCACTTTGTTATGCAAACTCATCCTCTGGACCACACGCATGCATGCACACACACCATCAGGAGCATCAGGAATCAATGACAAGAAGACCTGTGGTTTACGGGAACATCACTTAGATCTGAGTTGTTGTGATAAGGGGAACAGTAATGTAATCCTGTTAGCTAGTATTTCCTCATACTGTAAGTGAAGTGGTCACTCAAGTGCCTCTTTCCTTATTAGCTCCTCCCAGAGGGAGACCAATCAGACTGTGGTTGTCCCAGATGGCCCCCTATACCCTATATAGTGCACTACTTTTGACCAGAGCCCTATGATGGTGCCATTTGGGATGCATACTAAATGATTAGACCCTGTTAATCAATCAATCAATCAAATTGATTTATAAAGCAGATGTCACAAAGTGCTTTTACAGAAACCCAGCCTAAAACCCCAAACAGCAAGCAATGCAGATGTAGAAGCACAGTGGCTGGCTAGGAAAAACTCCCTAGAAAGGCAGGAACCTAGGAAGAAACCTAGAGAGGAACCAGGCTGTGAGGGGTGGCCAGTCCTCTTCTGGCTGTGTCCGGTGGAGATTATAAGAGTACATGGTCATTAAGGCAAGATTATTCTTCAAGATGTTCAAACATTCATAGATGACAAGCAGGGACAAATAACAATCATAGTGGTTATAGAGATATCCTGGGACAGGGCTAACCAGGCAGGATATAGCCCCACCCACATTGCTAATGCACAGCCCCCACACTACCAGAGGGATATCAACAGACCACCAACTTATTACCCTGAGACAAGGTGGAGTACAGCCCACGAAGAGCTCCCCCACCGCAAGAGCTCGAGGGTGCGGAAAACCAGACAGGAAGATCACTTCAGTGACTCAACCCACTCAATTATAGTATAGCGATACTCAAAAGTTATGCACCCCTCCTAGGGACGGTATGGGAGAGCACTAGCAAGCCAGTGACTCATACGGTCAGAGGCAGAGAATCCCAGTGGAGAGAGGGGAGCCGGCCAGGTAGAGACAGCAAGGGTGGTTCGTCACTCCAGTGCATTGGTGTTCACGTTCGCACCCCTGGGCCATACTTCACTCAATCATAGGACCTACTGAAGAGATGAGTCTTCAGTAAAGACTTAAAGGTTGAGACCATACCATAAAAATTAACCTAGGAGAAAGCCTTGCCTCCAGCTGTTTGCTTAGAAATTCTAGGAACAATAAGGAGTCCATGCAATGTTTTGTAGGTTATCAGTAAAACCTTGAAATCAGCCCTAGTCTTAACAGGAAGCCAGAGGCGGGCACTGGAGTAATATGATAAAAATGTTGGGTTCTAGTCAAGATTCTAGCAGGCGTATTTAGCACTAGCTGAAGTTTATTTAGTAGAACATTGCGGAAGTCTAATCTTGAAGTGACAAAATCATGGATCAGCATTTCTGCTTAATGTTTTGACAAAAAGCTTCAGATGTTTGCAATGATGAACATATTTTTTATATGTTTGTCAAAAGAGAGATCAGGGTACAGAGTAACAACGAGATCCTTCATAGTTTTATTTGTGATGAGATTAATTGTCAGATAAACCAGCAGATCTCTTTGTTTCTTGGGACCTCTGTTTTGTACGAGTTTAAAAGTAACAAATGTGCCGCCATCCACTTCCTTTTGTCTGAAACACAGTCTTCCATGGTAGGCAATTTTGGGGCTTCCCCATGTTTCATCGAAATGTACAGTTGTGTGTTGGTATGGTGTTTCCAAATGACATCACCAGGAGGTAGCACATACAGTGCATTTGGAAAGTATTCAGACCACTTCCCTTTTTCCACATTTTGTTACGTTACAGCCTTATTCTAAAATACCTTAAATTAAAAATGTTCCTCATCAATCTATACACAATTCCCCATAATGACCAAGCAAAAACAGTACATTTTTTTATTTTTGCAAATGTATATACATAAACCCAATCTAACATCTCTGGAGAGACCTGAAAATAGATGTGCGGCGACACTCCTCATCCAACCTGACAGAGATTGAGAGGATCTGCAGAGAAGAATGGGAGAAACTCCCCAAAAACAGGTGTGCCAAGCTTGTAGCGTCATACCCAAGAAGACATGAGGCTGTAATCACTGCCAAAAGGTGCTTCAACAAAGTACTGGTTTGAATACTTGTGTAAATCTGATATCAATTTTTTTTTCTTCTTATATATTTGTAAAAATGTCTAAAAGCCTGTTTTTACACACACACACACACACACACACACACACACACACACACACACACACACACACACACACACACACACACACACACACACACACACACACACACACACACACACACACACACACAGCTACTTCTCAAGTAAAACCTAAGCCATGTACCTCTATTGTATTGGTTCATAACGAAACATTATGGTATTGATATTGATAATACTACAATGTTGTTATTAATTAAGTTTTGTCTAATTCAGTTTTCTTCTTCAATCAATATCTGGATTGAACACATATCTTCTCTCTTGCCATCATCATCCCTATCTGACTATAACCCTTATTTATCTCTGCCCCGCCCTCCCTCCAGGTTCCTCCCATTCTTTTGGACAAGCAGTTCTCTAACTTTACTCCTGACATCACACCCATCATCCTGGCAGCTCACACCAACAACTATGAGATCATCAAACTGCTGGTGCAGAAGGGGGTGTCCATGCCCCAGCCGCATGAGGTGGGTCTGAATCTGGATATATGCTACACTGTGGTGTAGTACTATGGTAAATGATTAAGTACTACATGCTACAGTATGATATAGTATGTAATGTAGTACAGTACAATAGTCACAGCAGGCTACACTACCCTATGCAGTATGATACAATAGTAGAGTACAGTATGATAGTTACAATACTGCCCTTCCTCCACTAACTCTCCAGTACTGGTGTGTGTTCCAGGTGCGCTGTAACTGCATGGAGTGCGTGTCCAGCTCTGATGTGGATAGTCTGCGTCACTCCCGCTCTCGTCTCAACATCTACAAGGCCTTGTCCAGCCCATCACTCATAGCTCTCTCCAGTGAAGACCCTTTCCTCACAGCCTTCCAGCTCTCCTGGGAACTACAGGAACTCAGCAAGGTGGCTTTTTTAACAGATATTTGCTTATAGTTAGTTAATTTTATTAAATTGAGGTGGAGAACGAGTCAAAGAAGAGTGAGGAGTTGTCTCAGCAGTGTAAGTACTTTATAAGCAATTTATGGACTATGAATTGACTTTATCCTTTTCATTCTTATGTGGAACATAAGACCTCCACAAGAGAGTGCACTGACGCCCATCTTCTGCCTGTTAGGAAATGCACGGTGTTGTATGACAGTGTTTATTTGTGCTCGACTTTTAACTAACAGTTTATTCCTGTTTCAGGTGGAGAAATTGTTTCTGTCGGAGTATGAGGAGTTGTCCTAGCAGTATAAAGGTTTTATAAAGAGTTTTTAACTAGTTTATTGATTGTTAACTAACAGTTTCTGTCTGTTTCAGGTAGAGAATGAGTTTAAGTCGGAGTATGAGGAGTTATCTCAGCAGTGTAAACAGTTTGCCAAGGACCTGTTGGACCAAACCAGGAGTTCCAGAGAACTAGAGCTGATCCTGAACTACAGAGACGACATCAACCCTCTACTGGATGAGAACACCAACGACCTGGCCAGACTCAAACTGGCTATCAAATACACACAGAAAGAGGTAAGCCATAACCCATGTTTCCTCAGGAAGCTGTGTTTATTGTCGTTTTACTGCATGTTGAAGCTCAGCCAGGTGGCTCTCCCTCCCAATGTCTTTAGTACAGCTGAGGGTTTCACATGTTGTATTTCAGTGGATAAAGCATGAAGCTAATGTCTGCTGTTATCTCTAAGATAGGATTTAGAAGTAGTAGATGGCCGGATTGGGGTGGAGACTTCCTATGTGAGTTGTACTTCTGTGGTAATCACCAGGTTGTGTCTGAAAATGGCATCCTTCCTTAGTGAAACAACACATTACTGGAGCTATCTCAGTCTGCTGTCCAGTCCCTTGATGGGAACGTAATGAAACATAATGATAAAGCAATACGGATGCTACTAATAGGATAATGTTTGCTTGGAATACTAACTCACAATACATCTAAATTACACAGAAAGCAGCATGATGCACAGGAAAACAACAACCTTGGCCACGTCCTATATGGCACCCTATTCCCTAGTACAGTTATGAAATGGAAGTTGTGAAATGTTGCCCCCTACTGAGTAGAAGGGGACACTGCATCTGTACTCACGTAGAGAGTGAAGATGACTGAAAACTGCAGAAAAAACACACATTCATTGCTTATTACTTTTAACCCTTTCCATGAGACGGACATTTACAGTATGGCACTGCTGAAAATACGCAACATGCTATATCCTTTTAGGGTTAGGGATAGAACAGAGATAAGACTCAAGTCTCCACAGAGAGACATTTATAAGAACTCCATGTTCCTGTTTGAAAGAGTGCCTGTCCGTCAAATCTGTTCCTCATGAAACATTGTTATGTTTTTCTCTCTGGGAGATTTGATTGAACCATCTGCGCTGCTCTCTCTGTGTGACGGTGAGGTTAATCTCAGTCTAACAGAATTACAAACAAATTACAACCAAATGGATCCCCATCACTTAGAGCAGGGCATTGTGGGGGATGAGGTCATCAGTGAGGTCATGAGTCAGAGAGCGACTGAGACAGAGAGTGTTTTAGATGGTACCTGAGACAGTCAGAGTGTTCCTTATCAAACCTTGTAAGCAGAGGCAGATCTGAAAGAAATGCCCTTTTCACACTACTGAGGCTAGTTGAGCCAAACTGTAATGGTCTCATAACACATCCACCACAGTTCCTGGAACTGTGCTGACAAGGACAATATGAAGAGAAAGCATCTGGCGCAGAGCAGTACAGTGTGTGAGGAGGATATTAGAGAGGAACAAAGATGCCAAGGAGGGACACTTGGGACCAGGCCAGGGACAGCTGGTAACACTCACCAGAATGATCAGGCACATTAAGGTCATTAACAGCTGGAGGTGCTGCTGGACTAAACCAAACTAAACATTTAATGTAATCTGGGACCTTAGTTGACCTCCTCCATTAGCTGAGTGTGTTTACTGCTGTGCCTAACTGTCTAACTGTCAGTATGCTGTATGCTGTACACAACTGTCCAACTGTCCGTATGCTGTATGCTGTGCCTAACTGTCTAACTGTCAGTATGCTGTATGCTGTACACAACTGTCTAACTGTCAGTATGCTGTATGCTGTACCCAACTGTCTAACTGTCAGTATGCTGTATGCTGTACCCAACTGTCCAACTGTCAGTATGATGTATGCTTTACCCAACTGTCTAACTGTCAGTATGCTGTATGCTGTACCCAACTGTCCAACTGTCAGTATGATGTATGCTGTACCCAACTGTCTAACTGTCAGTATGCTGTATGCTGTACCCAACTGTCCAACTGTCAGTATGCTGTATGCTGTACCCAACTGTCAGTATGATGTATGCTGTGTCCAACTGTCTAACTGTCATTATGCTGTATGCTGTGTCCAACTGTCTAACTGTCAGTATGCTGTATGCTGTGTCCAACTGTCTAACTGTCAGTATGCTGTATGCTGTGTCCAACTGTCCAACTGTCAGTATGCTGTATGCTGTGTCCAACTGTCTAAATGTCAGTATGCTGTATGCTGTACCCAACTGTATAACTGTCAGTATGCTGTATGCTGTACCCAACTGTCAGTATGCTGTGTCCAACTGTCTAAATGTCAGTATGCAGTATGCTGTACCCAACTGCCAAACTGTCAGTATGCTGTATGCTGTACCCAACTGCCAAACTGTCAGTATGCTGTACGCTGTACCCAACTGTCAGTATGCTGTATGCTGTGTCCAACTGTCCAACTGTCAGTATGCTGTATGCTGTGTCCAACTGTCAGTATGCTGTATGCTGTACCCAACTGTCTAACTGTCAGTATGCTGTATGCTGTACCCAACTGTCTAACTGTCAGTATGCTGTATGCTGTACCCAACTGTCTAACTGTCAGTGTGCTGTATGCTGTGCCTAACTGTCTAACTGTCAGTATGCTGTATGCTTTACCCAACTGTCTAACTGTCAGTGTGCTGTATGCTGTACCCAAATGTCTAACTGTCAGTATGCTGTATGCTGTACCCAACTGTCTAACTGTCAGTATGCTGTATGCTGTGTCCAACTGTCCAACTGTCAGTATGATGTATGCTGTACCCAACTGTCCAACTGTCAGTATGATGTATGCTGTGTCCAACTGTCCAACTGTCAGTATGCTGTATGCTGTACCCAACTGTCCAACTGTCAGTGTGCTGTATGCTGTACCCAACTGTCTAACTGTCAGTATGCTGTATACTGTACCCAACTGTATAACTGTCAGTATGCTGTATGCTGTACCCAACTGTCTAAATGTCAGTATGCTGTATGCTGTACCCAACTGTCTAACTGTCAGTATGCTGTATGCTGTACCCAACTGTATAACTGTCAGTATGCTGTATGCTGTACCCAACTGTCTAAATGTCAGTATGCTGTATGCTGTACCCAACTGTATAACTGTCAGTATGCTGTATGCTGTACCCAACTGTCTAACTGTCAGTATGCTGTATGCTGTGTCCAACTGTCCAACTGTCAGTATGATGTATGCTGTACCCAACTGTCTAACTGCCAGTGTGCTGTATGCTGTACCCAACTGTCTAACTGTCAGTATGCTGTATGCTGTACCCAACTGTATAACTGTCAGTATGCTGTATGCTGTACCCAACTGTCTAAATGTCAGTGTGCTGTATGCTGTACCCAACTGTCTAACTGTCAGTATGCTGTATGCTGTACCCAACTGTCTAACTGTCAGTATGCTGTATGCTGTACCCAACTGTCTAACTGTCAGTATGCTGTATGCTGTACCCAACTGTCTAACTGTCAGTATGCTGTATGCTGTGTCCAACTGTCCAACTGTCAGTATGATGTATGCTGTACCCAACTGTCTAACTGTCAGTATGCTGTATGCTGTACCCAACTGTCTAACTGTCAGTGTGCTGTATGCTGTGCCTAACTGTCTAACTGTCAGTATGCTGTATGCTGTACCCAACTGTCTAACTGTCAGTGTGCTGTATGCTGTACCCAAATGTCTAACTGTCAGTATGCTGTATGCTGTACCCAACTGTCTAACTGTCAGTATGCTGTATGCTGTGTCCAACTGTCCAACTGTCAGTATGATGTATGCTGTACCCAACTGTCCAACTGTCAGTATGATGTATGCTGTGTCCAACTGTCCAACTGTCAGTATGCTGTATGCTGTACCCAACTGTCCAACTGTCAGTGTGCTGTATGCTGTACCCAACTGTCTAACTGTCAGTATGCTGTATGCTGTACCCAACTGTATAACTGTCAGTATGCTGTATGCTGTACCCAACTGTCTAAATGTCAGTATGCTGTATGCTGTACCCAACTGTCTAACTGTCAGTATGCTGTATGCTGTACCCAACTGTATAACTGTCAGTATGCTGTATGCTGTACCCAACTGTCTAAATGTCAGTGTGCTGTATGCTGTACCCAACTGTATAACTGTCAGTATGCTGTATGCTGTACCCAACTGTCTAACTGTCAGTATGCTGTATGCTGTGTCCAACTGTCCAACTGTCAGTATGATGTATGCTGTACCCAACTGTCTAACTGCCAGTGTGCTGTATGCTGTACCCAACTGTCTAACTGTCAGTATGCTGTATGCTGTACCCAACTGTATAACTGTCAGTATGCTGTATGCTGTACCCAACTGTCTAAATGTCAGTGTGCTGTATGCTGTACCCAACTGTCTAACTGTCAGTATGCTGTATGCTGTACCCAACTGTCTAACTGTCAGTATGCTGTATGCTGTACCCAACTGTCTAACTGTCAGTATGCTGTATGCTGTACCCAACTGTCTAACTGTCAGTATGCTGTATGCTGTGTCCAACTGTCCAACTGTCAGTATGATGTATGCTGTACCCAACTGTCTAACTGCCAGTGTGCTGTATGCTGTACCCAACTGTCCAACTGTCAGTATGCTGTATGCTGTGTCCAACTGTCCAACTGTCAGTATGATGTATGCTGTACCCAACTGTATAACTGTCAGTATGCTGTATGCTGTACCCAACTGTCTAACTGTCAGTATGATGTATGCTGTACCCAACTGTCTAACTGTCAGTATGATGTATGCTGTACCCAACTGTCTAACTGTCAGTATGATGTATGCTGTACCCAACTGTCTAACTGTCAGTATGATGTATGCTGTACCCAACTGTCTAACTGTCAGTATGATGTATGCTGTACCCAACTGCCCAGGCTTGCTTAAGATGTGCCTGTTTTCGTGTCAGTTGTTTGTCAATGTGGAGTGGAAAGCAAGTGAGAGAATAGTAAACATTGTGAAGTTGCATTAGACACACGTCTCCCCCCCCCCCCCTCTCGTTTCCTCCCTCCCTCCATCTCCCTCCTCCAGTTTGTAGCCCAGCCCAACTGTCAGCAGCTGCTTGCGTCTCGTTGGTACGATGAGTTCCCTGGATGGAGGCGTCGTCACTGGGCAGGGAAGTTCCTAACCTGTGTCTTCATCGGCCTCCTCTTCCCCCTCTTATCCCTCTGCTACCTGGTCTCTCCTAAGAGCCGCTATGGACTCTTCATCAGGCAAGTAGCCTAGAGGTTAGATAGGCAGGCCAGCAACCGGAGGGTTGCCAGTTGAATCCCTGGTCTGATGGGAAACATCTGTCAGGAAGCTGAAGTTGAATTTCTGTTAGACATATTGGACAATAAAGTAATCTTCTTCTTCATCATTAGGAAGCCCTTCATCAAGTTTATCTGCCACACAACGTCATATCTCACCTTCCTGTTCCTGCTGCTGCTGGCCTCCCAGCACATCGTCTCTACAGACCCCAACAGACAGGGGCCGCCTCCTACGGTTGTGGAATGGATGATACTACCCTGGGTACTGGGTAAGAGTGTGTGTGTGTGTGTGTGTGTGTGTGTGTGTGTGTGTGTGTGTGTGTGTGTGTGTGGTGTGTGTGTGTGTGTGTGTGTGTGTGTGTGTTTTACGTGCGCAGAGTTGCACAACATGGTTGATCAAGAAAGGAAAGACTTGGACACGTGCTTCATTGATACATAACAACTCCACAGAAGGCCAGCTGATAATAGAGTCCTTTGAGACATACCAAGTAGACTGCTATTGATGTTAGTTGATGACAATTCTGACAGGAAATGGTGGAAACCAAGCTTGTGTTTCAGCCAAATACTCTATCTACCGTTTACACCTGGTTTTCATGCATTGAACACACACTGCATTGCAAGACAACCCAGCCCATGTGTGTCCTATGTAACTTCCATTATGGTGCTCTGTTCAGTGCAACCGCATGGCAGGATGCATGGGCTTGCTACCTGTTCATACCTGTCTACCTGTCCTGGATCACAGCTTAATATGGCAAATGCATCACCCTCGATCGCCAAGCGATGCAGAGGGTAGCGTGGACACCCCGGTACATCACTGGGGCCGAGCTCCTTGCCATCCAGGACCTCTATATCAGGCGGTGTCAGAGGAAGGCCCGAATAATTGCCAAAGACTGCAGCCACCCAAGCCATAGTTCACTCTGCTACCGTCCGGCAAACGTTGCCGGCACATAGGCTCTTGGACCAACAGGCTCTGAGACAACTTCTACCCCAAGCCATAAGACTGCTAAATAGTTCATTAATGGTTACCCAGACTATATACACTGACCCTATCTTGCACTGACTGTATGCACACTCACACACAAACTACTATGACACTCTCACACAAAATCCACACACATTCACATACACTACACACGCACACACACGCATACCGAAAACACAAACACACATACAGATGTAGGATCTTAATTTGAGCCAGTTTGCTACAGCAGGAAAAAAATCCTGCAGCACCATGAAATGTGAATTATTACGTGGATTATAATTAATGGACATTTTGGTAGGGGTTGATACATTTTTCATTAGGGCAAACTTTAGAAGCCTAGTTAAAACTCAAATACACTACAAGTTTGCATTTCCTGCTAGGCAGGAACATCCTCAGAAACAAAAAAGTGATACAGTTAAGATCCTACATTTGTACACACACATGCATACTGAATCACTCTACCCTGCCTTGTACATATCTACCTGAAATACTGGTATGATCTGGTACTGGTACTCCCTGTATATAGCTCCACATTGATCTGGTACTGGTACTTCCTGTATTTAGCTCCACATAGATCTGGTACTGGTACTTCCTGTATATAGCTCCACATAGATCTGGTACTGGTACTCCCTGTATATAGCTCCACATAGATCTGGTACTGGTTCTCCCTGTATATACCTCCACATAGATCTGGTACTGGTACTCCCTGTATATAGCTCCACATAGATTTGGTACTGGTTCTCCCTGTATATAGCTCCACATAGATCTGGTACTGGTACTTCCTGTATATAGCTCCACATAGATCTGGTACTGGTACTTCCTGTATTTAGCTCCACATTGATCTGGTACTGGTACTCCCTGTATATAGCTCCACATTGATCTGGTACTGGTACTCCCTGTATATAGCTCCACATAGATCTGGTACTGGTACTCCCTGTATATAGCTCCACATAGATCTGGTACTGGTACTCCCTGTATATAGCTCCATTCTTGTGTATTTTATTCCTCTTGTGTTACTAATTAATTGTTATTATAATAGTTTCACTCTGCATCATTGGGAAGGGCTCGTAAGCAAGCATTTCATGGTTAAGTCTACACCTGTTGTATTTGGCGCATGTGGCAAATACAATTTGATTTGATTTTAACACCTGAGGAATGTGGCTCTAGATCAGAGAAGTGAAACAGACATGCCTGTCGGGCATCAGACAGGCATGACAACCCTAACCCTAGGACTGCGTCCCAAATGGCACCATTTTCCCAATTTAGATCACTACTTTTGACCAGGCCCCCATAGGCCCTCTTCAAAAGTAGTGCACTATGTAGAGGATAGGGTGAGTTACATAGGGCTCTGGTCAAAAGTAATGCACTTTGTAAGAGATAAGGTGCTATTTGGGACATACCATAACCTGCTGGTCTGTTCTCTGTCCTGTAGGCTTCATCTGGACAGAGATTAAACAGATGTGGGATGGAGGGTTCCAGGACTATATCCATGACTGGTGGAACCTCATGGACTTTGTTATGAACTCTCTGTACCTGGCTACCATCTCTTTGAAGTTCGTTGCCTATGTCAAGGTATGATGGTTGTTGTGTACTAGATAATATGAAATACGCTTGAATAAATTGCACAACGAGCTCTTGAAAATACAACCAGCTTACACTCAGGCTTCATTTAAATGAATAGGAGCGCCTCACGCTTGTCAAAAGTTGTCCGGTGGAGCAGTCTTACTGGACAAACTATGGAATGCCGCCTCGCTGTCTCGCCCTCACTCCCACAGTAGACTCTGACCTGTCCCCTCCATCTCTCCCTCTCTCCCACAGTAGACTCTGACCTGTCCCCTCCATCTCTCCCACAGTAGACTGACCTGTCCCCTCCATCTCTCCCTCTCTCCCACAGTAGACTCTGACCTGTCCCCTCTGTCTCTCCCTCTCTCCCACAGTAGACTCTGACCTGTCCCCTCTGTCTCTCCCTCTCTCCCACAGTAGACTCTGACCTGTCCCCTCCATCTCTCCCTCTCTCCCACAGTAGACTGACCTGTCCCCTCCATCTCTCCCTCTCTCCCACAGTAGACTCTGACCTGTCCCCTCCGTCTCTCCCTCTCTCCCACAGTAGACTCTGACCTGTCCCCTCCGTCTCTCCCTCACTCCCACAGTAGACTGACCTGTCCCCTCCATCTCTCCCTCTCTCCCACAGTAGACTCTGACCTGTCCCCTCTGTCTCTCCCTCTCTCCCACAGTAGACTCTGACCTGTCCCCTCCGTCTCTCCCTCTCTCCCACAGTAGACTCTGACCTGTCCCCTCCGTCTCTCCCTCACTCCCACAGTAGACTGACCTGTCCCCTCTGTCTCTCCCTCTCTCCCACAGTAGACTAACCTGTCCCCTCCGTCTCTCCCACAGTAGACTCTGACCTGTCCCCTCCATCTCTCCCTCTCTCCCACAGTAGACTGACCTGTCCCCTCTGTCTCTCCCTCTCTCCCACAGTAGACTCTGACCTGTCCCCTCCGTCTCTCCCTCTCTCCCACAGTAGACTGACCTGTCCCCTCCATCTCTCCCTCTCTCCCACAGTAGACTCTGACCTGTCCCCTCCGTCTCTCCCTCTCTCCCACAGTAGACTGACCTGTCCCCTCCATCTCTCCCTCTCTCCCACAGTAGACTGACCTGTCCCCTCCATCTCTCCCTCTCTCCCACAGTAGACTGACCTGTCCCCTCTGTCTCTCCCTCTCTCCCACAGTAGACTGACCTGTCCCCTCCGTCTCTCCCTCTCTCCCACAGTAGACTCTGACCTGTCCCCTCCGTCTCTCCCTCTCTCCCACAGTAGACTCTGACCTGTCCCCTCCGTCTCTCCCTCTCTCCCACAGTAGACTGACCTGTCCCCTCTGTCTCTCCCTCTCTCCCACAGTAGACTGACCTGTCCCCTCCATCTCTCCCTCTCTCCCACAGTAGACTGACCTGTCCCCTCTGTCTCTCCCTCTCTCCCACAGTAGACTGACCTGTCCCCTCCGTCTCTCCCTCTCTCCCACAGTAGACTCTGACCTGTCCCCTCCGTCTCTCCCTCTCTCCCACAGTAGACAGACCTGTCCCCTCCATCTCTCCCTCTCTCCCACAGTAGACTGACCTGTCCCCTCCATCTCTCCCTCTCTCCCACAGTAGACTCTGACCTGTCCCCTCCGTCTCTCCCTCTCTCCCACAGTAGACTGACCTGTCCCCTCTGTCTCTCCCTCTCTCCCACAGTAGACTCTGACCTGTCCCCTCTGTCTCTCCCTCTCTCCCACAGTAGACTCTGACCTGTCCCCTCCGTCTCTCCCTCTCTCCCACAGTAGACTCTGACCTGTCCCCTCCATCTTTCCCTCTCTCCCACAGTAGACTGACCTGTCCCCTCCATCTCTCCCTCTCTCCCACAGTAGACTCTGACCTGTCCCCTCCATCTCTCCCTCTCTCCCACAGTAGACTCTGACCTGTCTCCTCCGTCTCTCCCTCTCTCCCACAGTAGACTCTGACCTGTCCCCTCCGTCTCTCCCTCACTCCCACAGTAGACTGACCTGTCCCCTCCATCTCTCCCTCTCTCCCACAGTAGACTGACCTGTCCCCTCCATCTCTCCCTCTCTCCCACAGTAGACTGACCTGTCCCCTCCGTCTCTCCCTCTCTCCCACAGTAGACTGACCTGTCCCCTCCGTCTCTCCCTCTCTCCTACAGTAGACTCTGACCTGTCCCCTCCGTCTCTCCCTCTCTCCCACAGTAGACTCTGACCTGTCCCCTCCATCTCTCCCTCTCTCCCACAGTAGACTGACCTGTCCCCTCCGTCTCTCCCTCTCTCCCACAGTAGACTCTGACCTGTCCCCTCCGTCTCTCCCTCTCTCCCACAGTAGACTCTGACCTGTCCCCTCCGTCTCTCCCTCTCTCCTACAGTAGACTCTGACCTGTCCCCTCCGTCTCTCCCTCTCTCCCACAGTAGACTCTGACCTGTCCCCTCCGTCTCTCCCTCTCTCCCACAGTAGACTCTGACCTGTCCCCTCCATCTCTCCCTCTCTCCCACAGTAGACTGACCTGTCCCCTCCATCTCTCCCTCTCTCCCACAGTAGACTCTGACCTGTCCCCTCCGTCTCTCCCTCTCTCCCACAGTAGACTCTGACCTGTCCCCTCCATCTCTCCCTCTCTCCCACAGTAGACTGACCTGTCCCCTCCATCTCTCCCTCTCTCCCACAGTAGACTCTGACCTGTCCCCTCTGTCTCTCCCTCTCTCCCACAGTAGACTCTGACCTGTCCCCTCTGTGTCTCCCTCTCTCCCACAGTAGACTGACCTGTCCCCTCCGTCTCTCCCTCTCTCCCACAGTAGACTCTGACCTGTCCCCTCCGTCTCTCCCTCTCTCCCACAGTAGACTCTGACCTGTCCCCTCCGTCTCTCCCTCTCTCCCACAGTAGACTGACCTGTCCCCTCTGTCTCTCCCTCTCTCCCACAGTAGACTCTGACCTGTCCCCTCCGTCTCTCCCTCTCTCCCACAGTAGACTCTGACCTGTCCCCTCCGTCTCTCCCTCTCTCCCACAGTAGACTCTGACCTGTCCCCTCTGTCTCTCCCTCTCTCCCACAGTAGACTGACCTGTCCCCTCCGTCTCTCCCTCTCTCCCACAGTAGACTCTGACCTGTCCCCTCCGTCTCTCCCTCTTTCCCACAGTAGACTGACATGTCCCCTCCATGTCTCCCTCTCTCCCACAGTACAGTGGCTTCAGGGCCAGGAACGAATGGCAGATGTGGCATCCTACCCTGGTAGCAGAGGCTGTGTTTGCCATTGCTAACATCTTCAGCTCCATCCGCCTCATCTCTCTGTTTACAGCTAACTCCCACCTGGGACCTCTACAGGTCAGGATTATCATCCAACTGCGTTTCTGTCATTATGTCCAGGAGCAGTATGTATTAAGCATCTTAGAGTAGGACTGCTGATTTAGGATCAGTTTTTCCATTTAATTTGCAATGAATAATGTTACATGGTCAGGGGAGGCCCTGATCCTATATCAGCAATCCTACTCTGAGAAGATTGGTACATATGGCCCCTGATCTGTAAAGCACTTTGAGCTGCAATTTATTGCATGAAAGGTTCTAGTTGAAGATGATGATGACTATGATGATGAATATGATGATAATCCTCATTATTCCAGATCTCTCTGGGCAGGATGCTGCTGGACATCCTTAAGTTCCTGTTTATCTACTGCCTGGTGCTCCTGGCCTTCGCTAACGGGCTCAACCAGCTCTACTTCTACTACGAGACAGACGAGGGACTGAAGGGATGCAAGGGCATCCGCTGCGCAACACAGAACAACGCGTTCTCAACGTTAGTAAAGACCATGCATTATAATGTGTTTGTTTGTAACATATTAAAGTTTTGGTTGGGCTACAACATTCTGGTAACGTTCCCAATATTTCCAGAATCAGGAGGCAATTATCATTTTTGTAATTTAGACAGATATGTATGTTTTGACAATTACCTGGATTAGAGCAAAAGTAGAATGGCAGCCTTTTATGATAAATTGACTATTCTTGTAAATCCTGCTTACCTTACATATTTAGAAATATAACCCTCCCTCTCTCATCCCTTTCTCTGTCTCTCTCTCATCCCTTTCTACTCTCTCTCTCTCTCCCTCTCTCATTCCTTTCTCTCTCTCTCTCTCTCTCTCTCTCTCTCTCTCTCTCTCTCTCTCTCTCTCTCTCTCTCATCCTTTCTACTCTCTCCCTCTCTCTCTCTCATCCCTTTCTACTCTCTCTCTCTCCCTCTCTCATCCCTTTCTACTCTCTCTCTCTCTCTCACTCTCTCATCCCTTTCTACTCTCTCTCTCGCTCTCTCATCCCTTTCTACTCTCTCTCTCTCTCTCTCTCTCTCTCGCTCTCTCTCTCTCATCCCTTTCTACTCTCTCTCTCCTCCATTTTCTACTCTCTCTCTCTCTCTCTCTCTCTCTCTCTCTCTCTCTCAACCCTTTCTACTCTCTCGCTCTCTTTCTCCTTTAGGTTGTTTGAGACGCTCCAGTCGTTGTTCTGGTCTATCTTTGGGTTGATCAGTCTGTATGTGACCAACGTGGAGGCAGACCACCAATTCACAGAGTTTGTAGGGGCCACCATGTTTGGAACCTATAATGTCATCTCTCTGGTGGTTCTACTCAACATGCTGATCGCCATGATGAACAACTCCTACCAACACATCGCTGTGAGTGAAACCCTAACCTTAACCCTAACACCACCCCCAGCCATGATGAACAACTTAACACATCGCTGTGAGTGAAACCCTAACCTTAACCCTAACACCACCCCCAGCCATGATGAACAACTTAACACATTGCTGTGAGTGAAACCCTAACCTTAACCCTAACACCACCCCCAGCCATGATGAACAACTTAACACATCGCTGTGAGTGAAACCCTAACCCTAACCCTAACACCACCCCCAGCCATGATGAACAACTTAACACATTGCTGTGAGTGAAACCCTAACCTTAACCCTAACACCACCCCCAGCCATGATGAACAACTTAACACATCGCTGTGAGTGAAACCCTAACCTTAACCCTAACACCACCCCCAGCCATGATGAACAACTTAACACATCGCTGTGAGTGAAACCCTAACCCTAACACCACCCCCAGCCATGATGAACAACTTAACACATCGCTGTGAGTGAAACCCTAACCCTAACACCACCCCCAGCCATGATGAACAACTCCTACCAACACATCGCTGTGAGTGAAACCCTAACCTTAATCCTAACCCCAGCCATGATGAACAACTCCTACCAACACATCGCTGTGAGTGAAACCCTAACCTTAATCCTAACCCCAGCCATGATGAACAACTTAACACATTGCTGTGAGTGTAACATTAATCCTAATCCTAACCCTAGCCATGATGAACAACTCCTACCAACACAACGCTGTGAGTCTTACTCTATCACTGGAATGCAAAATCATTCATTCATTCACTTGTTTGTTTATGAGTCCAACCTGTCTGCTGTCATTTAATATCACACAGTTTTGTTCATATCACTTGTTCAGATGCTTAGCATGTGTTGTTTCTGTTCAGGATCATGCAGACATTGAGTGGAAGTTTGCAAGAACCAAGTTGTGGATGAGTTACTTTGAAGAGGGGGGGACTCTGCCTTCTCCATTCAACATCATCCCTAGCCCCAAGTCAATCTGGTACTTCATCTGCTGGATCAGGAAACACATCTTCAAGATCACCAGGGCCAAGAAAACAGAAACATTTGGAACCATAGGGGTGAGGATGAAGTCTCTAGTCTACATTAACAGTACTTTTACTGAACAGTAGGGTTGCAAAATTACAGTCATTTCCCCAAATTACCAGGTTTTCCAGAAATCCTGGTTGGATGATTCCCGTATTTCATGTTTATTCCCCTCTGATTCTGGGAATCTTCCAACTAGGATTTCTGGAAGACCTGGGAATTTGGGAAAGTTACTGGAATTCTGCAACTCTACTGAACAGCTTACAGTTGAAACTTCTACTCCTTCTCTTCTCTAGTCTCAGTGGGTGGTTCACAACGAATTATCATGAATGAAATGACCTGTTCTTCCCAGAATGGTTAGACGTGCATCATGAGACATAACTGTTCTGATAGCATCAGAATGGTTAGACGTGCATCATGAGACTTAACTGTTCTGATTGCATCAGCAGTTAGAAGTTAAAGGGATAGTTTGGGATTTTGGCAATGAACCATTTTTATGTCTCTGCATTCAGTATGAAGGAAGTTAGAGGTAGTTTCACAAGCCAATACTAACTAGCATACGCGCTAGCTTAGCAAAAAAGTCGTAGCCCAAAGACGGGAAGTCTTTTCATACAGCTAGTTAGCATTGGCTCACAAAACTACCTCTACCTTCCTTCATACTGGATTAAAATTGTATCCACGAGTTCATCTGACTCTGGAGAAGAAGATAAAGGGCTTCATTGCCAAAATCCCAAACTATCATTTTAACAGGAATGAATGGGCAGGTGATGACAGAGCTAGCTGGCCAGCTCTCTACCAAGCAGGAAATCACATTAACTGATTAGTAATGCTGCCTGGTGTGCTCTTGGAGTAAATTAATGTTCTTCTTTTGTAGAGACGGGCTGCTATAAACGTAAGAATAAACCACCAGTATCAGGTATTTATGTGTTTCTTTTTTCAATATAAAATTCATTATGTTTCAGTTTTCAATGTGTTTCATTCTGTAGATGCACATATTTTGAACTTGATTTTTCTGAAATGGCACCCTATTCTCAATATAATGCACTACTTTTGACCAGAGCTCAATGGTAGTGCACTATAGTATATAGGGAATAGGATGCCATTTGGAACACATCCCTGTACCTGTCCACTCTCAGGATGATGCTTTCCATATTATCTCCAGAAGTTGTTGTTGTGGGTGTATTTGATAGGATTTTATCAACCTGTGGACTGTGTTGTTTTCAGGAGGTTTTGAGGAACCTGGTGAAGAGATATGTAGCAGCCATGATCAGAGATGCCAAGACAGAGGAAGGACTGACTGAGGAGAACTTTAAGGTAAGGTTTGGTTTCCTCTGACATTACACATTTATTTACATTTGTTTCTCTATCCAGCACCAGACAGGGACTACAGAAGAACAATAAGCATTGTTTCTAACTCCAGCAATGAATGTTGATTAACGTGCACTGTCCACTGTAAATGTCATAAATAGATAAACAAGTTGTATGTGTGTATGTTTCTTTCCCCAGGAGCTGAAGCAGGACATCTCCAGCTTTAGGTATGAAGTCCTGGGGATGATGAAGGGGAAGGTGGGGCCTGGGGGTGGGGGCGTGGCTCTAGCAGGAAGTAAACCCAGTGAAGAGGCAGGGGCCTCCATTCTGGTCTACCCTGACCACTCCTTCAAGTACTCCCCCAAGTTCTCAACAGCTAAGACCAACATGTTTCCCGACACCACGTCCATACTCCAGCAGAGGGTAGCCCCTTCCTCCACCTCCTCCTCCACATCCCCTTCCACCTCTCAGGGCTTGAACCGACTGGTCAACGGCTCTGTGGTACCCTCTTGGGCCTCCACTGACACCTCCTCCAACCCCACCTCCTCCACTCCCATCTCCTCTTCCTCCTCCACTCCCATCCATGCCTCCACCAAAGACAAGCTGGCCAGGAAAGACTTTCCAAAAGACATCTGTGACTTTGGGCTCTACTCTGTGTCTGAGGAGATGGGGGAGGCTGACCTGGAGGTGCTGGACTGTGATGGAGAGAAGGAGGAGCAGGGTGGAGCGAGGGAGAGGATGTGTACAGAGAAGGAAGAGAACGAAGGGAGGGGAGAGTGAAGAGAGAGAGTCCATGTTAAAAAAGACTGTTGAGGATGAGACTGATACGTAGAAGGACTTACCGTATCTCACATAAGTGAGTACACCCCTCACATTTTTGTAAATATTTGAGTATATCTTTTCATGTGACAACACTGAAGAAATGACACTTTGCTACAATGTAAAGTAGTGAGTGTACAGCTTGTATAACAGTGTAAATTTGCTGTCCCCTCAAAATAACACGACACACAGCCATTAATGTCTAAACCGCTGGCAACAAAAGTGAGTACACACCTAAGTGAAAATGTCCAAATTGGGCCCAATTAGCCATTTTCCCTCCCTGGTGTCATGTGACTCGTTAGTGTTACAAGTTCTCAGGTGTGAATGGGGAGCAGGTGTGTTAAATTTGGTGTCATCGCTGTCACACTCCCTCACACTGACTGGTCACTGGAAGTTCAACATGGCACCTCATGGCAAAGAACTCTCTGAGGATCTGAAAAGGAGAATTGTAGCTCTACATAAAGATGGCCTGGGCTATATGAAGATTGCCAAGCCCTGAAACTGAGCTGCAGCACAGTGGCCAAGACCATACAGTGGTTTAACAGGACAGGTTCCACTCAGAACAGGCCCCGCCATGGTCAACCAAAGAAGTTGAGTGCATGTGCTCAGCGTCATATCCAGAGGTTGTCTTTGGGAAATAGACGTATGAGTGCTGCCAGCATTGCTGCAGAGGTTGAAGGGGTGGGGGGTCAGCCTGTCAGTGCTCAGACCATACGTCGCACACTGTATCAAATTGGTCTGCATGGCTGTCATCCCAGAAGGAAGCCTCTTCTAAAGATGATGCACAAGAAAGCCCGCAAACAGTTTGCTGAAGACAAGCAGACTAAGGACATGGATTACTGGAACCATGTCCTGTGGTTTGATGAGACCAAGATAAACTTATTTGGTTCAGATGGTGTCAAGCATGTGTGGCGGCAACAAGGTGAGGAGTACAAAGACAAGTGTGTCTTGCCTACAGTCAAGCATGGTGGTGGGAGTGTCATGGTCTGGGGCTGCATGAGTGCTGCCGGCACTGGGGAGCTACAGTTCATTGAGGGAACCATGAATGCCAACATATACTGTGACATACTGAAGCAGAGCATGATCCCCTCTCTTCGGAGATGCTCTCCTGATGTTCGCAGGGCTACTCCTGCCCCCCTCCAACCAAGCCTCCACATGCCCTGTCTGCCACTGCAGCTGGAAATCCAGGATTGGGCTCCACTACCACCAAAAGACCAGAAGTAGGGCCTAAAGAAGATTGTTTTTCTATGCAAGCGAGTAAGACCTTTAGAAGCAACATGTTCTTGCAAGTGAAATCCCACAAGAGATGCTATACTGTACATGTAGGGGAGAGTGGTGTTAAAAGATGCTTAAACTTATTTAAAGACAAAAAAAGTGATTGTAATTGTGTTAAAGTTAGACATGGTTTTAAAAAGTTAGTGTTAATATTTCATTCAGTACAGAAATTTGAAGGTGGCTTAACTTACCCTGTCCCATGGTTCAACTTACCCCGTACTCTGGGTAAGTTGTGCAAAGAGACAACTTTTTTGGTACAAGCTATGTTTTTAAAAATACTGTTTACTGGAATTCTGATTATTTCCAGGGATACACAACATCCTGAAATATATGTAGATATCTTTGTTAGAAATAATATTATATTTCCCTTGACGGAGTGATACTGAATGAAAAAAAAAAAAAAATGGCTCAACTTACCCCACTCTCCCCTACAACTGAATGTTGACATGGCTTAGCTTGTGAAATCCAGTTCCTTAGCGCTTAGCTTTTGTGAGGAATTCCCCATGTTCTTACCATATGATGCTATACTCAGTACTGACAGTAACACTGCGTACTAACTCAGCTCCCAGCATGCCATTGTTAACCTTAAAGGGGAAATCTGAGATTGGTACATCCATTTGTGCATATTTTGGGTGGCTTTTTATAGATCTGTTTATGAGGGTTTTTTTTTTTCTTTAGGCCCATCCCTCAGCTTTTTATTAAAACAATTGGCGGGGTTACCACTGTTTTTTTTAGAATCCCAGATTTGCTCTTTAAGTTAATATACTGGGACTCTCAGCATCCCATTGTTAACCTTAATGACAGTACTGCATTCACATATGAAATATTGAATTATATTCTGATTATGTAAATTGATTAGATATGTATAATTTCTGAGGGAGTGCTAATGTTGCCAGTATTTTTATTGTATATTATTTTTGGCATTCATTCAAGCTCCAGAGGGCTATACAACATGAATCAATAAACATGTTTTTAACATAAATGATTTGAAGTCAGTATCACCATCCTTTCAATAGACAGTGAGGGTTTCTCACATACATATCACTGTTCCTCATTCAGCTTTTTGCACTTCCATGGATATTCTCAGCTTCACACCTACAGATCTGCTGGAGTGTCCCATCTACTCATTAGAGCTCTGTCTCCATGGTAACATGAATTGGAAGAATCTTTTTATTTTTTTCTTTAACCTTTATTTAACTAGGCAAGTCTATAATGAAGGTACTTCACTGCTACTTCTGACTAGTTAAGGTCACACAGAGGAACCCTCTCTTGGCTGAGATTTCTTTTTTTTTTCTTTTTTTTGTACTATTTGTCCCCCGATCCTCTGACATATTTAAAACATATTTTTTTTAATGATAGAATAGATGGGTACAGTTGGGGAGATAGACATAAAGGATTTAAAGGCACAGACAGACGGCAGAGCCGGGACTCAAACCCGCGTTGCCCCGTTGCACTATGGGCTGTGGTCAAAATTAGTGCACTTTATAGGGAATAGGTTACCATTTCAGAGTCAGACAGCCCATCTTTCCTGCTGCTCTTCTCCCCAGTCACTCAGTGTTCCATCAGTCTGCTGGCCTTTACAGGGAAAAGTCACACTGCATGTGTTAAATGTGTTGACCAGTCTGGGTGTAAAAACACTGTCATTATTCTCTCATCTAACAGGGACATGCTGCTCCGGGAGATTGCCTGGTAACTCTGGCCAATCGAAATAATAATTATGGATTGTAGAGTGAATTGATTGTAGATTGTTTAACTGGATTATAAACTGTATCAAATCACCATGGATGTGGTGGGATGTTTGGCTTGACAATGACAGCGACTGGCGTTGGGAAACCCTGGCTGTGGACTATGGGCTGTAAAGAACTGCCTGCATTCTCCACCGTATGCGTCATAAACTGTGAGTGTTAGGGTTCAGGGGACGTGCACTGTGTAGTGTCTGGTGTGTATACTGTGTACTGTGTAGTTTCTGGTGTGTATACTGTGTACTGTGTAGTTTCTGGTGTGTGTACTGTGTAGTTTCTGGTGTGTATACTGTGTACTGTGTAGTTTCTGCTGTTTGTGCAGAATCTAGTGAACAGTAGGTGTGTTCTGTTCATCTAACCAGAGAGAGAGACACTGCCCTCCCTGACGGTAGGGTTATCTCTATGGTCCTGCCAAACTCGCATATCTCTCTCTCATAGCGCATGTGGAGCAGCTCAAAACAATGATTGACTTGTTAGTTGGTTTTGTTTGGTGCAGACTCAACTCTTCAAATAGCTCTGTGAAATAATTTGATTCGATTGCCCCATTTCCAAAGGTACAGTAAGGTTGCACAGCTCACACATTTTAAAAATGATATTTCAAACACATGCGAACAATCAACAGATCATAGAAATAAATTATCTTATTCCTTTCTGTTAGAAGTTAAGTGATAACTGACCTATATCAACCACAAACACTGGTATGAGGGATCTCTCTTACACAAAAACGTTTTTAGAAGGGTGATTTTTTTTATGTCCATAATGCATCACTGGGAATTTCTCAAATTTCCTCCCACGACAATTGAGTTTGTTAAATTCTGAATTCAATTTTTTAAAGGCTCTTTGGATGTGTGAGACTGGCTTGTGTTAGTGGCACTGTTTGTTCCTCTGACGTGTAGACAGACAGGCTGAGCGAGGCCTCCCTCCCTAACATCTTTAGTGTATTAAAGAGTTCATATGGCTCTGGTATTTACAGCCATACTCTGAACTCTCTCCTCTCCTCTCCTCTCCAATAGTCATAGGCTCCTCTGTCACACTCCCCTCAGTCCCCTAGGTGGGGCTAAACACAAACTTACTTCTGACAGAATCCATTTCTCACTCCTACCTCTGAGTGTGAGTTTTGTTTGTGTGGTTTAATAACTGGGCATTGATATACAGATCAGTGACTAGCACTGGAGGACATAGCTCCTTTAAGTCCATCTGGAGTGTATTTGTGGCTTTCTAAATCTGGAGGCCAGCTTTGTTCTGAATAAAAATGACTTACAGCCTCCAGTGGTGCCTGCCTGTTCACAGAGGTGGCTAATGCTGCAATATGGTACCATGTCTGTCTGGACTTTGTCTGACTAGAACAGGATACCTCTCTGTCTAGCTACTTATTTTCAGATAGGAATGGTGGATCTATGTTCTGGCTTCTACATGCCAGTGTGGTTTCCACAGGCATGTGTTTTCCATAGCATAAGTGAATACCATATGTATGATCTTGTCTTGATTTTTCCTTTAACTTAAACGTAATCTCAACAGAGTCTGAAGTACAAAATCTGAAGTGAGAGCAAATTATCAGTATGAAAATTGTTACTAAATAAAAATCTCAATGATGACAATACCTTCCATTCATCCTACAACTATTTCCCTGTACAGTAGCATGTCCACCACACAATATTAGTGTAGAGTGCATAACATGGTCTTGGAGGGGTGCTGGGTGGTCCAGGCGTGGCTCTGACTTTGATGTGTTGCATTCCTCCCTCTTAGTTCCTCAACCAGCCAGCCTAGTGAGTCTCTCCTACTATATAAGTTCCCTCTCCCCAGCCAGATCCCAGTTCTCAGTGTTTCTGTGTACCTGGAGGAGCTTCCTGGGATATCATCATGAAGATCCTGTTTGCAGCTCTCCTTGCTGTGTTTGTCCTGTCTAACTTTGACATGGTGGACTCTTCTTATGATAAGATAGTCTACCACAGTAAAGTCAGGGCAAGAAAAGAGGGGTAAGTTTATTATTTTGGTTATTATTGGTAGTAGTTGTAGTAGCAGTATTATTATTTGTATTATTGTTGTTATTATTATCTGAAGGTCTTGCTCTGCATTCACAGATTTATGCTGATCCATACACAGTCTCTACAAAATGCAAAAGTTGTTTTTAATGCAAACTTTTGCTTTTATAATAATTTACGGCGACTTTAGTTCTGAATATGATTATTTCATAAATGATAAATTGATCATGGTTTAAAGTTCACTAAACTACATTTAAGAGCGAAAATCAAATCAAATGTTATTGGTCACATACACACGATTAGCAGATGTTAATGCGAGTGTAGCGAAATTATTGTGCTTCTAGTTCCGACAGTGCAGTAATATCTAACAGGTAATCTAACAAATTCACAACGACTACCTTATACACACAAATGTAAAGGGATGAATTAGAATATGTACATATAAATATATGGATGAGTGATGGCCGTGCGGCATAGGCAAGATGCAGTAGATGGTATAGAATACAGTATATACATATGAGATGAGTAATGTAGGATATGTAGACATTATTGAAGTGCCGTTATTTAAAGTGACTAGTGATACATTTATTACATCCCATTTATTACATTTATTAAAGTGGCCAGAGATTTGAGTCAGTATGTTGGCAGCAGCCACTCTATGTTAATGATGGCTGTTTAAAAGGCTGATGGCCTTGAGATAGAAACTGTTTTTCAATCTCTCGGTCCCAGCTTTGATGCACCTGTACTGACCTCACCTTCTGGATGGTACAGATTAATGTAAAGAACTTGCTATGTCAGATACATTTTTATGAAAGCAAATATTACCAAATTGAGAAAAGTGAAATAACAAAAGTGAAATATACTGTGAAAGTGAAATAAGGATAAGAAATCAAACAGACATACAGTATTTACTACATGGTATGCTGCATGCAGAACACTTTAGCTATTCCAACTGTGTTCATTTAACCATCTGTCTCCTCTGTTTCCCTGGCGACCGTTAGACCCAACGTGTGCGCTCTGCAGCAGGTCATGGGGACCAAGAAGAAGTACTTCAGCACGTGTCGTAACTGGTATCAAGGGGCCATCTGTGGAAAGAAAGCGTAAGTGACTTTTAGTTATTTTTTAGGCTCCTCCTGGACACATTCTTTCCTCTGGGTTGAAAGATGAATAATATGACACTGCTAGGTTAGGGTCAGAGCTTTGATAGGGACCTCTGTGTGGACCACAGAGGATGTGTCCCAAATGGCACCGTGTCCAGAGTCCGTAGGGGGTCATAGGCTTCTGGTCAAAAGTAGTGCACTATACAAAGAATAGGTTGCCATTAGGGACAGACATGAACCCAGGAATGATGTAGTCTCATGTACCACACAGAAATGTCCAAATGGACACTGGATGCTCCCTAGTGCCATGGAAACCATAGAACCTCAGAGCAGAGCTTAATAATAGCAATAATAATAATAATAACAATAATTTTTAAGTGGGTGCTTATATTTGTCTTTTTTCACACATGTACAAGTAAGTGTGTATTAATACACGTGTGAATTGGAAATGTGTTTTTTTGCGTATCCCAACTCCCCCGTGAGAACCCCTCAGAGAGTGGGGTCACAGCCAGGGGTCACATTCCCTCACTTGGAAGTCAATGTAACAGATTTATGTGCCTTTCGTGAGGATTTGAATCAGTTCCAGAGTCAAATATGGTACAGATTATACGTGGTATGTGTTATGGTACAGATTAAATGGGTTATGTGTTATGGTACGGGCTATACGAGTTATGTGTTATGGTACGGGCTATGTGTTATGATACGGGGTTATGTGTAACGGGCTTCGTCGGAAAGAGTGGACCAAAGCGCAGCGTGGTACGTGTTCATGATTATTTATTAAATAATGAAACACTAGAACAAAGAAACAAAAACGAAAAGCCAAACAGTTCCGTCAGGTAACGAATACAAAACAGAAAACAACTACCGTAATTTCCGGACTATTAAGCGCACCTGAATATAAGCCGCACCCACTGAATTTACATGTTTTTTTTTATTTTGAACATAAATAAGCCGCACATGTCTATAAGCCGCAGGTGCCTACCGGTACATTGAAACAAATGAACTTTACACAGGCTTTAACGAAACACGGGCTTGTAACAAAAATAAATAGGCTTTAACAAAACACGGCTTGAAATAAAAAATTTGCAGTAAGCTTTAGTTGTCTTTTTGCACTGAGTCAATTCCTCACGCTGCTGTTTCCAACGTCTTATCAGCTCCCGTGCAGCAGCTCTATTTTATTTTCCAACAGCCAGATCAATCGCCTTCAACTTGAAAGCTGCATCATATGCATTTCTCCGTGTCTTTGCCATGATGAGGGTGACAAAATGACTACCGTAATCAGAATGATGGGAAGTTTGAGAGCGCTCAATTTAATCTAAACAGTAAACAAAAAAGTTGTTTGACCTTAACCCGTTCGGCAATTTCATTGGTCAAATGAAAGCTTCATGCCGCCAAAAAACTGAACACGTCACAGAATGTGTTTTTTTGGAGCAAAAAAAATTGAAAGCGGGAAAAATCCATATATTAGCCGGGTCATTGTTTAAGCCGCGAAGTCCAAAGCGTGGGAAAAAAGTTACGGCTTATAGTCCAGAATTTACGGTACCCACAAACACAGGTGGGGAAAAAGGCTGCCTAAGTATGATTCCCAATCAGAGACAACGATACACAGCTGCCTCTGATTGGAAACCATACTCAGCCAAAACAAAGAAATAGAATGCATAGAATGCCCACCCCACATCACACCCTGACCTAACCAAAAAGAGAAATAAAACGGCTCTCAGGTCAGGGCGTGACAGTATGTATTATGGTACGGGTTATACGGGGTATGTATTATGGTACGGCCTATATGTTATGGTACGGGGTCTACGGTGTATGTGTTATGGTACGGGCTATACGGGGTATGTGTTATGGTACGGATTATACGGGGTGTGTGTTATGGTACGGATAATACGGGGTGTGTGTTATGGTACGGATTATACGGGGTATGTGTTATGGTACGGATAATACGGGGTATGTGTTATGGTACGGCTAATACGGGGTATGTGTTATGGTACGGCTAATACGGGGTATGTGTTATGGTACGGCTAATACGGGGTATGTGTAATGGTACGGCTAATACGGGGTATGTGTAATGGTACGGCTAATACGGGGTATGTGTTATGGTACGGATTATACGGGGTATGTGTTATGGTACGGATTATACGGGGTATGTGTTATGGTACGGATTATACGGGGTATGTGTTATGGTACGGATTATACGGGGTATGTGTTATGGTACGGATTATACGGGGTATGTGTTATGGTACGGATTATACGGGGTATGTGTTATGGTACGGATTATACGGGGTATGTGTTATGGTACGGAAAATACGGGGTATGTGTTATGGTACGGTTAATACGGGGTATGTGTTATGGTACGGCTAATACGGGGCATGTGTTATGGTACGGATTATACGGAGTATGTGTTATGGTACGGATTATACGGGGTATGTTTTATGGTACAGGTTAAACGTGGCGCAGTGGTCTAAGGCACTGCATCTCAGCGCAAGAGGCGTCACTATAGTCCCTGGTTTGAATCCAGGCTGTATCACATTCGGCCGTGATTGGGAGTCCCATACGCCAGCGCACAATTGGCCCAGCGATGTCCGGGTTTGGCCGGGGTAGGCCGTCATTGTAAATAAGAATTGACTTGCATAGTTTAAAAAAATAGTTAAAAAAAATAACAGGGTATGTGTTACCTCACGGGTTATATGGGGGTATGTGTTATGGTACAGGGTTATATAGGGTATGTGTTATGGTACGGGTTATACGGGGTATGTGTTATGGTACGGGGTATGTGTTATGGTACGGGGTATGTGTTATGGTACAGGGTATGTGTTATGGTACGGGGTATGTGTTATGGTACGGGGTATGTGTTATGGTACGGGGTATGTGTTATGGTACGGGGTATGTGTTATGGTACGGGGTATGTTTTATGGTACGGGTTATACAGGTTATGTGTTATGGTACGGGGTATGTGTTATGGTACGGGGTATGTGTTATGGTACGGGGTATGTGTTATGGTACGGGGTATGTGTTATGGTACGGGGTATGTGTTATGGTACGGGTTATGTGTTATGGTACGGGCTATACGGGGTTATGTGTTATGGTACGGGCTATACGGGGTATGTGTTATGGTACAGGTTAAAACGGGTATGTGTGTAGATTTACGATCACCCTTTAAAACCAGTCAGGAATTTCGAGGATATGTCCCAAATGGCACCCTATTCCCTATATAGTGCACTACATTTGACCAGAACCAAAAGTAGTACACAATATAGGGAATAGGGTGCCATTTGGGACGAAGCAGGGAGTTTTAGGGAAGATAACAAAGGCCTGTGTTATCTTTGACTTATTTTGTCACCAACATCAGAGTAATGTTTAACGTAGGAGGATGTTGAGAAACAAAGAGACCTTTAAAGGAACTATGCCTGAATTTGAACTTGAGAGGGAGAGCAGTTAAGAAGGATAGGTTTAATTAACAGCACTCAAGATTAATCTAGGAGGATGACGGACCATCAAACACCCTCTCTTCATCCAGTGTATGTTGGGAAACAAAGACTACTCTGATGCAGAGGAGTTCAGAGGGTTTAGTAATGAACGTCAAAGGAACAAGATTTAAGATTATACCCAAGCAAGCCTTCAACTCTTGCATGAAACATCAATGCACAATCACATGCATTATAAAGGTCCTGGTTACGATGGTTATTATGGTATGGTGAGCGTGGACGCCGTAGGGACGCCACTGTGGTGCACTGCTGGATCCTGGCTCTGATAGGGCAGGAATGTGTCATCCATATTTCCTGGTTGGAGGTTGAAACATTGGAAACTCTCTGAGTACAGACAGAGAGGACAGAGCCCACATAGTACAGAGAAGTTTCCCACATAGTGCTGCTCACATAGTGCTGCTGCTGCTCACGTAGTGCTGCTCACATACTGCTGCTGCTGCTCACAAAGTGCTGCTGCTCACATGGTGCTGCCCACATGGTGCTGCTGCCCACATGGTGCTGCTGCTGCTCACATACTGCTGCTGCTCACATAGTGCTGCTGCTGCCCACATAGTGCTGCCCACATAGTGCTGCTGCTGCTCACATAGTGCTGCTGCTGCTCACATAGTGCTGCTGCTGCTCACATAGTGCTGCTGCTGCTCACATACTGCTGCTGCTGCCCACATAGTGCTGCTGCTGCTCACATAGTGCTGCTGCTGCTCACATAGTGCTGCTGCTGCTCACATAGTGCTGCTGCTGCTCACATAGTGCTGCTGCTAGCCACATAGTGCTGCTGCTAGCCACATAGTGCTGCTGCTAGCCACATAGTGCTGCTGCTGCTCACATAGTGCTGCTGCTAGCCACATAGTGCTGCTGCTAGCCACATAGTGCTGCTGCTAGCCACATAGTGCTGCTGCTAGCCACATAGTGCTGCTCACAGGAAACAGACACTCAGCACAGCCACATAGTATTTTGAGGACCACACTGGAAAAAAGTGTATTTCCAATGTACTTTCATGTGTACTCTAGGATTTCTTTCTACTTTTCAATTGTTTAAACTGTATGGATTGTTGTACCAAAAAAATACATCAAATCAAATAACAGTATGGTTCCCTTGGTTCCAGCTCTCTTATTGACTTTCTGATCCATGCTGGACTCGGGTCACGTCCTAGTTCCCTATCATCAATTTGACAGCATGGACACTGATGCTAGGTTGTGTTGCATGTTGATGCACTTACACTCTTAGATGCTGAATCGTAATAGTGTTCTATGCTAGCTATGCCCTTGGACCCTGAGTAGTGTTCTATGCTCCTGGATCCTGAGTAGTGTTCTATGCTCCTGGATCCTGAGTAGTGTTCTATGCTCCTGGATCCTGAGTAGTGTTCTATGCTCCTGGATCCTGAGTAGTGTTCTATGCTCCTGGATCCTGAGTAGTGTTCTATGCTCCTGGATCCTGAGTAGTGTTCTATGCTCCTGGATCCTGAGTAGTGTTCTATGCTCCTGGATCCTGAGTAGTGTTCTATGCTCCTGGATCCTGAGTAGTGCTCTATGCTCCTGGATGCTGAGTAGTGTTCTATGCTCCTGGATCCTGAGTAGTGTTCTATGCTCCTGGATCCTGAGTAGTGTTCTATGCTCCTGGATCCTGAGTAGTGCTCTATGCTCCTGGATCCTGAGTAGTGCTCTATGCTCCTGGATCCTGAGTAGTGCTCTATGCTCCTGGATGCTGAGTAGTGCTCTATGCTCCTGGATGCTGAGTAGTGCTCTATGCTCCTGGATCCTGAGTAGTGCTCTATGCTCCTGGATCCTGAGTAGTGTTCTATGCTCCTGGATCCTGAGTAGTGTTCTATGCTCCTGGATCCTGAGTAGTGTTCTATGCTCCTGGATGCTGAGTAGTGTTCTATGCTCCTGGATGCTGAGTAGTGTTCTATGCTCCTGGATGCTGAGTAGTGTTCTATGCTCCTGGATGCTGAGTAGTGCTCTATGCTCCTGGATCCTGAGTAGTGTTCTATGCTCCTGGATGCTGAGTAGTGTTCTATGCTCCTGGATGCTGAGTAGTGTTCTATGCTCCTGGATGCTGAGTAGTGTTCTATGCTCCTGGATGCTGAGTAGTGTTCTATGCTCCTGGATGCTGAGTAGTGTTATATGCTCCTGGATGCTGAGTAGTGTTCTATGCTCCTGGACGCTGAGTAGTGTTCTATGCTCCTGGACCCTGAATAGTGTTCTGTGTTCTTGGACACTAAATAGTGTTCTATGTTCTTGGACACTAAATAGTGTTCTATGTTCTTGGACACTAAATAGTGTTCTATGTTCTTGGACACTAAATAGTGTTCTATGTTCTTGGACACTAAATAGTGTTCTCTGTTCTTGGACACTAAATAGTGTTCTCTGTTCTTGGACACTAAATCAGGGGCGAAAATCTGATATCAACTTTGGAGGGGACAATTACATGAAATTTTCTCAAGAGCAATTCCTGAGGGGGACACCAAAAGTAATGCTGTAACACATAGCCTACGTTGTAATATGGTAAATGTATATTGAGGAACCAAAGAAATAAGGTGTTTGCCGTACTCCTAACTACCGGTACCCAAAACTACACAACTAATCACAACAGCAATACCATTGCCTTTAACAAATCTTAGTTCAGTCACCAGTTTAAGTTGAGAGTGGGGGTATCCATGGCATTTTCCAATTATGTTCCTATTTTACTAGTCAAAAAAATTGAGAACCTTTCATAATGTTGCCAAACAAAGACTCAACAAACTTACCTGAGACTCCCTGTCTCTGCCAGTCTGTCCCTGCATATCTGTCCCCAACTAAGGAACTGGCAGTGGATCAAACCATTGTGAGCAAAGGGTGGGGGGGGCGCAATCTTTTGAAACTTAAAAACGAGCTATTAAGTGTCTATAATCAGCACAATTGCTTTCATTGCGTATTAGTAATATTATTTAAATGAGAGTTATGTTTACAGTGATATATTGGGGGGGGACAAATCATATTTTTCCCAGGATGGGGGGGTCGTGTCCCCCCCGTCCCCCCTGGGATTTCCGCCCCTGCACTAAATAGTGTTCTATGTTCTTGGACGCTAAATAGTGTTCTATGTTTGTGTATGCTGAATAGTGTTCTATGTTCTTGGATGCTGAAAAGTGCTCTATGTAACTATGTTCTTGGATGCTGAGTATAGCCAAAGAATGTGATCTATGTTGATGAGGAATTATTGGATTGTTTGTCTGTCTATTCTTTCTATGGAATCAATCAAACCACAGTATCCACCACCAGGGGGCACAGAACATTGTAATCTTTATTTTTTTTAAACCTCCACCCCTCAGAAGTGGTAGCTAAAAATAGGTAAATTAGGGGCAGTTTAAGGGGAGAGTCAATGAAACCGTTGTTGGATCTGGGTTCGATTCCTGGTTGGGGCTACAACATACTTCCATGGTTGTTTTCATTAACTCTCACCTTAAACTGCCCCCAACAACTTCTGAGTCTGTTGGAGACGATCAGCTTGAGCAAGGTGATGTGCAGAATCACTGATCCACAAATAGAATTCCCTCCCAAATGATAGGCTTTGTCGAACCCTGGTCCAGCGACTGTCAAGCCAAACCTCTTGGTGTAATGGTTAATGTGTTGGATTCCATGGTTGGTTTCATTGACTGTCCCCTTAAACTGCCTCATAATTGACCCATTTTAAGCTGTAACTTCCGAGTCTGTTGGAGAGGATCAGCTCGAGCAAACGGAGGTGTTGAATCACTGATCTAAAAATACTATTGCCTGACAAATAACAGGCTTTGTGCAATTAAGATTCGTAGAGCTACGCTTCCCTGGCTTAGGCGATTCCCCCACCAAACACTCACAATCAGACATTTATAGAATAACTGATTGATTGGAGACAGCGTGTTTCAATTAAATAACATGTCCTAACATTTTCTATCTGCAGCAAAGCTAATGGATAATGCTGGATAGAAACCCCCACAAAAAACTACCAAAAAACTGGCCCTGCTCATTAGTAATGATATGTGTTTTGGAAACAGCACAGTTTTCTCCTGTGACCACATGCCAGTACTACAGTAGTATTGGGTTGGCCTGCTGACATACAGAGATCTCCAGTATAAAGTAAAGCTGCTCACCAGACAGAGGGAAGTTTCCAACCCCGGGGCAAGGCCAGAGGGAGTCTTGGTTCTCCTGTATGTGCGTGGGAGAGTGAAGATGGTTTTGCTGACTGTGCCTCATCAGGGCATGTGTAATCTCATGCCTGGCTCGTCTCCCCACTCCTCTTCTTCTCTGTGTTTCCAGGGGCTAAGTGCAAAAGAAGACAACTATGGCAGTCAGCCATGAGCCATGACCACTTCTCTCCTCATCTGTGTCCCTATTGGCACCCTATTCCCTCAAACTCGACTCTGGACCTAAAAGCCAGTTACTCTGTGTTTTTTCATAGTTGCCCTCTAATCAGGAAGTGATTTAGAGTTGGGACACCAGGTGGATGCAATTAATAATCAGGGTAAGGGTTGAATACCTCTGTTCTATATAGTGCAATACTTTTGACCAGAGCCCTATGGGCCCCTATGGGTCAAAATGTTCAAAATGGTGCATTATATAGAAAATAGGGTGCCATTTGGGACGTACCCTTCTCATCGTACAGCAGGACTTTATCTGCTCTGTTTCTGTCAGCTCTGTGTGTGCGCGTTTGCGTGCATGTGTGTCCGAGGGATGAGCTGTGGATGACAGCCCTGAACACCCAACCACACTGTAGCCTCATCGTCTGTTGCTATGAAGGAAACAAGCCACTGTAAACCTCACTCCATCCTGCCCTCAACCCCCCTCTCGCGCCACTCAAACTCTGTTGATTTAGACAAGGCTGTCTTGTCCCATTATGGACTCAGCTACCACTGGAACATGCAGAACATGTGGAAATGTTTTTCTGGTTTGTAGGCGTCCCAGGGGGACCACTGATGAAGAAGCACAGCTGGACATAAGTTCCAAGCCACCACAGACTGAGCAACCATTACTCATAAACCATTACTCTAGAGAAAAGAAACGAAATCCCCTACCATCATCCAGACATGAGTTAGTGAGTTATCTAGGTTCAGCATCATGCAGGGTGAGCTCACTGGGCACAAAGGTCAATTCAACGTCTAATTTCGTTAAAATAACTGGGAAAGAATGTTGATTCAACCAGTGTGTGCCCAGTGGAAGGGTTCATACAGCATAAAGCTTTCTCCAGAGATCTGAAACCCACACTAGACATTTCAGTTTCACAACCATGTAAGGTCTGGTCCACATCAAACTGGACATCTAACTCCTACTATAGCCTACTTCATGTATCCTTATTATTTGTATATTCAGCATTTGCTGATTTGTTGTCGTGGTTTAGAATTTCTGCAGCCGAAAACAGTGGAATAGCTTGCTGTCAAGGAATGTACTTGTACATCAAGCTGACTCACATTTGTCTCTGGCTCAGAAAAGGCTTACTTATGTCACGACTTCCGCCGGAGTCGGTCCCTCTCCTTGTTCGTTCGGCGGTCGACGTCACCGGCCTTCTAGCCATCACCGATCCACTTTTCATTTTCCATTTGTTTTGTCCTTGTCTTACACACCTGGTTTCAATCCCCAATTACTTGTTCATTATTTAACCCTCTGTTCCCCCATGTTTGTTTGTGAGTGATTGTTTATTGTATTGCGGTCTGTTATTGTGGCCTTGGATTTATTTGACGTGTATTGTGATTATTGTTGAGTAAAATTGTGTATATTACTCATATCTGCTGTCCTGCGCCTGACTCATCTACACCAGCTACACACAGACGCATTCCAACTTACATTTTACATTTCAGTCATTTCTTCTTCTTAAACAGTAGAATACACACTGGGGCATTTACTGGCATATCATAAAGCAAGGTCAGTGAGTTCTCATCTCTCAACAGAACTGCTGGCTATGCACAAATTGAAGCATCCTTGTTCTGCTTTAACGAGTAATGTCATGGTTCATGAGGTGTGGGATTATGAAATTGTCTAGCTAGCTTACGTCCCAAATAGCACCCTTTTCCCTTTAGAGTGCACTACTTTGATCAATGCCCATAGGGTTCTGGTCAAAAGTAGTGCACTATATATAGAGTAGGGTGCCATTCAGGAGTCAGATAGTGTCATTCTATGGTTTTTGTCTTTTAAACCCAACAGAGCTGGAAGGGCTCTGCTTGTAATTAATTAATTTAACTCTGATGCCAACTTTCTGCCCATATGGTACTGTTTACAGTTTAAATACATATATACAGTAGGAGCTGATTACCGCTAAAGACAGAGATGAAGAGTAGAGACGGGGTTTCTCTGAGTGGATAAATCAGACTTTTACTGTACACTCACAAATGTGCACAAACACACACAGACACACACTCTCTCTCTCTCTCTCTCTCACACACACACACACACCCATGAACATGCACACACACACATGCACACACACGCTCAGACATGATCTACAGGATAAGGCCCTTTATATAGCTAACAGCTGCAGGTTGGATTTCCCCGTCTTTATATCTTATAATTCTTTGTAGTCATTTATAGCTACGGTGTCCTGTCCTGTTCCCATTCAATTAGATTAAACAGGACTTCACGTCACATGTTCGTACAAGTCACAAAACATCTAACCTTCTCCCCAGGCTCAATTGCTACAGAGAGACGTCTGGCTGGGTGGACGAGAGTACAAAACATCCATGTGCAGAGGTGTCATAAGGATACATGGGATATGTCCCATTTGGTTCCCTATTCCCTTTATAGTGCACTACTTTTGACCAGGGCCCATAACGTGGTTACCATGTTCTCAGAATGTACAATATTAATGTTCTAAACACGATTCATTGGATGTTGCAAGAACATTCATGTGTTCAGTTTTTTTTAGGGTTAGGAGAATGTTCCATCAACGTCCCACCAAACATACACAGAAAATGGTTGCCATGTGCTCAGAATATAAGATATTCATGTTCTAGACACGTTTTATGGGAACGTTGCAAGAACATTCATGTGTCCATTTTTCTGTGGGTTAGGAGAATATTCCTTCAACGTCCCCCTAAACATACCAAGTTCTATTTTACATGAAACCTCCTATAATTTCCGCGGCCCATGGAAATCTAATCATAATTTTTTTAAATCCTCATCAAAATCTGCCTGTTTAATCTACACTCATACAAAAAAGGTGCTATCTAGAACCTAAAAGGGTTCTTTGACTGTTCCCATAGGAGAACCCTTTAAAGAACCCATTTTGGTTCTAGGCAGAACCCTTTTGGGTTCCATGTTGAACCCTTTCCACAGAGGGTTCTACATGGAATCCAAAAGGGTTCTACCTGGAACCAAAAGGGTTTTCCTATGGGGACAGCCGAAAAACCCTTTTGGAACCACGCCCACAAGCCTCACAAGACTCATCTAAAGGTCCCCAGTACCAGTTTGAATGGATGGACACTGAACAAAAATATAAATGCAACATGTAAAGTGTTGGTCCCATGTTTCATGAGCTGAAATAAAATTTCCCAGAAATGTTCCATAAGCACAAAAAGCTTATTTTTCTCAAATGGTGTGCCCAAATTTGTTTAGATATCTGTTAATGAGCATTTCTCCTTTGCCAAGAAAATCCAATCCAATCATCCAATCACAGGTGTGGCATACAGTTGAAGTCAGAAGTTTACATACACTTAGGTTGGAGTCATTAAAACTCGTTTTTCAACCACTCCACAAATTTCTTGTTGAACAAACTATAGTTTTGGCAAGTCGGTTAGGACATCTACTTTGTGCATGACACAAGTCATTTTTCCAACAATTGTTTACACACAGATTATTTCACTTATAATTCACTGTATCACGATTCCAGTGGGTCAGAAGTTTACAAACACTAAGTTGACTGGGCCTTTAAACAGCTTGGAACATTCCAGAAAATTATGTCATGGCTTTAGAAGCTTCTGATAGGCTAATTGACATCATTTGAGTCAATTGGAGGGACGTACCTGTGGATGTATTTCAAGGCCTACCTTCAAACTCAGTGCCTCTTTGCTTGACATCATGGGAAAATCTAAAGAAATCAGCCAAGACCTCTGAAAAGAATTGTAGACCTCCACAAGTCTGGTTCATCCTTGGGAGCAATTTCCAAATGCCTGAAGGTACCACGTTCATCTGTACAAACAATAGTACGCAAGTATAAACACCATGGGACCACACAGCCGTCATACCGCTCAGGAAGGAGACGCGTTCTGTCTCCTAGAGATGAACGTACTTTAGTGCGAAAAATGCAAATCAATCCCAGAACAACAGCAAAGGACCTTGTGAAGATGCTGGAGGAAACAGATACAAAAGTATCTATAGCCACAGTAAATACGAGTCCTATATCGACATAACCTGAGAGGTCGCTCAGCAAAGACTGCTAACCTGAAAGGCCGCTCAGCACTGCTCCAAAACCGCCATAAAAAAGCCAGACTACGGTTTGCAACTGCACATTTGGACAAAGATCATACTTTTTGGAGAAACGTTCTCTGGTCTGATGAAACAAAAATAGAACTGTTTGGCCATAATGGCCATCATTAAGTTTGGAGGAAAAAGGGGGAGTCTTGCAAGCCGAAGAACACCATCCCAACCGTGAAGCATGGAGGTGGCAGCATCAAGTTGTGGGGATGCTTTGCTGCAGGAGGGACTGGTGCACGTCACAAAATCGATGGCATCATGAGGATGGAAAATGATGTGGATATATTGAAGCAACATCTTAAAACATCAGTCAGGAAGTTAAAGCTTGGTCGCAAATGGGTCTTCCAAATGAACAATGACCCCAAGCATACTTCCAAATGGCAAAATGGCTTAAGGACAACAAAGTCAAGGTATTGGAGTGGTCATCACAAAGCCCTGACCTCAATCCTATGGAAAACTTGTGGGCAGAGCTGAAAAGTGTGTGCAAGCAAGGAGGCCTACAAACCTAACTCAGTTACATCAGCTCTGTCAGAAGGAATGGGCCAAAATTCACCCAAGTTATTGTCAGAAGCTTGTGGAAGGCTACCCGAAACGTTTGACCCAAGTTAAACAATTTAATGGCAATGCTACCAAATACTAATTGAGTGTATGTAAACTTCTGACCCACTGGGAATGTGATGAAAGAAATAAAAGCTGAAATAAATCATTCTCTGTACTATTATTCTGACATTTCACATTCTTAAAATAAACTGGTGATCCTAACTGACCTAAGATAGGGAATTTTTACTAGGACTAAATGTCAGGAATTGTGAAAAACTGAGTTTAAATGTATTTGGCTAAAGTGTATGTAAACTTCCGACTTCAACTGTATCAAGAAGCTGATTAAAAGCATGATCATTACACAGGTGCACCTTGTGCTGGGGGCAATAAAAGGCCACTCTAAAATCTGCAGTTTTGTCACACAACACAATGCCACAGAAGTCTCAAGTTTTGATGGAGCGTGTAATTGGCATGCTGACTGCAGGAATGTCCACCAGAGCTTTTGCCAGAGAATTGAATGTTCATTTCTCTACCATAAGCCACCTCCAACTTTGTTTTAGAGAATTTGGCAGTGCATTCAACCGGCCTCACATCAGCTGACCACATGTATGGTGTCGTGTGGGCGAGTGGTTTGCTGATGTCAATGTTGTGAAACGAGTGCCTAATGGTGGCGGTGGGATTATGGTATGGGCAGGCATAAACTACGGACAACAAACACAATTGTATTTATTGATGGAAAATAACTGTACAGAGATACCGTGATGAGATCCTAAGGCCCTTTGTCGTGCCATCCATCACCTCATGTTTCAGCATGATAATGTCGCAAGGATTGTACGCAATTCCTGGAAGCTGAAAATGTCCCAGTTTTTCCATAGCCTGCATACTCACCAGACATGTCAACCATTGAGCTTGTTTGGGATGTTCTGATCCATGCCCCTACCTTTTTTAAAGGTATCTGTGACCAACAGATCCATATCTGCATTCCCATGTGAAATCCATAGATTAGGGCCTAATTTATTTATTTCAGTTGACTGATTTCTTTGTATGGACGGTAACTCAGTAAAATCTTTGAAATTGGTGCATGTTGCATTTATATTATTGTTCAGTATATATAAGGAGATAGTTTAGTGCTGAAAATAAGGGGTTAAATACATATTGATTTTTCTTTTTATAGTTTCCTGATCTTTCTTATATCTCAGATATAAGAGAGACACTTCAAAACAAACTTCCTTTGATTTTTGGGGGACTATCTGTTGTTCCATGTAGTGAATCTGTTATTCAATATGTTTCTATTGGCTAATAGTAGTAATGCCAAATTCAATGTTTCATTAAATATATCTTTTTTAATGATATACCTTAAGGGATCTTAGACAGGGCTTAGACTCTAGAGCAGGGTTTCCCTTACCCAAGGGGTGCACGTTTTGTTTTTTTGCACTAGCACTACACAGCTGATTCAATTAATCAACTAATCATCAAGCTTTGATCATTTGAATCAGCTGTGTAGTGCTAGGGCAAAAACAAAACATGCACACCTTTTGGGTCCCGGGGACCGAATTTGGGAAACGTTGCTGTAGAGGGTTAATGGAATGGTCTCTTGGAAACAATATCTTGCATATCACAGGAAAATTCCTATGAAAATGTTAGTTAATGACCCAATGAGACTCTTAAGGGAACGTTCTCTAAAGTTGTGGGAAGGCTTGTTGTTAGCTGGGTTGTAATGTCATGGGGTTTAATTAAAGAGGCCTGTTCTGTTTTTGTGTCCCTATGATTACGACTGCTGTTAAAAGCTGTTTGATTTAGATTAAAGATTACAGTGCCATTTCCTCAAATTTCCTCCCCCAAGTCATTTCTAATGAGCTAGTCTGTTACAGTTTCCACACAGCCCATTCAACAGTTTGTGGCATATACAGGAGTTGAAGGGTTCCATTTCCTAACCAAGGTTTTCAACTACTTACAGATTTGATTTCAAGACCCAAAACATAATAATGTCTTAGAGGTTAAACAAGGCTAAATCATGGACTAGAGCGCTAGAATAATTGTTTAGCTTCAAAGGGGAAGGGTCCTTGGTAAATGACACAGTATTCCCTACAAAGTGCATTATACATGGACTAGGGTGCCGTTTGGGAGGCAGACATAGTTTATGTATCTACAGTATACAATGTGGTAGCGTTAACCTGGAGGCGTGCTGGCCTGGGCCCTTGGACCACAAAGCCTTATGGTTAATAAAACAGATAATGAGGACCATGTGGAAACAACTGAACACACACACATACACACAGGAGCATGAAACAGCCTTTCAGTACAGACATTAGTGATGATTCAGCTGAAATACACTAGGATGAACTCCAGGATAAATATACGATGTGCTCTGATGTTCTGAAATAAGTTCTAGAACACTCTAATTACATGGGATGTGGTGATCACTGTTTATGTACCCCGACTCTGAATATTTAAACAGAGGATAGGGTATGTCTCTTTCTCTAGCTCGTGATCTGTCCGTCTGTGTGTTGTCTCTGTCTCTAATGCGTGATCTGTGTGGGATGTCTCCATCCCTCCCTCCTCTCTGTCTCTGTTTGTGGCCCTGTGTTGTCTGTTGGACAGTGCTGTTTATGGTGTGTCTCTGTGTGTTGTCTCCGTCTCTAAAATGTGACGTGTACATGCGTTGTCTCTAAATTTGGTCTCTGTGTGTTGTCTGTAGGACGGTGCTGTATGAGTGATCTGTCTCTACACATGGTGTCTATGTGTCTCTATGTCTGTAGGACGGTGCTGTATGAGTGATCTGTCCCTAAACATGGTGTGTCTGTGTCTCTATGTCTGTAGGACGGTGCTGTATGAGTGATCTGTCCCTAAACATGGTGTGTCTGTGTCTCTATGTCTGTAGGACGGTGCTGTATGAGTGATCTGTCCCTAAACATGGTGTGTCTGTGTCTCTATGTCTGTAGGACGGTGCTGTATGCGTGATCTGTCCCTAAACATGGCGTGTCTGTGTCTCTATGTCTGTAGGACGGTGCTGTATGAGTGATCTGTCTCTAAACATGGTGTGTCTGTGTCTCTATGTCTGTAGGACGGTGCTGTATGAGTGATCTGTCCCTAAACATGGCGTGTCTGTGTCGCTATGTCTGTAGGACGGTGCTGTATGAGTGATCTGTCACTAAACATGGTGTGTCTGTGTCTCTATGTCTGTAGGACGGTGCTGTATGAGTGATCTGTCTCTAAACATGGTGTGTCTGTGTCTCTATGTCTGTAGGACGGTGCTGTATGAGTGATCTGTCCCTAAACATGGTGTGTCTGTGTCTCTATGTCTGTAGGACGGTGCTGTATGAGTGATCTGTCCCTAAACATGGTGTCTATGTGTCTCTATGTCTGTAGGACGGTGCTGTATGAGTGATCTGTCCCTAAACATGGTGTGTCTGTGTCTCTATGTCTGTAGGACGGTGCTGTATGAGTGATCTGTCTCTACACATGGTGTCTATGTGTCTCTATGTCTGTAGGACAGTGCTGTATGAGTGATCTGTCCCTAAACATGGTGTGTCTGTGTCTCTATGTCTGTAGGACGGTGCTGTATGAGTGATCTGTCCCTAAACATGGTGTCTATGTGTCTCTATGTCTGTAGGACGGTGCTGTATGAGTGATCTGTCCCTAAACATGGTGTGTCTGTGTCTCTATGTCTGTAGGACGGTGCTGTATGAGTGATCTGTCTCTAAACATGGTGTGTCTGTGTCTCTATGTCTGTAGGACGGTGCTGTATGAGTGCTGTCCAGGTTACATGAAGCTGGAAGGAATGAAAGGATGCCCTGCAGGTATGTAGCTACGGTCGGTTACAGTGTATGTAATGTTATATGGTACAGGATACGCAGTGTACTCAATTTTGTAGTGCACTTAATGTTATAGTGTACTTTAAAGGTGAAACAAACTAAGACATATCAATGGGTATTGCATGTTCTCATAAAATGTATGAGTCACAACGCCACACCAACATAAAGATTCAGCTGGCACATCATCCTACCCATACATGTTCCCTTTCAGCGTTATCCGGCTATCTTTGGGGTTCTTTATAGTTGTTAGAGCTGTTTTAATGAGACTTGTGTGTGTCCCAAATGGCACTCTATTCCATATGTACTGCAACACTTTAGGGCTCTAATCAAAAGTAGTAGACTATATAAGGTATAGGATGCCATTTGGGATCACTCCTGGTATGTAGGGTGATGTAGTCCTTATGGTACCTTCTCTTCCCTGTTCCACAGTGGCCCCTATAGACAATGTGTATGGTACCTTGGGCCTGGTCAAGGCCATCTCCACCCAGGAATACTCTCACATCTCCAAGCTGAGGGAGGAGATAGAGGGATCTGGGTCGTACACCTTCTTCGCTCCCAGCAACGATGCCTGGGACTTGTTAGATGGGGTACGTTAGGATAAGTGTCATCTCTTACAGCTGGAAAATTCCAGGTACCTGGAAAAATGAACCCACCAGCGATAGTAGTAACTATTCCAAAACCAAAACCATTCAGTGCTTGTAATGTGACCATTTAAAAGAGCTACAACATAAATCACCAGAATGTATGGTTTGACCTGAACCCTACAGCCAGTTGCTGTCATCACGTTATGTGAAGTATTTATGTTATCTTAAGCCTTTTTATTCGGCATTTCTTCAACAGGAAGTGCGTAGTGCGTTGGTGAGCAACGTGAACATTGAGCTGTACAACGCCCTGCACTACCACATGGCTAACAAACGCCTGCAGACCAAAGACCTGAAGAACGGCCTGGTGGTCGACTCCATGTACAACGACCTGGGACTCTACATCAACCACTACTCCAACGGGGTGAGCATCCCACTAGACCTACACAACATCATCTTCTGCATCTCAAATGGCACCCTACTCCACATGCAGTGCACTAATTTGACCAGCGCCCATGGAATGTATTGGAAATCCAATAGTTTTCATGCCATGAGATAGGAAAGTTGACATCATGGAGAGCTAAGGCTTTATTGTGTGCAGGTAGTTGTTGAAGGGTGTGTTGTGTGAACATTGGAGAGTTACGGACGGTATGCTGTTGTGTGTTGTGTGCAGATACTAACTGTGCTGTGCATGTCCTATGCGGTGTGTTATTATGTATGAAGATCGTGACGGTGAACTGTGCCAGGATTATCCATGGCAACCAGGTTGCCACCAACGGAGTGGTGCACGTCATCGACCGTGTCATCACTGCCGTGGGCAACACCATTCAGGATGTCATTGAGGTTGACGATGACCTCACCACTCTCAATGTAAGTTTTATTTTCTTCTGTTCTCCTCTCTTCTTTCTCCATTTCCATTCCTGTCACTTTCTTTCCTACCTTTCCTTTCCTACCTTTTTCTTCTATATCCTTCTCCTCTTGTCTCCTTTCCCCTTCTCGTCTTTTTGTTTTCATTCTATTCGATTTACACAGGGTGACACACAGTATTAATGGAGGATATGATGAAGGATATGATGTGTTCTATCACTACAGGATGTGGCCCTGGCCTCAGGCCTGCTGGACAAGCTGGGACAGCCAGGCCAGTACACCCTGTTTGCCCCCACCAACGATGCCTTCGCCAAGCTGGACTCAGATGTGCTGCAACGACTGATGGGTGACAAGGGTGTCCTCCAAGGTAAACCAAACCGCTGGGCTAGGCTTCAACGCTCTATCACCTCTCTGGAATGTCTTCTATGAATACAGAAAGCAGCTCCCAGGAGAGTACTTTAAAGCAGAGGGGAGACATATAGACTTTATATAAATCTCCAAACTCAGGCCATATCCGTGTTTAATGAGATAAAAGTGCAGGAAAAGTAACTCAATGGTTCCCACTCGCTATGTTTGCAGGGCTGAGTAACCGCAGAGTTTTTACATGTAAGCGCTTTTTCCTACTCTAAACAGATGGAGCCGAGTAGTTAGATTCTGAGCTGTGGATTTTGAATTTTCAGACAGTTGGCAAACTAAGCGTTCACCACAGTTGTGTGAGTGAGTAATGAAAAATAAAAGAGCTCTAGTTTCAGATGATGGGCTACGAAATAATGGCTATTCAGACATAAACCTTCATATGGTGAAGCTTTTTCATAATTTGACACATTAAAGAGCTAAACATTTACTGTCACTCTATAATTTATGTCTGGGTGGCACACAATAATAAAACACTCTCACTTGTTCCAAAACATTTCCAAAGAGGTATCGTTCATACGGTTCTAAACACCACAGGGCAGGAAGCAGGAAGCACCCCGCTCTGCCTGTGTCCCAAAGGCTGTGCACCCTATTCCCCACTTCGTTCATACAGCTATGGTAGTGCAGTAGTGCACTATTAATGGGGTACCATTTTAGGACACACCCCAGTCAGGGGGTTGGGACTGGAAAGGTTCAGAAGGTTCAGAGCATTAGGAGGGTTGGCAGCGGTGTGATGATCCCTAATATTAGTCCTAGGACTTCCCTGAGCTATGAGATCACACCACTTCACACACAGTCGAACCGAGTCAAACAAGGCAGTAAAACAGTCATGAATCTCCCTGCACTCAATAGTCTCCCGACACCAGAACCATGAGATCTAAGGTCTCCAGGTCTCCTGAATTTCATAGGTTGTGTCCCAAATGGAACTCGATTCCCTATTTAGCGCACTTCTTTTGACCAGGGCCCATAGGGATCTTAACCCTAATTGCTCCTGTAAGTTGCTCTGGATAAGAGTGTCTACTAAATGACTAAAATGTAAATGTAGAACAGCCTGAATTCTTCGGCATTGAAAAGTTGCTCAATTGGTATCAAGAGACCTAACGTGTGCCAGGAAAAAATTCTCTACGCCACTAGTCTGTATCGTTGACACCAGCCAGGATGGGGCCATGGGTCAAGCTGCTTACACCAAATCCTGAATCAGCATGATGCAACATGAACTGGGATTCGTAGCACCAGGCAATGTTTTCCACTCCTCAATTGTCCAGTGTTGGTGATCATGTGCCCACTGGAGCTGCTTCTTCTTGTTTTTAGCTTATAGGACTGGAACCCAGTGTGGTCGTCTGCTGCAATAGCCTATCGATGACAAGGACCGTCGGTGACATGGAGATGCCGTTCTTCACACCACTGTTGTACTGCGCTGTTATTTGCCTGTTTGTCGCACCATGCTCGGTAAACCCTAGACCGTTTCTGAGATACTGGAACTGGCATGCCTGGCACCGATGATTGTACCATGCTCAAAGTCGCTTAGGTCACTAGTTTTGCCCATTCTAATGTTCATGTGAACAGTAACTGAATGTCTCAATGCCTGTCTGCCTGCTTTATATAGCAAGCCGTGGCCACATGACTCATTTTTCTATTGCAAGTCTTTACATCTTTTACCTCTAGCTAAGGTGTTTCGTGCATGAAGAAGGATTTTTTTGTTAGGTTATTATATTTTGAGATAAAAATGGCTACATTGGACCTTTAATGGATAATAGGGTGCCATTTGGCACGGAACCTGTGATTCATTCGCTATTCTGAAGCCATGCTGGAAATGACATAATTCTAGCAGCCAACTGGCCTACTCTCATGTTCATGTTCAAATCTCAGTCAAATTCATCCAGACATGTAATACAAGCCATAATACTAGGTAGCCATGGATTTGCTCCTACAATCCGATACGGTGCCAGAGCTTATGAAAGTATAAAAACCTATGCCAATATTCTCAAAGTTCTTTATAGTCCTAATAAAAAGTGTGTGTGTTGGGGGGTTTAGACCAAATGGAGGACCCCATTGTGAGTGTCTCCCCTTTCCACAGTGGGGTCATATTAGTTTGAAGCCCAAACTGTTCAGATGCTACAGACAGAAGTTGGCACATCAGTATTACCAACTGCAGACAAGTCCTTGTAGGAAGCTTTCGTGAGTAAGTAAGTAGCCTGGCACAAGCGAGCTGGAACAGCTCATAGGGCAGGAGCCAATCTCCTGATTCTGTAGCGTGAGGCAGCTTGATGTACAAGTACATCCCCTGGACAGGATGCTTGTCTATCACAGGGCTTTAGCCCCAATCTATCTCCTTAACGCTGAGTGACAAGGGGAGATGCCCTCAGGTCCCAGTTTTACAGTCTTTGTTATGACTCAGCCAGGGATTAAACTCACAATCTTCCAATTTCAGGGCAGACACTCTAACCACAAGGCCACTGAGTTGACATTGTCGTGAGAAGATCAATTTTTGGCATGTCTCATGGTCTGACAAACACCACTGTAGCTTGGCTAACTTCCATCGCAGATGCGGAAGGCCAACATAGGAGGATGTGGTGGATTGAGACGCAGCCCATGCAAAAAAACGCGATCCTAAACTGACTGATTTTGATGGGGATTATTTTATTATGTTACTAAGGATAGAAAGTATGCATTGCTAGTACAGTATATTAATTCAAATGTTCTCAGGATGCTGGGCCAGTCATGTCCGTAATGTAGTAAACCAAATAAAAAAAAATGCTGTTAATCAATAACGGTATATATAGAAGTATCTGAGTCTGTGGGTCCGATTGACACTTTTATCCTCTCCTCTCCTCTCCTCTCCTCTCCTCTCCTCTCCTCTCCTCTCCTCTCCTCTCCTCTCCTCTCCTCTCCTCTCCTCTCCTCTCCTCTCCTCTCCTCTCCTCTCCTCTCCTCTCCTCTCCTCTATCCTCTCCCTCCAGCCCTGCTGAACTTCCACATGCTGAACTCTGTCCAGTGTTCAGAGGGCATCATGTCCGGCCAGACCTTTGAGACCGTGGAGGGCCACAACATTGAGATTGGCTGTGACGGGGAAAGCCTGACGGTCAACGGCATCAAGATGGTGCTGAAGAAAGACATTGTCACCACCAACGGAGTCATCCACCTCATTGACGAGGTCCTCATGCCTGACTCAGGTTAGCTCTCGGCCCACCTAATAATAATGCATGTAATTTGTATAGTGCTTTCATTACAGAGCTGTAACACACATCTCAGAATATGCATGTGTTTGTGTTTTTGCATTTGTTTGTTGAAATGTAAACGGAATGAACTGTTTCACGAAATACACAACACCTTTATTTGGAGCTCTCTTTGCTGTTACACTAGTATACAACTCAACCATACACATAGGAAAATAGATGGAAACAATGACACAATGACGCCAAGACTAAGATTAAATCTGAAAACTCTGAATAAGTGTAGAAGTGTTGATCTTTCAGTGGTAGAGAAGCTTTTAATGGTGTTGTCTGTGTCCTCTAAGCTAAGCAGGTGATGGAGCTGCTCACCCCTTCCCAGTCCACCTTCAGTGATATGGTGTCAGAGCTGGGTCTGTCTGCAGCCATGGAAGCCAAGGCAGAATACACACTACTGGCCCCGCTTAATTCTGTCTTCACTGGTGAGTAACACACCACTGGCCCCGCTCAATTCTGTCTTCCCTGGTGAGTATACATTATGGCCCGGCTCAATTCTGTCTTCCCTGGTGAGTACACATTATGGCCCGGCTCAATTCTGTCTTCCCTGGTGAGTACACATTATGGCCCGGCTCAATTCTGTCTTCACTGGTGAGTACACATCATGGCCAAGCTCAATTCTGTCTTCCCTGGTGAGTACACATCATGGCCAAGCTCAATTCTGTCTTTCCTGGTGAGTACACATCATGGCCAAGCTCAATTCTGTCTTCACTGGTGAGTACACATTATGGCCCGGCTCAATTCTGTCTTCCCTGGTGAGTACACATTATGGCCCGGCTCAATTCTGTCTTCCCTGGTGAGTACACATTATGGCCCGGGCTCAATTCTGTCTTCCCTGGTGATTACACATTATGGCCCGGCTCAATTCTGTCTTCCCTGGTGAGTACACATTATGGCCCGGCTCAATTCTGTTGTCACTGTGAGTACACATTATGGCCCGGCTCAATTCTGTTGTCACTGTGAGTACACATTATGGCCCGGCTCAATTCTGTCTTCACTGGTGAGTACACATCATGGCCAAGCTCAATTCTGTCTTCCCTGGTGAGTACACATCATGGCCAAGCTCAATTCTGTCTTCCCTGGTGAGTACACATCATGGCCCAGCTCAATTCTGTCTTCACTGGTGAGTACACATCATGGCCCGGCTCAATTCTGTCTGTAACACTTCTCTCGTTCCCTTAAACACTCTTGAACATCCTGAACTGACATCCTATCTCTCTCTGTCTCTCCCTTTTTCTCTCTCTAGCTCCTCTCTCTGTCCCCCTATTCCTCTCTCTAGCTCCTCTCTCTTTCCCCCTCTTCCTCTCTCTAACTCCTCTCTCTGTCCCCCTCTTTCTCTCTAGCTCCTCTCTCTGTCCCCCTCTTTCTCTCTAGCTCCTCTCTCTGTCCCCCTCTTCCTCTCTAGCTCCTCTCTCTGCCCCCTCTTCCTCTCTCTAGCTCCTCTCTCTGCCCCCTCTTCCTCTCTCTAGCTCATCTCTCTGTCCCCCTCTTCCTCTCTCTAGCTCCTCTCTCTGTCCCCCTCTTCCTCTCTCTAGCTCCTCTCTCTTTCCCCCTCTTCCTCTCTCTAACTCCTCTCTCTGTCCCCCTCTTTCTCTCTAGCTCCTCTCTCTGTCCCCCTCTTCCTCTCTAACTCCTCTCTCTGCCCCCTCTTCCTCTCTAGCTCCTCTCTCTGCCCCCTCTTCCTCTCTCTAGCTCCTCTCTCTGCCCCCTCTTCCTCTCTCTAGCTCATCTCTCTGTCCCCCTCTTCCTCTCTCTAGCTCCTCTCTCTGTCCCCCTCTTCCTCTCTCTAGCTCCTCTCTCTTTCCCCCTCTTCCTCTCTCTAACTCCTCTCTCTGTCCCCCTCTTTCTCTCTAGCTCCTCTCTCTGTCCCCCTCTTCCTCTCTCTAGCTCCTCTGTCACTACTTTATCACTCCTCTCCTTTCTGTTTCTCTCCTCTCAACAGGTGGGTAATGCACACTGAGCTCCAAACTGTGACTTAGTCTTGCTGTCATGCTGACTCACTAGTAAGCTTCATATACTAGACTTACTATATACGGGTCACCTGAGGGAAGAGTGCTGGAGCTTTATGCCATAATCCAGCATTTGTAACGCACATGTGATTGAACCAAAGTATAATAATCACCAGTATGATAGACTAGTCTGCTGCACACTGCAGGAAAGAAAATAATCCCCCAGGGTGGAAAAGCTGTGTTACTGCGTTGAGCTCGTAAATTCCCCCACTAAATTGTTCTCTGATTTAGACCCTACATAATTTGTCCATTTTCGACATAAAGTACAGTGTGGAACAGCTCTGTATCTCAGACAGCCCAGCAGCTGTTAAAAGTTCCTCTGTTAATAGAGCCATAGTTTCCTTTCTGGAGGAGGTAGCTCTTCTTCCACAGGACATCAGTATAGTCGGTATGACAACCCCAGGGTAATGCAGACTGGAACAGTCACTGGCTTTGTCCCAAATGGGACCCTATTCCCTATATAGTGCATTACTTTTGACCAGAGCCCTATGGGAATAAGGAAATAAGGAGCCATTTGGGACACAGACACAGTTACAATGTGGCTGATTAATCTGATTTCCTGGAAAATAAGGTTGACATTTTACAATGACTGACTAGACCACCAGACTGCAACATTAGACTATATTATGAATCATATGACAATCCTTTTTTTATCGTCTACGTCCTGGGAAAACCTTGTATCTCCATTTTTGCAGAATTGGGGATAGTTTCTAAAAAGTTATTGTTTACAAACATATTTAATGTCATATTTTGATCTCTTACAATGTATCTATATGAAATATATTGTCTTCCAGATGAGGTGATGGCCATTGACCAGAGCTTTCTGAAGATGATTCTGGAGAACCACATCCTGAAGGAGAAGATCACTCTGGGACAGCTGTACAATGGACAGCGCCTGGAGACCATTGCCGGGAAATTCCTCAGAGTCTTCATCTACCGCACAGTGAGTTTGTGTGTGTCTGTCTGTCTGTCTGTCTGTCTGTCTGTCTGTCTGTCTGTCTGTCTGTCTGTCTGTCTGTCTGTCTGTCTGTCTGTCTGTCTGTCTGTCTGTCTGTCTGTCTGTCTGTCTGTCTGTCTGTCTGTCTGTCTGTCTGTCTGTCTGTCTGTCTGTCTGTCTGTCTGTCTGTCTGTCTGTCTGTCTGTCTGTCTGTCTGTCTGTCTGTCTGAGTTTGTGTGAGTACACGACTGTGTGTGTGTATGTGGATGTGTGTGTGTGCGTGCATCTCTTGTTTCTGAACAGCTGGTCGAACACAATGGCCATACAACACATATCCATTTCACTGGGCTATCCATCTACTGGACTGACTAAGAGGCTGTTAATTCAGTAGCTAGCAGACTGTTCAATTCCATGCCTTATAAAGAGCCACTTCAGCAGATGTTCCAACTCATATTTCAGTTTTAAATATGCTCAAAACAGAAGTTAGGTGACTGGAGAAACCATTAGCCTAGCTAGCTAACTATCTGGCTAGCTAACTAGTTAGTTGCTTATGCTAGCATACCAAAATGCCCAAATATGTAATCATTTTACTAGAATTAGGATATTAGGACTAGAGTTTTTAGGATAAAACCCAGAAAAACAGTTTTCAACAAAAAGTAGAGTTTTCACTAAAGTGGTTCTTTAACCTGTTCTGTGTCCTGTCTGTCTGTAGGCGGTGTGCATAGAGAACTCCTGTCTGGTGCGCGGCAGCAAGGAGGGCAGTAACGGAGCCCTCCACCTGATGAAGACTCTGATGAAGCCAGCTGAGACCACCATGTTCCAGCTCCTCACTAACAACGGAAGATTCAAGTGAGCTGCTTGGGCACATATAGACTGTGTGCTTTTGCCTGGTCCCAGATCCGTATGTGCTTCAGCAAATGAAATAGTCAGAGAAGTTAGGTCAAGCTCATACAGATCTGAGACCAGACTAGTGGAAGGATTTTAATCAAGGGACAGACAAAGATTGTTCTGATTTTGCAGCCAATTCACGAATATACTGTATATTAAACAGTGTTGGACAACCTTGTCTCACCCCCTACTCGAGAAAGGATTTCTTTAGCTAACCCAATAGCCAGAGAGTCAGAGAGAGTTCACAAGTCAGACAGAGTTCAATCAAATTCATACAGACCTGGGAGCAAGCTGGGAAAACAGTTTATACAGACATGTGGGCCAACTTCTTTCTAAATCATGTACACCTCTTGTAAGTTATCTTATTTTCTAAATAATACAAAGGATCTCATCACTGAAGAGGATCCTGTTCTATAGGTCAATCAGTTTGTACATTGTCAAGCCGGCGGTCACGTGTGTTGGCGAGGTAGAGAACCCTGGTCAAGCCCAGTCAGAGATGAGTTTAGAGACAGCGCTATATGCTAAGCTATCACACTGGCACACCGGTTATACAGTATATACCCTCAGTGGTTGTCATGAGTGGCAGGTAACTGTTTCCTTAATGTTGTTTTGGTTGCAGGATCTTCCTGTCACTGATGGAGACGGCTGGTCTGACTGACCTGCTCAGACAGGAAGGAGAATACACTCTGTTTGCTCCCAGTGATGAGGCCTTCGCTGGCGTCAGAGAGAGCGACCTGGCTCTGCTCAGAGGTTGGTTCGTCTCTCTCTCCGTCTCTCTCAGTCACTCTCTCCATCCTTTTCTCCATCCTTCTTAGTCTGTCTCAGTCTCTCTAAAAAAAAATCCTAGCCAGAGGTTTTTCTTGTCAGGCCACATCATGATGGTCAGGAAAAACTGCTGACCTTAACCATAACTACCATAGCTACCATAGCTACCATAGCTACTAGCTTTCCCCTAAAGGTTGTAATGTCAAAGGAACATCCATAAGACTTAGAGTTTGTGGTTGTATGTACTGTAGTCTTCCATCTAAAGTCCTGTCTGTCCTGACCAGGTAATATGAACGCCCTGCGTACCATCCTCCTCTACCACTTCAGTAACGGAGTGTTCATCGGTGGAGGTCTGGAGACTGGGGTGACCAACCTCCTCAAGTCTCTGCAGGGCAATAACCTCCGAGTGCTGCATGTGAGTCCAAATCTCTCAACATTCAACAAGGCTGTATATATAAGAAATCATGGCATTTTCCAATGTATGTGTGTATGAAAAGCCGGAAAAAAAGCTATTATCAGACAGATCCTGATGAGATTGTACAATGTTTTTACAGTGAATCAAGAGCCTCTCCTCCAGATCCACTCAGTATTACTAACATCCGCAATCCTTTGTCATCAACAATGTAAACCAACGTTCAAACTAGGAATTATGACTAACTATTACTTCTTCAAAAACGTATATATAACAGTTGAACATGGAAAAAGAGGACGTCTGAAATAACCGTCATCTGATGAGTAAGAAACCAGAACCGTATTTGTTGGATTAACTTCCCGGGAGACAACTTCCCAAACATAATTCAGCACGCTGACAAGATTTAGGATTTCACAAAGGCTTGCATTGACCTTTGATATTTACTGTTTTAACCTTGGGTTAATTTTATACTTAGCTTTTAAGTTTGATTACAGCAATGTCCTTAGGGTCATATTCTAAGATCATTAAAAAAAATCCACCATAAAGCCATGTGAGGTCCCTAGATGTTTGTAGTGCAGACTATTCATGATTTAGTTTAGATTACATTTTACTTCCAACAACAGACATTCCATTGCTACCAATTACTTCACACTGGAAGAAGTTAAGCTACACTAAAGATACCCTTAAAAATATATAGTTCCCTTAACTACAGTTACTTTGAAAAAGTACTTCACTATATCCAAATTACTTTGTGATAAATGATCATACAGTATGTAAATCTGAAATGTCGTAGACTACAAACTGCAAGAACATATCACTTTGGGGTCAAATGTCAACAGCATGTTTAATTTAGCCTATTAAAAACAAAAACAATGGTTCAAGTGAGAATTAGGCAGGTCTGATGCCGAAAAGGAAATAAAATTCTTGCCATATTTTATTTTATTTTTGCAAAGAAAAGTGTAGTTCTAGTAGTTAGCTATACCGCTACATGGCAGAAAAATGATTAACTGATTAATTTAAAACTAGCACCAAGTTATTGAAAAATTTACACTACCGTTCAAAGTTTGGGGTCACTTAGAAATGTCCTTGTTTTTGAAAGAAAAGCACATTTTTTGTCCATTAAAATAACATCAAATTGATCAGAAATACAGTGTATACATTGTTAATGTTGTAAATGACTATTGTAGCAGGAAATGGCAGATTTTTTATGGAATATCTACATAGCCGTACAGAGGCCCATTATCAGTAACCATCACTCCTGTGTTCCAATGGCACGTTGTGTTAGCTAATCCAACTTCTATAATCAAGTCTACCACTGTAGTTTCGTCTGCAAACTTGATGATTGAGTTGGAGGCGTGCATGGCCACACAGTCATGGGTGAACAGGGAGTACAGCAGAGGGCTGAGAATGCACCCTTGTGGGGCCCCAATGTTGAGGATCAGCGGGGTGGAGATGTTGTTTCCTACCCTCACCACCTGGGGGCGGCCCGTCAGAAAGTCCAGGACGCAGTTGCATAGGGCGGGATCGAGACCCAGGGTCTCGAGCTTAATGACGAGTTTGGAGGGTACTGTGGTGTTAAATGCTGAGCTGTAGTCGATGAACAGCATTCTTACATAGGTATTCCTCTTGTCCAGATGGGTTAGGGCAGTGTGCAGTGTGATTGCGATTGCGTTGTCTGTGGACCTATTGGGGCGTTCAGCAAATTCGAGTGGGTCTAGGGTGTCAGGTAGGGTGGAGGTGATATGATCCTTGACTAGTCTCTCAAAGCACTTCATGATGACGGAAGTGAGTTCTATGGGGCGATAGTCGTTTAGCTCAGTTACCTTAGCTTTCTTGGGAACAGGAACAATGGTGGCCCTCTTGAAGCATGTGGGAACAGCAGGCTGGGATAGGGATTGATTGAATATGTCCGTAAACACACCAGCCAGCTGGTTTGCACATGCTCTGAGGACGCGGCTAGGGATGCCATCTGGGCCAGCTGCCTTGCGAGGGTTAACACGTTTAAATGTTTTACTCACGTTGGCTGCGGTGAAGGAGAGCCCACAGGATTTGGTAGCGGGCTGTGTCGGTGGCACTGTATTGTCCTCAAAGCGAGCAAAGAAGTTGTTTAGTTTGTCTGGGAGCAAGACATCGGGGTCCGCGACGGGGCTGGTTTTCTTTTTGTAGTCCGTGATTGACTGTAGACCCTGCCACATACCTCTCGTGTCTGAGCCATTGAATTACGACTCTACTTTGTCTCTATACTGATGCTTAGCTTGTTTGATTGCCTTGCGGAGGGAATAGCTACACTTTGTATTCGGTCATGTTTCCGGTCGCCTTGCCCTGATTAAAAGCAGTGGTTAGCGCTTTCAGTTTTGTTGCCATCAATCCACGGTTTCTGGTTGGCGAAGGTTTTAATAGTCGCCGTGGGTACAACATCCCTGATACACTTGCTAATAAACTCGCTCACTGAATCAGCGTATACATCAATGTTGTTGTCCGACGCTATCCGGAACATATCCCAGTCCACGTGATCGAAGCAATCTTGAAGTGTGGAATCAGATTGGTCGGACCAGCGTTGAACAGATCTGAGAACGGGCGTTTCCTGTTTCAGTTTCTGTCTGTAGGCTGGGAGCAACAAAATGGAGTCGTGGTCAGATTTGCTGAAAGGAGGGCGAGAGAGGGCTTTGTATGTGTCGCGGAAGTTAAAGTCACAATGATCCAGAATTTTGCCAGCCCGTGTCGCGCATTCGATATGCTGATAACATTTAGGGAGCCTTGTTTTCAGATTAGCCTTGTTAAAATCCCCAGCTACAATAAATGCAGCCTCGGGATATATGGTTTCCAGTTTACATAGAGTCAAATGAAGTTCTTTCAGGGCCGTCGATGTGTCTCCTTGGGGGGGATATACACGACTGTGATTATAATCGAAGAGAATTCTCTTGGTTGATAATGCGGTCGTAAGGAATTCTAGGTCAGGTGAACAAAAGGACTTGAGTTCCTGTATGTTATGATCACACCACAACACCACGACTGTAGCAAATGTTCTGTATATAATGTCATCAATGCCAACCTAATGGAGAAACATATGGTGCATTACCAGCTTGTACTCATCATCTCATCAGTGTTTGGATCTTAATCCTCTCTACTCCTCTCCTCCAGGCTAACAACACAATCAGAGTGAACACTATCGAGGTCCCTGAACACGATATCATGGCCACTAACGGAGTCATTCACTTTGTCAAAACCCTCCTCTACCCTGGTGGTAAGACTGACTCAAACCTCTCTGACTGCCATCTCCTCTGTTGGAGAAACTGATTATACCGTGCAGTGAATCATTTATTGATATATTACATATATTTGGCAGTGCTGAATAGATCAGTATGTCTAACACCCTGTGCTGTGCTGTATTTATGCTAATGTAGGTATGTAGAGGTAACTGCCAAAATAAAGGACACGCCAACAAAAAGTGTCTTAATAGGGACAACACAAGCCCGAACATGGTTTTATGCTCATCAAATCATTCAGTGATCACTCGTGCCTTGTGGATGGGGCCTTTGCCATCCTATGGGCGTATAGCCATGGTGGCCAAAATAATGGCCTGCCCTGCATTTTTATGCATGACCCTAAGCATGATGGTTTGTTAATTGCTTAATTAACTCAGGAACCACACCTGTGTGGAGCACCTGCTTTCAATATACCTTGTATTTACTCTAGTGTTTCCAATTATTTTTGCAGTAACCTTTAGTATAAAGTGTTACCAGTATGTATCACACCCTGTACTGTGCTGTGCTGTATGTACCCTAGTATAAAGTGTTACCAGTATGTCTAACACCCTGTACTGTGCTGTACTGTATGAACCCTAGTATAAAGTGTTACCAGTGTGTCTAACACCATGTGCTGTACTGTATGAACCCTAGTATAAAGGGTTACCAGTATGTCTAACACCCTGTACTGTGCTGTATGAACCCTAGTATAAAGTGTTACCAGTATGTCTAACACCCTGTACTGTGCTGTATGAACCCTAGTATAAAGTGTTACCAGTATGTCCAACACCCTGTACTGTGCTGTATGAACCCTAGTATAAAGTGTTACCAGTATGTCTAACACCTTGTACTGTGCTGTATGAACCCTAGTATAAAGTGTTACCAGTATGTCTAACACCCTGTACTGTACTGTATGAACCCTAGTATAAAGTGTTACCAGTATGTCTAACACCCTGTACTGTGCTGTATGAACCCTAGTATAAAGTGTTACCACTATGTCTAACACCCTGTACTGTACTGTGCTGTATGAACCCTAGTATAAAGTGTTACCAGTATGTCTAACACCCTGTACTGTACTGTATGAACCCTAGTATAAAGTGTTACCAGTATGTCCAACACCCTGTACTGTGCTCTATGTACCCTAGTATAAAGTGTTACCAGTATGTCTAACACCCTGTACTGTACTGTATGAACCCTAGTATAAAGTGTTACCACTATGTCTAACACCCTGTACTGTACTGTATGAACCCTAGTATAAAGTGTTACCAGTATGTCTAACACCCTGTACTGTACTGTATGAACCCTAGTATAAAGTGTTACCAGTATGTCTAACACCCTGTACTGTACTGTATGAACCCTAGTATAAAGTGTTACCACTATGTCTAACACCCTGTACTGTGCTGTATGAACCCTAGTATAAAGGGTTACCACTATGTCTAACACCCTGTACTGTGCTGTGCTGTATGAACCCTAGTATAAAGTGTTACCAATATGTCTAACACCCTGTACTGTGCTGTGCTGTATGAACCCTAGTATAAAGTGTTACCAGTATGTCTAACACCATGTGCTGTACTGTATGAACCCTAGTATAAAGTGTTACCACTATGTCTAACACCCTGTACTGTGCTGTACTGTATGAACCCTAGTATAAAGTGTTACCAGTATGTCTAACACCCTGTACTGTGCTGTATGAACCCTAGTATAAAGTGTTACCAGTATGTCTAACACCCTGTACTGTACTGTGCTGTATGAACCCTAGTATAAAGTGTTACCGGTATGTCTAACACCCTGTACTGTACTGTATGAACCCTAGTATAAAGTGTTACCAGTATGTCCAACACCCTGTACTGTGCTCTATGTACCCTAGTATAAAGTGTTACCAGTATGTCTAACACCCTGTACTGTACTGTACTGTATGTACCCTAGTATAAAGTGTTACCAGTATGTCTAACACCCTGTACTGTACTGTGCTGTATGAACCCTAGTATAAAGTGTTACCAGTATGTTTAACACCCTGTACTGTACTGTACTGTATGTATCCTAGTATAAAGTGTTACCAGTATGTCTAACACCCTGTACTGTGCTGTACTGTATGAACCCTAGTATAAAGTGTTACCAGTATGTCTAACACCCTGTACTGTACTGTATGTACCCTAGTATAAAGTGTTACCAGTATGTCTAACACCCTGTTCTGTACTGTATGAACCCTAGTCTAAAGTGTTACCAGTATGTTTAACACCCTGTACTGTACTGTATGAACCCTAGTATAAAGTGTTACCAGTATGTCTAACACCCTGTACTGTACTGTATGTACCCTAGTATAAAGTGTTACCAGTATGTCTAACACCCTGTACTGTACTGTATGAACCCTAGTATAAAGTGTTACCAGTATGTCTAACACCCTATACTGTACTGTGTTGTATGTACCTTAGTGTAAAGTGCTGCCAGTATGTCTAACACCCTGTACTCTAATGTCTTGTAGAGCTGCCTGCTGGAAACTCTGACCTGCTTGGGCTGCTGAGAAGACTCATCAAGTACATGGAGATCAAGGTACTGTACCAGGCCACACCCACATAAAGGAACAGACCACACCCATATAATGAACCAGGACGATAGGCCACATCCACATGACTATCGTGCCACAGCATTACTTACAGTACTGAACAAGGCTAGACAGGTTATTATGATTAGGAAAATGACTACGATGCCAGAGAATCCTGAGCTAACAAGATGAGATTAACATCTAAGTGTTTGTTACAAAATGACCTTAAGATGACAAGACGCCATGTAAAGCCTTGAACAAATACAGTACCTACCACATAATAGAGGCAGATATGTCTCCTGCCTTCACAAATCCCAAGCAGTGCATCTGAAGGTTCATTGTTGCCCTCTGCATTGGACTTGAGCAGAACGATGTGTACACAGACCTACAATAATATGGTTTACAGCCTCTAATCCTTCTTTCCATTCATTCACAGTTCGTGTCAGGATACAGCTATAAGGAAATCCCCCTCACATTCTTGAGTGAGTTAAACTATATCTGTCCATTTCTTAGATGTCCGCTGTACCTTTTTGCATTGCAACTACATTTATTTGTAACTGTGTTGTTGTCCAGTGACTAACTGCTGTGTGTCTTCTGTTTCCTCTAGAGAGGATGATCGTCACACGCGTCATTGAGTCAGGTTACAGGATCAGTTAAAGGATCAAAGCAACATTCTTCATGCATAAATCTTAGCTTTGTGTAGTATGCTGAGTGTACAAAACATTAAGAACACCTTCCTAATATTGAGTTGCACCCCCTTTTTCCCTCAGAACAGCCTCAATTCGTAAGCGCATGAACTCAACAAGGTGTCGAAAACGTTCAACAGGGATGCTGGCCCATGGTGACTCCAATGCTTCCCTCAGTTATATCAAGTTGGCTGGATGTCCTTTGGCTGGTGGACCATTCTTGATACATATGGGAAACTGTTGAGCGTGAAAAACCCAGCAACATTGCAGTTCTTGACACACTCAAACTGGTGCGCCTGGCACCTACTACTATATCATATTTTGTCTTGCCCATTCACCATCTGAATGGCACACATACACAATCCATATCTCAATTGCCTCAAGGCTTAAAAATGCTTCTTTAACTTGTCTCCTCCCCTTCATCTACACTGATTGAAGTGGATTTAACAAGTGACATCATTAAGGGATCATAGATTTCACCTGGATTCACCAGGTTAGTCTATGTAATGTTTTGTACACTCAGTGTATATCATTTGAAATTATATTTCCCATTTAGTCTTGGAAAGACTTGAAGACATTGTGCTACAAGAGTTGATAGAATAGTTGGCACAGTTCAGATAGGGAGGATCTCGGCCTTCAATGAGATTCATGACCCACGTCCAAGAGGAAAAACCATTATGGCTGTTCAGATAATTACCGTACAGACAGCAACAAGATAGTAGCAGACACCTGGAAAGGTTTTATCTGTTCTGGGCAAAATAACCGTTCTTTATTGGGCTTAATCCTGACCTTTGATTTGTGTGGTTAATTCCTGACGTCAAAGAGAAATATGGACAGAAGTTCAAGTTACTGTTTATACAATTATCTCCAGTCAAGATTCTGAAAGAGATATATTACCGGTCAAAAGGTTTAGAACACCTACTCGTTCAAGGGTTTTTCTTAGTTTTTTACTACTTTCTACATTGTAGAATAATAATGAAGACATCAAAACTATGAAATAACACATATGGAATAATGTAGTAACCAAAAAAATGTTCAACAAATCTAAATATATTTTACATTTGAGATTCTTCAAATAGCCACCCTTTGCATTGATGACAGCTTTGCACACTCTTGGCATTCTCTCAACCAGCTTCACCTGGAATGTTTTTCCAACAGTCTTGAAGGAGTTCCCACATATGCTGAGCACTTGTTGGCTGCTTTTCCTTCACTCTGCGGCCCGACTCATCCCAAACCATCTCAATTTGGTTGAGGTCGGGGGATTGTGGAGGCCAAGTCATCTGATGCAGCACTCCATCACTCTCCTTCTTGGTCAAATAGCCCTTACATAGCCTGTAGGTGTGTTGGGTCATTGTCCTGTTGAAAAACAAATGATAGTCCCATTAAGCCCAAACCAGATGGGATGGCATATCGCTGTAGAATGCTGTGGTAGCCATGTTCGTTAAGTGTGCCTTGAATTCTAAATAAATCACTGACAGTGTCACCAGCAAAGCACCCCCAGACCATAACACCTCCTCCCCCATGCTTTACGGTGGGAAATACACATGTGGAGATCATCCGTTCACCTACTCTGCGTCTCACATAGACACGGCGGTTGGAAACAAAAATCTCCTATTTGGACTCATCAGACCAAAAGACAAATTTCCACCGATCTAATGTCCATTGCTTGTGTTTCTTGGCCCAAGCAAGTCTCTTCTTCTTAATGTTGTCCTTTAGTAGTGGTTTCTTTGCAGCAATTTGACCATGAAGGCCTGATTCACGCAGTCTCCTCTGAACAGTTGATGATGAGATGTGTCTTTTCCTTGAACTCTGTGCTGCATTTATTTGGGCTGCAATTTCTGAGGCAGCAGACGTAACTCTGGGTCTTCCATTCCTGTGGCGGTCCTCATGAGAGCCAGTTTCATCATAGATGGTTTTTGCGACTGCATTTGAAGAAACGATCAAAGTTCTCTAAATTTTCCGTATTGACTGTCGTTTCTCTTTGCTTATTTGAGCTGTTTTTGCCATAATATGGACTTGGTATTTTACCAAATAGGGTTATCTTCTGTATACCCCCCTACCTTGTCACAACGCAACTGATTGGCTCAAATGCATTAAGAAGGAAAGAAATTCCACAAATTAACTCTTAAGAAGGCACTATCATGACACAAGGCGAGACCCAGATGCAGACACAGAAGGCAGATGGTTAAAGTCTTACAATATTTATTCATCCAATAGGGTAAGGCAAAAGAATGGTCGTGGACAGGCAAAAGATCAAAACCAGATCAGAGTCCAGGAGGTACAGAGTGGCAGAAAGGCTCGTGGTCAAGGCAGGCAGAATGGTCAGGCAGGCGGGTACAGAGTCCAGAACAAGCAAGGGTCAAAACCGGGAGGACTAGAAAAAGGAGAATAGCAAAAGCAGGAGTACGGGAAAAACCACTGGTTAACTTGAAACATACAAGACGAACTGACACAGAGAGACAGGAAACACAGGGATAAATACAATGGGTAAAATCAGCGACACCTGGAGGGGGTGGAGACAATCACAGGGACAGGTGAAACAGATTAGGGCGTGACAGGCACACCTGTAAATTGAAATGCATTCCAGGTGACTACCTCATGAAGCTGGTTGAGAGAATGCAAAGAGTGTGCAATGCTGTCATCAAGGCAAAGGGTGGCTACTTTGAAGAATCTCAAATATAAAATATATTTTGATTTGTTTAACACTTTTTTGGTTACTACATGATTTCATATGTATTATTTCATAGTTTTGATGTCTTCACCATTATTCTACAGTGTAGAAAATAGTAAAAACAAGGAAAAACCCTTGAATGAGTAGGTGTTCTAAAACGTTTGACCGGTAGTGTAGTTGCAATTCTAAGGGGAAAACTGGTGTCTTGGAGAAAGCCTTTACCTTGAAAGTATCCGCAAAGCACATGTCCACAATTCCTTTGATTATATAAAATATTCCAGTCATATGAATCCTTTTAGAGTCTGTGAAATGTTGCCATTCAGTCTAATTTGATAAAACCTATAAACTGTAATCTCTATTAATCAAGGAGTAGAGGAACCACTGACACACTACATGTTTGTGGAGTCTAGAGTTTCTAAGTTCATTCGGACCTTCAGATCTTACTAGTGTGCCCTTAAACTTCATGTTCTTCAATGACACTTTTGTTGTTGTTTATTCCAGTTGTTAAACTTATTGTCCTCTCTCTCTTTCTAAAGTTCCTGATGTGACCCATGTGACTAGGGTTATCGAAAGAGAACCTACCATCACCAAGGTGACAAGGGTGATTGAGGGAGAGCCTACCATCACCAAGGTGACAAGGGTGATTGAGGGAGAGCCTACCATCACCAAGGTGACAAGGGTGATTGAGGGAGAGCCTACCATCACCAAGGTAAAACCAATGTAACAACCCATGTTTCAACCATTGCACCCACCCATGTACCCACCAAATCACTTTGAGCAATCGGGAAAAGCGTTACATAAATCTAATACATGATTATGATTATTAGGTGACCAGAGTCATTGAAGGTGAGCCACAGTTCACCAAGGTCACTCGAGTCATCGAGGGAGAGCCCATGGTCACCAAAGTTACCAGAGTGGTCTCAGGTACGTACCTCACAGACACACATGTCTTTATTGACTCTTGTCAATGAGGTCTGAAGAATTCTGGGTACATAGTAACATCTAGTAAAATAAATGTATTGTAGGCTACAGTATGCTATGCCTGTTTTGGTCTGTAGTTGCTATATAGTGTATTTATGCACTACATGAAACAAAGAAGGGTGTGTTTGGTTTGCTGAGGTGAGACACAGGTCTGCAGATGTGAGTGTTTTGTACTGAATCCCCTCTACTGTACGTCACCCCCCTCATGACTCCTACAGCTGCCCCTCTGTGAAAACATTATGTTTCTATGTGAAGACTGATGTAGTGTTTCATTATGATGTTATCCACAGGTCCTCAGTACTCGGCCAGCAGCAGTGGCTCCAGCATTGGTATCGCCAACATCCCACAGAAAGGTCAGTAACATCACCCCTCTGGTCATAGAAAGATAACTTAATATAGAGGAAATAATGCAATGTTTCATTTCAAATTACGTATATGCATCTCACTGGGTGGACATGTGACAGGTTATGTTAGAATCTGGGTTTAGCAGATAGTGTGAAGCAGAGACTGACAAACAGGATTCAAACTAACTGTCACATTTCCACCCTGTGATATTTGGCGTCGTAAATTTGTCTTTACAGTGGGAAACCCAAGACCAGTAACTAGCAGGAGAATTCCAGGTAGAACATGATTCCTTGATAACATAACATAATGTTAGACCGTGTTGGAGGGATTCAAATGATTGGTAATATCATCCTATGAGGAGCTGTGATTGCGACCATATACATAGAATGACCAAGAACATTGACTTGAATTCCATTCTAGGAACTTTATTTCTATGATTTTGAGTGTAATGATGATCTTTCTGTTGTCTCTGTTCCTAGCTGGTCCCAGAAGGAGTGTCAGACCAAAGGAACAAAGAGCATGAACATGGACAGACCAGGTGACTGAAGATGCACCAGCAACCAGAGAGGAACAACAGAGATAATGTCAATGAACGGTCTCCCATACAAGCGCTTCACTCCAAATGACGTGTGTGTAGACATACAGAACTTGAACTTAGTGAGACCAGTAAAGCTATTTGCCAAACAAAACACAAATCATTGGTGCATGTATCTAAAGATAACTAAAAGCCATCAATATATGTAAATAGTGTACACATATTTGTGGGTTTTGGGGGTATATTAGAGATTAAAGATTAGAAGCTAGCCAGGGGTAGCAAAATAATCTTTAAAACCAAGCTATTGGAAGCCTTGACCATTGGTTGAGGTGATACAACAGGATTTTTGGGAAGTTTTAGTAATTTTTGGGAACTTTTTTAATTTACCTTTGCATAATATCAAGTTTGTGGTGCTCACATAAAAATAAATAAAATACAAATGTGATTGCTATTTTCTGACTGTAACTTAATTTCTGCAAATGTTTATTTTTCTACCAGATGTAATTTCAGCTCTGATCTGACTTGAATGTCACAGTAGTGTGTTTGCTTACTCTTTCTGCCTTTCTGTCTGACTGTCTGTTATTCTACCTAGCTAAACATTCAGATATTGATCTTGTCTTTGCTTTTAGATGTTTCAAATGTGCAACATTCTGGCAAACTTAACTTTTCACATACTGTATTCTCTCAATAGCTTTTTCAATAAAGTATATTCTTGGATATGAAGTGTATCATTCACCAGGAGGAAAACCTTAGTTGGAAAACTTTTTAGTAGTTCATCGCTATAAGGAATTAAAGTCAAGTTACATTTTAGAATCACATTTACTCAATTTGCAGAGAAGATGTATGATAACCAAATCTAATTTGTGCCAGTGTACTGGTCCCTGCCTACTTAATGAATTCCATTTTCTTAGTATAACACTAGTTGTTTGAGGGAAAAGGGATTGTCTGTTTTTTAGATCTCCTAAAATCTATAAAAGAGTCAGACAATGCTAGAATTGTTACACTTTAACCTAGCTCCCTCTAAAGAGAAACTCATAAAGTGAGAATGAAGTCAAATCTAAAGCAAATGTGAAATATCAGAGTGTGAATTATACCGTGACATTCAGGTGTCTCTATTCTTTTGACTGGACCGCCTGTGTACACGCGCTTGCGCATACATTAAAAAAAGACATGTAAATGTCATTTAACAGTATTTTTTATTTATTACCTTTTAATTTGGCATGAACACAACCAATCATGATGTTTTCAACTTATTGTCAAACAAATCACTGTGCACTGTTTGGATGCTGGAACTGTTTTGGAGTGGACGAACATGCGCAGGTAACCTACTTTTTGAATGGATTTGTTTGACAATAAGATGAAAACATCATGACTGGTTGTGGTCATGCCAAATTAAAAGTGAATAAATAAAAAATACCATTAAATGACGTCTTTACTATTAGGTCCATAAAATGTCATGGAAGTTTGTGCACACATAGGAGGTCCAGTCCAAAAAAATAGAGCCCCCCCCCCAAATGTCAGACTTTAAGGGTTAAGAGTTTAAGGGCATTCCCCAAAATTTGACTTTGCTGCATTTAGACATTTACAGTTTAGTCATTTAGCAGACGCTCTTATCCAGAGCAACTTACAGCAGTGAATGCATACATTTCATACATTATTATTATTTTTTTTTATGTTTCTGCGCTGGCCCCCTGTGGGAATCAAACCCACAACCCTGGCGTTGCAAACACCATGCTCTACCAACTGAGCTACAGGGAGCCTCATGTCTCATTCAGCAGGTCCAGAGTACTGCTGGTTTTCTGCTCTACCTGATAATGAATTGCACCCACCCGCTGTCCCAGTTCAAAATCAATCCTTGATTAGAGGGGAAGTGTCACGTCTGTCTGATGAAGGAGACCAAGGCGCAGCGTGTGTATCGTTCCACATTTTATTTTTAACTGTGAAACTATGCAAGACATACAAATAAACAAAACAACAAACCGTGACAAAGAGGTGCAACATACACTAACTCAAAACAATCTCCCACAAAACCTAGTGGGAAAAACAACAACTTAAATATGATCCCCAATTAGAGACAACGACGATCAGCTGCCTCTAATTGGAGATCATCCCCCCCCCCAAAAAATTGAAATGCAGAAACTAGAACCCCACATAGATCATCCCCCCCCCCAAAAGGTGCCGACTCCGAACGCACAACCTTAAACAACAACAAAAAAACAGGGAGGGTTAGGGTGGGTGTCTAATGTCGGTGGCGGCTCTGGTGCAGGACGAAGAACCTTCACATCCCGCGGATCCTCCTGCGTCGGAGGCGGTTCTGGTGCGGGACGAAGAACCCTCACATCCTGCTTATCCGCCAGCATAGGAGGTGGCTCCGGTTCAGGGCGTAGCCCCCGCTCCGCCAGCTTATCCCTCCGCTTTCGTGTCACCGGACCGTGGATCATCGCCGGAGGCTCTGGACTGCAGACCGCCGCTGAAGACCCCGGACTGCAGATCATCGGCGGAGGCTCTGGACTACAGACCGCCGCTGAAGACCCCGGACTGCAGACCGCCGCTGGAGGCTCCGGACTGGGGGACGTCGCTGGAGGCTCCGGACTGGGATCCGTCGCCTGAAACTCCGGACTGGGAACCGTCGCCGGAAGCTCCGGACTGGGAACCGTCGCCGGAAGCTCCGGACTGGGAACCGTCGCCGGAAGCTCCGGACTGGGAACCGTCGCCGGAAGCTCTGGACTGCGAATGCGCACTGGAGTCCTGATGCATGGGGCTGGCACAGGTGGCGTCAGACTGGTAACACGCACCTCAGGGCGAGTGCGGGGAGCAGGAACAGGACACACCGGACTGGAGAGACTCACTGAAGGCCTAGTGCGTGGAGCCGGGACAGATGGCCCCAGACTGGTGACACGTACTTCAGGGCGAGTGCGAGGAGCAGGCACAGGGCTTACTGGGCTGTGGAGGCGCACTGGAGGTCTGGAGCATAGGGCTGGCCCAATCCGTCCTGGCTGGATGCTCACTTTAGCCCGGCAAGTGCGGGGACGCTGGCACAGGACACACTGGGCTGTTAATGCGCACTGGAGACACCGCGTGTATCACCGCAAAACATGGTGCCTGACATGTCACACGCTCCCTAAAGCGAGTGCGTGGAGGAGACACAGGACGTACCAGACTGGGGAGGCGCACTGAAGGCCAGATGCGTGAAACTGGTGCATATGACACCGGACTGGTGTCATGCTCCTCAGCACGCCCGCTCTGCAGCGCTCTCAATGCCAACACCTCTCTCCGGAATCTTGCGTCGAGTTCCTCACTCGTCTCCCTGACTGGCTCTGGTTCACCCCTCGGCTCTCCACGGTAAGCACGAGGTGTTGGCTCAGGTCCCAAACCTGACTCCACAAAACTCCCCATGTGTCCCCCCAAAAAATGTGGGGCTGCCTCTCGTGCTTGCCTTGATGGTATAACGCCTCGTAATATCGCCACTCTGCTCTCGCTGCTTCAATCTCCTCCTTTGGACGCCGATACTCCCCTTCCTGCCTCCAGGGTCCTTTCCCGTCCAATATTTCCTCTCATGTCCATTCCTGTTTACCACGCTGCTTGGTCCTTTTTTGGTGGGAGATTCTGTCACGTCTGTCTGATGAAGGAGACCAAGGCGCAGCGTGTGTATCGTTCCACATTTTATTTTTAACTGTGAAACTATGCAAGACATACAAATAAACAAAACAACAAACCGTGACAAAGAGGTGCAACATACACTAACTCAAAACAATCTCCCACAAAACCTAGTGGGAAAAACAACAACTTAAATATGATCCCCAATTAGAGACAACGATGACCAGCTGCCTCTAATTGGAGATCATCCCCCCCAAAAAAAACTGAAATACAGAAACTAGAACCCCACATAGAAATACATAAACTAGACAAACCCCCAACATAGAAAAAAGAAACTAGAACCAACATAGACATAAATAAACTAGACAAAACCCCCTGTCAAGTCCTGACCTACTCTACCATAGAAAATAAAAGCTTTCTATGGTCAGGACGTGACAGAAAGGATGAAAATCAGAGGTCCAGATTAAAATGTTAGTGTTTGTAGGGTCATAGCGTACTTGCTATATGATTGGTACGTCAACTATCTGCTTCTATCCAGACTATAACCACAACCAGCTGATCCCAGAACAGGAGATGTATTGCTATAGCAGGAATATAGATCAGATCAGGTTATTATCTCGATCTGGATGCAGATCTACAAACAGAGACACAGAAGTGTTTGTGTACAATAAGCCAGTGTTTATGGCTATACGGTTCAACAGTTGCACTAATAGTTCCTTTCACTGGATCCTACACTCTTTTAGAAAAAAATGGTTCTTCCTCTGTACCCACCATAGGAGGTTGGTGGCACCTTAATTAGGAAGGATTGGCTCGTGGTAATGGCTGGAGCGGAATAAGTGGAATGGTATCAAATACATCAAACACATGGTTTGATGCCATTCCATTTGCTCCATTCCAGCCATTATTATGAGCTGGACTCCTCTCAGCAGCCTCCACTGGTACCCACAGGTTCCAGAAAAAGTATTTTTTTTCTAAGAGTATAATGCAATTCCATATTCCATATCAGACCACCATATACATTTGACGTTAGCTGCAATATGTAACTTTATGTGTGACCCGACCAAATTCACATGTATTTTTTATTTTATTTAACCTTTATTTAACCAGGAAGGGCTCATTGAGATTTGAAATCTCTTTTTCAAGAGCGTCCTGGCCAAGATAGGCAGCACCAAGTCATTACACAAATACAGACAGACAACATGAACAACTACAGGTAATCTATTGATAAAACATAGAATTCACAAGAGTATAACAAAATCATAAAACAGCAAATTATAAACATTGACAGGTCAGGGAATCAGCCTCAAAATCCTTCATCAATGATTTTTTTAAAACAATCGGGACAAGTTCTTCCAGTTTGAAAGTATTTTGTAAGGCGTTCCAAGCCGATGGCGCAGAGTACATAAAAGCCCTTTTACCAAATTAAGTTCGGACATTTGGAACAGTAAGCAGGATAAAGTCCTGCGAACGAAGAGAGTACCCACCAACAGAGGAATATATAGCAGTGTAATTAGGGAATGTAAACCAGGTGTGCAGAACAAGACAAAACAAATGGAACAATTAAAAATGGAACGGCGATGGCTAGAAGGCCGGTGATGTCGAACGCCGAACGTCGCCCGAACAAGGAGAGGAGCCGACTTCGGCGGAAGTCGTGACAGTTTATACGAGGTTACAGTCTCAATCTCATTGCCCTGACAGGTAGTAATAGGTGAAAGGTTCAGAGATATATTTCTTGCTTTAGAAAACACCATTATTTTAGTTTTGTAAGTATGGAGGATAAGCTTCAATTGACTCAAGGTATGTTGAACAGTAATAAAAGCAGTCTGCAAGTTCTGGAAAGCTTTTGTGAGAGACGAGGCACAACAATAAATAACAGTATCATCAGCATAAAAGTGAAGTTGCACATTTTACACATTTTTGTCTAAATTATTTATATAAATAGTGAATAAGAGGAGACCAAGTACAGAGCCCTGGGGCACACCATTACAAACAGACAATTTAACAGACATGAGCCCATCAAATTGAGTGCACTGAGTTCTATCAGACAGATAGTTAGCAAACCATGCAACTGCATGCTCGGAAAGACCTACACTCGACAATCTCTGCCTCAGTATAGCATGATCAACTGTATCAAAAGCCTTAGAGAGATCAATAAAAAGTGAGACACAGTGCTGTTTTTTTTTGTCAAGGGCTTCAGAGATGTCATTTAAAACCTTCATTGCTGCTGTACATGTGCTATGCTTCTTCCTGAAGCCCGATTGGTACATTGATAAAATAGAGTTAGTATTTAAAAACTCTTTTAGCTGTTCACTCACAAGGGTTTCAAGTATTTTCACCAGGGGTGACAGCTTTGAGATTGGCCTATAATTATTTAAAAGAGTTGGATCTCCCCCTTTTAAAAGTGATAGGACAAATGCTGATTTCCAGATCTTTGGAATGTCATTACATTCCAGGGTAAGACTGAACAGATAGGTAAGTGGTTCAGCTATGAAATCAGCTGCCAGTTTTAAAAAGCAGGGATCAAGAAGATCAGGACCTGCAGACTTTCTCTGATCTAAGGATTTCAGGGCTTTATGTACCTCCTGCACTGAGAATGGCAAAAAGCTAAAAGTTTGACCAGCTCTCGCTGGTTCATCCACACAGGGTTGTACAGAGACAGAGGACACTGAATCAAACAGCCTACCAGATGATACAAAGTGCTCATTGAAACAATTCAGCATTTCAGTTTTGTCATATACAGCAACAAAGTCCTTCAATACACATGACGGTAATTAATTAACATTACTGTTTCCAGACATAGACTTAATAGCCTTCCAAAACTTTCTAGGGTTATTCAGGTTATTAGTGGTAACAGACATAAAATATTCAGACTTGGCCTTCCTGAGAAGAAAATAACACTTGTTTTGTAACAGCCTAAAAAGAAGCCAATCAGCATCAGAACATGATTTCCTTGCTTTAGCCCAGGCTAGATTACGTTCGTGAATAATACAAGACAGCTCAGAAGAAAACCATGGATTATCTCGCCCTTTAACTCTGAACCTGTAGAATGGGGCATGTTTGTTTACTATTTGGAAAAAAACATAATGAAAGAATTTCCAGGCAGTTTCCACATCAGGAATAAGCTCAATCTTGCTCCAGTCAAAATAAAACAAATCATGAAAGAAAGCCTGCTCATTAAAACTCAAATGCATCTTACGAATAAAGCGTGGGTTTGTCTTAGGAACCTTTAGTATTTCTACCAGCAACAACAGTACAATGGTCACTTAAATCACTACAAATAACACCCGCCGCAGAATATTTATATGGAACATTTGTCAATATCAAATCAATCAGTGTAGATTTATCTGGACATTTGAGATTTGGGCGAGTGGGTGAGTTAATCAACTGGGTAAGATTCATAGAATTACAAAACATTTTAAATCATCCGACACCGGCTTTAACCAACACCAGTTGAGATCACCAATCAAGATCATTTCACTGTGAAGAAGTTTAGACATGAGGTGCATCAGAGAAGAAAATGCATCACAAAGAGAGCAGAGGGGGGGTCTATAACAGCCAATTACAGTTATAGAGAGACCCTTTGAAACCCCAATATTCAAAGCAAGACATTCCAACTGTTTACAAATAGTTTCGGACTTTGCCACACTTACAAGGAATTTAGTCTTTACATATATAGCCACACCGCCACCTTTCTCAACTCGATCAGTGCGATACACATTGTAACCATTTAAACAAATATCCTTATCAAGAACAGACTTTCTGAGCCAGGTTTAAGAAAACACAATTACATCAGCATCAGTTGATTTAGCCCAAATCCTAACCCCATCAATTTTTGACAACAGGCTGCGTACATTTAAATGAAAAATACCAAAACCAGATCTAGATTTAAAATCAGAGGGGGTTTGGAGACATTGCATATCAGGGCCAGTGTTAGGTTGCACGTTACCTGATATCAACAACAGAAGAATAACTAGGCACCTCTGTTTAATAACCTTGCACGGCTTCTCTTTTTTAAGAGACCTACTGCAAGCGAATTCTACAAGTGAGTTTCCAGTCAATACAAAACAGTCATTTAAAACCATTAGACTCTGGTAGTGACACAAGTTCGTACTGTTCACATCATGCCAAAAATGCATCGGCACTTGGACGAGTGGACGGAGTGAAAAAGAGCGAGTTCCCGCAGACAAAATGTCTAATGGACGGGAGAGCACATTGTCAGATGTACTCACCCAGCGACAATGTTCGTTTTCTCCAGAGTTCAGTAAAGTCAGTGCACAAAGCAATACCACGAAAATTTTAATTTTGTCTGAGAGATGTAAGAAATAGAGGCCAGGGAAAGGTAAGGGGAGAGAGGGACAGTGTTTATGTATGAGTCTGTATGTGACTGTGTTAGTGATGGGTCGTTCGCGAACGAGTCGGCTCTAAGAGCCGGCTCTTGTAGTGAACGTTGGGAGCCCGCGCGCATATCAGAAGAGCCAAATCTATTTATAACAATATAAAACAATTAAGATATGAATAATCAAAAGATTTAAATGAATAGAATCAACTAATTCAAAGAACGAAAAAAGAAATAAAAAAATATAGGCCTAAATGCTCAAGCGCACACATTCGTTCTGACCGTCTGCTCCGACTAACAGCCTCACCTGTTGTTCCTGTCAATCAGACACGCAGTGTCAACCAATGAACCAAAGATCCGTGAGGGAGGGCCGAGCCAGCTCACTCACAGTCACACACTTAGCAGCCGAGGAGAGAGAGGAAGGACAGCTGTGAAAACAGCTGGAAAATGAGTCGGAATCACAGTAGCATTTGGATGCATTTTAATCATGTAGACAATGTTAGAGCACAGCGTAGAATTTGCCAAAACAAAATCTCATATAAAGCAAGTTCTACGCACAAGCATATGCGAACTGTGCACTCAACTGTGAAGCTAGCTGTAGCGGAGCTTCGAGAAACTAGTGGGCCTGCTAGTGATAGTGGTGATGTCACGTCCTGACCAGTATAAGGGGTTATTGGTTATTGTAGGATAGGTCAGGACGTGGCAGGGGGTATTTGTTTTATAGGGTTCGGGGTGTGTGTGTATGTAGAGGGGTGTTGGATTTATGTGTTCCGGGGTTTTTGGTTTATGTTCTTGTTTTGTATTCTAGGGTTTCTATGTTGTGTATTTCTTTGTTGGCCTGGTGTGGCTCTCAATCAGGAACAGCTGTACATTGTTGTTTCTGATTGAGAGTCATACTTAGGGAGCTCGTTTTCCACCTGTCCCTTTCTGGGTAGTTGTTTTTTGCATTGCTTTTGTGTAGCCTGCGAAACTGTCTTACTGTCGTTCTTTGTTTATTGTTTTTTCATGTTCACCTATAAATAAAATAATGATGAGCACGCAACCCGCTGCGCCTTGGTCTTTACCCTTCGACTACCGTGACAGGTGGAGCCAGCACCTCCACACGTGGAGATGTATCCACTCAGTCAAGTAGGCCTACTCCGCGATCCACAGCACCGCAGTCTTCTGTTGACCAGTTTATGCCAAAGTCTATGTCTGTAGCAAAACAAGGCCAAATTACATTGGCTAAAATGATTGCCACCGATTTCCAGCTATTTTCTATCGTGGAGGACAGAGGTTTTAGAAATTAAAGCAATAGTCTAAATCCAATGTACACAATTCCAAACAGGAAAACCCTTTCAAAATCACTTATTCCACAGCTATACGAAAGCACACAGGCTTCAGTGTGGGAAAGAGACCAAAAAGCTACTGCAGTTTGACTTACCACTGACTGCTGGACATCAAGAGTAACCACTTCTTACATGTTGGTTACATGTCACTTCATTGAAGATTTTTCGATGTCTAGCTGTCTTCTGGACTGCTTTGAGTTCAGCGACAGACATACCTCAGAGAACTTGGCAGAGGAACTGTTGTGAGTGGCCAGAGAATGGCAAGTAGATGGAAAAGTGGTCTGTTGTGTTAGCGACAATGCAGCTAACATAACCAAAGCCATGAAAATGTTAAAATGGACCCATCATCCATGCATTACCCTCACAATCAACCTGATTTGTAAGAGATGCTCTGAAGGTGATGAAGCCCACCGTGGACAAAGTGAAAGCAGCTGTGGAATACTTCCACAGGAGCACAGTAGGTGCTGAAGAACTAAAGTCTACACAACGCCAGATGTGGATGCCTGAACTGAGGCCTAAACAAGACTGCACTACAAGGTGGAATTCAACATTTGATATGTTGGAGCAGTTTATTGAGTCAAAGGATGCCATCATCTCTACCCTGGCCATTGTCAATGCACCTGTTGATGCTCTGACCCAAGAGGAATGGGAGGTGGTGGAGGAAGTGTGCAGAGTCCTGGAACCCTTTGAGCAGGTCACTGTGGAGATCAGTGGAGAGAGGTACAGGTAAGCAGTTATTACTACACCATTATTTAATCCAGTATTATATATGTATATGAGCAGTAGATGAGAATGTAGTGTCAGTAGACAAAACATGAACCTGAACTAATAAGTTATTGTTCTCTCTTTTCAGCTATGTGACAGCCTCAAAAATGATACTCCTGTGTAAGGGTCTGCAGCGAATCACAGCCAGCCGCCAGAGAGAAGCAAGTGTAACCACAGGACATGTGACAGAGTTGATGGACACCCTATGCTCATCAATGGACAGAAAGTTCCACAGAATGGAATATAATCACGTGGTATCAGAAACCGTTGCACTTGACCCCAGGTTTAAGAAGTTAGCCTTCAGTGATGCCAGAGCGATTGATGAAACTCTTCAAAGAATAACCTCAGCCGCAGGGAGGGACAGCCCCAGCAGTCAGCTGTCTCAGGCACCAGGGCAACAGGAAGAAGAGGGAGCAGATGGAGCAGAAGCACCAGCAGTAGTGCCACAAATGTCTGCTGTTTTGATGCTGTTTGACGAGAGAGCAACTGGGGATGCAGCACGAAGGAATCCCTCAGCAGATGCCATAATGGAGGTCCGATCCGATTTGGAGGAGCCCCTCCTCCAAAGATCTGCAGATCCTCTGAGCTGGTGGAAGAACAAGGCCTCTGTCTACCCACGGCTTACTAAAGTCATGACAGGGAGACTCTGCATAGTGGCCACATCCGTTCCCTCTGAGAGGGTCTTCTCGAAAACGGGACAAATAATTACTGAGAGAAGAAACCGCATCAGCCCCTCGAAAGTGAGGCAGCTTGCATTTCTGAATGCAAATCTCTCATAAAAGCAAAATATGGTCAGCATTGCTGTGTGCTGCTGGTTATAACATGGCAATAAAGAAGAGAGAAAAGAAGGACCAGTTTAATGTTTTAAGTGGGACGCTGCAGTTTTGCAAACTGTTATTTATTTTTCTGTGATATGGTGCAATATTCGATTATTATGTTGTTCAGATTGTATTCGTTTTGAATTGTTACATTTATATGCACTTTGTTTATATTCATTAAAAAGTTATACTTTAAATGCACATGTTTAATAGCATTGTTTTTCATAACAAACCAATGCATCTTTAAATACATTGTGGTTAAAGTAGAGTTTGATTTCATTTAATAATTTAATTAGAATTGTTTTAACACCAATCATAGTCAAACTGTTTGACTTGAAAAAATACAAAACATATTTTTTTAAAGAGCCGTTTAGGAGAGAGCCGTCTCTTTTTGGTGAGCTGAGCAGAACGAGCCGGCTCACTGAAAAGAGACGGAATACCCATCACTGGAGTGTGTGCGTGTGTGAGTAGATTGGGTGTGGGGGTTGATTGAGAAAACGGGTTGGGTATTGTTGAGGTGCCTCTGACAGCCAGGTGGAGAGCGAAGAGGAGCAGCTTGGACGAGACACTCCGCGGAGGGAAAGCTGAAGAAAGAACTCAGGCCAGCCAGAGATAGGGTTACCTTGGTAAACTTCAAGTAAAGAAATGCAAATAGCGAGAGAAAAAAATGCATCCGAATTGAGGGAGACCCGCGATCTTTACAACAGAAAACAAAATAGTTTGCACTACACAACAAGGAAATTGTGGATTTACTCAACCATAAATAAATAGGTTATTAGTAGGTAAAATCTACTAGTCACAGACAAACGACTTGACATGCTGCCATCTTGGATTTCTAGTTTAATTAGCATTAGGAATGGGTGTTATAGATCGGTCATTCTCATTGAAAGCAACTCTAAGAAGTGGTAGATCTGTTCGATGTGCGCTATTTCTATGCTTCCCATTCTTAAGTTTTGTTTTTGCGTCTTTTACTTTCGGTTTTGTACACCAGCTTCAAGCAGCTGATAATACATTCATTTTGGTTATGGAAAATATATTTCAGAGCGGTTTAGATGGTACAGTGATTCTCTACACTAAACTTGCTTGTTTTGTCACATACACTGAAATTAGGCAACTATTAGAATTTTAGCAACTAGGAAATGGAGAGATTTCTGCATAGTGCATCTTTAACAAAACACTTTCAAATTTCATATTTCTGTTTACAGTGGTTGCTTTCCAAGTGTCATCTGTTTTTCTTTGTGCTGGTTCTCTCTCTGAGAGGTTGAATTTCATCCTTATGATCTTTAAATCCTCACCAAGAAAAACACTGCAACAGCTTATTTCCAACTGCAGAACAGAAACACATCCATCTTAGAGACTATTCAACTGTCAGTGGAGAGGGTAAGCCTGGGCCTACTGTTGCATCCTGGGGCTGACAAGACATAAATTATATTTATAGTTATGCTGTTGGACGGTGTGACGCACAGAGACTGGTATGATATTACAGAGAGAGAGAAATCACAATAACAAGGAGCCCTGACACAAACCCCCATCCAAAAACAAGTGTAAAAACCTCACGCAAGAAAAGACAGGTGACCAACCTTGACTTGTATTATTCTTCATTGTATTTATTTTTCATTTGCAGTGCATCAATGGACTCTATTCACTTATTCACGTTTGTTTATTAACAGTACAGCAGTTCTTTATTTCTCAACCCGAAAAGAGTTTACTTTAGGTATACAGTATTTTTTTATTTTATTTTTCCTCTGCTCTGCATCAACGAACAATGCATTTCTTGTACAGCTTCTTCAGGTTCTCATGTTGACTCTAAGACAGTCCTTTTTTTCTGAAAGGAAGTTCAGTTCCAGTGAACAACAGATTGACATTCAGACTTGCAGAGGCAAGTTCCACGTATCCCTGCAACTGAGCACTACAGTACCACTGACGTGTCGTATTCTAACCTCAGAGTCAAATGTTCTATATGCCCATACTCGTATGGAACATTTCTGCAAGAGCTATGATTGGCAGGATCTTTTCCATAATTTCAGTGTCTAAGGCTTTGCTGTCTTAATGGAGACCATCAGCAACCACCACATGTCATAATATGTACTGCAGTAAAGGTCTTTTCTGTGTATTACGGTGCTTCTTATTCCATTGACAGGACTTTTCCCCTCTTTCCCCCATCCCTCTCCACCCCTGTCCCCTATTTCCTCTTCTCTCCTCTCCCCTCTCCTCCCTCTCTCCCCTCCCCTACACCCCTGCCCCCGTCGCCTGTCCTTGGTCCGTCCAGACTTTCCACAGGCCTCTGATTTGCACATGAGAAGGTCAGTAATGGTCATTACTGCTGGGTTTAACCATAGCCCTAACACTGTTCATACACTCTTAGAAAAAAAGGTTCTATCTAGAAACAAATATGGTTCTTCGGCTGTCCCCATAAGAGAACCCTTTGAAAAAACATTTTGGTTCCAGGTAGAACCCTTTTGGGTTACATGTAGAACAGAAGAGGCTAGTGGGGGGAGCTATAGGAGGACGGGCTCATTGTGATGGCTGGAATGTAATAAATGGAATGGTATCAAACATATGGAAACCACATTTGACTTTGTTCCATTAATTCCTATTCCAGTTATTTTTTCCCCACGCTGTTTGTGGGGTGTTGCCTCTTTGTATTTCGAGCAGTTAACGTATCGGCATTTTCTTGGTTTTGTGCACGTGTTTAATTCAGTGTGAAGAATAAACATGTGTTCGCTCCCAGCTGCGCTTTGGTCCTCTTCCTCTTCACCCGACGACGAACGTTACAGAACACCCCACCAAACCAGGACCAAGCAGCGGGAGGATAAGGAGCGCGAGAGATGGGCTCGCGAGGGGAAGGAGTTCTGGACCTGGGAGGAGATCATGTCGGGGAAAGGACCCTGGCGAAAGGATTCCCAGGTCGAGGAGGTAATGCCAGCCGGTGGACGGAGTCGCAGGCGGCGGTCGAGGAGGCCCGGAAGACACCCCCAAGACATTTTTTGGGGGGGGCTAATGGGGTGGTCCGGAAGGGCAGAGGAAGAGCCCAGACTACTGCTCTCGTGGGGGATGACGGCGGAGGAGGAGACGGAGATGAGGCGGTTGATTGAGGACCCGCTGAGGGAAGATCTGGAGGAGGAGCCATGTGATGCGGAGTTGCGCGCTGTGTCGCCCGTGCGCCCGCACAGCCCGGTGCGTCCGGTGGACATGCCCAGCACATGCCGTGCTAGGATGGGCATCCAGCCAGGATGAGTGGCTAAACCGGCTCCACGCTTCAGTTCACCAGTGCGTGTTCACAGTCCTGTCTGGCCCGTTCCTGTTCCCCGCACCAAGCCCACGGTGCGTGTCCACAGTCCTGTCCGGCCCGTCCCTGCTCCCCGCACCAAGCCATGGGAAGCGGAGTTGTGCGCTGTGTCGCCAGTGCGCCCGCACAGCCCGGTGCGTCCGGTGGACAGGCCCAGCACATGCCGTGCTAGGATGGGCATCCAGCCAGGACGAGTGGCTAAACCGGCTCCACGCTTCAGTTCACCAGTGCGTGTTCACAGTCCTGTCTGGCCCGTTGCTGTTCCCCGCACCAAGCCCACGGTGCGTGTCCACAGTCCTGTCCGGCCCGTCCCTGCTCCCCGCACCAAGCCATGGGAAGCGGAGTTGTGCGCTGTGTCGCCAGTGCGCCCGCACAGCCCGGTGCGTCCGGTGGACAGGCCCAGCACATGCCGTGCTAGGATGGGCATCCAGCCAGGACGAGTGGCTAAACCGGCTCCACGGTTCATTTGCTAAAAGATTTTTTTTTTTATTTAATCAATTTTAAATTCAGACTATAACACAACATTTTAAGGGGTATGAATATTTTCAGTAAATATCCTGATGGTCGGAATGATTGATGTTGAATGTGTTCAATGACACAGACATGTTTGTGAACAGAATGGTGAACTGAGCCTGCTTTATACAAATCTATTCAAAGTTAGAGGGCATCACTATCAAAAGGGGTGACTACATGCTATGGCAAGGGAAAGCTTTGTATCAAATAATTATAGCTCTTGTCAATCGAAATAAACCTGCACACTATAAATACAAATGTTTGTTTAGCCAAACGTGTTGCAGATCATTACAGTAACTTGTTCAGACCAGAGTGAGTTTGAAGTATGGGACTAGAAGTGGCGAAGTGCCAAGGCTGGAATCCACTGGGGAACGCCAACATGATATGTAGCTTCCTCTGATACCATACGTGTTTTAATGGATGGCTGACATTGGCAGCTCCAGGGAGGGGTTTGCCAGTGCTGAAGCCCTCTCAAGAATAGGCCTAGCACCCATTTAGCAATGTATTAGCACATACACACGTACTCCATAGATTGCAAGCACTGCTACTTCGCGTGGTGAAAACCCTGTGATTAAAATTCAGCCACTGCTTTCAGAGATTCAATAGGCTGCCGTGGGCCTGTTTGAGTCTACTGTGTTTTGTTCATCCTTCTAAAGTAGATTATGGTATTAAGATTTATAGAAGTAAAGGACTTCTTTTTCCTGATGGGAATCTGTGAATAAGGGAGATCTGACCACAAAGAGGCTGACAAAGAGTTCCATGCTTCACAATACTCACAATTAAATGTAATTTCCAGTCAGAAGCCTATTCAGAAGTGTTTAAAACATTCTCTGTATTGTAATAAAGTACATGTACATAGAAACCATGTGAAAGTGATTCCTATTGTTTTTCCATGTGGTTTTGGAAGTACAGAAATATACTTAGCCCTGATCTTTCTATCATTCAGTTTATATTTTATGAGACTGTGGAAGAGATGGGGGAGATCAACCACAAGCAATGCCAAACTCTGACAAACAGCAACACAGTGATTTTCAAGGGGCAAATTACCTACATTCTACAGTGATACACCATCCCATCTGGTTTGGGCTTAGTGGGATTATCATTTGTTTTTCAACAGGACAATGACCCAACACACTCCCAGGCTGTGTAAGAGCTATTTGACCAAGAAGGAGAGTGATGGAGTGCTGCATCAGATGACCTGGCCTCAACAATCACTCGACCTCAACCCAAATGAGATGGTTTGGGATGAGTTGGACCGCAGACAGAAGGAAAAGCAGCCAACAAGTGCTCAGCATATGTGGGAACTCCTTCAAGACTGTTGGAAATGCATTCCAGGTGAAGCTGGTTGAGAGAATGCCAAGGGTGTTCAAATCTGTCATCAAGGCAAAGGGTGGCTACTTTAAGAATATAAAATATGAAATATATTTTGATTTGTTTAACACTTTTTTGGTTACTACACGATTCCATGTGTGTTATTTCATAGTTTTGATGTCTTCACCATTATTCTACAATGTAGAAAATAGTACATATATAGAAAAACCCTTGAATGAGTAGGTGTGTCCAAACTTTTGACTGGTACTGTACGTTCAATGTGCTTCCAGAATGGCACCCTATTCCCAATATAGTGCATTACTTTTGACGGGGATCCATAGGGCTCGAGTCAAAGGTCAGCACTATATAGAGAATAGGGTGCAACTTTTTGCTGTTCCATGCTGCCAGTCTGATGTACCATTTAAGTCCTGACCTTTTCCTGTTGGAAACGCATGCACCTTCTCACCACACGCAATGATACACCTTAAATGCCCTTTCTGTAAAATTAAGCTTGTGTCCCGAATTACACACTATTCCCTAAATAGTGCACTACATTTGATCAGAGCCCTATATGCTCGCTAAATAGGGAATAAGGTAACATTTGGGACGCAGCCGTTCATTGAGTTCAATAACACATATACCCTCAGGCACCATATTCTCTTTATGAGCAGTTACTGGGGAAGGCCTCATTATTACCAACTAAAAAGGCTTTTATTGGCGTGGTTGAATAAAGCCTTGGAGGTATGGGAAGGGCATGTGTGTTTAGTACTGTATTGGTGGATATTAGTTGTCATGTAGAAATATATTTTCAGGACTGAACTGACCTTTAGGTGTATACAGTACATACACCAATTATCAAACAGCCCCAGGTCTTTGTAAAGAGACTGTAACTCATGAAACCTTCCTTGTTGTCAAAACTCAATGCCAGTTTATCACTATCAAGTGTCTGTATTTTGGAATTGAAATCTGCAGTGTTTGCTGCCTTTTTTGACTTGGAATGAATACTGCTGTGAGTCTGTATCTCTGTCATATTTTAGTGATGGTTTAGGGTCTGTGTTTGAGTCGGGCAGCTGGTATGTAGTGCTCTTATCAACAAATACACAATTTCTCATCAGGGTCTTCCTCATTTGGGAATCTGCTGTCCAGATTAAGTGATGTTGAGCTCTTCGACCAGAGTGTGCAAAACCCTCAGATCCGGTTTGAAGGAGCAACAGAAAATAAGAGTGGGTGGACTCTGAATGAGTATTAGTGAGTAACAATCATCCTGGGACTCAGTTTTCCTCCTAAACCTCACCAACATAGGCTTTCACTATACAATGTAAATTATACTGTTGTTGTTCCTAATCTAAACCATCACCTCAGTCAGACTACATCATTTGGGTGGTACATTTGTTTTTATGAGATCGCATGTTACTGAATGAATATCAACAAGGAATAGTTTGTCTCCAGCAGCTATTCCTGCCTTCACATGTCAACTCAGCTTGGCTAAATCAAGAGTCATTTCTGGGGGAGGTCAAATGCAGGCAGAAATTATTGTATAATAAATATATTCCCTGTGGCTCAGTTGGTAGAGCATGGTGTGTGCAACGCCAGGGTTGTGGGTTCGATTCCAATGGGGGGCCAGTACAATTTCTTTTGTTTTTTAAATGGATGAAATTAAATGTATGCATTCACTACATTTACATTTACATTTAAGTCATTTAGCAGACGCTCTTATCCAGAGCGACTTACAAATTGGTGCATTCACCTTATAATATCCAGTGGAACAACCACTTTACAATAGTGCATCTAAATCTTTTAAGGGGGGGGTTAGAAGGATTACTTTATCCTATCCCAGGTATTCCTTGAAGAGGTGGGGTTTCAGGTGTCTCCGGAAGGTGGTGATTGACTCCGCTGTCCTGGCGTCGTGAGGGAGCTTGTTCCACCATTGGGGTGCCAGAGCAGCGAACAGTTTTGACTGGGCTGAGCGGGAACTGTGCTTCCTCAGAGGTAGGGAGGCGAGCAGGCCAGAGGTGGATGAACGGAGTGCCCTTGTTTGGGTGTAGGGCCTGATCAGAGCCTGAAGGTACGACTACTGTAAGTCGCTCTGGATAAGAGCGTCTGCTAAATTACTAAAATGTAAAATGTGATATACAGTGCCTTCGAAAGTATTCAGACCCCTTGACTTTTTCCACATTTTGTTAGGTTACAGATTTATTCTAAAATTGATTAAATAGTGTTTTTTCTCATCAATCTACACACAATACCCCATAAAGGCAAAGCAAAAACAGGTAAAACAATTTTTATCACGTTTTCATAAGTATTCAGACCCTTTACTCAGTACTTTGTTGAAGCACCTTTGGCAGCAATTAAAGCCTTGAGTCTTCCTAGGTATGACGCTACAAGCTTGGCACACCTGTATTTGGGGAGTTTCTCCCATTCTTCTCTGCAGATAATCTCAAGCTCTGTCAGGTTTGATGGGGAGCGTCGCTGCACAGGTCTCTCCAGAGATGCCCAATTGGGTTCAAGTCCGGGCTCTGGCTTGGCCACTCAAGGACATTCAGAGACTTGTCCCGAAGCAACTCCTTTGTTGTCTTAGCTGTGTGCTTAGGGTCGTTGTCCTGTTGGAAGGCAAACCTTTGCCCAAGTCTGAGGTCCTGAGCACTCTGGAGCAGGTTTTCATCAAGAATCTCTCTGTACTTTGCTCCGTTCATCTTTGCTTCAATCCTGACTAGTCTCCCTGTCCCTGCTGCTGAAAAACATCCCTACAGCATGATGCTGCCACCACCATGCTTCACCGTAGGGATGGTGACAGGTTTCCTCCAGACGTGACGCTTGGCATTCAGGCCAAATAGTTGAATCTTGGTTTCATCTGACCAAAGAATCTTGTTAATCATGGTCTGATGGGGCCCCAGTGTTGAAGATCAGTGTGGCAGATGTGTTGTTGCCTACCCTTACCACCTGGGGGCGGCCCGTCAGGAATTCCAGGATCCAGTTGCAGAGGGAGGTGTTTAGTCCCAGGATCCTTAGCTTAGTGATGAGCATTGTGGGCACTATGTTGAATGCTGAGCTGTTGTCAATGAACAGCATTCTCACATAGGTGTTCCTTTTGTCCAGGTGGGAAAGGGCAGTGTGGAGTGCGATTGAGATTTGTCATCTGTGGATCTTTTGGGGAAAATGCAAATTGGAGTGGGTCTAGCGTTTCGGCATTATGGTGTTGATGTGAGCCATGACCAGCCTTTCAAAGCACTTCATGGCTACCGACGAGTGCTACGAGGCGGTAATCATTAAGGCAGGTTACCTTCCCCTTCTTGGGTACAGGGACTATGGTGGTCTGTTTGAAACATGTAGATATTACAGACTTGGTCAGGAAGAGGTTGAAAATGTCAGTTAATACACTTGCCAGTTGGTCCGTGCATGCTTTGAGTACAGATCCTGGTAATCAATCTGGCCCTGCGGCTTTGTGAATGTTGACCTGTTTAAAGGTATTGCTCACATCGGCTACGGAGAGCGTGATCACACAGTTGTCCGGAACAGCTGGTGCTCTCATGCATGCTTCAGTGTTGCTTGCCTCGAAGCAAGCATGAAAGGCATTTAGCTCGTCTGGTAGGCTCACGTCACTGGGCAGCTTGTGGCTGGGTTTCCCTTTGTAGTCCATAATATTTTTCAAGCACTGCCACATCCGACGAGCGTTAGAGCCGGTGTAGTAGGATTCAATGTTAGTCCTGTATTGACGCTTTGCTTGTTTGATGGTTCGTCTGAGGGCATAGCAGGATTTTGTATAAGCATCTGGATTACTGTCCCGCTCCTTGAAAGCAGCAGCTCTAGCCTTTAGCTCGGTGCGAATGTTGTATGTAATTCATGCTTTCTGGTTGGGAAATGTAAGTACGGTCACTGTGGGGACGACGTCATCGATGCATTTATTGATGAAGCTGGTGGCTGAGGTGGTGTACTCCTCCATGCCATTGGATGAATCCCGGAACATATTCCAGTCTGTGCTAGCAAAACAGTCCTGTAGCCTAGCATCTGCGTCATCTGACCACTTCCGTATTGAGCCAGTCACTGGTACTTCCTGCTTTAGTTTTTGCTTGTAAGAAGGAATCAGGAGGATAGAATATGGTCAGATTTACCAAATGCAGGGTGAGGGAGAGCTTTGTATGCGTCTCTGTGTGTGGAGTAAAGGTGGTCTAGAGTTTTTTCCCCTCTGGTTGGACATGTGACTTGCTGGTAGGAATGAGGTAAAACAGATTTAAGTTTGCCTGCATTAACATCCCCGGCCACTAGGAGCACCGCTTCTGGATGAGCATTTTCTTGTTTGCTTATGGCCTTATACAACTCGTTGAGTGCGGACTTAGTGCCAGCATCGGTTTGTGGTGTTAAATAGATGGCTACGAATAATATAGATGAGAACTCTCTTGGTAGATAGTGTGGTCTACAGCTTATCATGAGGTATTTTGTCCAGTTCGAGGTGAGTAATCGCTGTTCTGATGTCCAGAAGCTCTTTTTGGTCATAAGAGACGGTAGCAGCAACATTATGTACAAAAATGAATTACAAACAATGTGAAAAAAATAACAAAATAGCACAGTTGGTTAGAAGTCCGTAAAACGGCAGCCATCCCCACCGGCACCATTATATTATAAAGATGTTATAGGAGCACTGGCTGCCTCGTGGAATGCCTTGGCTTTGCATCCTCAGCGTGAATGTGATTAGTCAGCTGGCTGTAACATTACAGTTCTGGAAGCTGAGCAGGTCTTTTTTTACTGACTGTTTTACTGAGGTAGGTAGGGCCGTTTGAGAGCCATGGCACAGAGCATGTGTATCATTAGGTAATGGGAATAACAGTGGTCCTGAAGCCTGACATGACTGAGTGGACTCCCACAGAGTCAGTACTGTACTTGTTTCTCCCAGCGGCTATATCACTCTCCCAGCTCCAACCTATCATCTGTTTAGACAGAGAGAGGGGGCCAGAGGAAGCCGCTGAAGTTCCCCAGCTGACTAGCAGACCAAACCAATACTGTTCCATTACAATAACATGGTGTGTGTCCCAAATAGCACCCTATTCACTATGTAGCCATGATGTTGGACCATATCTGTGTGGGATTCACTTTGATATGCACAATCACACTGACACAGTGGGTAATTATGTTGCTGTTCTCCTATATAGACCACTGTACCATTGTCCAATGTGTAGGTCTGGGGCTGTAGACTAAATGTAAATATGTAGATTATAACTGAGGCTGATGATTACTAAACCAACAGAGATATTTCCAAGAATGAAATGGGTAAATAACTTTGGGAAATGAGGCTAAAAGCTACTTCCAAGGTCACAAGAAATTAGGTTATACCTCCATGTGGTTGAACACGTCACAATATGACTGCAGCCATATTGAGTTAGAGGAAAGCCTGAAGAGGATTTTTGAGTTATTTCAAGTTAAACCCTACAGATGTAGGATCTTAATTTGACCACCCTGTTGCAGGAGAACTTTCCTGCAATGCAGGAAAAGTTTGACTTGTAGTGAATTTGAGGTTTAAAAATACTTCTGAAGTTTGTCATTTCAACTTTTACATTTCAGACTTGATGTTCCCTTATGAAAATGTATCAACTCGTGCAAAAATGTCCATTAATTATAATCCACGTAATAATTCACATTTCCTGTTACCGCAGGATTATTTTCCTGCTGTAGCAAACTGGCTCAAATTAAGATCCTACATTTGTAGAAGCGAAGCATTGTAACTTTAAGTTTTCCATTTCATTGGTGCACAGTGTCCCAGAGAGGACCCGATTCAACAGTTGCACATTATTTTGTGCACTGGCAAGAAGCCAAAAGGCATTGCCAGGACAAGATAAATGGAACCCAATAAATAATCCTCCTCAGCTCAGCTGTGGCCCTTTAATAGGTAAACTGGTGCCAGAATAAAACATTTTTTGACTAATGCTACGTGGCTTAAAATGTGGTTCACTATAGGCCTGTATTTTTCCTCCTTTTTCCCTATTAGACCAATGTTAATGTTTCTTAATGTATTTGAAAGCGCCACTTTTTAGTTATACTGACGTTACTTTGCAATACTGCCCCTATGGGAATCCATTCACAGGATTCACCTGTTTAGAGCCCCAACTGTTAGCAGTAGGCGATGGTAAAATTGAATCGAGTGAATAACAGAGCCCAACGAGCCTGCCTTGAGTTGAGCACTTGGCGGTGCGGAGATATTCCAAATTCTTACAATTGGTCCACACTAAGAATGGATGTTCCGCCCCTTCACTCCTCCAGTGTCATCTTGACCGCCAGAAGTTCCCGATTTCCCACGTTATTGTTCCTCTCAGCGAAATTGAGATGATGGGAGAGGAAATGCAGGGATGCAGCTTTTGGTCCTGGACAGAATGCTTGAACAGGATGGCCCCGACTCCAATGTCCATGGCGTCAACCTTCACCACAAACTGACGGGATGGGTCCGGATGGATTAGGCAGGGGGCTGTGGTGAAACGATGCTTCAGATCCAGAAAGCCCTGTCAGCAGCTGGGGACCACATGAACGGAACCTTAGGAGAGGTAAGTGCAGAGAGGGGGTGGGGGGCAGGGTGCTGTAGTCCTGAATAAAGCGGCTGTAGAAATGAGCAAATCCCAGGAAAAAAAGTGGGGTTGGGGCAAATCCAGCGCCGCTTTCACCTTGTCAGGATCCATCTGAATGTTCCCTGCAGCGGTGACGTATCCCAGAAAGGAGAGAGTGGAACGATTAACATTTCTCCGCTTTAACAAACAACTGGTTCTCCAGGAGGCGCTGGAGGACTTGTCGGACATGGAGAACCTGCTTTTGATCTGAACGGGAAAAGACAAGGGTGTCGTCGAGATAGACAAACACAAACCGGTTCCACATGTCATGGAGCACATCGTTGACCAGGGGCTGGAACACTGTGGGGGCATTAGTCAGACCAAATGGCATAACCATGTACTTGAAGTGTCCGTAAGTCATGTTGAAGGCTGTCTTCCACTCATCTCCTTCCTGTATCCGAACCAGGTGGTGGTGTTCCGAAGGCCCAACTTTGAAAAGATGGTCACCCCCTGGAGACGCTCGAAAGCCGAGGAGAGGAGTGGTAGTAGGTAACGATTCTTTACAGTGATGTCATTGAGGCCCCGGTAGTCGATACACAGGCACAGGTTTTTGTCCTTCTTTTTCACAAAGAAAAACCCTGCGCCGGCAGGGGAGGCAGAAGGACGCATGATCCTGGCAGCTAGAGAGTCCTCAATGTATACCTCCATGGTCTTAGTCTCCGGGCCAGACAGGGAATAAAGCCGCCCCCGAGATGGTATGGTGCCCGGGAGGAGGTCAATAGCGCAATTGTAGGGTTGATGCGGCGGAAGGGATGTGGCATGTGCCTTGTTGAAAACCTCCTGGAGGTCCTGGTACTCCATGGGAATGGCGGAGAGATCCGAGGCTTTTCACAACCCCGAAGAAGGATGTCCCAGGGCAGGCTGAGCCACCTTAAGACAATGTGCGTGGCGGAACGGGCTCAAACCCAGGATAGAACCAGTAGCCCAGTCCATCAGGGGGTTGTTAGAACCAGTAGCCCAGTCGATCAGGGGCTGGTGCCTCTGGAGCCATGAAAATCCAAAAACCACAGGTGTATGTCACGATTCCTACCGACGGTGGCGCCCCCTCCTGCTCGGGTGGCGCTCGGCGGTCGTCGTCACCGGCCTATTAGCTACCACCGATTCCCTTTTTGTTTTTCCCTTTTTTTTATGTTTTCTCACCTGCCCTGAGTTAGGTAATTAAGAGGGCTATTTAGTTCAGCTGGCCCGCACCCTATTGTGCGGGATTGTTTTTCTGTATGTCAACTGCGTTTGTTGACTGTGCTTGTTCATTGTATTTTTTCCCTGTTGTTGGGAGACCTCTTATTTTGTACGGGTGGTTCTTAATTAAAATTACCACACAGTGTTCGCTGCTTCCTGCGCTTCTTTCCGCCACACCACAGACAAGACATTACAGAATCCCGCACCACCAGAAGGAGCATGGAATCAGCGGGAGCAGCGGGCACTCCACTACCCTCAATGGAGGAACGTGTCCAGCACAATACATCGGTCCTGCATCGCATCGGATCCGCCATGGACCAGATGATGGAGAGGATGGAACGATGGGAGAGGAGTGGTATCCTCTCTCCACCTACACCCCCCCCGATACAACCATCTCCTCCTCCTACGACGTCTGGCTCTGGCGCGCTTCGCCTGGCACTCCCGAGGGAGTACGATGGGACGGCGGCTGGGTGCAAGGGGTTTCTTCTCCAGCTAGAGTTGTACCTGGCCACCGTCAGACCTGCTCCTACAGGAGAGGAGAGCGTAAGTGCCCTCGTTTCCTGCCTGACGGGCCGAGCTCTGGAGTGGGCTAATGCGGTCTGGAACGCTCCAGACTCGGCGAGGGACCACTACCCAGAGTTTACCCGCCGCTTTCGGGCTGTTTTCGACCACCCCCCCGAAGGTAAAGCGGCGGGTGAACGGCTGTTCCACCTCAGGCAGGAGACGAGGAGCGCTCAAGACTTCGCGCTGGAGTTTAGGACCTTGGCTGCTGGAGCGGGGTGGAATGACAGGGCCCTCATAGACCACTACCGGTGTAGTCTCCGGGCGGACGTCCGCAGGGAGCTGGCCTGTAGGGACACCAATCTATCCCTGGACGAACTCATTGACATGTCCATACGGTTGGACAATTTGCTGGCTGCCCGCGGGCGTTCGGAGAGGGTCCTGCCCGTTCCACCCCCGTGCACCCCCGCCCCTACCCCTATGGAGGTAGGGGGGGCCGTGCCAAGGGGCACCGGAGGAGGTGGCTCCTCCTGCACCAGCTGTGGTCGGAGAGGACACACGGCCGACCGGTGCTGGAGGAGCCAGTCTGGGAGTCGAGAAGGCAGGCAGAACACTTCTCGGTCACCTCAGGTGAGTCAGCACCAGATTCGCCCAGAACCCCCTGTTGGTCATGTGTTTTTGCCTGTTTCATTTTCTAAATTTTTTCCCTCTTCCCAGCATAGGGCGCTAGTCGATTCAGGCGCAGCTGGGAACTTTATGGACCGTGGACTTGCCATTAAGCTGGGCATTCCACGGGTGCCGATAGATTCCCCCTTCCCCGTGCACTCCTTAGATAGCCGACCATTAGGGTCAGGGCTAGTCAGGGAGTCTACGGTGCCGCTGGACATGGTAACGCTGGGGAATCATAGGGAAAGCATTAACTTTTTCCTTATTGATTCACCTGCGTTTCCAGTGGTGCTGGGGGTCCCCTGGCTGGCTGGTCACAATCCCCTCATTTCATGGAAACAGGGGGTTCTCCAGGGGTGGTCGGAGGAGTGTTCAGGGAAATGTCTAGGAGTTTCCATAGGTGCCACGTCGGTGGAGAGTCCAGACCAGGTGTCCACCATGCGCATTCCCCCTGAATACGCCGATTTGGCGATCGCTTTTTGTAAAAAGAGAGCGACTAAATTACCACCTCATCGACAGGGGGATTGTGCGATAGATCTCCAGGTTAACGCTGCGCTTCCCAGGAGTCACGTGTACCCCTTGTCACAAGAGGAGACGGCGGCTATGGAGACATACGTCACGGAATCCTTGGGACAGGGGTACATTCGGCCCTCCATCTCACCCGCTTCCTCGAGTTTCTTTTTTGTGAAGAAAAAGGAGGGAGGTCTGCGTCCGTGCATTGATTATAGAGGTCTAAACGCGATCACGGTGGGGTTTAGTTACCCACTACCTCTTATCGCTACGGCGGTGGAATCATTTCACGGAGCACAGTTCTTCACAAAATTGGATCTCAGGAGCGCGTATAACCTGGTGCGTATCAAGAAGGGAGACGAGTGGAAAACCGCCTTTAGTACCACATCAGGCCATTATGAGTACCTCGTCATGCCGTATGGGTTGAAAAATGCTCCAGCCGTCTTTCAATCCTTTGTTGACGAGATTCTCAGGGACCTGCACGGGCAGGGCGTGATTGTCTATATCGATGACATTCTGATATATTCCGCCACCCGCTCCGCGCATGTGTCCCTGGTGCGCAGGGTGCTTGGTAGACTGCTGGAGCATGACCTATACGTTAAGGCTGAGAAGTGTGAGTTTTTCAAACGAGCCGTCTCCTTTCTGGGTTATCGCATTTCCACCACGGGGGTGGTGATGGAGTGTGACCGCGTTAAGGCCGTGCGTAATTGGCCGACTCCAACCACGGTGAAGGAGGTGCAGCGGTTCTTGGGCTTTGCCAACTACTACCGGAGGTTTATCCGGGGGTTTGGCCAGGTAGCGGCTCCCATTACCTCACTGCTGAAGGGGGGGCCGGCGCGTTTGAGATGGTCGACGGAGGCGGACGGAGCCTTCAAGAAGTTGAAGACCCTGTTCACCGACGCGCCCGTGTTGGCGCACCCGGACCCATCTTTAGCTTTCGTGGTAGAGGTGGACGCATCCGAGGCTGGGGTGGGTGCCGTGCTATCACAGCGCTCGGGTGCGCCACCGAAACTCCGCCCCTGCGCTTTCTTCTCAAGGAAGCTCAGTTCGGCGGAGCGTAACTACGATGTGGGGGACAGGGAGTTGCTAGCGGTAGTCAAAGCCTTGAGGGTGTGGCGACACTGGCTTGAGGGGGCTAAGCACCCCTTTCTCATCTGGACCGACCACCGAAACCTGGAGTACATCCGGGCAGCGAGGAGACTGAATCCACGTCAGGCAAGGTGGGCCATGTTCTTCGCCCGGTTTAGGTTTACCATCTCATATAGACCGGGTTCCCTTAATACTAAAGCCGACGCGCTGTCCCGTCTGTATGACACGGATGACCGCCCCATCGATCCAACTCCCATCATTCCAGCGTCTAGGCTGGTGGCACCAGTGGTGTGGGAGGTGGACGCGGACATCGAGCGGGCACTGGTGTTGGATCCTGCGCCTGCGCAGGTGCCCGTGGGGCGCATGTATGTGCCGCTCGATGTTCGCGATCGGTTGATTCGGTGGGCGCACACGCTACCTGCGGCGGGTCATCCTGGTGTAGAGAGGACAGGGCGGAGTCTAAGGGGGAAGTATTGGTGGCCCACCTTGGCTAAGGACGTGAGGTCATATGTCTCTTCCTGTTCGGTCTGTGCCCAGAGTAAGGCTCCTAGGCATTTACCGAGAGGGAAGTTACAGCCCCTCCCCGTTCCGCAACGGCCATGGTCGCACCTGTCTATCGACTTCCTGACAGATCTTCCCCCCTCTCAGGGGAACACTGCGATTCTGGTGGTTGTGGATCGGTTTTCTAAGTCCTGCCGTCTCCTCCCCTTGCCCGGTCTCCCTACGGCCCTGCAGACTGCGGAGGCCCTATTTACCCACGTCTTCCGGCACTACGGGGTGCCGGAGGATATTGTCTCTGATCGGGGTTCCCAGTTCACATCCAGGGTCTGGAAGGCGTTTATGGCGCGGCTGGGGGTCTCGGTCAGTTTAACCTCCGGTTATCACCCCGAGAGCAATGGGCAGGCGGAGAGGGTGAACCAGGAGGTGGGCAGGTTCCTGAGGTCGTATTGCCGGGACCGGCCAGGGGAGTGGGCGAGGTATATTCCTTGGGCAGAGTTAGCCCAGAACTCACTTCGCCACTCCTCTACTAACATGTCACCCTTCCAGTGTGTGCTAGGGTACCAGCCGGTCCTGGCCCCATGGCACCAGAGCCAGACCGAGGCTCCTGCGGTGGAGGACTGGGTTCAGCACTCCAAGGAGACCTGGAAAGCAGTACAGGACTCACTGAAGGAGGCCAGTGCTAGGCAGAAAAGGAGTGCTGACCGCCACCGCAGTGAGGCGCCGGTGTTCGCACCGGGTGACAGGGTCTGGCTCTCGACCCGGAACCTGTCTCTCCGCGTGCCCTGCCGGAAGCTGGGGCCGCAGTGTGTGGGGCCCTTCAAAGTCCTGAGGAGGATAAACGAGGTGTGTTATCGGTTGCAACTCCCTTCCTATTACCGTATTAACCCCTCGTTTCATGTGTCTCTCCTCAGGCCGGTGGTGGCTGGTCCCCTACAAGAAGATGAGGTGCCGGAGGTCCCTCCACCCCCCCTGGACATCGGGGGGTCCCCGGCGTACAGCGTAAGGGCCATTCTGGACTCGAGACGCCGGGCGGGGGGCCTGCAGTACCTTGTGGACTGGGAGGGGTACGGTCCGGAGGAGAGGTGCTGGGTGCCGGCGGAGGACGTCTTGGACCCATCCATGTTGAAGGAGTTCCACCGCCTCCGTCCGGATCGCCCTGCGCCTCGTCCTCCGGGTCGGCCTCGAGGCCGGTGTCGGCGCGCTGCAGGGGCCGCGCGTCAGGAGGGGGGTACTGTCACGATTCCTACCGACGGTGGCGCCCCCTCCTGCTCGGGTGGCGCTCGGCGGTCGTCGTCACCGGCCTATTAGCTACCACCGATTCCCTTTTTGTTTTTCCCTTTTTTTTATGTTTTCTCACCTGCCCTGAGTTAGGTAATTAAGAGGGCTATTTAGTTCAGCTGGCCCGCACCCTATTGTGCGGGATTGTTTTTCTGTATGTCAACTGCGTTTGTTGACTGTGCTTGTTCATTGTATTTTTTCCCTGTTGTTGGGAGACCTCTTATTTTGTACGGGTGGTTCTTAATTAAAATTACCACACAGTGTTCGCTGCTTCCTGCGCTTCTTTCCGCCACACCACAGACAAGACATTACAGTGTATGAGGAGATTCAATTAGTAGAAACTGTATGGACTCACTGTGATTACCCGACACTCGCAGGTTAATGGGAACCGTACTGTGAGTTTCCCTGCCAATCCAAAGCTTTGGCGTCCATGGTAATAGAGAGGAGTTGAGTGGAGATACCCAGCTCAGATACCAGGGTAGCGTGCAGGAAGCTCTCGTCAGCCCCATAGTCAATGAGCACCTGGAAAGATTATGACCGATCACCCCACAGCAGGATAGCATGGAAAAGAGTGCAAGTAATGGGAGTTTGGAGACTCCCTGTATGGTCCACCAGCGTACCCATACCTACTGATGAGCCTGGTCTTTTACTGTACAGGTGAAAATGTAATGTTCTTTTGTACCACAATACAGGCAACTGTTGGAGCTCAGCCTGCGTAAACGTTCACTAGGAGACAATCTATCCCTTCCCAGTTGCATGGTCTCAGGAGGAGACGAGTCACCAGTCCCCGACGATCCCCGACGGGGCTCGGGTGATTATGCATTCTCTCGGGAATGCAGGCGCCAGGAACTTCCGCGGTGCTTCAAATGCGAGGGAGAAAGCGCGGACAAGCGAGTGTGGCTGAGAACAGACCTCCTCTCCCTCCTGCGTTCACGTAGGCACCCATCGATCCTTAATTAAGGCTATGAGAGAGTCGAGGTCCCTGGGTATAAATACACAGGGGATAATGGGGAAAAATAGGAGACACCTAGTGGGGGATGGAGACAAGCACAAGACAGGTGAAACAGATCAGGGTGTAACAAAAATCCTGAAATGAGTAGGTGTGTCTAAACTTTTGACTGGTACTGTATATATAGTTGAAGTCGGAAGATTACATACACCTTAGCCAAATACATTTAAAGTCTTTTTTTTCACAATTCCTGACATTTAATCCTAGTAAAAAGTCCCTGTCTTAGATCAATTAGGATCACCAGTTTATTTTAAGAATGTGAAATGTCAGAATAATAGTAGAGAGAATGATTTATTTCAACTTTTATTTCTTTCATCACATTCCCAGTGGGTCAGAAGTTTACATACACTCAATTAGTATTTGGTAACATTGCCTTTAAATTGTTTAACTTGGGTCAAATGTTTCGGATAGCCTTCCACAAGCTTCCACAATAAGTTGGGTGAATTTTGACCCATTCCTCCTGACAGAGCTGGTGTAACGGAGTCAGGTTTGTAGGCCTCCTTGCTCGCACATGCTTTTTCAGTTCTGTCCACAAATTCTCTATAGGATTGAGGTCAGGTCTTTGTGATGGCCACCCCAATACCTTGACTTTGTTGTCCTTAAGCCATTTGCCACAACTTTGAAAGTATGCTTGGGGTCATTGTCCATTTGGAAGACCCATTTGCAACCAAGCTTTAACTTCCTGACTGATGTCTTGAGATGTTACTTCAATATATCCACAATTCACCTATTTTGTGAAGTGCACCAGTCCCTCCTGCAGCAAAGCACCCCCACAACATGATGCTGCCACCCCTGTGCTTCACGGTTGGGATGTTCTACGGTTTGCAAGCCTCCCCCTTTTTCCTCCAAACATAACGATGGTCATTATGGCCAAACAGTTCTATTTTTGTTTCATTAGACCAGAGGACATTTCTCCAAAAAGTACGATCTTTGTCCCCATGTGCAGTTGCAAACCGTAGTCTGTCTTTTTTATGGTGGTTCTGGAGCAGTGGCTTCTTCCTTGCTGAGCGGCCTTTCAGGTTATGTCGATATAGGACTCGTTTTACTGTGGATATAGATACTTTTGTGCCCGTTTCCTCCAGCATCTTCACAAGGTCCTTTGCTGTTGTTCTGGGATTGATTTGCACTTTTCGCACCAAAGTACGTTCATCTCTAGGAGACAGAACGTGTCTCCTTCCTGAGCGGTGTCATGGCTGCGTGGTCCCATGGTGTTTACACTTGCGTACTATTGTTTGTACAAATGAACGTGGTACCTTCAGGCATTCAGGCTCCCAAGGATTAACCAGACTTGTTGAGGTCTACAATTTTTTTCAGAGGTCTTGGCTGATTTATTTTGAGTTTCCCATGATGTCAAGCAAAGAGGCACTGAGATTGAAGGTAGGCCTTGAAATACATCCACAGGTACACCTCCAATTGACTCAAATGATTTTAATCAGCCTATCAGAAGCTTCTAAAGCCATGACATTTTCTGGAATTTTCCAAGCTGTTTAAAGGCACAGTCAACTTAGTATATGTAAACTTCCTACCCACTGGAATTGTGATACAGTGAATGATAAGTGAAATAATCAGGCTGTAAACAATTGTTGGAAAAATTACTTGTGTCATGCACAAAGTAGATGTCTTAACCGACTTGCCAAAACTATAGTTTGCTAACAAGAAATTTGTGGAGTGGTTGAAAAAAATAGTTTTAATGAATGTTATGTGGCGTTTTTGAGTTCTTCAGATTATCACAGGTGTCTGTAATTATCTCTGGCCCTCTGCGTGGCCTTCTAACATGTAAAATATATAACATAATCAAATAGGTACATTTTTTAATAAAAAAGGTAATCACAAAGCTGTAAAACCTTCTAAATATAAACCATGAAGTTAGTGAATACCATTGGTGTTTAATATGAGGGTTTCAACATGAAATATACTTCATGTTTTTTAACACACAATAATTTATTTTTATATATCAATATGTCTTTGTTGTAAATGTTTTGGCACCAAATAGGTGAAAAAGTGAATAGTTGCAGAGTTAATTGAAATAATGCCATTGTTGATTAGATGTTTTTTGCATTTTTGCATTTTCTCTTTGACCATATGGTCTATTCACTAGAAACTCATGGAGAGATATACAAAGTTATTCAAGTATAAATTAACAAAGTTACCATAGATTGCCATAGATTACCCGTTAATTACCAAAATTATTGAAGATTCCGGTAACTTTGGTAAATTACTGGGAGTACATGGATGTTTTCATGGAAATAACAGATGCTATCAATTTCTATAAAACTTATATTCTTGAAAACAAAAAGTAATGGTGCATCCATTGTTGTTTCAAAAACAGTTGTTTCAATAACCCTCTTGTCTTTCTAAAATAAATGATAGTAGAAGTTTTTTGTTCCTTTTTAGACACAACTTGGCTTCTCTTTGTGTTTGATATTAGCCTCATATTTACAGTTCAATCCAAAATCTCGATCCAAGCTGTTGTGTTTCAAATGAGTCCGTAATGTACTATGAAATAAGTAATGTATTTTAGTGCTTTAAAGCAGTATGTCTATGATTAGCAATAAATGACAATTGTTTTGATATGTAATACAAGAATAAAAAACATGAGCTGTCGCACACCCAGAAAAAATATTTTGTGTGGAGGTGCTGACTAATGGCGAATAAACTGTAAACTATAAAAATAAAGAGAGTCGCACACTCCATATATAAACTGTGCCTTCTTCAGAGAAGATACCGAAACATTGGCGATTTACCCAATAAATTACTGGGAGTTTATATATGGAGTGTGCGACTCTCTTTATTTATTTTATTTAATTTTTATTACAAGGAAATAAATATTTTACTTACAAATATACACATTACAATACTTTTGTTTGAAGCCCATGCAGTAATCCAATTTTCTGGGATGAATCTCAAGCATGATGGTAATAAATATGAACCATTGTTATCTATCCATTGTTGTTTCCTGTGTCTTTTGATCACCATGAACACACAAACTCACTGTAATAACTAACATTTGTCCAAAAGAGACAAATGTCAAACAAAGTGCTTTTGATTGTGTGTGGCTTCTAGTCTTTATCAGAAGCTATTTCAACAACGGTATGGCTTAATCCTTTTGCAATTAAACATTGTTGATAGGACTTGACAAAGTCAAGGAAATTATGGTTTATGAGGAGACTCTCACCAGGCTCTCATCCTTCGTGAATACATTTGTAAATTGTATTTTACATCATTCCTGTCCAAACCCTTACCTGTACATTCTTGCAGCCTACATTACAGTGTAAACCAAACTTATACTAGAATTCAACTTCAGGTCAATCAAGGGATGGGGGGTTAGCCTGGGTGCCAGTCTTTTTCGGATCTCTAACTTAAACCTTATTATTGAATGGTTATGCCAAACATGTTTGACAATGGAGTAGGCAAAAGCACAACCAGATCTGGGACCAGGCTAATAGGGGGTGGGATGGAGGATTTTTGTATTTGTATTATTGTTTCTCATTTGTGGTAACGATGTTGAAGTGACTCAATAAAAGTAATTGTTCCCTAAAAAAAGTAGGTCAATGTAAATTTAAGATGTAATATTTTTAGAACAGCATAAAGTTAGGGGCTCTGAGGGAAATGGCAACCATGGCGATCCAAGTGATGACAGGTGGTGATGAGGAGGATGGTAATGTAATTAAGACTGCAGGACTGCATCCCAAATGGCACCCTATTCCCTATATTGTATATGACTTTTGACCAGGGCTCTAGTCAAATGTAGTGCACTATGTAGGGAATATGGTGCCATTTGAGATTCAACCTAAATGAGTAGAGGAAACTAGGGCCCTCATCTCTGACCCAAGCCTTCCTCACATACCTCAAACCAGATCTCAACTCAGCAGGATGAGCCCCCAAGAAGCTAAGGATGGTTGTGTCCCAAATGGCACCCTATTCCCCTATTTAGTGAAATACTTTTGACATGGGCTGATAGGGCTCTGTGAAAAGTAGTGCACAACATAGGGTGCCATTGGGGACATAGTTGTAGACTCAGTGACTAGCTCTCGCTGTGCCATATAGCTTGCTGTAGTAGGAATGACAATGAGTGAGTCTGAGGGGAAGTGATTCCTCCTGGGGGAGTTGTAATGTATAGGCTTTGATGAAGCCTCAAACCAGGCTTCAGCTCAGCAGGCAAGTCCTCAGGAAGCTAACATGGAGTCCATGGCAACCTGTGGCTGTGCCATATAGCCGGCTGTAGTAGGAACCATTCTATAGACGAATAAGGGATTCCTCCTGGTGGAGTAGTAATGTATTTTAAGTCTTCTCCAAAAATAGACTAATTGAAGCTGTAGTAAAACTAAACTCTGTGGACTGTGGAGCCACACTGTGATGCGGACAGACATTCTTCTGTTAAGCACTAAGAAATAGAAACATGTTGATACAAAATCGAGCCCATTCGTGGCACGTGGAGGATTGTGAGAACGAGAAAGTGAAATTTGTCATTTATCGCACTGTCCTTTGAACAGGGATGGTTTCCCAGGTCAGGTAATCTTATTTCCCAGGTCAGGTCATAGAAGTATCCCTCTGTCATGTTTGGGCTAAAACACAGACTACTTTGTCATCTTGACACAGATATGGGCTGCATCCCAAATGGCACCCTATTCCCATCACTGTATAATGCACTACTTTTGACCAGATTGTTTTTGGCCCTGGTCAAAACTAGTCCACTACATAGAGAATGGGGTATCATTTGGATGAAACCCTGATCTAGTGGGGATGCTACTAGGGATCCGTGTGAAAATCTCTTAATTGAACTTTGGCTGGGCTCCTGGTAGTGAGAGTAGAGGAGAGGCCCTCTATTCCATACAGCTTTGTAGCCCCTTTTATAATTTTTGTAACAAAAACAAAGATAACAGAGAAAATGCTAACCCTACTAAATGTCTAAGTGACTGTCTGTCTCCTACTTGTGTTTGTTGATTATAACCACTCAGTGACACCACACACACCCCGTGGTTTGTGAGTTTAGTCCTGTCTTTGATTTAAATATTGTTTTGTTCAGTCAACAGATGGATTCCATAATCTGCAGCTCAAATTAATTACTGAGAATAATTATATTTATTATATGGCCTCTCCTTCAAAGGGTTTCATTCAGAATTCCAGTCTATTTAGAATATTCTGGGTGTATACTGAGAATTTTGAGGAAAGATAATAAAATACACATAACAGTAGAGACAAAACCGGGCCTATTCAACCACAACTTCTCACCGGTAAAACACTGTACATCAGTTGTCTTTACACTTTACTTGGACTACAGTGCGTATAAGTATTCACCTCCCTTGGATCTTTTCACATTATGTTGCATTACAAACTACTCCTCAATATCCTTCCCCCTGAAAACTTGCACATTTAGATGCCCGAAAATGAAACCTCACACAGTAGAAAGGTTGCCTGTCCAGTGTTACCCCAGCTGTGCTTTTTCTTGACGGTGCTTGAGACATGCATTTAGCACCCAGCTGGAAGTAAACACTTGATATTTGCAACCCCGTACCTCTTCAAGAAGAGGGTCACTGACTTTTATTACGAGTCAAGTGAGTCCTGTTTTACAAGCTCATTCTTCTGATTACAAAGATACATTCCCCTGTCCTACAGAGCACTGAACTCTCCAAGAGCATTATAAGATAAATACATTATAAGATAAATACTGACCTAAATAAATTCTCTAGTCTAGTGGATGTCATACAACTTAGGCTGCATCCCAAATGGCACATTATTCCCTTCATAGTGCATTACTTTTGACTAGGGCCCTAGGGAATAGGGTGCCATTTGGGATGTAACCCCAGTCTTAGGACCTACAGAGGCCATGTCTTCTATGTCTCAATATCCTAAGTTATGATTGTGAGATTGTGAGGGAAATCTAATAGGGCTTTAAAACCAAAACACACAAACAACAGCTCCTGGCTCATTCCCTCAAAACTAACACTTTTAAATCAGCTTAGCCACCAAACCAACCCCATTGCTTCATGATATTGACGCCTTAGCTCTGCCAGACAGAACAAGGATGAACCAGCCAAGTAAAAGATGAATAGGTTGAGTTGTGTCCCGTACAGTATTACACACTCACAGTAGAGCGGACTCTCCTTGGCCTCTTTCTCGTCCCTCGCTACCTGCCGAGGGGTCCAAGTCTACTGGCTGTTCCATGGGTTCTGAAAGCGGACTCGTGGCTCCTACGCCACGTAGATGGGGTTCCCTGTGCTTCCAGATGCCAGGTTTCCACTGGGTAGGAGGAGAATGAGGATGACATCCTCTCTGACCATCTGCTCTAGTGGAGTGTTGTTCCAAGGCCCGATCCTCCCGCCCTCTACTCACTCTCTCTCTCTTTCTCTTTCTCTCTCTCTCTTTCTCTTTCTCTTTCTCTCTCTCTCTCTCTCTCTCTCTTTCTCATGCTCACTCTCTCTTTCCAGTGTTCCAAAGCCGCTAGTCCCCCCAACCCACCCCCCCTCCCTCTCTCTCTCACTCTCTCTCTCGCTCTCTCTCTCCCGAGTGGCACAGCAGTCTAAGGCACTGCATCTCAGTGCAAGAGGCGTAACTACAATCCCTGGTTTGAATCCAGGCTGTATCACATCTGGCCGTGATTGGGAGTCCCATAGGGCTGCGCACAATTGGCCCAGCATCGTCTGGGTTTGGCCGGGGTAGGCCGTCATTGTAAATAAGAATTTGTTCTTAACTGACTTGCCTTGTTAAATAAAGGTTACATTTCTCACTCTGTCTCTCTCTCTCTCCCTCACTCCTTCCACCTCTCTCCAGTGTTGTTCCAAGGCCCTTCTGGTCCTTCTGGCCCGCGACAGACCCAGGCTATGGCTACAGCTAGGACCAGAACATACCTGTGTTAAAATACTATCTTAGATCTTTCAAATACTTGGTGGCAGATGGTGGGGTTTACAGTTTTGGGACTATTCTATTCACCCATTCAATCAAGCACAGATAAAGTATTTTGAATGATTTTTAAATGATTTTGAATAGTATTTTAACCCAGGTGAGGTCCAGAACCATACATATACCACTCTGTGGAGAAAGAGACTCTCTGGCTCTGTCTGAAAGAGCCAGACAAAATACTCTATAGTAGCCAACTGGTTGAATCAGCTTCAAAGAGTCTGCATTAGACTGTGGCTTTGTCCCATATTTGGGACGCAGCACACAACCTATGTCATAACTATAGATAAACAAGGTGGTCTCAGTGTTTTTCTTTCAAGAAAACAGATTGTGTACTTTCTATTGTTCTCTCTCGATCTTACAGCTGTAGACATAAATACTGAAAACTGCATCTGATTTTATCTTAATGAAGATAAGTCACTCACACCCAAATAGAAAGATGCCAGACAATATGTCAATATGCCAAGTCCCAGAAGACAGTGTGCAATTGTTCAGCGTTCTCTGAAGTAATTCTCACTTGTGTCCCAAATGGCACTTTATTCCCTATACAGCACAATACTTTTGTTCAGAGCTCTATGGCGGCTATGGCCCTGGTCAAAATTAGTACTTTATGAGTTAAATAGGGTGCTGTTTGGGATGCAACCCTCATCTTAATATATACAGATCAAAAATATAAATGCAACATGTAAAGTGTTGGTCCCATGTTTCATGGGCTGAAATAAAAGATCCCAGAAATTTTTCATACATATAAAAAGCTTATTTCGCTCAAATTTTGTGCACAAATGTGTTCAAATTTCTCCTTTGCCAAGATAATCCATCCACCTGACAGGTGTGGCATATCAATAAGATGATTAAACAGCATGATCATTACACAGGTGCACCTTGTGCTGGGGGACAATAAAAGGTCACTCTAAAATGTGCAGTTTTGTCACACAACACAATGCCACAGATGTCTTAAGTTTGAGGGAGCGTGCAATTGGCATGCTGACTGCAGGAATGTTCACCAGAGCTGTTGCCAGAGAATTGAATGTTAATTTCTCTACCATAAGCTGCCTCCAACATCGTTTTAGAGAGAGAAAAAAAGCAGACCACGTGTAACCACGCCAGCCCAGGACCTCCACATTTGGCTTCTTCACCTGCAGGATCGTCTGAGACCAGCCACCCAGACAGCTGATGAAACTGAAGAATATTTCTGTCTGTAATAAAGCCTTCTGGTGGGGAAAAACTAGTGGAAGCCATAGGAACTGCGATCTGGGCCCTAATAAATCAGGTTTCCCATAGAAAAGCATTGGAAAACACAATGACCTCAAAACATTTTTTCCCTGGATGGATTGTGCCCCTGCCCAGTCACGTGAAATCCATAGATAATTTTACTAGGCAAGTCAGTTAAGAACAAATTCTTATTTACAATGACGGCCCACCCCGGCCAAACCCTAACCCAGACGACACTGGGCCAATTGTGCACCGCCCTATGGGACTCCCAATCATGGCCGGTTATGATACAGCCTGGAATTGAACCAGGGTCTGTAGTGACACCTCTAACACTGAGATGCAGTGCCTTAGACCGCTGCGCCACTCGGGAGCCCCCTGATTAGAGCCTCATTTATTTAATTAAATTTACAGATTTTCTTATAAGAACTGTAATATCTTGAAATTGTTGCATGTTGCGTTTATATTTTTGTTCAGCATACATACAAACCCCTATAGTGTAGTTGTGTTTAGTTTGTATTGCTCTGAGCAGATATGTAGTATAGTAGTAGTAGTGAGGGACTTAATTGGTGCGTTCGACTACTGCTGTAAAACTATAATGGTAAATGCAGAGTATTTCTAGTGGTGAAAGCACTCATAAGCAATTTGTTTAAAACCTCTTTGGGCTAGGGGGCAGTATTTTCACGTCCGGATGAAAAGCGTGCCAAAGTAAACTGCCTGTTACTCAGGCCCAGAAGCTAGGATATGCATATAGAAATATAGATAGATAGAAAACACTAACGTTTCTAAAACTGTTAAAATAATGTCTGTGAGTATAACAGAACTGATTTGGCAGGCGAAACCCCGAGCACAATCCATCCAGGGACATTTTTTTTTTAGGTCATTGTGTTTTCCAATGCTTTTCTATGGGAAACCTGATTTATTAGGGCCCAGATTGCAGTTCCTATGGCTTCCACTAGATGTCAACAGTCTTTAGTAATTGTTCGATGTTTTTCTTTTGAGAAATGAAGAAGTAGTCCTGTTCTATCCATGTGTCACTCAGATGGACTCAAGTATTTTGGTGCGCGTGAACAGGAGCGGGCTCCTCGTTATTTTTCTCCGGTATTGGAAACAGTTTATTCCGTCTTAAATTTTATCGATTATTTACATTTTAGGGTACCTGAGGTTGGATTAGAAATGTTGTTTGAAATGTTTGGACCAAGTTTACAGGTAAGTTATTAGATACTTTGTAGTCATGTTGGGCGAGTTGGAACCGGTGTATTTCTGAATCAAACGCGCCAAATAAATTGACATTTTGAGGGTATAAAGAAGGAATTTATTGAACAAAATGACCATTCATTGTGTCACTGAGACATTTCGGATTGCAAAAAGATGAAGATCTTCAAAGGTAAGGCATTTATTATATCGCTATTTTTGACTTTCGTGTCGCACCTGCCTGGTTGAAAAATGGTTTTCATGTTTTTGAAATCTGACACAGCGGCTGGATTAACAAGAAGTTAAGCTTTATTTTGATGTATTACACTTGTATTTATATGAATGTTATATATTTATATTTCTGTAGTTTGAATTTGGCGCTCTGCAATTTCACCGGATGTTGTCAAATCTATCCCGCTAACGGGATTCGAGCGTTAAGGGATCCCTAAGAGGTTTTAAACAGCCAGCAGGGGTTTAGCCTACACATAGTTGGCCTCTACATAGGAAAGAAACATAATAGGAGAAACAGAGTTGTGGATAAGAGTTCTATTGTCCTACTGTTTCCATTCCCTGTGGCCGTCTTTAAAATAACTTACTAAGAATGATAATGTAATGTTTTATGTCTATAAAATGCAAATAATAACTTTCTGTACCACAAGGACAATAGCACAGAGATAACTTAACTATTGAGAAAAATACTGCTTCAATCCCCATTTATAAAGTTTCTACAAATCCCATCCATGTAGTAGGCTACAAAGTCTGGTGCGTCTGTGGATGTGTCTTTGCTTTCTCCTCTCTCACTGCAGTAGTAGACATAGAGAGACTGAAGATGTGTCTGTGTGGTGTGAGGGGGATGGTGTGTTTGAGTGTGGCTCTGTTCCACCTCACCTGTTGTCATCTCACATGGAGGTTTGTCCTCATTGACTCTGAGTGCTTTGTACCTTAGATTGTCAACCTAGCTACAACACTGGTACTAACCTGCATACAACACTGAGGAGTACCTTACACTAACACAGCCATACCTAACTGGGGTGGAGGAATTCCACCATGTGTGCTGACAGGCACATTGTAGATACAGTACAGCTCTACCTTTAGGTGTCAAGTCCTCCGTTTGCGTCCCAAACGGAACCCTATTCCTTATATAGTGCAGTACTTTTAACCAGAACCAGATTAGCCTTGGTCAAAAGTAGGGCACAATATAGGGAATAGGATGCCATTTGGGAGACATGTTCTCCATGTAGCTGCATATACACTACATCTTTACCTCCTCAGGTGCCAAGTTTTCTCCCAGTGCCTGGCTGTGTGTAGTTTCACAACAGGGGCCAGGGGCCAGCAGAGATGCTGTAACATAGTCATGTGTTGAGGTAATTGTTGGCTCTGGTTCAAGCAGGACGGCTTTTTCTGGCCCTCTGCCTCGACAGGTTCACTGTACTTATACCACACTGTACTTTACACACAAAGGTGCTATCTAGAACCTAAAAGGGTTCTCCGGCTGTTCCCCTTTGAAGAACCCTTTTTAGTTCCAGGTAGAACCTTATTGGGTTCCATTTAGAACTCTTTCCCAGAGGGTTCTACATGGAACCCAAAAGAGTTCTACCTGGAACCAAAAAGGGTTCTCCTATGGTGACAGCTGAAGAACCCACATATTTTGTGTCCCAAATGGCACCCTGTTCCCTGAGTAGTGCACTGGGCCCTGGTCAAAAGTAGTGCACTGTATATTTGGGACACAACCATAGTCTTCATACTCATCTAACAGCGAGGCCCTGAGAGGTCATTTGATACTCTAGCCAGTATGAGTGAACGTTTTTTTAAACAACGAATGACCGACAAATGAATTATCATCATACCTTAGTTCAAACTACTCCTCCACCACCGGGTACTGTTCCAGCCTCCCAAACAGCACCCTTTTCCTTATGAAGTGCACTACTTTTGTTTTAGGAGGGTAAGATTTGTCAGGTCTGAAGAGAGTCTGGGTTAGATTTGTCAGGTCTGAAGAGAGTCTGGGTTAGATTCGTCAGGTCTGAAGAGAGTCCGGGTTAGATTCGTCAGGTCTGAAGAGAGTCCGGGTTAGATTCGTCAGGTCTGAAGAGAGTCCGGGTTAGATTCGTCAGGTCTGAAGAGAGTCCGGGTTAGATTTGTCAGGTCTGAAGAGAGTCTGGGTTAGATTTGTCAGGTCTGAAGAGAGTCCGGGTTAGATTCGTCAGGTCTGAAGAGAGTCCGGGTTAGATTCGTCAGGTCTGAAGAGAGTCCGGGTTAGATTCGTCAGGTCTGAAGAGAGTCCGGGTTAGATTTGTCAGGTCTGAAGAGAGTCTGGGTTAGATTTGTCAGGTCTGAAGAGAGTCTGGGTTAGATTTGTCAGGTCTGAAGAGAGCCTGGGTTAGATTTGTCAGGTCTGAAGAGAGCCTGGGTTAGATGTGTCAGGTCTGAAGAGAGTCCGGGTTAGATTTGTCAGGTCTGAAGAGAGTCTGGGTTAGATTTGTCAGGTCTGAAGAGAGCCTGGGTTAGATTTGTCAGGTCTGAAGAGAGCCTGGGTTAGATGTGTCAGGTCTGAAGAGAGTCTGGGTTAGATTTGTCAGGTCTGAAGAGAGCCTGGGTTAGATTTGTCAGGTCTGAAGAGAGCCTGGGTTAGATGTGTCAGGTCTGAAGAGAGCCTGGGTTAGATTTGTTTGGACTGTTACGACTTCCAAACCATCTGTTTGCCTGATGATGTCTAAGATGTTCTGGACTGTCTCTGGCATGTTTCCCTGTACTCAACTGGAGATTAAAAAGGACACACTACCTCAAATAGCCTTGCAGTAAACCATTACGATAACTTTTTAAAACTGTATAATGCCTTTATTTAACCATGAAGTTCAAATGAGATCAGAATACATCTTTCACAAAAGAGACCTGGCCAGACAGAATGTATATAATGTTGTTGTATTATGCACCATGATTATTTATTGGTCCACATCTACAGGTTTTCCCAGCAGGCCTGGTGATGCTTACAGGCCTATGATGCTCCTATAAGGCTTATATTACTGTCATAAACATGATTCCTATCCTATAACCAACTATAACCAAAATTCAATTGGTTATTCAAAACCTCTTGAAATATCATAATCCACGCCATCGAATTGCTAGCCTTTTAGTGGCGCAGCTGGCTAAGGTTTTGTCACGCATGCGGTCATGTGTGTTTGTGAGACAAAGGTTCCAATGTAGACTGGTGAGGAAAGAAGAGCTTCTGTTAAGAAGCAGCACCTCTTACACAGCCTTATCGCCATACCATATAACTACCCCTAAACCACGTTCCTGGCCTCCAACTAACGTCCCCTGCTATTAGGATACCTTGGGAACCTTATTAATGACGCCTGCACGTTGGTGTACTTTTCAACACAGTCTTTGTCTGCCTCCTAAATGGCACCCTATTCCAGGTATAGTGAACTACTTTTGACCAGGGCCCTGTGGGTCAAAGGGGGGTGAATGTAGTGGACATGAGTCGGTCATGGTCATGTGATGAGATTGCCCCGCCTGCGAACTTCAAAACCAGTGTCTTCCCTCGTGGTCTGAGATGTCGGTTGCTCCCATGCTATGACCATCACCCCCGGACAGGAACTAGAGCCGCACTGTGGGATGAATAAGAACACTCACACAACATTCAAAAGCTCAGAGGTTGTCAATCCATTGTCAATCCATGCTGCGACAGTGTTCTGTATCAACTTCCGGCATAAATGGCAACCTATTCCCTATAGAATGCACTTATTTTGACCAGGGCCCATATGGCTCTATTCAAAAGTAGTGTACTATGTAGGGAATAGGGTGCCATTTTGGGGCACAGACTCAGTCACTAGCCTGCTTTATTGGGTGGAAGTAGGGTTTATGGTGTGGTTTTAGCCTCTGTTTAGGGTGGAGGAGGAGGAGGAGGAGGAGGAGGAGGGGAAGAAAGAGGAGAAGGGACAGATATCTGGCTACTGTGAATTCCTACCATTTGGTTTGTGCATTTCCCGCTCTGTCTGGCAGAAACCCTATACACGTGTGATGCTCTCAGGCAGGTTCACACACACACACACACATACACACACGCACAAACATACACACACACACATGCACACACAGGCCAAATCTACAATGGAGTTGCTTACCAAGAAGACAGTGAATGTTTCTGAGTGGCCAAGTTACAGTTTTGACATAAATCTGATTGAAAATCTATGGCAAGACATGAAAATTGTTGTCTATCCATGACCCCCAACATTTTGGCAGACCTTGAAGATTTTTTTATAATAATAATGGGCACATATTGCACAATCCAGGTGTACAAAGCCCTTTGAGACTAACCCAAGAAGCCTCACAGCTGTAATCGCTGTCAAAGGTGTTTCTAATATGTTTTGACTCAGTGGGCTGAATACTTATCTAATCAAGGTATATTCATGTTACAGTTTTCAACAACAGAAAATCCACTTTGACATTACATAGTATTTGGTGTAGATCATTAACAAAAAAATTATATTAAATCCCTTTTAATTTCACTTTGAAACACAATAAAATGTGAAGAAATCCAAGGGGGTGGATGCTTATGATACCCACTGTAGATGTAGCATGTATGATCTTGAAGGATCCACTAATATGAGTCTGTGTGCTGTATGATACGGTGTTTAAAAACTAACTTAGGAGCTCATTGCTCCTTTGGGAGCATTGGCCATCGACAACTCTTCTCCATCGTTCTCTGTTCTGTGCAGTCTTCTCCAGCTCATTCCACCCCATGCCGGATGGTGTTGAAAAACAGCATTCAGAAACATCTGTGACTATTACAGTAGGGGCATGACTGATGTTAATTGCTCAGTATCCAACTGCTTTTACCACAGACACGATTATCTTTATGAAGAGAGATTTAACAAACTCAAACAGATGCCTTCTACTGCAGCGCTGGACCAATAACAGAGCATGACCTCTGATTTGACCCCTGAACTTTTCCCTATATAGTGCACGTATTTTGACCAGGGCCCTTGGACTCTGGTGAAAAGTAGTATAATATCCAGGGAATAGGGTGCCATGCCCCTATGGGCTCTGGTCAAAAGCAGTGCACTATATAAGGAATAGAGTGCCATTGTCAGAGGAGCCGACTTCGGAGGGAGGCGTGACAGTACCCCCTCCCTGATGCGCGGCTCCAGCAGCGCGTCGACACCGGCCTCGGGGACGACCCGGAGGGCGAGGCGCAGGGCGATCTGGCCGGAGATGGTGGAACTCCCGCAGCATTGAAGGGTCCAACACGTCCTCCACCGGAACCCAGCACCTCTCCTCTGGACCGTACCCCTCCCACTCCACGAGGTACTGAAGGCCCCTTGCCCGACGCCTCGAATCCAGTATGGCGCAAACGGAGTACGCCGGGGCCCCCTCGATGTCCAGAGGGGGTGGAGGAACTTCCCGCATCTCAGACTCCTGGAGCGGGCCAGCCACCACCGGCCTGAGGAGAGACACATGGAACGAGGGGTTAATACGGTAATCGGGGGGAAGCTGTAACCTGTAACAAACCTTGTTCACTCTCCTCAGGACTTTAAATGGCCCCACAAACCGCGGGCACAGCTTCCGGAAGGGCAGGCGGAGGGGCAGGTTTTGGGTCGAGAGCCAGACCCGGTCCCCCGGTACGAACACCGGGGCCTCACTTCGGTGACGGTCTGCGCTGGCTTTCTGGTGCAGAACGGCCCTCTGGAGGTGAACATGGGCGGTGTCCCATGTCTCCTCCACGCGCCTGAACCAGTCATCCACCGCAGGAGCCTCGGTCTGACTCTGATGCCAAGGCGCCAGAACCGGCTGGTACCCCAGTACGCACTGGAAGGGGTGAGGTTAGTGGAGGAGTCGCGGTGCGAGTTCTGAGCCATCTCGGCCCAGGGCACGAACGCTGCCCACTCCCCCGGCCGGTCCTGGCAATAAGACCGCAAAAACCTGCCCACATCCTGGTTCACTCTCTCCACCTGCCCATTACTCTCGGGATGAAACCCCGAGGTAAGGCTGATCGAGACACCCAGACGTTCCACGAACGCCCTCCAGACCCTCGAAGTGAACTGGGGACCTCGATGAGACACTATATCCTCAGGCACCCCGTAGTGCCGGAAGACGTGCGTAAACAAGGCCTCCGCAGTCTGTAGGGCCATAGGGAGACCGGGCAGAGGGAGGAGACGGCAGGACTTAGAGAAACAATCGACAACGACCAGGATCGTTGTGTTATCCTGTGAGGGTGGGAGATCAGTAAGAAAATCCACCGACAGGTGCGACCAAGGCCGTTGTGGAACAGGTAAGGGGTGGAACTTACCTCTGGGCAGGTGCCTAGAAGCCTTACACTGGGTGCACACCGAGCAGGAGATAATATAAACCCGCACGTCCTTGGCCAAGGTAGGCCACCAGTACTTCAAACTCAAACAGCGCACCGTCCGACCGATCCCAGGATGACCAGAGGAGGGTGACGTGTGGGCCCAGTAGATCAACCGGTCACGGACAGCAGACGGAACGTACAGATGCCCAGCGGGACACTGGAGGGGAGCGGGCTCTGCACGTAACGCCTGCTCAATGTCCGCGTCCAGCTCCCACACTACCGGCGCTACCAGGCAGGAGGCCGGGAGTATGGGAGTATGATCCATGGGCAGCTCCTCTGTGTCATACAGCCGGGACAGTGCGTCTGCCTTCACATTTTGGGAACCTGGTCTGTAGGAAAGGGTGAACACAAATTGGGTAAAAAACATGGCCCAACTTGCCTGACGAGGATTCAGTCTCCTCGCTGCCTGGATGTACTCCAGGTTGCGGTGTTCAGTCCAGATGAGAAAAGGGGGTTTAGCCCCTTCGAGCCAATGTCTCCACGCCTTCAAAGCCTTAACCACAGCCAACAGCTCCCGGTCCCCCACATCATAGTTTCGCTCCGCCGGGCTGAGCTTCCTCGAGAAGAAGGCACAGGGGCGGAGGTTTGGTGACGTGCCCGAGCGCTGAGAGAGCACTGCTCCTATTCCAGCCTCGGATGCGTCAACCTCCACTATGAACGCCAAAGAAGGTTCCGGATGGGCCAGCACGGGAGCCGAGGTAAACAGAGCCCAGGTGACCAAAAGCCCTGTCCGCCTCAGCGGACCCCCCTTCAGCAGTGAGGTAATGGGAGCCACTACCTGACCAAAACCTCGGATGAACCTCCGGTAGTAATAGGCAAACCCTAAAAACCGCTGCACCTCCTTTACCGTGGTGGGAGTCGGCCAATTACGCACGGCTGAAATGCGGTCACTCTCCATCTCCACCCCTGAGGTGGAAATGCGGTACCCTAGGAAGGAGATGGACTGCTGGAAGAATAGGCATTTCTCAGCCTTGACGTACAGGTCATGCTCCAACAGTCGCCCAAGCACCCTGCGCACCAGGGACACATGCTCGGCGCATGCAGCGGAGTATATCAGAATGTCATCAATATACACCACTACACCCAGCCCATGCAGGTCCCTGAAAATCTAGTCTACAAAGGCTTGGAAGACTGATGGAGCATTCATCAAACCGTACGGCATGACGAGGTACTCATAGTGCCCTGAGGTAGTACTGAATTCCGTCTTCCACTCGTCTCCCTCCCGGATACACACCAGGTTGTACGCGCTCCTGAGATGATGAGTTTGGTGAAGAAGCACGCCCCGTGCATTGACTCAATCGTTGTGGCTATGAGAGGCAGCGGATAACTGTACCTCACAGTGATCAGGTTTAGGGCGCAATAGTCAATACACGGACGCAGACCTCCCTCCTTCTTCACAAAAAAGAAACTCGAGGAGGCGGGTGAAGTGGAGGACCAAATGTACCCCTAACGCAGGGATTCGGAGACATATTTTTCCATAGCTGCCGTCTCCGCCTGTGACAGGGGATACACGTGACTCCTGGGAAGTGCGGCGTCTACCTGGAGGTTTATCGCACAATCCCGCCGACGATGGGGTGGTAATTGAGTCGCCCTCTTTTTAGAGAAGGAGAGAGCCAAATCAGAATATTTGGGGGGAATGCGCACGGTGGAGACCTGGTCTGGACTTTCCACCGCAGTAGCACCAACGGAAACCCCTAAACACCTCCCGAGCACTCTCGTGACCACCCCGTGAGAGCCCTCTGTTGCCATGAAATGGTGGGGTCATGACGAGCTAACCAGGGAAGGCCTAGTACCACGGGAAACGCAGGAGAGTCAATGAGGAAGAGACTGATTCTCTCCTCATGACCCCCTGTGTCATCATGCCCAGGGGAGTGGTGGCCTCCCTAATCAACCCGGACCCTAATGGTCGACTGTCCAGAGCGTGAACTGGGAAAGGCCTAACCACTGGAACAATAGGGATCCCTAACCTATGGGCGAATGCACTGTCGATAAAATTCCCAGCCGCGCCTGAATCGACAAGCGCCTTATGCTGGGAATGCAGGGAAAACTCAGGAAAGTAAACATACACAAACAGGTGTACAACAGAGGGCTCTGGATGAGAGTGGTGCAGGCTCACCTGGGGTGACACCAGAGTGCCCTGCCTGCTGCCTCGACCCCCAGAGGAACCAACCCAGCACCGACCGGCAGTGTGACCTCTGTGGCCACAGACGGTGCACGTGAAAGCCCCTCCTCCAGCCTCCCTGAGCGCAGTACCTCCCAGCTCCATAGGCACTGGCGCGGTGGTGCTGGGAGAGGGAACCGACAGAGCCCTCCCTGGACGTCCGTGGGTGACCAGCAGGTTATCCAACCGAATGGACAGGTCCACCAGCTGGTAGAAGGTGAGGGTGGTATCCCTGCAGGCCAACTCTCGACGGACATCCTCGCGCAGCCTGCAGCGGTAGTGGTCGACAAGGGCCCTGTCGTTCCATCCCGCTCCTGCAGCCAGGGTCCGAAATTCCAGGGCGAACTCCTGGGTGCTCCTCGTCCCCTGCCTCAGGTGGAAGAGACGTTCACCCGCCGCTCTACCCTCGGGCGGGTCGTCAAAGACTGCCCGGAAGTGGAGGGTGAACTCCTCGAAGTCGTCCAACGCCACATCTCCTTCTCCCCATGCGGCGTTAGCCCACTCCAGAGCTCTCCCGGAGGGGCACGAGACAAGGGCGGACACCCTCTCCCTTCCCGATGGAGCCGGGTAAACGGTGGCCAGGTATTTTATTTATTTTTTATTTGTATTTATTTATTTATTTCACCTTTGTTTAACCAGGTAGGCAAGTTGAGAACAAGTTCTTATTTACAATTGCGACCTGGCCAAGATAAAGCAAAGCAGTTCGACAACATACAAAAACACAGAGTTACACATGGAGTAAAACAACATACAATCAATGATACAGTAGAAAAATAAGACTATATACAATGTGAGCAAATGATGTGAGATAAGGGAGGTAAAGGCAAAAAAGGCCATGGTGGCAGAGTAAATACAGTATAGCAAGTAAAACACTGGAATGGTAGATTTGTTATTTGAAGAAAGTTCAAAGTTAAAATATAAATAATATGGTGCAAAGGAGCAAAATAAATAAAATAAATAAATACAGTAGGGGAAGAGGTAGTAGTTTGGGCTAAATTATAGATGGGCTATGTACAGGTGCATTGATCTGTGAGCTGCTCTGACAGCTGGTGCTTAAAGCTAGTGAGGGAGATAAGTGTTTCCAGTTTCAGAGATTTTTGTAGTTCGTTCCAGTCATTGGCAGCAGAGAACTGGAAGGAGAGACGATCAAAGGAGGAGTTGGCTTTAGGGGTGACCAGAGAGATATACCTGCTGGAGCGCGTGCTACAGGTGGGTGCTGCTATGGTGACCAGTGAGCGGAGATAAGGGGGGACTTTACCTAGCAGGGTCTTGTAGATGACCTGGAGCCAATGTGTTTAGCGACGATTATGAAGCGAAGGCCAGCCAACGAGAGCGTACAGGTCGCAGTGGTGGGTAGTATATGGGGCTTTGGTGACAAAACGGATGGCACTGTGATAGACTGCATCCAGCTTGTTGAGTAGGGTATTGGAGGCTATTTTGTAAATGACATCGCCGAAGTCGAGGATTGGTAGGATGGTCAGTTTTACGAGGGTATGTTTGGCAGCATGAGTGAAGGATGCTTTGTTGCGAAATAGGAAGCCAATTCTAGATTTAACTTTGGATTGGAGATGTTTGATGTGAGTCTGGAAGGAGAGTTTACAGTCTAACCAGACACCTAGGTATTTGTAGTTGTCCACAAATTCTAAGTCAGAACCGTCCAGAGAAGTGATGCTGGACAGGCGGGCAGGTGCAGGCAGCGATCGGTTGAAGAGCATGCATTTAGTTTTACTTGTATTTAGGAGCAGTTGGAGACCACGGAAGGAGAGTTGTATGGCATTGAAGCTCGTCTGGAGGGTTGTTAACACAGTGTCCAAAGAAGGGCCAGAAGTATACAGAATGGTGTCGTCTGCGTAGAGGTGGATCAGAGATTCACCAGCAGCAAAGAGCGACATCATTGATGTATACAGAGAAAAGAGTTGGTATAGGTCCAGCTGTAGCAGGAAACCCTGGCACCGTGCCGCCGTCCCATCATACTCCCTGGGAAGGGTGATACGCATCCCACTGGGACCAGGTACAGGAGGGACGAGTAGTGGTAACCCCTGTTGTGCTGGTGGAGACGCTGGAGGGACTCTCTGTCTCTCCCAGTGGTCCATGGTCTGGACGACACGGTCCATCGCGACGTCGAGATGTTGCAGCATCGCCGCGTGTTCTCTGACGTGCTCCTCGACCCCTATAACCGGGGTACCTGCTCCTGCTGACACCATGGTGGTGTGTAATTCTGTCAGACTGTGTGCGCAACTGGTCAACTGGAGTCAGGTGCAGGAGAGCAGAGATGAGTGAACAGGCACACTTTAATTGGCAGAAGCAAATCAGTCGGACTCAACAGCGTCACAACACTCCAGCCAAAGGCATAAGCGAATAGCGCACTGGTCACACAAAATAATGTACAACAATACATACCACGGGTTCAAAACAATACCCGGAAAAAAACAGCCTGACGCGTCACACAATAAATGTAAAGAGCAATTACACACACAGACATGGGGGGAACAGAGGATAATATACACGTAGAGTGATGAGGGGATGTAAACCAGGTGTGCGGGAAAACAAGACAAAACAAATGGAAAATGAAAGGTGGAGCGGCCATGGCTAGAAGACCCGTGAGGTCGACCGCCGAGCGCCGCCCGAACAAGGAGAGGAGCCGACTTCGGCGGGAGTCGTGATAGCCATCTGGGACGCAGACATTGCCTTCTCACTGATGATGATGTGGAACCTTCTGCATTACATTCAAATCCATACTGTAAATGACCTGTGAGTTTTACTGACAACCCAGGTCACATGTTTTTTTGTCCAGACTGTGACATTGTCTGACTGGCTATGTCCTTTCTCTATTGCTCCATAACTTCATCTGTTTGATTTATGGGAAAAGGGGCTTTCCAGCAGTGATGCAAAATGAATGACTGGGGAGAAGATGAGGAAGAATGGAGGACAGTGCCATATTCTTCACTCCAAATGTTCTTTAGAGAGAGAGAGAGACACGTCAGTTCAACATGTTGATATCCATCCCAAATGAAAAGGGTCAGGGAAGTGACAATAAAGCGGGGTGAGCTACATATGCACTGTTCGTTGTAACTGTGGTCTGTGGACTAATTTAACCTGGAATCCAATGATATGGCATATGCAGGACAAATGTCCATAAGGAACAACTGATGGTTAACAGGTGTTGGAGCACAAAAAAAGACAATATAAATATCTTTTCATGCTCAGGCTCTATCTCTTGTTCATCATGGTATAAATCTTGAGCTTAATCATATACATCTCTCTCTGTTTTTGAGTGTTCCAATAACACAAAGACCTTTTTGAAGTGTGTTCTGGGTACACTCGATCATTGGATTCCAGTCACTGTCGTTGAGCGCCCTGTTCCACATTAGCTGTTCCCTAGTACATATTTACCACATATTTCCACCCAGCTTCAGTTGTTAAGAGAACAGAGATGTCCTCCAGCGTATCATGGTCTACGTCCCAAATGGCACCCTATTCCTTACGTAGTGCACTACTTTCGACCTGGACCTGAGCTCTGTTCTGATCCTTTACTCTGTGTCAGTTTCCTGGAGACAGAAGAGAAAACAACAGTTCAGACTACTAATCATCTCTCACAGAGAGATCGCTTTACAAGACTGCTGCAGCTCAGTTCTCAAACGCACACACGTGCAAGCATGTGCACATGCATGCACTAACACACCTACTGGTAACTGCCAAAATAAAGGAAACACCAACATAAAGTGTCTTAATAGGGGGTTGGTCCACCACGAGCCACTGTAACAGCTTCAATTTCACATTGGCATAGATTATACGTGTTCTAAGTGTCTGGAACTATATTGGAGGGATGAGACACCCTTCTGCCAGGAGAAATTCCATAATTTGGTGTTTTGTTGATGGTGATGGAAAACACTGTCTCAGGCACAGCTCAAGAATCTCCCATAAGTGTTCAATTGGGTTGAGATCTGTTAACTGAGACACACACACACACACACACACACACACACACACACACACACACACACACACACACACACACACACACACACACACACACACACACACACACACACACACACACACTTAAAACCCCCTATGCTCCTTTGAGACCCCTCTTTCAAAATCACATAGATCTCATAGCCATGGTAGTCAGTGTTCTGTATGGAATTATTAGATTCATGTATGTAATGAACATATGGAAAAGTTCTTCAAATGGCTTTGATCATGTCAACCTCTGCAGACCTAAAGACAACGAAAGTAATTAGAAATACAGGACTGAACACACACCTAGACACATAAATAGCCAAGCCTCGTGTTCCCTGGCTGATAGAATGCATAATTTAATTATGACCACATATACAGTAGTGTCTTGGCAGTCTTTGCTTATAGGCTTACTTCTTAAACTTGCGACTGTCAAGCTTGATCAAGTGGCCTCTGCAGCCTGTCTTGGTTCTATATAAGTGTTAGAAGTGTGTTATTATAAACTGATTAACAACACATAGCGTCAAGTATCTTGGCGGCCCCTGCTTAGGACTACTTCTTGAACTCGCAACTTGCTGTAAGTGTTAGAAGTACGTTATTATCTGTTGGCGAGAGCTATGTCAAGGTTTGAATGTGCCACGTCAGGAACACCTATTGCCTTTTTTTTCAGTAAATCAGGTGAATCAGGTGAAAAGGAGAATGGAGTGCTACTATAATGTTGCATACCATCCTTTGAAAACATCACGTGACCCTTTGAAAAGGGTAAAGTAGAATGATAGAGGTCAGAGGTCAATACACTACTTATACTAAGATTAGAGCTGAACCATCTCTGACATCTTTTGATCAGAGTGATTTCCCATGAAGTTTGAAATATGCTCAAGCCCATTACAGACCAATGATACAGGTTTACAGTGTCTTGCAGCCAGCATCTTGAAGCCGGGCTGCACATGGCTTCAATACTGCCACTTACATCTGGTAACAGGCAGCCAACACTGCCACAGGTTAAAAGGTCAACCCCAATAAAGTTTATTTCGATGACTGTCATACTTACACATCAGTAGAAAAGCCATACGATCTGGATAATTTGTTGTATCACTTTGTACTGTGGCCTAAATGTGTGTATTTGAGATATATCCTGAACAAAAGTATAAACTTAAAATGTCAATTGTTGGTCCCATATTTCCTGAGATGAAATAAAATATCCCAGAAATTTTCCATACACAGAAAAAGCTTATTTCTCTCAAATGTTGTGCACAAATTTGTTTACATTCCTGATAGTGAGCATTTTTCCTTTGCCAATATAATCCATCCGCCTGACAGGTGTGGCATATTAAGAAGCTGATTATTGTCCCCAGCACAAAGTTCCCCTGTGTAATGATCATGCTCTTTAAAAAGACCACTCTAAAATGTGCAGTTTTTTCACACAACACAATGCCTCAGATGTCTCAAGTTGAGGGAATGTGCAATTGGCATGCTGACTGAAGGAATGTCCACCAGAGCTGTTGCCAGAGAATTTTATGTTAATTTCTCTACCATAAACCACCTACAAGTCGTTTTAGATCATTTGGCAGTACGTCCAACCGGTCTGAAAACCTCAGACCACATCAAACCACGCCAGCCCAGGACCTCCACATCTGGCTTCTTCACCTATGGAATCATCTGAGACCAGCCACCCGGACAGCTGACGAAGCTGTGGGTTTGCACAACGGAAAAATGTCTCAGGGAAGCTCATCTGTGTGCTCACCAGGGCCTTGAGCTGACTGCAGTTTGGCGTCGTAACTGACTTCAGTGGGCTAATGCTCACCTTCGATGGCCACTGGCACGCTGGAGAAATGGCACTTCACGGATTAACCCCGGTTTCAACTGTACCGGGTAGATGCTGATGTCAACTGACCCATTTCACAACGATCTGTACATTCCTTGAAGCTGAACATTTTCCTGGAAGCTGAATTCCTGGAAGCTGAAAATGTCAAAATGTTTCCATGGCCTGCATACTCACCAGACATGTCCCCCATTGAGCATGTTTGGGGTGCTCTTAATCGACATGTACAACAGTGTTCCAGTTTCAACCAATATCCAGAAACTTCGCACAGCCATTGAAGAGGAGTGGGACAACATTCCACAGGCCACAATCAACAGCCTGATCTCTATGCAATTGAGATGTGTCACGCTGCATGAGGCAAATGGTCCACAAATGAATTGTTGCACGTTGCATTTACATTTTTGTTCAGTGTAGATAAGAGTTTGAGTGTCTTCTTCAACAAAACGTCAGTCATACACTACATGTAAGAACAAGTTGAAGAGGTAGAATAATTTCACCAAGAGGCAGCAGTGTTTCTACAATTATGTGTGAGCCCTAGGTACCTGAGGACACTGTCAGCGTCTGAAATGTGTTTTGTTTTTCTCTATATAGGGAAAAGGCATGGGAGAACGATTCCCCCCTCTCATCCTGACTGGTTGCATCACCACCTGGTATGGCAATTGCTTGGCCTCCGACCGCAAGGCACTACACAAAAATTTGAAAAATGTGTTTTTCTCTATATAGGGAAAAGGCATGGGAGAACGATTCCCCCCTCTCATCCTGACTGGTTGCATCACCGCCTGATATGGAAACTGCTTGGCCTCTGACCGCAAGGCACTACAGAGGGTAGTGCGTACAGCCCAGTACATCACTGGGGCCAAGCTTCCTGCGATCCAGGACCTCTATACCAGGCGGTGTCAGAGGAAGGCCCAAAAAATTGCCAAAGACTCCAGCCACCCTAGTCATAGACTGTTCTCTCTACTACAACACGGCAAGCGGTACCGGAAAGCCAAGTCTAGGTTAAAAATTCCCAACAGCTTCTACCCCCAACCATAAGACTCCTGAACAGCTAATCAAATGGATACCGGACTATTTGCATTGTCCCCACACCATCCCCCATTTTTACGCCCCATTTTTACGCTGCTGCTACTCTCTGTTTATTATCCATGCATAGTCACTTTACCTCTACCTACATGCACATATTACCTCAATTACCTCGACTAACCGGTGCCCCCGCACATTGACTCTGTACCGGTACCCTGTGTATATAGCCTTGCTACTGTTATTTTACTGTTGTTTCTTAATATTTTTTATTTTATTTTTTACTTCCGTTAATTTTAGTAAATACTTTAAAACTTTTTTTTTCTTAAAACTGCATTGTTGGTTTTAAGGGCTTGTAAGTAAGCATTTCACTGTTGTCTTCGGCGCATGTGTCACAACTCCCGCCGAAGTCGGTGCCTCTCCTTGTTCGGGTGGCGTTCGGCGGTCGACATCACCGGTCTTCTAGCCATCGCCGCTTCACCTTTCATTTTCCATTTGTTTTGTCTTGTTTTCCCGCACACCTGGTTTACATCCCCTCATTACTCTACGTGTATATTATCCTCTGTTCCCCCCATGTCTGTGTGTGGTATTGTTCGGTCGTTACCTGTGTGACGCTTAAGGCTGGTTTTGCGCTGGGTATTATTGTAACCCGTGGTTTTGTATTTTGTACCAGTTTGTGTAATTTGTACGCTATTCGCTTTTTTCCTTGGGCCTGAGTGTTGTGACGCAGTTGCGTCCGGCTGTTTTCCTATGCCTGATTAAAGTGTGCTTGTTCACTCATCCCTGCACCTGACTTCTTTCGACCAGTTGCGCACACACTGACAGAATACCACACCATCTTATGGAGTCAGCAGGAGCAAGTACCCGTGTTGTAGGGGTTGAGGAGCGCGTCCAACCGTGGTACTGCAGGCATTTTTAGCAGAAAACAATCTTCGTGAACGTCTCTTCCACCTGAGGCAGGGGACGAGGAGCACCCAGGAGTTCGCCCTGGAATTTCGGACCCTGGCCGCCGGAGCGGGATGGAACGACAGGGCCCTTATCGACCACTATCGCTGCAGCCTGCGCGAAGATGTCCGTCGGGAGTTGGCCTGCAGGGATACCACCCTCACCTTGGACCAGCTAGTGGATCTGTCCATCCGGCTGGATAACCTGCTGGCCACCCGCGGACGTTCAGAGAGGGCTCTGTCGGTTCCCTCTCCCAGCACCACCGCTCCGGTGCCTATGGAGCTGGGAGGTGCTGCGCTCAGGGAGGCCGGAAGAGGGGCCTTCACATGGCCGCAGAGGTCACACTGCCGGTCAGTGTCAGGTTGGTTCCTCTGGGGGTCGAGGCAGCAGGCAGGGCACTCTGGCGTCACCCCAGGTGAGCCTGCACCATTCTCATCCAGAGCCTTCTGTTGCACACCTGTTTGTGCATGTTTACTTTCCTGAGTTTTCCCCGCATTCCCAGCGTAAGGCGCTCGTCGATTCAGGCGCAGCTGGGAATTTTATCGACAGAGCATTCGCCCATAGTTTAGGGATCCCTATCGTTCCAGTGGTTAGGCCCTTCCCAGTTCACGTCCTGGACCGTCGACCATTAGGGTCCGGGTTGATTAGGGATGCCACCACTCCCCTGGGCATGTTGACGCAGGGGGGGGTCACGAGGAGAGAATCAGTCTCTTCATCATTGACTCTCCTGCGTTTCCCATGGTGCTAGGCCTTCCCTGGTTAGCTTGTCATGACCCCACTATTTCATGGCAACAGAGGGCTCTCACGGGGTGGCCGCGAGAGTGCTCGGGGAGGTGTTTAGGGGTTTCCGTTGGTGCTACCACGGTGGAAAGTCCAGACCAGGACTCCACCGTGCACCTCCACCGTGCACATTCCCCCTGAATATTCCGATTTGGCTCTAGCCTTCTCTAAGAAGAGGGCGCCTCAATTACCACCCCATCATCGGTGGGATTGTGCGATAAACCTCCAGGTAGACGCCGCACTTCCCAGGAGTCACGTGCATCCCCTGTCACAGGCGGAGACGGCTATGGAAACATATGTCTCTGAATCCCTGCATCAGGGGTTCATTCGGTCCTCCACTTCACCCGCCTCCTCGAGTTTCTTTTTTGTGAAGAAGAAGGAGGGAGGTCTGCGTCCGTGTATTGACTATCGAGCCCTAAACCAGATCACTGTGAAGTACAGTTACCCACTACCTCTCATAGCCACAGCCACAGGCATCGGGCGAGGGGCCTTCAGTACCTCGTGGAGTGGGAAGGGTACGGTCCGGAGGAGAGATGCTGGGTTCCGGTGGAGGACGTGTTGGATCCTTCACTGCTGCGGGAGTTCCACCGTAGCTGTCCGGATCGCCCTGCACCTCGCCCTCCGGGTCGGCGCGCTGCTGGAGCCACGCGTCAAGGGGTGGGGGGGGTACTGTCACGACTCCTGCCGAAGTCGGTCCCTCTCCTTGTTCGGGCGGCGTTCGGTGGTCGACGTCACCGGTCTTCTAGCCATCGCCGGTTTACATCCCCTGGTTTACATACACTTAAGGCTGGTTTTGCGCCGGGTATTATTGTAACCCGTGGTTTTCTATTTTGTACCAGTTTGTGTAATTTGTGCGCTATTCACTTTTTGCCTTGGGCCAGAGTGTTGAGTTGCGTCCGGCTGTTTTCTTATGCCTGATTAAAGTGTGCCTGTTCACTCATCTCTGGTCTCCTACACCTGACTTCTTTCGACCAGTTGAGCACACGTGACAGCATGTGACAAATAAAATTTGATTTTCAAGCCCAACCGTGGTACTGCAGGCATTTTTAGCAGAAAACAATCTTCGTGGTCAATCATTATGTAAATAATGTTAAAAAAAATCCAAGACAATCATGGTACCAATAACTGCTTCTAATACACCAGATGTATGTCTTTGGAACTAATTCATTTCAAATCACACATTTTGTTAGTAATGGCAGCCTGCAGTACCACGGTCAGCCTTGCTTCCCATCCGAAACAGTTCGTGCATATATTATGATTACATTTTGTGACGTTTTATTCGTTTTGGCCTTTGGCAAAGTTTTTTTGGACTGTTCGTGCACACAAAAAAAATTATTGAGGCAAGACAAAATCTATTCCCCTTCGCCAGTGATTGGTCAACAGTAAGGATTCTTCAATGAAATATTTGTTGTCATTCAACGATAGACAACTTGTTTTCATGCAGACTTTTCACTTGAGAAATACTGCACCAAACATCTTAGAATCGGTGTAAAATTGACCAGTACCCATGGGGCTCTGCTTAAAAGTAGTGCACTACGTTGGCTGCCATTTGGGACAAAGACACTTTTTAGACAGTCGACTGATGTCCATAACGCTAAACTCATCTTTTTCCTCTCACTACTTCAACCTCAGGACACACAGAGATTTATGACTGCATTCATCACCTGGGAATGTAGTATATGTCAGAGAGAGGGGGAGGGGGGAGAGAGGGGGAGCTTTCGGTGTTTTTCTGGGCTAGTTATTACCCTGTTACTACAAGCCACTGTATGTCAGAGAGAGGAACGGGGGAGAGAGGGGGAGCTTTTGGTGTCTTTTTGGGCTAGTTATTACCCTGTTACTACAAGCCACTGTATGTCAGAGAGAGGAGGGGGGAGAGAGAGGGAGCTTTCGGTGTCTTTTTGGGCTAGTTATTATCCTTTTACTACACGTCTACAGCACAGATCCAATCCCAATATCATAAAGAAGAAATTAACATTCAATAAAATACTTCAGCTGTGCTTCAGATGGTTGCACGTATGGGTCAAAGTTATTTTTATAACGGTATTGGTGAAGATCATTTATGACATAACAGTAAATGGACTGTGGTGCTCGGTGGATCACTGCTCCAGTATTTGGTTGAGCAAAGATGCTTTAAAGAAAGTTATTTCCTGCTCTTCAATCTTCCCCATTTATCATTGGAAAAAGTAAAGTTATTTTTCATAAAGGCATTCAACTAACAAACATTTGGATTGAGATCTTGTAGAGTGGTCTTTAAAAAACTGCAAACGGAGCTGTATCAAAGTGCTAATAATGGGTATGATGCTCTGTTTCCCATTTCTGAAGAAGAAAAATGTCACAATTGAATAGTTCAATGAAACATTCCTTTTGATAATCACATTGCCACGATTCCCACCGACGGTGGCGCCCCCTCCTGCTCGGGTGGCGCTCGGCGGTCGTCGTCACCGGCCTATTAGCTACCACTGATTCCCTTTTTGGTTTTCCCTTTTTGGTTTTCCCTTTTTGGTTTTGTGCACCTGTGTTAGTTTGCTTAATTAGCGGGGCTATTTATGTTAGCTGGTCCGCTTCCGTGTCGTGCGGGATTATTTCGATTGTGACGGCTCATGTTCGTGTCGGCGCTATTTTACGCCGTGTGTATTTTCTCCACTGTGTTTGGGAGTATTTGTTTTATGAGTGAGTGTAAATTAAATACGCCACTACCCTGTGCTCGCTGCTTCCTGTGCCTCATTCCTTCACCACGACTGCCAACCCGTTACACACATCCACAGTGGGTATCATAGTAGTCACCCCCCTTGGATCTTTCACATTTTGTTGCGTTACAAAGAGGGGTTGAAATGGATTTAATTGTGTTTTTTTTTTGTCATTGATTTACACAAAATACTCCATAATGTCAAAGTGAAATGAAAATTCTACAAATGTTTACAAATTAATAAAAATTGAATAACTACAATATAGTTGCTGCATGAGTGTTCACTCCCTTTGTTTAGACAAGCTTAAAATAGTTCAGGAGTAAAATGTGTCTTAACAAATCACATAATAAGTTAGACTCACTCTGTGTTAAATAATAGGGATTGACATGATTTTTTAATGACTACCTCTATCCCCCATACATACAACATATGTCAGGTCCCTCAGTCAAGTATTGAATTTCAAGCACAGATTCAACTGCAAAGACCAGGGAGCTTTTAAAAAAGCCTAAAAAAGAAGTGATTGGTAGATGGGTATCAATAATAAATCAGTCATTGAATCTCTTTAAGCATGGTGAAGTTCATCATTATGCTGTGGATGATGTATTAAACCACCCAGATACATGAAAGATACAGTCATCCTTCTGAACTGAACTGCAGAACAGGAAGGAAACTGCTTAGAGATGACAACATGAGGCCATTTGTGATTTAACAAAAGCTAGAGTTCAATGGCTGTGATGGGAGAAAACTGACGATGGATGAACAACATAGTTACTCCACAATAATGACATAATGACAGTGAAAAGAAGAATACAAATATACAGAACAAAAAAAATCCAAAACATGCATCCTGTATATGTAACAAGGCACAAAAGTTATATTGCAAGAAAACAAGGCAAAGGAATATACTTTTTTGGCCTATATGCAAAGCCTTATGTTAGAGGCAAATCCAAAATGGTCTCTTCAAAAAATTCCTTGCACATCACAGGAACATTCCTATGAAAACGTTAGTAAATTACGTAATGACTCTTAAGGGAACGTTCTCTAAAGTTGTGGGAACATTTGTTGTTAGCCATAACCCTCAACACCTTGACAGAGATTGAAGAATGTATCTAAATATTGCACACTCCAGGTGTGCAAAGCTCTTAGAGACTAACCCAAGAAACATCACAGCTGTAATGGCTGCCAAGAGTGTTTCTAACATGTATTGACATATATTAACATGTGAATTGAAATCCAAGGGGGTGAATACTTATGATACCTACAGTACAACCAATTATGTGTGCTATTACTGGGTCTATAGCCAATGGTGTGTCTGATTACTGATTCTATAACCAATGGTGTGTCAGATGAATGGTCTGCTCTTTGGTCTGTGCCATGATGATGTGTCTGTGAAGGGTGTTTGCAGCCAGTTGGTCAGATGGTGGTGAAACTGATGTCAAACATATGGCCCTCCTAGGTTCACACAATACAGTTAAAATGATGCAGACACTACTCTCTCTGTCTCTCAACACAGAATGTAAGAGGAAAAGGGTGCTATAATTTTGACTGACTGACATTTACAGAGGTGAAAGTTTAGAGGATCTGATTGGCCTGTAAACATAATGCCACATAACAGCCCCTTTTATCCAAGACAATTTACATCACAATGAGAGCATACATTTTTAGTACATGTGTGATCCCTGTATAAGTGTTTCCCTGTGTTGCTGCTAACTCTGAGCCTTCTCAGTGTCGATGCATTTTAACAAGTCCCCCCCCCCCCCCCTCCATGGAGACATCACTTGAACCTCCATGTCTGTGTCCCAAATGGTGCATTATTCCCTCCCTATATAATGTACTACTGTCATCCAGGGACCTGGTCAAAAGTAGTGCACTAAATAGGGAAAAGGGTGTCATTTGGGACAAACACAGTATGACCTGTAGAACAGAGGGGCACAGTGCCCCCTACTGGACATGACTGGATGAAGCGTTCTGACAACATTATCCCAAAATAAAACTTCAAAGTCATTTCCAGCCTGTTCCTGCTGCTAATATAATCTTTAGCTGCTGCTAATATAATGATCAGCTATACAGAGCTCATGAGATCTGTCATGAAAATTATGCCTGTGTGTCTGTCTGTCTGTCCTTCAACGTTCTTGAGAACTGGGCTGGGCTCCCCAAAAGCATCATATCACTAAGATCATCTTTCGTCCATTTAGTTTCAATGAAATTAAGATGTTCTTAGTGCTACAATGCTTTTGAGAAACCCAGCCCTGGACTATTGGTTGCGGTCCACACCCAGAGTCCAAATATATTTATCTCCATTTGGCTGAAGTATGTACAACCCATAACACTGACTATCAAATTGTCATAACGGGATTTAAGATTTGAGATGAGGTTTGAGGAAAAAGAGCTTGGCTTGAAAGTCTGACGGTGATCAGATTGTCAAGTTAACAGGGTATGTCTGCTCTCTGAGTAGGGTTATAATAGATATGAATTGCCATAGGTCAGCCTGATCTGATAAACGTACAGTCTGCTTGTTTACTGCTAACAGATGTGCCGTAGACATATAGCAAGTAGCCTCCTGCTGCCAGCTAGAAGTGTAGGCTAATCAGGTTAGCTGTGGCCATAGAGTAGACTGTGGTTGAGATGGTCTATAATGTGTGTATTCCAAATGGCACCCTATTCCCTATGTACTGTAGTGCCCTACTTTTGATCGTGGCCCATAAGGGCTCTGGTCAAAAGTAGTGCACTATGTAGAGACTAGGGTGCCGTTTAGGACGTAGCCCAGGTTTTGGCTGTGGTGGTGAGGAACAGTAGGCTGTGGTTGGCGGTGGCTACAGGAGAGGTAGAGGATGCTTGTGGTTGCCATGGTCTATAATGTTGTAACAGGTATTTGGCTGTGGTTGATGAATTGATCAGGCTGGGGAGAGGCTGACGACATTCTGGTCAGAAAAAGCCTTGGACGCCTTTCAACGAGACGAGATTTGGAAAGATTATTCAGACTAGATTAGAAACATCCCTCTGACAACATCATTGGCTTATGGACAACAGCCATGTGTATCCCATCCCAGACACAGTGCTAACCAGGTCAGATCTCTGGGGATGATGTTGGGTAATTCTAGTGGAGATTTGTTTTCCATCTAGCCTGATATAAAAGTCAATACATCAGTGAAATGGTTCCACCTGCTGGACTTTAGGTGTCACTACATCCCCAGCTAGCCACTGCCAAGTCTAGGACTATTGCTCCTCTCCATTAGCCAGGTCAAGGAGACCGATCGCTGCGCTCACGTTTTGTTTCGAGTGCAACAGAATGTGAGCTATTGATAGATCAAGATGGTTTCCTTAAGGCTACCTTTCCTGACTCAGTTTAAGGGAAAAGGGAGAGCAGGTCCTGTGAACTGAGCATATGTGAGCAGAGTAGACTAGGCCTACATAGAAAGCTGATCTCAATTTGCTCCCTACCCTTCACCTTCGCCTCCCTAACCCATTGATGTTTGTCATTTTGAAGGGTCTGGAATCCGGATAGCTATAAGAAGAGGGTTAGTGTCTAGTTGCCCCTGTATGTTCTAGCCTACATGTTGACATCAGTAACACCATATACATTCATCCACAACACAGAAATACAACATGATTTGATATCACTGACCGGAACCGATAACGTAACTAGTACAATATGCACACATGGTTCTTGGTTTCAATGGCTCATTGTGTAAGTATATCAGTCTAATCTCAAATGGCAATGAAGTAGGTACAGAATCAAGGTGAGTTTTACAATCAAATAGGAAATTACCAACAACCTAAACCTACTAGTTAAAAGGGAACTGTGTAAAATAGTCACCTGTGAACACCATGTAAACTAGTGTTCTGTACTGTAACTGACTATTCTAACAGTAGTTTTTTGTTGAAAGTACAGAATGCTGTGTATGGAAGATTGACAGGGGTGTCCTGTACAGATAAGCAATGCCAGTGGAACTTGGGGACGCAGCGGAATTTAGCTCCAAAAAGGTTGAGCGAGAGCTGTTGAGTTCTCTAACAGCACCCCGGCCACTTCTCCAGCTCTACCTCCAACCCCTGCATACCACTCCCACAATGCACTTAAGCATTTGGATGGGGCCAATGTTCCAGTGGGAGCCTTCTGCACAAGTGCAAAGCTAAACAAAACAGTCATCAAGATCCAGCAGCAGCCACACAGCTACAGCAGCCTCATAGTGAACACAGCATCAACATGCAGTTTTATGACTTTTATGTTAAGCTGGAGTGTAAATGTGCCTGCTTGGAGATTTCACTGAAGCAAAGAGTGCCTCCTATGCATGATATGATGCACTTAAACTTCAGATCACTGCTAGCTCAGCAAAGAAGGTTCCTGTGCCCACCTCAACAAATCCTGACCACTTTGTGCGGGAGCATCTCTTCCACAGGTTCCATGGAAACTCAGCATCCACATAAGGCAAGGAAAATGAGCAGGTGGCCAACACATGGATGGAGAGCTGTGGGTTTAGTCTGGAGAGCAGAGGCACAGCAGTGAGTGTCAAGGAGCCATGGCTTTCTGCAAGCCCAGATGGAGTGTTAAACTCTCAAGAACTTCTAGAAATCAGATGTCCTGTTCTGAGTAAGAAGTGTGAGTCTCTTGCTCACTGATGTTAAGCTGGTGGATGGGGTTTCTCAGCTGCAACCTAATGGAGCCTGTGGGTACTACATGCATGTGTAAATGGGCATGTTCTGCACAGGACTGGAGAGATGTAAACTGCTGTCTGGGCTCCATCTGAGCTGGTTGTTATTGATGTGCCTTTTGATGTGAAGTTCTGTGCTGATGGTATCACTAAACTTAAGGCATTGTATTTCCTACATATGCTGCCAAGGATAGTATACGAGTTCCAGATAGGCAGACTAACTCTATGCTCCAAATATGTTAATCTATGTGGTATCTAGGCTCGGAGCATAATACTTTGTGTTTTTAAATAGTTCTTATATTTTGTGCCATGTAAAGCTCTGTCAGCTCTACTGTATCTAAGCTTAACTCTTGGTTGTTTTTTTTGTCTTGCAGTTCTCTTCATATGCACATTGACCTGATTTATATTTGCATAATTGTTCTTGGTGTTTTTAATGTCTTGCCTTGTACAGCTCTCTTTATACATGTTTATCTAATGTCTAAGGAGAACACCTTATGATTTATGACTATTTTAATCGTACCGTGTATAGCTCTTTTTTCATATGGCACTTCGTGAACTTATCTAAGCATACCGTAACTCATCTTGCACTTAGCAAATTACGGAGTTAATAAAAACATTATGAAATTCCACTTTGACATTTTCTTTGATACTTACCATTTTGAAAAGAGGGATGAGGAGGCATGTCTAAAGTATTCAAAAGTGTTTTCAGTTTGATTCTGGGTTTGGTTTTCAAGGGCACAAATTAAGAAATATTGTGTCACTTGACAAACATTTGTCTTCCCTCTTGGTCTGTTAGTGACATTTGTGTTGAAGAGAATGTATTTGAAATAGATTTTAAAAGGCATTATAGCAGCACCTTGTGGATGCCTGTAATTACCAGGAACAGGCAAAGTTACAGTACATTTCAAATATAGGAACAAATAATTCAGATAAAACAAATGTGTATGTATACACACACACACACACTATGTCAGGTGGATGAAATTATAGTGTTTAAAGTTACATTTCAGATGTATGAACATTCTCACTGCTCACTCTGTATCCTCATGGATGATCTCAGCCTGCATGTTAACAAGTGCTGCACAGATTCTAAGGACTTTGTGCATTTTGTGTGTCAGGTTGATGTGAACAGTCTGGGAGAGGATTTGAACACCTTGAGTCTGATAACTCTCTCAACATGTATATGCACATTAGCTATCCTTCTTGTGCTTGCGACATCCTCGTCAGACAGCTGGCCTCCTTTCTGGGTGAAGGCTGGTATGGCAAGGTTTTACCTTCCTCTCATACAGCAGATCTCGGATGGTGAAGCCCGTCAGCCATAACTTCATCGCCAGGCCTAAGGTATTCCAGGAAGCCAGTTTTGGGTGATGAACTTGTTACTGCATCTGCCTCTATATGCAGGAGAAATGAACATAATGAGTCCACATGGAGCAATGGCAACCAAATACTTGAGAGTATTGCTGGAATAATAGTGGCTGTATGACTCCCATCTGGAATCGAGATTGTGTCCTTTCTGAAGAATGGTCTCAGAGCAGTGGATGACACAAGTGGTGTTGGATAACTTCTCTTTGAAGCACTGAGGCAGCGTCTTCTGGATTGTCTAACCTCGGCTGCCATGGAATGTAGATCCTCATGAGCTCCTCCATTGTGTCAATCCAGTAGGAAAGGACTCTGCTCACTACTCCCTGGGACACAGAAAAGTGTTCAGCAAGATCACCGTGGAGTAGATTCAGCTTCATCAAGGTTACCAGTATTTGATCAGTGATATGCATTTTGAGGTTAGCCGTGTAGAATTTCTGCAGAAATGCTACATGGTCAAAGAAAACACTAAGAGGAAGGCCAGTATACAACACTGAGCTAGTGTCATTCTTCAGGATGGTGTGGGTCAATGACTCTGCACCACCACATTGGGTTTGTTTGTGGCAGGTGGGGTTGTTGACTGGTTCTCTTGACACGTAGCTGTGATCAGTCAGTGCTGGAATCTCCCATTGAGTATCAGCATCTTTATGCTGCGGTGCCATTGGCACACTCAGATCAGACTCTGCATCACCACAATTGTCTTCATCTGTCAAACAAACATGAGAGAGTCCCGAGTTTAACAAGATAAAATACACAGACATGGTTAGGTTAAAATAAAGAAAACAATTTGAACGTTTAATAATTTAGCTAGCTAGACCTTTCATGAGCATCACCAGCGGCATGCCAGCAATGATGGGGATACTTATTGCATTGGTGAGACATTGTTAGTTATCCAACAATCAGATGGGCTGCCCCCAAGCTAAGTAAGCAAGCTAGGCAACAGTTAGCTAGCTACAGTATGTTAGGACTTAGGAATGGCTACCTACTTACTACTAACATAGTTAGCTAAGCTAGCTAACGTCTGCCTGATTCAGGATACCCTGTCTGTGACGATAGCTAGCGAGTAACGTTAGGAGCTAGCTAACAGCTACTGTACCTGTATGTGTTGATGTACCGATGAGATTTCGCCTTCTGATCTGTACTGGAGGATCATAGCCCAGCCACTTCTCAGTGAAAGGATGCTCTTCAGTCGGCCTCTTGTCCACGAAGTGATAGGAACACACATATGGTCGGTTTCTTTTTTCTTAAAATACTTTTTTTTAGGTTTCTTCAAATTCAAAGCTCTGAGCCAAATCCGAATAGACTCCCCGCCCTTAGGAGGCGGGTGCAAATCAAAAGGCGCCTCACAACTGCACTACCTTCTAAAAAAAACTTCGGTGGTCAAAACACTCCTGTTCCATGAACAGCTTCCGTTTCTGCCAGTTATTGTGGCATCCCCTTACCGAACATAAAATGCCTGTTTTTCGTTAGTCCATATTTGGGAAGTTGTAAGAAGCGATATTGAGATATGTAACTAGCTAGCTAAGAACTGTTGTCCGGAAGTCACCCACACAAAAAAACTAAACAGACCCCGCCCATATTTCCGTTGGAAATAAGGTGAATAGACTGTCCTCTACATGATACTCATACTCCAACGAGCAAAGTAAATGTTTAGTAATCATATGGGCCTAGATAATAAACCACAATTCTTGATGTCTGAAACTTGCGTCCCTGGGGGGAATACCTGGTCACAGAGCCCCCTCCTTCGTCTACCCATGATACGATACTTGGCGCGTTGAATTCTGGGCTCTTTTCTGTCCTCCCAACTCCGTTCATTCTCATCATTCTCCCCGGCTGGAAAAATGGCTGCTTCAGCGGCAGCGCAGGGCTCAAACCCCGGTCTCTGCCCCAGTTTCGCAGTGGTCTGCTCGTTCCTGGAGCGCTACGGACAAGCCCTGGACCTACCCGAACTCACCTTTCCGCAGATGGAGAGGTATCTCCGGGACACATCGACAGGTGGGAAGGGAGAGGAAGAGGGTCTCAGCATCATCATCACTGACTTTCTAGCTAGCTGGGTGGTCAGGGGGGAGCCAGTACAGCTAGCTGGCTTAGGGGAGTGACATGTGCCTGGGTATAACTGGCTAATGTTACTGATTGATATAGCTAGATGTATCGTTACTTAGCAATGTGTTAAGAAACTAGCCAGCCATTCCTACTTGAATTACCAAACTAGCTAGTTAGCTACATTCATTTCGTTAGCTAGCGAACGTTAGCTATCAGGTGTACTTTTCCATCATGCTTGCCTGCCCATACTAGTGCACGAAAAGTATACAACTCAGCCCCAGGTGTGTATGAGTAAATACTATTTGAATACAATCGATCTCGTATTGTGGCGAATCGTGTCGTAAACAGTTGTCAAAATAGTCCGATAAAAACACCACTTGGCAGACTGTCAATTTCGCGCAGGCGCAATGCGTGATGTGTAGTCGAGCTAGCCAACTTCATGCTAAACCAAGCTAACGTTAGTCAACACATCAGTGGCTATTAATTCATTCAAATAATATACCACTGATTTCAAATTACTTAGACTTTACATTTGTCACAGTTTATAATTATTTAAATCCTCTTTTGAGACAATGTTAGCTACTGGGGCTTTCTTGTCACGATTTAGCTAGCTTGTTATCTGGCTAGCTGTGTGTGGCGTACCTAGGCTAGTATGTACTAACGTTGCAGTATCTGTAGGAAATATGTTGTTACAAGTTAGTCAGTTAGTTAACTGTCTGTAGACTGCCGTGATAACGTTGTTTGCTATTTCCACATTTCCTCCATTGTTCACCAAACACATCGTGTTTTTTTTTTTATTAATGCAAAAAATGACAATTGACGATGAATCACAGTTGATCTTACCTCCACGTCTGCCACTGTTAGCTGGATAATTCTAAGAAAGTGTGAATACCATGTGAATTGCACAGACAGAATACTGGAGAATGTAGATTTTTTATTTTTATTTTTATTTTTTAATTCCGCGCACAATGGGGGTTGTAATAAGTGTTTAGTGTTATACTAGCTGGTGTTAATGACAGTGTACTTAGTTTTATAACAAACTAATGTATTAACTCATATTATTTCTCTCTGTGTGTATCTCTCTCAGTTCCCAAGCCACTAGTGGAGCTGCACGTCAAGCTGCTGAGGAAGCTTGGCAAGTCTGTGTCTGCAGACAAGTGGGAGAGGTACCTGGCTAAGGTAAGGTGTGCTTGGTCTTCCCTGTGGCTCAGTTGGTAGAGCATGGTGTGTGCAACGCCAGGGTTGTGGGTTTCGATTCCCACGAGGGGCCAGTACAATTTTTTTTTAATCAAATGTATGTATTCACTACTGTAAGTCGCTCTGGATAAGAGCGTCTGCTAAATGACTAAAATGTTTTAAAAAATGGTGTGTGCTTGGTGTGTACACCTGTAATGACTGTATATTTGTCATCCAGGTATGCCAGGACATCAACAGTAGCTGGGCCTGGGAGCTGGAACACAAGGGCTACCAGGATATGAGCATGGAGTGCAAAACCAGCATCCTCAAAGTAAGACACACACCACCTTGTGCAGACTATCACACTAATATACCAGACTACCTCTTTACCTCCTCTGTGATATCTACTGTTATGTATGAACAGTATATTGATCATATACGGTGCCTTCAGAAAGTATTCACACCACTTGACCTTTTACATGTTGTTGTGTTACAGCCTGAATTTAAATTTAAATTTTGTGTCACTGATGTACACAATACCCTATAATGTCAAAGTGGAATCATCTTTTTAGAAATGTTTACAAATTAATAAAACATTTAAAGCTTAAATATCTTGAGTCAATAAGTATTCAACCCCTTTGTTAACAAGTCAGATAAGTTGCATGGACTAACTCTGTGTGTAATAATAGTCATTCAAAAATTGTGTTAAACACTATCTCATCTCTGAACCCCACAAATAAAATGATCTGTAACGTCCCTCAGTCGAGCAGTGAATTTCAAACACAGATTCAACGATGAAAACTGCAAAGAAGGGCACCTATTGGTAGATGGATCCTCTTTTCTTTTTTTTTAAAGCAGACACTGAATATCCATTTGAGCATGGTGAAGCTATTAATTACAATTTGGATGGTGTATTATACATTATACACAATACACCCAGTTACTACAAAAATACAGGTGTTCTTCCTAACTCAGTTGATGGAGAGTAAGGAAATCGCTCAGGGATTTCACCATGAGGCCAATGATGATTTTAAACCAGATAGCTGTGATAGGAGAAAGCTGAGGATAGATCAACAACATTGTAGTTACTCCACAGTACAAACCTAAATGACATAGTGAAAAGGATGCCTGTACAGAATAAAAATATTCCAAAACATGCATCCTATCCTGTTTGCAATAAGGCACTAAAGTGATACTGAAAAAAAAGCACTTTTTTTGTCCGGAATACAAAGCACTATGTTTGGGGAAAATCCAACACATCACTGTGTACCACTCTTCATATTTTCAACCATGGTGGTGGCTGCATCATATTATGGGTATGCTTGTCATCGGCAAGGACTAGGGAGCTTTTTAGGATAAAAAGAAAAGGAATAGAGCTAAGCATAGGCAAAGTCCTAGAGGAAAACTTGGTTCAGTCTGCTTTCCAACAGACACTGGGAGACAAATCCACCTTTCAGCAGGACAATAACCTAAAACACAAGGCCAATTATACACTGGAGTTACTTTTTATTTTATTTATTTTTATTTAACCTTTATTTAACTAGGCAAGTCAGTTAAGAACAAATTCTTATTTACAATGACGGCCTACCAAAAGGCCTCCTGCGGGGACGGGGGCCAGGGATTAAAAAAATAAATACAATATAAATATAAGACAAAACACACATCACAACAAGAGAGACACAACACTACATAATGAGAGACCTAAGACAACAACATAACAAGGCAGCAACACATGACAACACAGCATGGTAGTAACACAACATGGTAGCAGCACAAAAACATGGTACAAACATTATTATTAAGTCAAGAGCACAAAGTTCAAGAAGGTAGAGACAACAATACATCATACCACACAGCCACAACTGTAAGTAAGAGTGTCCATGATTGAGTCTTTGAATGAAGAGATTGAGATAAAACTGTCCAGTTTGAGTGTTTATTGCTGCTCGTTCCAGTCGCTAGCTGCGGCGAACTGAAAAGAGGAGCGACCCAGGGATGTGTGTGCTTTGGGGACCTTTAACAGAATGTGACTGGCAGACCGGGTGTTGTATGTGGAGAATGAGGGCTGCAGTAGATATCTCAGATAGGGGGGGAGTGAGGCCTAAGAGGGTTTAATAAATAAGCATCAACCAGTGGGTCTTGCGATGGGTATACAGAGATGACCAGTTTACAGAGGAGTATAGAGTGCTGTGATGTGTCCTATAAGGAGCATTGGTGGCAAATCTGATGGCCGAATGGTAAAGAACATCTAGCCGCTCGAGAGCCCCTTACCTGCTGATCTATAAATTATGTCTCCATAATCTAGCATGGATAGGATGGTCATCTGAATCAGGGTTAGTTTGGCAGCTGGGGTGAAAGATGAGCGATTACAATAGAGGAAACCAAGTCTAGATTTAACTTTAGCCTGCAGATTTGATATGTGCTGAGAGAAGGACAGTGTACCGTCTAGTCATACTCCCAAGTACTTGTATGTTGTGACTACCTCAAGCTCTAAACCCTCAGAGGTAGTAATAACACCTGTGGGAAGAGGGGCATTCTTCTTACCAAACCACATTACCTTTGTTTTGGGGGTGTTCAGAACAAGGTTAAGGGTAGAGAAAGCTTGTTGGACACTAAGAAAGCAGGGGCAGGGGAAAAAGGGAGAAGTATCGGGGATAGTCGCATTAGAAGGGGTGGGAGATGAGAAAATGTTGGACGGGCAAGGAGGCATGGCTGAGTCAAATACTTACCAAGACGACATTGAATGTTCCTGAGTGGCCTAGTTACAGTTTTGACTTAAATTGTCTTAAACATATATGACAAGACTTGAAAATGGCTGTCTAGCAATGATCACCAACCAACTTGACAGGGCTTGAAGAATTTTAGGGCAAATATTGTACAATCAAGGTTTGCAAAGCTCTTAGAGACTTACCCAGAAAGACCCACAGCTGTAATCGCTGCCCAATCAAGGTTTGCAAAGCTCTTAGAGACTTACCCAGAAAGACCCACAGCTGTAATCGCTGCCCAAGGTGATTCTAACATGTATTTATTTTCCATTAATCATTTTTTTCACTTTGAAATTAGAGTATTTTGTGTAGATCGTTGACAATAAATTCCAATTAAATTCATTTTAATCCCACTTTGTAACAACAAAATGTGGAAAAAGTAAAGCGGTGTGAATACTTTCTGAAGGCACTGTACTGTTTTCTTCTCTTTCTCTGTCTGACCCTAACCCCCCCCGTCTCTCTCTAACCCCCGACCCCAGTACCTGTGTGAGATCCAGTTTGATGACAACCTGAAGTTCAAGACGTTGGTGAACGAGGAGGAGGCGGAGGCGATGAGGCTGCAGCCGTTGGGCAGAGACAGACAGGGCCTGATGTACTGGCTGCAGACTGACGCCCAACACAACATCCGACTGTACACAGAGGAACAGGACGACTGGGACGGATCCACCTGGAGATGTATCGTCAGGTAATGATGCATGGATGGATGGATAGATAGGTGAGATATATTTCTTGTAACCCTAGTCGGAGCATCTGAGAAGAGAGAAAGGGTGTATGTACAGTGCTGTGAAAGTATATGCCCCCTACTTTTGCATATTGTTGATACTGAATGTTATTAGATCTTCAACCTAAACCTAATAATGGATAAAGGGAACCTGAGTGAACAAATAACACAACAATTACATTCTTATTTCATTTATTTCATAAACAAAGTTATGCAACACCCAATGCCCCCGTGTGAAAAAGTCATTTTTACACTCAATAACTGGATGGCCTGACATTCTGTAGAATTCTCTGATAATAGAAGGAACCATGAATTCTCTGTATCAGAGAATTCTACAGGAGAATGTCAGGCCATCCGTCTGTGAGCTGAAGCTGAATCGCAGCTGGGTCATGCAGCAAGACAATGATCCAAAAACATGAAAATGGTTAAAAAGCAACACATTCAAAGTCCAGACCTAATCCCAATTGAGATGTTGTGGCAGGACTTGAAACGAGCAGTTCATGCTTCAAAACCCACAAATGTCGCTGAGTTAAAGCAGTTCTGCATGCAAGAGTGGGCCAAAATTCCTCCACAGCGATGTGAGAGACTGATCAACAACTACAGGAAGCATTTGGTTGCAGTCATTACAGCTAAAGGTGGCACAACCAGTTATTGAGTGCAACTACTTTGTTAGTTAAATAAATAAAATAAGTATACATTTTTGGGGTTATTAGTAATCTCAGGTTCCCTTTATCTAATATCAGGTTTTGGTTGAAGATCTGATAACATTCGGTATCAAAAATATGCAAAAATAGAGAATATCAGAAAGGGGCAAATGCTTTTTTTATGGCACTGTATGTTCAGAATGTTCTGTTTGTCCTCAGAACCCGGAATGACTTAGCCGATGCTTTGGACCTCCTGAAGACCCAGCTAGATCCAGAACACAAGGAGAAAGAGGAGGGAGAGATAGACAAAGAGATGGACAGAGAGAAGGGAGGGTCTAACTGTGCCACACCTGTGGAGAAGGGGAGAAGAGGCAAGGAGGAGGGTAAGGGTTCTGTTGTTACTTGTAATATGATGGTGTAGTTAGTAGTAATATGATCATGTGGTCACTACTGCTCTATTATAATTGTGTTATAATGAATGAATGTTGGAACCAGAGCTGCAATGTAACATGTCAACATGTGTAATGATTTTTCAAGGCGAAGCTGGAGGAGAGGTAAAGGTGGAGGAAGAGGAGGAGGCAAGACAGATGAGAAAGGCTGAGGAAGACAAGAAGAAGAGTAAAGAGAGAGAGAAGAAGAACGAGGAAGAGGAGGAAAAGCGAGAGAAGAGTAGATCATCTTCCTACCCAGAGTCCACTAGTGCGGACGTCAACATGGCGTCTTTAGCAGAGAAGGAAAATCCAACCAAGCTTGAACCGGTAGTCTCAGTGAAGGAGGAAAACATTGCAGTTGAGATGAAGGAAGAAAAGGAGAAGAAAAAACAAGGTGAGAAACAGAGCGGGAGGAAAGAGGAGAGGTCAGAAGTGATTGACAACAGAGTGAGCACCATCACTGCGCTGGTCAAAGAGGAACCCCAAACGCTTAGCAACTCCCCTAGCAACGCTGTCTCCGTCGTCATGGTGCCCATCTCGGCAACGATGAAACAGGAAGTTCCTCCTGTGAAGGAGGAAGCGGAGAGGTTGCTGAGGACCGATCAGCAGGCCAAGATACCACTGAAGAAGAGAGAGCTCTTTGGCGCCAACCGTCACCATAGCAACACACATCACAACAACAACAATGACATGCACAGCAACCATCACAACAACAACAGCCATAGCAGCAGTACTAGCAGTAGCATCATCGTCCGTAACCCTTCAGTAACACATACCAAGGAGGAGCAGCTGGGGAGGCAGTCAACTCCTGATGGGGGCCTGGCAGTCCCACTGTCAGAGGAGCTGACCAATGGGGGGGCTCCTCTAAACGGGCTTGGAGGGCTCATAGGGGGTATAGGTCATGTGGGGGTCATCTGCAGGCCGGCGTCGCAGCAACAAGATGGCGGATCGGTCTGTACGGAGAGAACCAGACCAGGGTCAGAGGAGGGGAAGGAGAGGCCCAGGGCTCCAGACAAGGAGAGGAGCAGGCAGTCAGTCCTGGTGAGGAAGAGTCCTGGCTGGAGAGAGACTGGAGCCCCAACACCCCTGGAGCCTAGAGGACAGGAGAGACAGGCAGGAGGAGAGGACAGGGAAGGAGAGAGAGATAGGAACGAGCAAGGAGAGAGATCGAGGGAGAGGTTAGGAGAGGATGGAAGAGAGAAAGCGAGGGAGAATTTAGATGGAGACCAGTCTAGAGAGAGGGATGACAACCCAAAAGAGAAAAAGACCAACCTCCATGTGGAGAAAAGCGAGGGATGCCATAGAACAGAGGAAGAGGAGGAGAAGAAGAGTACCTCAGGAGAGAAGGAGCAGGAGTCAGAGAGCAGCCAGACTGTAGAAGGACAGAAGGTTCAGGAGGACCAGGGAGAGGCCCTCAACACAGACACACCAGCCCATGCCGGGGTGAAAGGTGCTGGGCATGGAGCAACAGACCGGCCGGGTCCCCTGGAAGCTTCCTCTGAGCTTCAGAAAGAAGGGATCAGGCTGAAGATAAAGATCCCTCCCAACCAGAGGAGAGAGAACGTGAGAGAGCAGAAGGGGGAGCAGCAGGGAGATGGGAGGTCTCTGCGGAGATCAGCTCGGATCTGCAGGTAAGGTCCATGATAGAATCGCTTCCCATTTCTTTCATCACAATAACTGAGGTGACAATTTATCATGTAGAGCTGAATAATAGATACAATATTCTGCTGTAATATCATGCACTCACTCATCCCCGTCGTGCCGGCTGGCTCATATGGCAGCAACAAAGGCTCTCCACTTCTTCTGACTGTCTTTGGCCATCTTCTCCAACTGTGCCCCAGCTCCGCTGGTATTGTTGGAGCTGTCTCCATTGTGCTGTAACTTGATATTTTACTGATCAACCCTACCTACAGACCCAGCCCAAACAAGGTGGAGAGGCAAGACGCACCCCCAGGGGTGAGGGAGGAAGAAGAGAAGACTCTTCAATGGCAAAAGAAGAGAGAAAACCCTGAGGGACAAAGCAGGACTGTAAAGGTAACTACTTTGTTTTAAAAGTTAATTTACTCATAAGTGATCTAGGAATAAGTCTGTGTATTAATGTCAAAATGATCATAGCCAAGAAAATGTTGGTTATCAATGTGATTGATTGTAACCATGTGTTTATGTGTGTGCGTCTACAGAGCAGACGAAGACAACGAGGTGCCCGCTGGTCAAATACTCGAGCGAAGAGATGCAAACCGAATGAGGGAGGAGAGGAGGAGGAGAGAGGGAGGGAGGAGGGGAGAGGGGGTAGGGGAAGTGGTTGTGACTCAGATGACTCTAGCCAATCAGAGGAGACGCCTAATGAAGATCCCTGCAGCCACTGTGGACTCCCCAACCACCCCGAACTGGTGAGAAGTGTGTGTGTTTGGAGTAGATTGTGTTTTTTGTTTCTTTACATCTCGGCATCCGTATGACTTATGAAATTGTGCTTTACTGTGAAGCCAGAAACGGTGTGTGTTTAAACTGTTTCCCTTCTGCAGATCACTATCTATTCTTGATTTCATGACTTTATTTACACCAAGCACCTGAATGTGTGCACACTCTGTTTGAAACCAACCTGTGTGTTTCTCTGCTGCAGATCCTGCTGTGTGATTCATGTGATAGTGGTTACCACACCGCCTGTCTCAGACCCCCTCTCATGGTCATACCTGAGGGAGAATGGTTCTGCCCGCCCTGCCAACACGTAAGTGAGAGCGAGAGAGAGAGTGCGTGTGTGTGTGCGTGCGTGCGTGCATGCATGTATTAACACTGTCCCTGGTCTCTGTAGAAGCTGCTGTGTGACAGACTAGAGGAGCAGCTGCAGAATTTGGATTGCGCTATGAAGAAAAGAGACAGAGCTGAGAGGAGGTCACACACACTACACACACTCAATCTCACACGTCACACACACGGTCTCACTCAAACACTGTCACACACACACTGAAATGGTTGTGTAATTCCTGTGTGTTTTTTCTCTGTAGGAGGGAGCGTCTGGTGTATGTGGGAATCAGTGTGGAGAACATCATTCCTGTAAGTACACACACAATTAGGCAAATCTAGTCTAGAAGGCCAAATGTGCATAACATTAATGGTCATAATCTGAATTTGTGTGTGTTATGTGTTTCTAGCAGGAAGGGGAGGAAGAAGAGGAGAAACAGGCGAAAAAGAAAGATGCAAAAAATACCAAAAATCTGGGAAGGAGGTCTACCAGAACCAGGAAGTGTATCAGCTACAGGTGTGTGTGTGTGTGTGTGTGTGTGTGTGTGTGTGTGTGTGTGTGTGTGTGTGTGTGTGTGTGTGTGTGTGAGAAGTGACGGCACAGCTCAAATAAAATAGGTAAGTCACATGTTGACAATCCCATCTCATAGTGTGCGTGTGTGCCAGGGTTTTGGCCAAGGAAAAATAAATAAATTAAAGCCACTAAATAAAATTGTTGCCTGCCAAATTTACCGGGAGAAAAAAACATCCCATTGTCAAATTTAGTGGAATTCGTTGATGGAAATACCAGTCGATGGAAATGCATTTGACCGTCATGCTTATCGGTCTATAGATTAATTAGCTAAATTTAGTGGAATTAAATTGGGGCGTGTGTATTTGTTAGTCATCACACATCTTATTTATCACATGCACACAGCCTACAGAGCCTATTATGAGCAGAATATAACTCGTCAAACTCGTTGCTGGAGTGAAACATTTCATTGCGCAATTCTAAATGCAATTGGGTGATGAACAGTTTTGATGGTCACGATTATAGAGCTGTAATTCTTTCTTCTTCTCAACTGATAATTGAAGCTCGCCCCCCATTCGCCATTCCATTGCATAGGCAATGGTAGGCAGGCTATCAGCGCGTCACCCACTAATTTGCAATGTGAGCTGGAGGCAGTATGCATTTTGAAAACATACTAAATTGTTAGAAACCTATGTGTTTTACTTCATATTATGAGGCATGTCTTACCTTGCTTCAAAGTAGCCTCGGCTAAATCCCACCATAGAAACGTGGAAGGAATTATTTTATAAAGACTTCCTCATATGCCATTGAAACCAGCATTTGTCTTTTGTTCTATTGGTTTTTAGTGACCCGTCCTAGTTGCATCTTTAGATTCCCCTTCATTCTAAGTTTCTAACAGATTTTTATCTCTGTCACATATGGAACCACTCGCATCAGGTGCGTTGTATAGAATTGCATTTTGGCAAATGTTTGAACATGTTTTATTGGCTGCTTCATTGAGCACCGTTGGTAGACGACTTCATGGGTTACGCAACCAAATGCATATGGGTCTGGTAAATTTCTCAAATGGCCGGTAAATTAAAATCTTCCCTGTCACGTTGTCCCAATGACAGTATAAATGAATGGTAAAAGTCATCAATCACATGACACTATTCATTCCTATTTGAAGACTATAGCGCACTGAAGCCAAATGAAGTCGGTTAAAATGGCATCTCATGGAGACATAACATGCGCTGTTTGAGGTCTTCACTGATCCACCTGTACCCGAATACCTGAGACCTGAGCGGGTCCAGATACAGAATTCTAAATAATGTCACGGGTCTGGGTTGGACCTGATATAATTGTCACAGGTCTCAGGTATGTGTAACTTGAACTGACTCTTCCGGAAGGGCCCTGTACATATCCGAACACAACTGCTGCAGTAGAGAGAGAAAATGTATAATTTATATTGCTGCTCTTGGTTTTCACAAGAGTGGAGCATGGCGTATGTAGCTTGTTGATGGTCAACATAAGTCATCAAAGCAGCTATAGGCTACAGTCATAGAGCCTCGCTCTGTGTGTGGCAAAAGTTAGGAAATATCTCTTTTTTTTTTTTTTATTGAACCTTATTTTAACTAGGCAAGTCCGTTAAGAACAAATTCTTATTTTACAATAATGGCCAAACCCTCCCCTAACCCAGACGACGCTGGGCCAATTGTGCACCGCCCTATGGGACTCCAGATCACGGCCGGTTGTGATACAGCCCAGGATCAAACCAGGGTCTGTAGTGACGCCTCTAGCACTGAAATGCAGTGCCTTAGACCGCTGCGCCACTCGGGATATGGAATTAAAATGTTGAAGGATAGGCTACCAAGACCAAGAGGTAGGCTGCTACTTAATATTCTGAATGGAATTATTTGTAGGATGAGAGCACATGCACTGCAGCCTCAGTTAGCCTAGCTAGCTAACGTTAGCTAGCTTAACTAGCTTCTTACGGGTTTGATGCAGTCAAGACAGGTACTAGGTAATCGTATTTGATGATAAATAACCTAGCTATGGCAGCTATATATGGGAAAGGTAAAGGGGTTACCTATTCAGTTACACAACTGAATGCATTCAACCAAAATGTGTCTTCTACATTTCACCCAACCCCTCTGAATCAGAGAGTCATCAGCCTTAATCATCGTCATCGGTGCCCGGGGAACAGTTGCTGTTGCTGGTTAACTGCCTTGCTCAAGGGCAGAATGGAAGATTTTTCCACCTTGCCCACTCGGGATTTGAACTATCGAGCTTTCGGTTACTGGCTCAACGCTCTTAACCACTAGGCTACCTGCCGCCCATAGTCTACTATAGCGCGAGTCGGCTTGGTTGGTTGCTCTTTCCCTCCCTTCTCCCTGTGTCACTCACACAGTATTGCCTCTCCCGCGTCTGCTAGTGCGGCACCTTTTTCCGTCCTCTCAGGCTTTATCAGCTCGGGGTTAATAAAGTCGCTTAAAAAAATGACTTTTCTGCTGCTTCCCTCACTCTGATCAGACCGGGCCTGGATCTAACCAGGTCTATACGGAACGGGTCTAGTTGTCCTCGGGTCTGTACAGAACGGGTTTTTATATTTAAAAAAATCTATTTATGCATATCGGGTCCGGGTGGGAAAGCCCCAGGTCCATTTCGGAATGGGTCCAACATTTTGGACCCGTCAAGAAATCTAGTTTGAGCTACTCCAGGAAGTGATGTTGCAGGCTAGCTCAGTGCTGCTCCTTCTCATTGAGTAACTCAAGTTGAAGGCCGACCAGGGTACTGCAGGCTGCAATTAGCAACTAAATTCTTCTTCTAACTTCTTCTATGCACGATTTTAAAACATCTGGTGTATTAGAAGCACTTATTGGAACCGTGATTGTCTTCCAAAAAAAATGTGTATGAAGATTGCCATTTTTCCATTCACTATTATGGGGGATCCTGTTTTCTACTAACAATTCGTGCAGTACCGCGGTCAGCCTTGAATTCCTGTGGCTTCAATGAGAAGTCGTTCTCCCCTGCGTTGTCCGGCTCCACATTTTCCTAACATAAACCCTGGTGTGTGTGTGTTCCAGGTTTGATGACTTTGATGACGCCATTGATGAAGCGATAGAGGAAGACGTCAGAGATGCGGATGGAGGAGGTGAGAAATATAGAGGAGAGAGAGAAAGGAAATGAGTGTGTACACTGAAGACTGAATGGCTCTCAAATGGCACCCTATTCCCTATATCAGGGATTATCCACCAGATTCAGCCAAGGGACGATATTTTTTTCTTTTTTTTTTCTTGAGCGGATGGTCGGGAGGACATCATTTCAAACCTTGCTTGCATTTGTATACATTCATGTGTCTCTATTATGCGTGGGAATACATTCTTTTTTGGGGCAAAGGAAACTTGGGGCGACAAATAAAATCACCTGTGGGCCAAATCCGGCCCGCGGGATGCCAGTTGGGTAACCTTGCCCTATATAGTTGCATTACTTTTGACCAGAGCTCTAAGGGTCCTGGTCAATAGTAGTGCACTATGTAGGGAATATGGTGTCATTTTGGATGCATCCAATATGAGGAACAAGATGCAAACAAAAGGGTTTAGATGACAGAATAGTGGCCTGCCTGTGTTCCTGTTGTTGTGTGTAACCCTGTGGTCCTGTGTGTAGGAGTGAGGCAGGATAAGGACATGGCCACCATATCGGAGGAGGGGAAGGAGAAACGAGGACCAACCACAGCTCAGGCCCCTCCCACCAGGAGCAGGAAGAGGCGGAGACTTAACGACCTGGAGAGCGACAGCACGGCTGCTGAGAGTGAGGAGGAGTTTCAGCTCAGCGCCAGGTGCGTTCGTCCCTGACTGGCCTTAAGTCAGTCCTAGTATTTCTGTGGATATATGTGTGTGTGTGGGTGCTACGCATTGGAGCTAACCCCCATATTGTAAAGTAATTTTTTGTTTGAACACTATAAATGCAAACTTTAAACTTGTGTCTGTAGTACGGAGGAGGAGTTTGTAGCGTCAGGTGATGAGGAAGCAGCCAGTGATGTGGACAGCTTTGCCAGTGACCCGGGCTTCGTAAGCCAGTCTACACGGGCACAGAGATGGGCACCTAAACAGAGAACCACCAGGACCTCAGCAAAGTGCAAGAAACGCCCTCGCAGACGGAGGAGAGGATGGGGGGAGGAGGAGAGTGAAGATGAGGAGGAAGAGGAGATAGGTGAGTAAGGCTTGGAATATGAGTTGGGAAAAGATGACACAAACAGAAATCCAGGTTTGGTGCTGGAGGTTAAAGAACATGTTCAGTTGAAAGTCAAATAAAACTCTCTGTCTCTTTCTGTAGAGACCAGTGATTTGAGTGACAGCGATGAGGACAGGAAGAGGTGTGGTTTAAGGCGGGGCCGGAAGCGGGAGGTGAACTACCGTGAGACGTCGGAATCCGAGGGTTCCCAGGCAACCACTAATAAGGACAAGGCCAAATCCGGTCGTCGTCTCTCCAGCTCAAACAGCGATGGTCAGTTACTATGGTTACCATCCCTGCCCCAAATTAGGGAGGTCCATGTGGAACTTGACAGACTGTCATTTAGTGAATGTAAACAATTCATAACCAACCCGCATTCAGACACTAGCGGCAAAAAAACGCTTCTGCAAGTGAAAGATTGCCGATAATGTTCCACCCCTCCCCCTCCTAAATTTAAACCAATCTAAACCGACCACTGTCCCTAAACCAACATTTTCTGGTTGGCTGGATGAAGCGGAAAACACACGTCACCAGATGCAGAGAAAATAGAGCAGTTTTAAATTTTTCACCACTTCCGCGGCAACTTTGGCCATCGATTCCATTGCGCCGGGCAAAGAAACGTTTTTGCCCCTAGTGTCTGAATGCGGGGTTAACTCCTGCTGATGTCTGAATCCGCCGCTCGCTCACTCTATTTCAGAATCCTCCCATTCGAGAGAGTCTGAGGAGGAAGAAAAGAGGGGAAAGAGGTGGAGAGAAGAGGTGGAGGAGACTAGAACAAGGGGAAAGAAGAGGGGAGGAGAGAAGATGGGCAGAGGGAAGCGGAGAGAGGTGTTGATAGAACAGCGGAGGAAACATCTAGCTCTGCTGAAGAAATGCAGACCCTCCACTGAGGATGATAATGGGGAATCGGAGTCGTCATCCGAGGAAGATCGTCCTATCTGCAAACGACTTAACCGCATCGACTCTGATGAAGAGGGAAAAAATAAGGAGGATGAAGAGAAGAAGCTGAGAAAGACATTGTCAAAAGACAAGGAATCAAACAGCCCTAACAGACAGCAGGCCTCTAGAGGCTCAATGAAGCCTGGGGCTGAGAGCGCAGCCTTCCCCAGGGACAGAGCTGGACAGAACAGGTCTAACAGCCCCCCACCTCCTGACCAGTCAGACGCGTAATGACATACAGACTATTATTTAGTTATTTTTTATTTTTTTTACTTTCTTGCCTTTCACCAATGACCTTTCTCATTACCTCATCATCATCCCTCCTTCCGTTTCTCCTTCCCCTCCTCCCTAAACAGGATGAGTAACTACTGGACCAAATGCACTAGCACCATCCAACACACAGACACACAACACAATACACAGCCAGAGGGTGAAGGATTGTCCTGACCTCCACCAGACAGACACCCGCCTTAGCTGTTTTGGACTGTACATAGATTCTCTGTCTGGCTGCTGATCCTGTAAAATGCTAGAATGTTCCCTTCTCTCTTCTGTCTCCTTGTAAAATAGTGTTCTATATTCCATGAAGGAGAGAGCGAATGGACTGGAGCGTTTAATTATCCCAAAACAAAGAGAGTTGGATGTTTTAAACCAATGGAAGAGCTGCTCCTGTTGTTCTGCTGTGAACCAGGAAGATAACGACTAGAAAGAGATTCCTACAGGCTGATTCATCTCAAATGGCACTTTGCAGATTTGACCAGTTACAACTACAGTACTGGATACAGTTGTAGTTCTAGCTACAGTACACTGGGGGCTGGCAGATGGACACTGGCAAACCTAGCTATGTTCAGTAAATCAATTCACTGTTGGTTGTTATGTGTTAGTTGAAGTCCTCTCACTCAGTGAGGACTGAATAATTTATCCACAATAGTCTACAACTCTTCAGTCCAGTCTATACATTCTACTACTATTTGAGAAGATGGGGTCATACTCATTAGTCAGAAAAAGGACTGAAACAGGGAGGGACTACCTGAACTTGCTAAATGTTTTGCTGCTGTGTGCCCTAATGAATATGGCCCCAGGTGTGAATACTGTATCTGGCCCTCAGTCCACTGTCTGTTTTTATCATTAAAGTTCTATCTGATCCGCTTGTAGATTCTATCATTCTAGCTCACTGTTATGTTTGTTTCTCCCCCCAATAAAATCTTTTGAGATGTTCAGTCTGAAAAATCACCCTGTTTTTCATCCAGTGTATGTACAGTATGTTTATAGTTGGTGCTGTAACATAGGTGTTTTATAAGTTATTAAAAACCAATATTCAAGCATCTCACAAATGCACTTTGTCTGCTTTTGAAATCTTTTACTATACAAAGATTGACTACACATTGGACCCACGCAATGGGATGACATGTTCATTGACCGACACAATTGGTGTGTTTTTGTTTGCTGTTATACCAATATAACCACAATCATTGAGTACTTCCTACAGCAGGGTGCCATGACTGGCGGTCCGCGGGCCAAACGGTGACTTAATTTGGCCCGCCAATCAGCTCCAAGTGACTTTAATTTTGGAAATCAGTTCCCAAGTATTCCCATGCATAATAGACACGTGATCGTAAACAAATGTAAGCAAGGTTTGAAATGATTGTTTTTTTTTAGTCCTCTCTGGGTTTCTTGCGGTCTACAAATGATTTCTAATTATGTTCTAGTTGATGATCCCTGTCCTACAGTAGTGATTTATGTTAAGCTTTTTAAACATTTTAATCATAATGCTGTATCAGATTTAAAAAAACTAGTGTATGTATAGGCTATCAGGAGTCCATGAAACCTGCTGCCATCTCCTTGGCTCAACGGTAGTCCTTGTATGCACCCCAAAATGGCAGCCTATTCCCCTATAGTAAGGCTCAAGTAAAAAGTAGTGCACTATATAGGGAATAGAAGTGCCTTCATCTTCCTGGTTTAAGATCTCAGGTGTTGAACATGCAGCTTTCTTCTGTGTCCAGATCTAGTGTTCCTGTGGAGGAGTGGTTGTCTCTGGTCTGGCAAACTGTGTTGCTGTTACCATGGCCATAGGTAGTGGTACTGTGAGCTACCTGGGTTCTATACTTTGCTCTGGTGCATATTTGACTTAACGGCCTGTCCACCTAGTGCAGTTTGCTAAATCTAGAATAATGTGCAAACGTGTTAGTAAACCAAATAGTATGGTTTAAACGTTTTACAAATGAACCAAAGGTTGAGAAATGGTATGGGGCCCATGGTAAATAGCCTGCATAGAAATAAATAAGAGCTAGCCTACTACTGAAGTCACTCCACCAATGTATACTACTCATGGCAGACAACATACAGTACCTCTAATTTGAGCCTTTTCGCATTGCCCCCTCTGGGCTCTTTGTAGTTCTATTAAATACACAAATAGTCGGCACTGGATCTTCTTTGTCGTCCAATATTATAGTGGAGCGAATCTAGCAGGTCTGGGTTGTAGACAGAAGCGGTCTTCTCGAAATGGTCTGAACACAACACTGCTCGCTGGTGATGTAGTCCTCTTATTCTCGCTGCTATCCATCTAGCCTGGGTACCAGTCTCGCTAGCTAACATTCCACTCCCCGTACTCCATGTCATGTGCCAAAATGTTTGGCAATGGGAAGGAGTGGAACGTTAGATAAGAGACATACTCAGACTAGAGTCTATCCAGGCTTTACGGCGGGTCTTATCTTAAGGAATAAATACAAGTCTTGCTCTGGTACTTGTCTGTTGGTACATACGATCGTATAGCAGCTTGTTTGCATTGTTATAGCCAAACGTCAAAGCGAGGAACATATGTTGTTGCATTTTTACTTTTCGCGCGCCTAGTAGGAAGAGGGAAATCATCACTTCCTCGTATATAACCCCCGACCTGTAGTTGGCGGTAATGTTTTCTTGCGGTTGATGTTCCTTCTCCCTCTCCTTTCTCTAATATCTGTCTCTACTCTTTGTAGTCACTAGTTACCACACCCACAAAGTCAAACCTCGCATTGTTTTACAAATTTGATTTGAAACCGTACCCTGAGCTATAATAAAGGATCCAAACCTTAAATTAAGACCAAAAAGCACCTTTTCGATGTTGATGAATTTAAGAGCCATTTTTTTTACTTTGTGGCTGTGGTAACTAGTGGAAACCTATGTTCTTGGCGGGGATACTGGGTAACTAGTTACCGCTGAGGTATAATAAGAACTGCAACGTTAGCTACTAGCTAGCAGTGAAAGCAGCGTGGGGAGCTGGGTCGACTAAATACCACCAAGCGAGCTAGTGGCACTAATGTTTCTGGGGAATGTATACTGAATGCATATTCTAACTAACGTTAACTCTTCAGGCTATCGATAGCTAGTTGACTAGCTATATCGTCTTCCCTGCACAAACGTCTAGATATCAGTTTATGTCCAGCAGCGTTAAATAGGCATCTTTGGGAAACGAAATAGCCAACCAGGTCACAGAAGCGCAGTGTTGTTGACAGTTCCGGACCGACCCAAACGAGCGTTTTCTCTGGCCGTCATCTCCATCAGTTTCTGAGGATGGTTTTGCTAAGGAGTGTCCCTCCACCCAGCGAGGGAGTCCGGCATGAACAAGCCGAGACCATGGCGGTGTTGGACGGGAAGGGTCTCGGCGCAGGAACGCTCTACGTTGCTGAAACGTATGCGACGATATTGTGGATAACTAGCTAAGTTAGATAGCATTGTTAGCATGCTAGCTAATTTATTTAAAGTCCTAAAATCAGGAAGTTTCAAGACTTACATTTGTCTTATGTGTTTTTCCTTTGAAAGTATTAACTTGAGCACCATGAACTTGCATTTTGTCTCACGTTAGTTGGCTATCTAGTCAGTGACTTGGAGTGGCTCTCCATTGTATTTAATTGATTCCTCACATTTCCTTGACTCACACCCTCCCTCCTTGTCTCCTTTTCAAAGCACATTGGCGGGGAAGATATGAGTTTCCTCTGTTTTGAGGAGGCTATGAGGGGAGACGTGACGAATCAAGGAAATACAATGAGTTTTCACCTCGTGACTAGTAGTCAAAATGTTGCTTTCCTGTGTTTTCCAGGCGATTGTCGTGGTTTGACGGATCAGGGATGGGCTTCTCTCTAGAGTACCCCACTATCAGCCTGCACGCCATCTCACGAGACTTCAGCACCTACCCACAGGAACATCTATACGTCATGGTCAACACCAAACTCAACGGTGAGACACACCTATCCATCATGGTAAATATCAAACTCGGTGTAACGCAAACTTGTGAACGAGTAAGAAGTTCTGTGTTCCCCAGATGAGAACGAAGCAGAGATGCAGGAGAATGCCCATGATCAGGAGGATGAGGATAACAGCAGTGAGGAAGATGAGTCTGAGGGGATCACAGAGATCCGCTTCGTCCCTAGAGACAAGGCAGCATGTAAGTCAGAGGGGAGAGGGATGGCTAGTAGGGCAGGGCTAAATTAAAGTAAATACATCTTTATTAAGCAGGTCACTTATAATAACATCTTCCATATATAATACAACAAGTGCTGTACAGTAGTCAATAACAAGTTCAAACATCTCACTAGACACATGCATTAGGGCTGTCTAAAGCTTTTGGCTCTCGCATTCTTTGACATTCAGCTCTAGTTTGTAATCACTATGCTAGCTAGCACTAGGACCCAGATTTCCCTAACGTGTGTGTGTGTCCAGTGGAGTCTATGTTTTCAGCGATGTGTGAGTGTCAGGCCCTGCACCCAGACCCGGATGATGAAGACTCCGACGGGGACTTTGACGGAGATGAGTACGATGTGGAAGAAGCAGGTGTGTAACACACACACACTCATTTATACAAGCACACACACAGTTCTACAAACAGTACACACGCTTTTACAGACAGTTTACAATCTCACATAGATGGAGTAATAAAGAAGATAATACTAACATTGTATCTCCACCTTCTTTCTCCCTTCAACGGAAAAGAGGCAGGTAAGAAGCCTAACAACTATGCACTCACCCTATCAGCTGCTACTACTACACACGCAGGTACGCACTCACAGGTGGTATTCTCTCTCTTTATCCTGCAGAGCATGGTCAGGGTGATATCCCGTCGTTCTGTACATATGAGGAGGGTGTGTCGGGTCTGACGGCTGAAGGCCAGGCTACTCTACAGAGACTGGAGGGCATGTTAGCTCAGTCTGTTGCTAACACCTTTCACATGGCTGGGGTCCGCACTGATGAGGCCAATGGAGAGTTTGACGGTGGGTCACACACGTATCGTACAAGGATAGGTCACACAAATACTCAAACACAGGATACGAGGGTAGGTCACACACTGAAACAGTATATATATATTTTTTTTTAATCCCTAGGCAACATTTCAGCATGAGTATATAAATAATACACAGCGGAGGTTCTTGGCTCCGCTTGTTAGTGGTGTATTGTAACAATCACCAGATGGCGCCAGAGGATAGTAACAATGATCCCACTCGACATAGTTGCTACATAACAGCAAATGCCTTACAAACAGAACGTAACATAATACAATATAAGATGCATACAAAAACATAAGTTCAAAGGACTGGTGTAAGATTGGTTAAAAAAAAACATTATGAGACTAGCTCCTTGGGCGCATGTCTGTCATGAGCAGGAACTTAGCCATGGAGTCCTCTAGAAGTTACAATAAGAGCATTGAAGTCAGCCTGATTCTGGTAATTGGTCCTTCTCCTCTTGAGCACCGGATGGTTCTCCAACTTCTCTGCCTGCCACTGACTTATCTCCCATCACTACAAAAGAATAAAAATACCTCTGAGAAGGAGTAATTTTTCAACCTAAAGATGCCATTCTAACATGAACCTAAACAATAGATTAAAATGTATTCTACAACACACCTGAAATATAGCACAACATAATCAGGCACCCCAGTCTTCTCCTTTAACTTGGTGGGGCTCCTTGGGCATGAAGTTAAACAAAAAAACTGCCTAAATATATGATGGTTGAGGTGCACTCACTTTGAATTGGCTTCTCCATGCTGTTCCTCAGTCTTTTCACCAGGGGCATCTCTTCTCCCTCTTCCGGCACTTTTTCTCACTCTCCTTCCATTTCTTTATTACTTTCTCGTATCATATTTTCCCTCTGCTAGAATCTCTTTCGTACCATCTCTTCCCTATTTATGCAAATCTCTAACTTCTTTCACTTCTATCTTTTCTGTCTTTTGTGCCATCTCTCTTTCCCTCTCATAGCATCTTTTCTCCCTCAATCTCTTTCCTATTGGGTGGTATATTTTTGATCTCCTTAATAACTCCTTCACCTTGTCTCTTTCTCCATGTTGATGACATGGTACCTGTTCCCACTTCCCTGCAACACATCAAATTCCAAACCTGTGCATTTATTCCAACATGCAACACAAAATTATACAAATAATAATCTGTTTCATAAAATGTAATTTGTTACCGGTAGTTAAACTGATGGAAGTATGATTGCTTTAAAAGTTAAAAAGGTATGATTTTGAACCATTTCTACTGTCAGGTTGTGTTGCAACCTGACAGTAGTGACTCATGAGCCACTGGTGTTTTTGTAATGCACACACACATTTTGTAATGCGCAGACATCATACCTTTTTAACTTTTAAAGCAATCATACTTCCATCAGTTTAACTACTGGTAACAAATTAAATATTATGAAACAGATTATTATTTGTATAATTTTGTGTTGTATGTTGGAATAAATGCACAGGTTTATCTGTAGCTCTGTATGTCAGAGATTAGCAAAAAGCCCTATATACTCACCGGTCGCTGCGATCTTCCACCAATAATGTTCTGGAGATATAATGTACTGGAGAGATAATGTACTGTCAGTATAGTGTATAGTGTAAATATCTGCAGTTGAAGTCGGAAGTTTACATGCACCTTAACCAACTACATTTAAACTCAGTTTTTCCACAATTCCTGACATTTAATCTTAGTAAAATTCCCTGTTTTATGTCAGTTAGGATCACCACTTTATTTTAAGAATGTGAAATGTCAGAATAATAGTAGTGATTTATTTCAGCTTTTATTTCTTTCATCACATTCCCAGTGGGTTAGATGTTTACATACATTCAATTAGTATTTGGTAGCATTGCATTTAAATTGTTTAACTTGGGTCAAACGTTTCAGGTAGATTCCCACAATAAGTTGGGTGAATTTTGGCCCATTCCTCCTGACAGAGCTGGTGTAACGGAGTCAGGTTTGTAGGCCTCCTTGCTCGCACATGCTTTAACAGTTCTGTCCACAAATTCTCTATAGGATTGAGGTCAGGGCTTTGTGATGGCCACTCCAATACCTTGACTTTGTTGTCCTTAAGCCATTTTGCCACAACTTTGGAAGTATGCTTGGGGACATTGTCCATTTGGAAGACCCATTTGCGACCAAGCTTTAACTTCCTGACTGATGTCTTGATGTTGCTTCAATATATCCACAATTTTCATTCCTCATGATGCCATCTATTTTGTGAAGTGCACCAGTCCCTCCTGCAGCAAAACACCCCCACAACATGATGCTGCCACCCCCGTGCTTCACGGTTTGGATGGTGTTCTTCGACTTGCAAGCCTCCCCTTTTTTCCTCCAAACATAACGATGGTCATTATGGCCAAGCAGTTCTATTTTTGTTTCATCAGACTAGAGGACATTTCTCCAAAAAGTATGATCTTTGTCCCCATGTGCAGTTGCAAACTGTAGTCTGGCTTTTTTATGGCGGTTTTGGAGCAGTGGCTTCTTCCTTGCTGAGCGCCCTTTCAGGTTATGTCGATATAGGACTTGTTTTACTGTAGATATAGATACTTTTGTACCTGTTTCCTCCAGCATCTTCAAGGTCCTTTACTGTTGTTGTGGGATTAATTTGCACTTTTCTCACCAAAGTACGTTCATCTCTAGGAGACAGAACGCGTCTCCTTCCTTAGCGGTATGATGACTGCGCGGTCCCATGGTGTTTATACTTGCGTACTATTGTTTGTACAGATGAACGTGGTACCTTAAGGGTGTTTGGAAATTGCTCCCAAGGATGAACCAGACTTGTGGAGGTCTACAATTCTTTTCAGAGGTCTTGGTCTTGGCTGATTTTCTTTTGATTTCCCCATGATGTCAAGCAAAGAGGCACAGAGTTTGAAGGTAGGCCTTGAAATACATCCACTGGTACACCTCCAATTGACTCAAATTATGTCAATTAGCCTATCAGAAGCTTCTAAAGCCATGACATCATTTTCTGGAATTTTCCAAGCTGTTTAAAGGCACAGTCAACTCTGTGTATGTTAACTTCTGACCCACTGGAATTGTGATACAGTGAAATAATCTGTCTGTAAACAATTGTTGGAATAATTGCTTGTGTCATGTACACAGTATATTTCCTAACTGACTTGCCCAAACTATAGTTTGTTAACAAGACATTTGTGGAGGGGTTGAAAAACGAGTGTTAATGACTCCAACCTAAGTGTATGTAAACGTACGACTTTAACTGTATCTATATCTTAGCGTAGTAAGTTAATATAACTCCGTATACCGTGCATTCGGAAAGTATTCAGACCCCTTGACTTTTTACACATTTTCTTACGTTAGAGCCATATTCTAAAATGTATTAAATAAAAATCACACACTTCCCCATAATGGCAAAGCAAAAACAGGTTTTTAGAAATGTTTGCTAATTTATAAAAAATAAAGATTACTTATGTAAATAAGGTTTTAGACGCTTTGCTATTAGACTCAATTGAGCTCAGGTGCATCCTGTTTCCATTGGTCATCCTTGATGTTCTACAACTTAATTGTAGTCTACCTGTGGTAAATTCAATTGATTGGACATGATTTGGAAAGTCACACACCTGTCAATATAAGGTCCCCCAGTTGACCGTGCATGTCAGAGCAAAAACCAAGTTATGAGGTCGAAGGAATTGTCTGTAGAGCTGGCCGCCTGGCCAAACTGAGCAATCAGGGGAGAAGGGCCTTTGGTCAGGGAGGTGACCAAGATCCCGATGGTCACTCTTGATAGAGCTCCAGAGATCCTCTGTGGAGATAGGACAACCATCTGCAGCACTCCACCAATCAGGCCTTTATGGTAGAGTGGCCAGGTGGAAGCCATTCCTCGGTAAAAGGCACATGACAACACACACCTAAAGGACTCTCAGACCATGAGAAACAAGATTCTCTGGTCTGATGAAACCAAGATTGAACTCTTTGGCCTTATTGCCAAGCGTCACGTCTGGAGGAAAGCTGGCACCATACCTACGGTGAAGCTTGTTCATGTTTTTCAGGGACTGGGAGACTAGTCATGATCGAGGGAAAGATTACGGAGCGAAGTACAGAGAGATCCTTGATGAAAACCTGCTTTAGAGTGCTCCGGACCTCCAACTGGGGCGAAGGTTCACCTTCCAGTAGGACAACGACCCTAAGCACACAGCCAAGACAATGTGGCTTCAAGTCCCAGCCAGAGCCCGGGCTTGAACCTGATCGAACATCTCTGGAGAGAACTGAAAATGGCTGTGCAGCAACGCTCCCCATCCAACCTGACAGAGTTTGAGAGGATCTGCAGAGAAGAATGGGAGAAACTCCCCAAGTACACGTATGCCAAGCTTGTAGGGTCATACCCAAGAAGAATCAAGGCTGTAATCGCTGCCAAAGGTGCTTCAACAAAGCACCAAGTGAAGGGTCTGAAGTACTTATGTAAACGGGACATTTACATAAGGTTGATGGGGGGGGGGGGGGGGGGGTGTTCAGAGCCCCTTGCTCTTCCTTGAAAAATAACTGATTGACCAGCATGTATGAAGTACTAAGTATAGCCCAAACCTATTATAGACACATGAGCATGAAGAAAGCAGTATGTGTATAATGATAATCAGTATATTGGCTGATGAGTCTGCTTTGTCTATTCTAGTCGTTCTATTTCTTTGTCTGTCTTTGCAGATGGGATGGAGGTGGATGCAGGGTCGACGATGGCCGGACAGTTTGAAGATGCAGACGTAGACCACTAGTAATAACATATCATAATACTACGTTGTAATTATCAGTACGTTTGATGTTTTGTGTTTATCACCTTGTAATCCACATCCTGCTGCCAACCTTATGGACCTGCTTACCATACTGTAGTTAAGTCTCTCACTCTCTCTCTCCCCCTCTCCTTCTCCCAGATGGAACTCAACTCTACTGCCAGTCAAAGCACTTGTGGGATTGGAGGAGAATACAATCTCTCCACTTCCTGATTTTCTGTTCATCTCAACATACACAGTTTTGTACCTGAAGTACAACTGAAGACCAGTTGTACTGAGATTTCCCCAACAGGGAACAGTGTTGGCTTTGTATGAAATCTCTTCATTAAACACACGTGTTTTTGAATAAAGAACAAGGTGTTTCTTCTGTGCACATTCCAGAGGAGTAATGTAGGAGCTCCACTGGTGCATCTGGAAATGTTATTTAGTTTAAATATTTTTCATGTCTTTGTTTGTTTATTAAAAAGAGGAGTGTGCTGAAATGGCTTTGGGCCGAATTCGAAGCGGTACATGTGCACCAGAGGCAGCAACCTAGACCAGTGGTTCCAAATTGTGGGGAGAGGGGGGGCGCAGTCCGACTTCAAACGTATTCTTGACATTTGTAATAAAATTGGGTAGTGCATCATCAGTTCCTCTTGTCATGCTAGTCATTACATACCTTAGAGAGCTATTTATAACTTGTCAGAAATGTCCAGATCAACTAGCCCACATTAGCTAACTCTTAAAAAAAAAAAAATTGCCTGTAAATATTGTGGTAATTTTTGTGAAAAAGTTTGGGAGTCCCCGCACTAGACGGGGACTAGCCACAGAAACCAAGGTTTCTTATTTGCTTTGCTTCGCTTTTAGGCAGCATGAGCAGAGCGAGAGCCACTTTAAACTATTGTTCTTGGGTGAGGTGTTGTGTCAATCTTGAAAATTGAACCAGAGCATAAGTTTAACACTGCAACGCAAGCCTCTCACAGAGCACTTACAAATACATCACCACAAATATGTGGACACCCCTTCAAATTTGTGGATTTGGCTATTTGAGCCACACTCATTGCTGACAGGTGTATAAAATCGAGCACGCAGCCATGTGATCTCCATAGACAAACATTGGCAGTAGAATGGCCTTACTGAAGAGATCAGTGACTTTCAACGTGGCACAATCATAGGATGCTACCTTCCCAACAAGTCAGTTCATAACATTTCTGCCCTGCTAGAGCTGCCACAGTCAACTGTAAGTGTTGTTATTGTGAAGTGGAAACATCTAGGAGCAACAAAGTGGTCGGCCACACAAGCTCACAGAACGGGACCGCCGAGTGCTGAAGCGCGTTGGCGTGTAAAAATCGTATCTCTTAGGTTGCAACACTCACTACCGAGTTCCAAACTGCCTCTGGAAGCAATGTCAGTGCAATAACTGTTCGTGGGAACTTCATGAAATGGGTTTCAATAGCCGAGCAGCCGCATGCAAGGCTAAGATCACCATGTGCAATGCCAAGCGTCGGCTGGAGTGGTGCAAAGCTACCCGCCATTGGACACTGGAGCAGTGGAAACGCATTCTCTGGAGTGATGAATCACGCTTCACCATCTGGCAGTACGACGGACAAATCTGGGGTTGGCGGATGCCAGGAGAACGCTACCTGCCCGAATGCATAGTGTCAACTGTAAAGTTTGGTGGAGGACGAATAATTGTCTGGGGCTGTTTTTCATGGTTCGGGCTAGGCCCCTTAGTTCCAGTGAAGGGAAATCTTACATTACATTCTAGATGATTCTGTGCTTCCAACTTTGTGGCAATAGTTTGGGGAAGGCCCTTTCCTGTTTCAGCATGACAATGCCCCCGTGCACAAAGCGAGATCCATACAGAAATGGTTTGTCGAGATCAGTGTGGAAGAACTTGACTGGCCTGCACAGAGCCCTGACCTCAACCCCATCGAACACCTTTGGGATGAATTGGAACGCCGACAGCGAGCCAAGCCTAATCGTCCAACATTAGTGTCTGACCTCATATGCTGTTGTGGCTGAATGGAAGCAAGTCCCCGCAGCAATGTTCCAAAATCTAGTGGAAAGCCTTTCCAGAAGAGTGGAGGCTGTTTATAGCAGCAAAGGGGGGACCAACTCCATATTAATGCCCGTGATTTTGGAATGAGATGTTCGACAAGCATGTTTCATTTAAATAAATAGCAGCTACTCTCGCTCTGCAAAGGTTATGCATCCAGTGTAGCAAGCCAGCTACCAACCGAAGCTACTCACACCATCTTAATGATTGGAAAAGCAATTCAACTCCAATCATTTCAGCTGTTAATTTCAACAATGTAATGCATCAAAACTATTGTCAGAGGACCTTTTTTTTTATCATTGACCACGGTCTGACACAGTTTGCATACATTTACATTACATTTTAGTAATTTAGCAGATGCTCTTAGCCAGACCGACTTCTAGTTAGTGCATTCATTTTAAGATAGCTAGGTGGGACAACCACATCACAGTCATAGCATGGGGGGGATTATTTAAGGGGTGTCAGGACAGAGGAGAGCTTGGACTAAGCTGAGCGGGAGCTTCCCTCTCGTAGGTGTGGGAGGTCCAAGAGACCAGAGGTGGCAGAACAGAGTGCTCGGGTTGGGGTGTAGGATTTGAGCATAGCCTGAAGGTAGGGAGGGGCAGTTCCTTTTGCTAAACTGTAAGCAAGTACCATGGTCTCGTAGTGGATGCGAGCTTCGACTGGAAACCAGTGGAGTGTGTGGACTGCGAAGGAGCGACTTGGGACGGTTGGCCATAGGCATCATATCTATTGTAGAACTGTACATAAATACTTTCTCAAAGCGTTATAAAGATGCTATTAACACTAACTACAGAAATCGACTTTTTACATCAATGCTACACAAATACAGAGAATGCTGCTGAGGGGAGGATGGCTCATAAAAATGTCTGGAATAGAGTGAATGAAATGGTATCAAACACGTTCCAGCTCAATTTTTAAATGCCACCAGCCACCACTGCACAAATCATATTAGGTTAAAAAACATCTCAATATACAGTCTTTTTTGTTTGAATGTGCTTAGTTTTAAAGAGGTCACTATGCATCAGGGTCTTCGGTCCATAGGGATGGATGGTGAGTCCAGGGCAATAGATAACAAACAAAAGAAAACAAACCGAAAAGTGGAGGAACTACCTGAACTCGTCCAATAAGAAATTGTTTTGTTGTTAAATGTTTTTTGTTGCCAAATGGTTTCGCTACAGTGTGCACTAATGAATCTGATCCAGGGTCACTTCCTCTTGTTAGCCAGAAGGAGGTGGTAGGGAGAAGCTCTACCAGACATCATCTGATCAAACAACAGGACATAACACATCATACCTACAGGAGAGAGAGAGAAAGAGGATGGGAAGAGGAGAGCTAGATGAGGCAGAACACAAGTGTAGGGAAGAGGCATAAAAAGAGAAAAGGGAAGAGGAGAAAGAATTGGAGGGACAAGGACAGAGAATAGGCAAAAAAGAGGAGGGAAGAGGAGAGTGGGAGTAATGTCAGATAAATAGTTTTAAAAAAAAAGGGGACCCCATAGTTCACCTCTGTGTGTGTGTGTGTGTGTGTGTGTGTGTGTGTGTGTGTGTGTGTGTGTGTGTGTGTGTGTGTGTGTGTGTGTGAAGGAGGTCTGCATGGCAAAGGCTCCACGGCTGCAGCAGTGACCAGAGGGCCGGGGAGCACCAGGCTGGTGTGTGTGTCTGTGTGGATGGGGCTGATGCATTGTAAGCCCTGGAGTGTGTGTCTCAGGTGCAGGTCAGAGAGACTGAGGGCCCACAGCCCCTGTAGCATGGTACGAGCCACGCTAGCTGCCATGAACTGGAGCACCATCTTCGCCACTCCTAAATAGAATAAAGGAGAATAGAATATGTATCCATTATCCATAGAATGCATATTCATTATAGAAAGACAGCAATATAATAGAATAGAATGTCATTATAGATAGACTAGAATACATTATACATATACCAAAGAAAGAAATACTATCCATCATACAGAATAAACTAAAATAGCTATCCCTTTCATAGAATCCACAATATAATAGAAAATGTATCCATTATATAGAGAGAACAATAGAATAGAATAGAACCAGGCAGTGAGGTGTCCCTGGTAGGTGTGTTCCAGCGTGCTACAGGGGTTCCCAGGGCTCCATGGAAGGTGAGGCCATGGACCACAGATGCCAGGTAGGTGTTCTTGCCAGATAGGTGAGGCTGAGACAGAACTGAGGCTGCAGCCGGCCCACCTCTCCCAGCAGACGCAGCTCTAGGTTGCAGATACACGGCTGCAGTGTAGAGACCAGCTCCATGGCGTAAATTGCAGACAGACATAGCCCTCTGGGAGCTAGTAGCTTGATTAAGATTCTCCTGCTCAGTTCACACAGCAGCACGACGACCGCTAGCAGACAAAGACACCACAACGTCTGCCTCTCTCCTCAGTCTCGGTTTCTCCCCCTCTCTCGTTTCCTCTCTTCTTCTCTCTCTGTATGTGTCTTCTTGCTAGCTCCTCTAGGTCTGTTATCTTATGGCTGCAGCAGGCTACCATGTGTGCGTGTGCATGTGTGTGTGTGTATATGTTTGTGCGTGCGTGCGTGTGTGTGGGATCAGAGATAGTAGATGATGATGAGCTTGAGCTCACATGGTGCAGAAGTGGTTGCCTCCTCTCTCCTTTCCTCTCCTCTCCTCTCCTCTCCTCTCCTCTCCTCTCCTCTCCTCTCCTCTCCTCTCCTCTCCTCTCCTCTCCTCTCCTCTCCTCTCCTCTCCTCTCCTCTATGTCTCTCCATACACTGCGCTGCTACCCCCATGCCTATTGCTGCTATAACGTGGCCAGGTTGTGAGGTGTGATCCCCCCACCCACCACCAGAGAGCACAATATCTACACGGATTCAATGATGTCATACCATATACTGTATGGTTTTGTATGTGTGAATCCCAAATGTCACGTTATTCCCTAGGTCCCTATATAGTGCACTTATTTTGTCCAGAGCCCTATGGGCCTTGATCAAAACTAGCACACTACAAAGAGAATAGAGTGTCATTTGAGACAAGCCTATGTCTATGCCCATCACCCTCACCCAATTACACACACTTTTCTCCTCCTTTCCTTATATCCTCTCCTTCAGCGGATTCAGTGATTAATCTGATTATTATAAATGATGATGATGACACATTTCAATAAGGCTAATGTAAAATCCAGCCCAGTGATTGACCTCTGCACCTGTCAAGTCTGTATCCTACAGATGAATAAAGTGGGCACAAGGAGAGGACACAAGGATAGGACGCGATATAAATACATGATTGAGATGCAGCCCCGAAATGTAATCGGGGAAACTCATGGCGAAACCCACCTCACCTCCCAGTGAAACAGACGGCCAAACAGACCAATAAGCATACGACTGAGCTTCAGCCTGACCACTGGCATACTAGAAACGAGTGTAGTGGGCGGGCGTTGCTATGTAGCAGGGTGGTGTGTGTCTAACAAAAGCCAGGGATTGGCAGAGCCTGGGCAGAGCGATAGAAGAAGGGTTTGTCAAATTGGGCAGAATAGAAAAAACTGAAGCTACTTGGGCGAATGCATGTGTGTGAGTGCTGGCAAAGAGAACGGATCGCCATCAGGAATTTTTCAAAAGACACGGCGATAGGTGAGTTTCTCCTATTCCTTTATGCACAGACAGAACCGCGCATGACATTCTTTTCAGTTTACCTTCATTTACTGGTACGTTACAGGACTGTTACCGCCAAACAGACAGGAGGAGCTGCTCACGGCGCTACAGTGTAACGGCAAGGGACCATACATACATACAGTAGTGGTTGGACTTGGGGCCGCAACGCAGATTTATCGGTTCACTGATTTTGTCCCTGGGAGAAGGGAACATGGTCTTATGACGGTGCTTTATGCAGTCCGCGGTGTGTTGTGGTGGAGCTCCAGACATTATTAGAGAGAGATAGATGGAGCGTGAGTGTGTGCGTGCGTGCGTGTGCGTGTGTGCGTGTGTGTGTGGACCAGTTGTCTGTCGCTTCAGGGTCAACCGTTATGAATGAAAAATGTGTGAATATACAGTTATCATTCGAATGAAATCGACTCGGTGTGTTTGTCGCCTGAATGAATGAAAATTGGCACAAAATGTCATAGATAAAATGCAATGATCTCATGTACAGTCTAGGCTAGATATTACAAAGTAAACACCATTTAATACAGACATTTTCATGTATTTAATGTCTTTAGGAGAAAGATGTGAAACGAATCATTATGCGACATAGAGGGGGGTCCTTGTGATCCTTGGTTGTCCCTACCCCATTGAAGTTGACATTTAAAATAGTTAGGGTTGGGCAAGGGGTATGGTAAAGGTAGGGGTTAAGATTAGGGGCATCCCAAGCTGGGGGGAGATATATAATATTCTTTATTTAACTAGGCAAGTCAGTTAATAACAAATTATTTACAAATTATTTACAATAACTGCCTTGTTCAGGGGCAGAACGACAGATCTTTACATTGTCAGCTCGGGGATTTGATCTAGCAACCATTTGGTTACTGGCCCAACACTAACCACTAGGCTACCTGCCGCCCCAGAATATATACATACATACATACAGTGAGGGAAAAAAGTATTTGATCCCCTGCTGATTTTGTACGTTTGCCCACTGACAAAGAAATGATCAGTCTATAATTTCAATGGTAGGTTTATTTTAACAGTGAGAGACAGGATAACAACAAAAAAATCCAGAAAAACGCATGTCAAAAATGTTATAATTTGATTTGCATTTTAATGAGGGAAATAAGTATTTGACCCCTCTGCAAAACATGACTTAGTACTTGGTGGCAAAACCCTTGTTGACAATCACAGAGGTCAGACGTTTCTTGTAGTTGGCCACCAGGTTTGCACACATCTCAGGATAGATTTTGTCCCACTCCTCTTTGCAGATCTTCTCCAAGTCATTAAGGTTTCGAGGCTGACGTTTGGCAACTCGAACCTTCAGCTCCCTCCACAGATTTTCTATGGGATTAAGGTCTGGAGACTGACTAGGCAACTCCAGGACCTTAATGTGCTTCTTCTTGAGCCACTCCTTTGTTGCCTTGGCCGTGTGTTTTGGGTCATTGTCATGCTGGAATACCCATCCACGACCCATTTTCAATGCCCTGGCTGAGGGAAGGAGGTTATCACCCAAGATTTGACGGTACATGGCCCCGTCTGTCGTCCCTTTGATGCAGTGAAGTTGTCCTGTCTCCTTAGCAGAAAAACACCCCCAAAGCATAATGTTTCCACCTCCATGTTTGACGGTGGGGATGGTGTTCTTGGGGTCATAGGCAGCATTCCTCCTCCTCCAAACACGGCGAGTTGAGTTGATGCCAAAGAGCTCCATTTTGGTCTCATCTGACCACAACACTTTCACCCAGTTGTCCTCTGAATCATTCAGATGTTCATTGTCAAACTTCAGATGGGCATGTATATGTGCTTTCTTGAGCAGGGGGACCTTGCGGGTGCTGCAGGATTTCAGTCCTTCACGGCGTAGTGTGTTACCAATTGTTTTCTTGGTGACTATGGTCCCAGCTGCCTTGAGATCATTGACAAGATCCTCCTGTGTAGTTCTGGGCTGATTCCTCACTGTTCTCATGATCATTGCAACTCCACGAGGTGAGATCTTGCAAGGAGCCCCAGGCCGAGGGAGATTGACAGTTATTTTTTGTTTCTTCCACTTGCGAATAAATGCACCAACTGTTGTCACCTTCTCACCAAGCTGCTTGGCAATGGTCGTGTAGCCCATTCCAGCCTTGTGTAGGTCTACAATCTTGTCCCTGACATCCTTGGAGAGCTCTTTGGTCTTGGCCATGGTGGAGAGTTTGGAATCTGATTGATTGATTGCTTCTGTGGACAGGTGTCTTTTATACAGGTAACAAACGGAGATTAGGAGCACTCCCTTTAAGAGTGTGCTCCTAATCTCAGCTCGTTACCTGTATAAAAGACACCTGGGAGCCAGAAATCTTTCTGATTGAGAGGGGGTCAAATACTTATTTCCCTCATTAAAATGCAAATCAATTTATACAATTTTTGACATGCGTTTTTCTGGATATTTTTGTTGTTATTCTGTCTCTCGCTGTTCAAATAAACCTACCATTAAAATTATAGACTGATCATTTCTTTGTCAGTGGGCAAATGTACAAAATCAGCAGGGGATCAAATACTTTTTTCCCTCACTGTACATACACACACTAGAGAGGGTAGAAAAGGGAGAGACCGACAGACAGAAAGAGGAAAAAGACTGGAAGAAACAGAGAGAGGGGTAGGCTAGATAAGTGCGGCTGTAGCTGTCTGATTAGTGACACAGTGCTCCACAGCCTTCACTCAGTCTGACTTGGCGCTTTGAATAAATGACACATCAGGAATAACAGGCTAACCAAGAAGAGTAGGCTCATTTGGGTTGGGGAAACAACCCAGTTTGTGTCCCAAATAGCACCCTTTTCCCTATATAGTTAAAGAAAGGTTAAATAAAAAATATATATGTATATGGGGGGCTCTGGTCAAACGTAGTGCACTATATAGGGAATAGTGTTCTGTTTGGGATCTAGCCCCATCTTAGTGTCTTCTCATTAGCAGTCTATATCACCACTGGTCTTGTCTCAGTTCTGTTAATGAGCCTGAGCCAACACTGACCTTCGTGCCCCATAAAAGTTGAATGGGATCAATATGTAGAGGAATAAGTGAGAGGTGTCCAGCCAGCCAATCACGTCTGTCTACATGGGTGGAAAGGGGGATAGGCATATGTTATGTACAAGTGTAATAACTGTGTAATAATATTATGATTAGCCTATTCATTGTGATATGAAGAGACGTTGTAGGATGTGAGGGTGTGAAGAGTGTAAGAACAAGTGTGTGTGTGTGTGTGTGTGTATGTATGTATACCCTGTTGACTGTTTAGGGTTGGACACTTTAGCCAGTCCAAGGTTTAATTTGGTCTGCAAGGAGTGTGTGTGTTTACTCTCTCTATTTACACTCTCTGACACACACACACACACACACACACACACACACACACACACACACACACACACACACACACACACACACACACACACACACACACACACACACACACACACACACACACACAGAGGGAGGGAGTATTTCTGTAATTTCTCTACCCTGTGCTGTGTCCTTACCACCCTCTCTTCTCCTCCCTTTTCCCCTCTAGTATAATACTGTAGAGAACAGAATACTGGCATCAGAGCTAACCTGTCCACTGAAGCAACAATAATACTATCAACTATAAATATCTCTCTCTCTCTCTCTCTCTCCCTGAGTCCCTGTCTATCCCTCTTCCCCTCTCTGTTTCTCTCCAGTTGACCCTCTTGTCTCTTTTCCTATCTTCTTATCAAATTTTATCAGTCACATGCGCCGAATACAGCAGTTATCCTTTTTTCTCCCTTTACTCTTTCTACACCTTCTCTCCCCTCACACACACACACACACACACACACACACAGTGACAGGTAGTGCTGCATTGGTACTAATCACTGATTTAAATCACCTGCTGCTGACCTTATGAACCTGTAGTTAAGTCCTCTCGCTCTTTCTCTCTTTTTTCTTTCTTTCTCTCTCCCTATTTCTATCTCTCTCCCTCACACTAGTGTGTGAATGCGTGAACAGCTGCAGTAGGAATCTCACCGCCTCTCTTTATTCGTTTAGCTGTTTTCTCTACCTCAGATGACCTCCATGGATGACCATTATCCTCTCAAATACACACACACACACACACACACACACACACACACACACACACACACCCTGCTGGTTTGGCATCTGGTCGGCTGGCGGTGTAGTGGCATGTCTGTCTGGAGTCTGAGGAGTAGGATAGTTTGGGTGTTAAATAGATAGGTTGTATTCCCCTGCTTAGATGTTGCTGATGCATGCCAGATCTTACAAGTCCTGGATAAGTATTTTACATATCAGCTAACCACATCATATGTTATAGCAATCTGGTGCCCAGTATTACGATGGCGCCGGATGGGAGGGCTGCCGTCTTATCGGCTCTTAACCAACCATGCTATTTTGTTTGTTTATTCGCGTTGTTCGTAACTTGTTTTGTACATAATGTTGCTGCTACTGTTTTTTATGGCCGAAAAGAGCTTCTGGACATCAGAACTGCGATTGCTCACCTCAAACTGGACGAAGAGTTCTTCTTCAATGAGTCGGACGGGAGGGATATACTACTACAGACACCGACAAGGCCCAGATCCCCGTGATTCGCTGCAGAAGGAAACTGAGATTTTGTGGAAAAAGATCAGGGTGCCTTGTGAGGATCAGGCGACGAGTGGCTAATCTTCCCTTGCCTTCCGTCCTGCTACCTAATGTTCAATCGCTGGAAAATAAATGGGACGAGCTGAAAGCACATTCATCCTACCAACGGGACATTAAAAACTGTAATATCTTATGTTTCACCGAGTTGTGGCTGAACGACGACATTAAGAACATACAGCTGGTGGGTTATACACTCCATCGGCAGGACAGAACAGCAGCCTCTGGTAAGACATGGGGCAGGGGCCTCAGCAAAAAAAACGTCACTTTTTCAGGACCCTGTCTTTCAAAGATAATTCGTAAAAATCCAAATAACCTCTTATCTTTATTGTAAAGGGTTTAAACACTGTTTCCCATGCTTGTTCAATGAACCATAAACAATTAATGAACATGCACCTATGGAACGGTCGTTAAGACACTAACAGCTTACAAATGTTAGGCAATTAAGGTCACAGTTATGAAAACTTAGGACACTAAAGAGGCTTTTCTACTGACTCTGGAAAAACACCAAAAGGAAGATGCCCAGGGTCCCTGCTCATCTGCGTGAATGTGCCTTAGGCATGCTGCAAGGAGTCATGAGAACTGCAGATGTGGCCAGGGCAATGAATTGCAATGTCCATACTGTGAGAAGCCTAAGACAGGGCTACAGGGAGACAGGATGGACAACTGATCATCCTCGCAGTGGCAGACCACGTGTAACAACACCTACACAGGATCGGTACATCTGAACATCACACCTGCGGGACAGGTACAGGATGGCAACAACAACTGCCCGAGTTACACCAGGAACGCACAATCCCTCCAGCAGTGCTCAGACTGTCCGCAATAGGCTGAGAGAGGCTGGACTAGGGGCTTGTAGGCCTGTTGAAAGGCAGGTCCTCACCAGACATCACCGGCAACAACGTCGCCTATGGGCACACACCCACCGTCGCTGGACCAGACAGGACTGGCAAAAAGGGCTCTTCTCTGACGAGTCGCGGTGTGTCACAGCATCATCGGACTGAGCTTGTTGTTATTGCAGGCAATCTCAACGCTCTGCGTTACAGGGAAGACATCCTCCTCCCTCATGTGGTACCCTTCCTGCAGGCTCATCCTGACATGACCCTCCAGCATGACAATGCCACTGCAGTCATACTGCTCATTCTGTGCGTGATTTCCTGCAAGACAGGAATGTCAGTGTTCTGCCATGGCCAGTGAAGAGCCCGGATCTCAATCCCATTGAGCACGTCTGGGACCTGTTGGATCGGAGGGCTAGGGCCATTCCCCCCAGAAATGACCGGGAACTTGCAGGTGCCTTGTTACTCCACTCTTCCACCATCTCACAGCAAGAACTGGCAAATCTGGTGCAGTCCATAAGGAGGAGATGCACTGCAGTACTTAATGGAGGTTGTGGCCACACCAGATACTGACTGTTAATTTTGATTTTGACCCCCCCCCCTTTGTTCAGGGACATATTATTCCATTTCTGTTAGTCACATGTCTGTTGAACTTGTTCAGTTTATGTCTGTTGTTGAATCTTGTTATGGTCATACAAATATTTACACATGTTAAGTTTGCTGAAAATAAACGCAGTTGACAGTGAGAGGATATTTATTTTTTTGCTGAGTTTATGTGAACAACAGCTGGTGCATGATATCTAAGGAAGTCTCAGTTTTGCTCACCTGAGGTAGAATATTTCATGATAAGCTGTAGACCACACTATCTACCTAGAGTTTTCAGCGATAACGAAGAAGTAACGTTAGGTGAGAAGCCTGACCATGGAGACGGGGGTGAGAAGGTAATGAAGCATACTTCATGAGCTGTAACCGACAAACTACTGGCATTTGGAAAGTTTGAGGTGAGGGAGAAAGTGTGGTGGAACAAGTATTAGCATTGTTAAGTGTCTTGCTAGCTGGATCGAATTCTCTGTTAGCTAGCCAGAGAAATGTTGAGCAACATTAGCCAACTTATCTGATCAAATAATTGAGTTTATGGTGTGAAAATTAGCTTGCTAATAAAGTCAGACAGTTTTTGTTGTGTTGAATTTGACAGCAACACTTGTGTGAATGAGGGGAGATTATTATACTTTTTTTTTTACTCAGTGAACGTTATTTTTGCACACGTAGCCTTGTGCGCTTGATCGATGTCTATAGTGGCCACTACAATAGAGCAAAAATAGAATGCCTGTTTGTTTCATTCTATTTCTACTTTAAGATGTTTTTTTCTCCCTAAGTGCAATATTTATGTGTGTGGTCACAAGCGTTCTATTATAAAGGCTGTCATGGCTAACTGCAATAATAACATTGGATTGCTTTCTTTACATTTTTTAGCTGTGAGTTAGGTTCACGTTAACCACTTTTTTATTTACACACAGAGACTGATCATGTTCTTTGTTGTTTAATTAGTTAAAACCTGCATTTCCCCTAGCAGGGATTTTTAGCATGTTTCAGTGCAACAAAAAAAAGTGTCACCTTTTTGGGCCCTCACCTGTTTGCATCCCTGAAACAGGAATGCACTCATCCAGAGGCGGCGCACCTAGGGGCCGGGGGCTTTAATGCAGGGAAACTTAAATCAGTTTTACCTCATTTCTATCAGGATGTTAAATGTGCAACCAGAGGGAAAAAATTAAAGACCACCTTTACTCCACACACAGAGACGTGTACAAAGCTCTCCCTCGCCCTCCATTTGGCAAACCGGACCATAATTCTATCCTCCTGATTCCTGCTTACAAGCAAAAATTATAGCAGGAAGCACCAGTGACTCAGTCTATAAAGTGGTCAGATGAAGCAGATGCTAAACTACAGGACTGCTTTGCTAGCACAGACTGGAATATGTTCTGAGATTCTTCCGATGGCATTGAAGACTACACCATCAGTCACTGGCTTTATCAATAAGTGCATTGACGACATCATCCCAACAGTGACTGTACGTACATACCCCAACCAGAAGCCATGGATTACAGGCAACATTTTACTGAGTTAAAGGGTAGAGCTGCCTCTTTCAAGGAGCGGGGCCCTAACACAGAAGCTTATAAGAAATCCCGCTATTCCCTCCGACGAACCATCAAATAAGCAAAGCGTCAGTACAGGACTAAGATCGAATCGTACTACACCGGCTCTGACGTGCGTCGATTGTGTGGCAGGGCTTGCAAACTATTACAGACTACAAAGGGAAGCACAGCCGAGAGCTGCCCAGTGACACGAGCCTACAAGACGAGCTAAATAACTTCTATGCTCGCCTCAAGGCAAGTAACACTGAAACATGCATGACAGCATCGGCTGTTCCAGACGACTGTGTGATCACGCTCTCCGCAGCCGATGTGAGTAAGACCTTCAAACAGGTCAACATTCACAAGGCTGCAGGGCCAGACTGATTACCAGGACGTGTACTCCGAGCGTGCACTGACCAACTGGCAAGTGTCTTTTTCAACCTCTCCCTGTCTGAGTCTGTAATACCAACATGTTTCAAGTAGAGGTCGACCGATTAGGATTTTTCAACGCCGATACCGATTATTGGAGGACCAAAAGGCCTATACCGATTAATCGGACGATTTTTGTATTATTTTGTTTTTTTTAATTATTCTTTTTTTTATTTTTTGTCATTTTTATTATTATTTTTTATTTTAATTTTATTTTTTACTTTTTTTATTTATTTATTTGTAATAATGACAATTACAACAATACTGAATGAACACTTATTTTAACTTAATATAATACATCAATAAAATCAATTTAGCCTCAAATAATAATGAAACATGTTCAATTTGGTTTAAATAATGCAAAAACAAAGTGTTGGAGAAGAAAGTAAAAGTGCCACATGTGCCATGTAAGAAAGCTAACGTTTAAGTGCCTTGCTCAGAACATGGGAACATATGAAAGCTGGTGGTTCCTTTTAACATGCGTCTTCAATATTCCCAGGTAAGAAGTTTTTTTTGTAGTTATTATAGGACTAGTTCTCTCTATACGATTTGTATTTCATATACCTTTGACTATTGGATGTTCTTATAGGCACTTTAGTATTGCCAGTATAGCTTCCGTCCCTCTCCTCGCCCCTATCTGGGCTCGAACCAGGAACACATCGACAACAGCCACCCTCGAAGCAGCGTTACCCATGCAGAGCAAGGGGAACAACTACTCCAAGTCTCAGAGCGAGTGACGTTTGAAACGCTATTAGTGTGCACCCGCTAACTAGCTAGCCATTTCACATCGGTTACACCAGCCTAATCTTGGGAGTTGACAGGCTTGAAGTCATAAACAGCGCAATGCATTGCGAAGAGCTGCTGGCAAAACGCACGAAAGTGCTGATTGAATGAATGCTTACGAACCTGCTGGTGCCTACCATCGCTCAGTCAGACTACTCTATCAAATCATAGACTTAATTATAATATAATAAACACACAGAAATACGAGCTTTAGGTCATTAATATGGTCGAATCAGGAAACTATCTTCTCGAAAACAAAACGTTTTTTTTTCTGTCAGTGAAATACGGAACCGGTCCGTATTTTATCTAACGGGTGGCATCCCTAAGTCTAAATATTCCTGTTACATTGCACAACCTTCAATGGTATGTCATAATTACGTAAAATTCTGGCAAATTAGTTCGCAACAAGCCAGGCAATGAACGCAAGAGCAGTGACACAATTTCATGTTAGCAGGCAATATTAACTAAATATGCAGGTTTAAAAATATATACTTGTGTATTGATTTTAAAGAAAGGCATTGATGTTCATGGTTAGGTACATTGGTGCAACGACAGTTCTTTTTTCGCAAATGCGCTTGTTAAATCATCACCCGTTTGTCGAAGTAGGCTGTGATTCGATGAGAAATTAACAGGCACCGCATCGATTATATGCAACACAGGACACGTTAGATAAACTAGTAATATCATCAACCATGTGTAGTTAACTAGTGATTATGTTAAGATTGCTAGTTTTTTTATAAGATAAGTTTAATGCTAGCTAGCAACTTAACCTTGGCTTCTTGCTGCCCTCGCGTAACAGGTAGTCAGCCTGCCATGCAGGCTGGAGTGCAATGTAAGGCAGGTGGTTAGAATGTTGGACTAGTAACCAGAAGGTTGCGTGTACATAATTTTTATTTATTTTTTTAAATAAAAAGAATCGGCAAATCGGTGGCCAAAAATACCGATTACCGATTGTTATGAAAACTTGAAATTTCGATTAATTGGTCGACCTCTACTTTCAAGCAGACCACCATAATCCCTGTGCCCTAGAACACTAAGGTAACCTGCCTAAATGACTACTGACCCGTAGCACTCACGTCTGTAGCCATGAAATGCTTTGAAAGGCTGGTCATGGCTCACATCAACACCATTATTCCAGAAAACCTAGACCCACTCCAATTTGAATACCGCACCAACAGATCCACAGATGATGCAATCTCTATTGCACTCCACACTGCCCTTTCACACCTGGACAAAAGGATCACCTATGTGAGAATGCTATTCATTGACTACAGCTCAGCGTTCAACACCATAGTGCCCTCAAAGCTCATCACTAAGTTAAGGACCTTGGGAGTGAACACCTCCCTCTGCAACTGGATCCTGGACTTCCTGACGGGCCGCCCCCAGGTGGTAATGGTAGTGTAATGAAACAGCAAGCAGGGAGCAGGTTTCGAACCCTCGACCTTCAAGCCCGAAGTCCGGCGCGCTATCGACTGTGCCGCAAAAGCATGCTCAAGCGGCAGAGTCGATTTCCGCGCTTATAAACCCAGGGTCGTTACACTACTCCCTCCTTTCAAAGAGCGCGTCCTCGCGCTAGCTTGCGACTCAACGTCTTACAGGAACGCGCTCACCGGCCAAGCACACGCACTGTCGTGGATGCAAGGTCCGATCACTTCCGACACCAATGTAATGAAACAGCAAGCAGGGAGCAGGTTTCGAACCCTCGACCTTCAAGCCCGAAGTCCGGCGCACTATCGACTGTGCCGCAAAAGCATGCTCAAGCGGCAGAGTCGATTTCCGCGCTTATAAACCCAGGGTCGTTACAGTAGGTAAGAACACATTCGCCACGCTGATCCTCAACAATGGGGCCCCTCAGGGATGCATGCTCAGCCCCCTCCTGTACTCCCTGTTCACTCATGACTGCACGGCCAGGCACAACTCCAACACCACCATCAAGTTTGCTGATGACACAACAGTGGTAGGCCTGATCACCGACAACGATGAAACAGCCTATAGGGAGAAGGTCAGAGACCTGACCGTGTGGTGCAAGCACAACAACCTCTCCCTCAACGTGATCAAGACAAAGGCGATGATTGTGGACTACAGGAAAAGGAGAACTGAACATGCCCCCATTCTCATCTATGAGGCTTTAGTGGAGCAGGTTGAGAGCTTTAAGTTCCTTTGCCTCCACATCACCAACAAACTAGCATGGTCCAAACACACCAAGACAGTCGTGAAGAGGGCACAACTAAACCTATTCCCCCCTCAGGAGACTGAAAAGATTTGACATGGGTCCTCAGATACTCAAAAGGTTTTACAGCTGCACCATCGAGAGCATCCTGACGGGTTGCATCACTGCCTGGTATGGCAACTGCTCGGCCTCCGACCGCAAGGCACTACAGAGGGTAGTGCGTACGGCCCAATACATTGTATTGTATTTATTATGGATCCCCATTAGCTGCTGCCAAAGCAGCAGCTACTCTTCCTGGGGTCCAGCAAAATTAAGGCAGTTTATACAATTCTATAATATTACAATACATTCACAGATTTCACAACACACTGTGTGCCCTCAGGCCCCTACTCCACCACTACCACATATCTACAGTACTAAATCCATGTGTATTTATAGTGCGTATTTTATTATATGTATGTATGCATGTGTCTGTGCCAAAGTTTGTGTTGCTTCACAGTCCCCGCTGTTCCATAAGGTTTTTCTTTATTTTTCTTTATTTTTATTCAAAAAATCTAATTTCACTGCTTGCGTCAGTTACTTGATGTGGAATAGAGTTCCATGTAGTCATGGCTCTATGTAGTCCTGTGTGCCTCCCATAGTCTGTTTTGGACTTGGACTGTGAAGAGACCTCTTGTGGCATGTCTTGTGGGGTATGCATGGGTGTCCGAGCTGTGTGCCAGTAGTTTAGACAGACAGCTCGGTGCATTCAACATGTCAATACCTCTCATAAATAAAAGTAGTGATGAAGTCAATCTCTCCTCCACATTCAGCTAGGAGAGATTGACATGCATATTATTAATATTAGCTCTTGGTATACATCCAAGGGCCAGCCGTGCTGCCCTGTTCTGAGCCAATTGCAATTTTCCTAAGTCCTTTTTTGTGTCACCTGACCACACAACTGAACAGTAGTCAAGGTGCAACAAAACTAGGGCCTGTAGGACCTGCCTTGTTGATAGTGTTGTTAAGAAGGCAGAGCATCGCTTTATTATAGACGGACTTCTCCCCATCTTAGCTACTACTGCATCAATATGTTTTGACCATGACAGTTTACAATCTAGTGTTACTCCAAGCAGTTTAGTCATCTTAACTTGCTCAATTTCCATATTATTTATTACAAGATTTAGTTGAAGTTTAGGGTTTAGTGAGTGTTTGGTTCCAAATACAATGATTTTTGTTTTAGAAATATTTAGGGCTAACTTATTCCTTGGCACGCACTCTGAAACTAACTGCAGCTCTTTGTTGAGTGTTGCAGTCATTTCAATCGCTGTTGTAGCTGACTTGTATAGTGTTAAGTCATCCGCATACATAGAAACTCTGGCTTTACTCAGTCAGTGGCAGTTAGTAAAAAGTGAAAAAAGCACGGGGCCTAAACAGCTACCCTGGGGAATTCCTGATTTTAACTGGATTATATTTGTTAGGCTTCCATTAAAGAACACTCTCTCTCTGTGTTCTGTTAGACAAGTAACTCTTTATCCACATTATAACGGGGGTGTAAAGCCATGACACATTAGTTTTTCCAGCAGCAGACTATGATCAATAATGTCAAAAGCTGCACTGACGTCTAACAAGACAGCCCCCACAGTCATTTTATCTTCAAATTCTCTCAGCCAATCATCAGTAATTTGTGTAAGTGCTGTGCTTGTTGAGTGTCCTTCGCAATAAGAATGCTGAAATTCTGTTGTCAATTTGTTTACTGTAAAATAGCATTGTATCTGGTCAAACACCATTTTTTTCCCAGAAGTTAACTACGGGTTGGTAACAGGCTGATTGGTCAGCTATTTGAGCCAGTAAAGGGGCCTTTACTATTCTTGGGTAGCGGCATGACTTTAGCTTCTCTCCAGGCCTGGGGGCACACACTCTCTAGTAGGCTTAAATTGAAAATGTGGAAAATAGGAGTGGCGATATCGTCTGCTATTATCCTCAGTAATTTTCCATCTAGATTGTCAGACCCCAGTGGCTTGTCATTGTTGATAGACAACAATAATCTTTTCACCTCTTCCACACTGACTTTACGGAATTCAAAAGTACAATTCTTGTCTTTCATAATTTGATATACTTGAATGTGTAGTGTCAGTGTTTGTTGCTGGCATGTCATCCCTAAGTTTGCTTATCTTGCCAATGAAAAAGTCATTAAAGTAGTTTGCAATATCAGTGGGCTTTGTGGTGATGAATGAGCCATCTGATTCAATGAATAAAGGCGCCGAGTTGGCTTTTTTACCCAAAATTTCATTTAAGGTGCCCCAAAGCTTTTTACTGTCATTTCTTTATATAATTTCTTTGTTTCATAGTTTAGTTTATTTTTATTTAGTTTAGTCACATGATTTCTTAATTTGCAGTACGTTTGCCAATCAGTTGGGCTGCCAGACTTAATTGCCATACCTTTTGCCTCATGCCTTTCAACCATACCATTTTTCAATTCCTCATCAATCCAAGGGGATTTAACAGTTTTTAGTAATTTTCTTAATGGGTGCGTGCTTATTAGTAACTTGAATAAGTAGTTTCATAAATGCGTCAAGTGCAGCGTCTGGTTGCTCCTCATTACACACCACAGACCAGCAAATATTCTTTACATCATCAACATATGAATCACTACAAAACTTATTGTATGACCTCTTATACACTATTTTAGGCCCAGCCTTTGAAACTTTGGTTTTCCTAGGTATGGCTATTATATTGTGATCACTACATCCTATGGATTTGGATGCTGCTTTAAAGCAAATTTCTGTAGCATTAGTAAAGATGTGATCAATACTTGATGATTTAATTCCTGTGCTGTTTGTAAGTAACCTGGTAGGTTGACTGACAATCTGATCCAGCTTCCAGGCATTGGTAACAGTTTGAAGTTTTTTCCTGAGTGGGCAGCTTGATGATAGCCAGTCAATATTTAAATCACCCAGAAAATATACTTCTCTGTTGATATCACATACATTATCAAGCATTTCACACATATTATCCAAATACTGACTGTTAGCACTTGGTGGCCTATAGCAGCTTCCCACAAGAATGGGCTTTAGGTGAGGCAGATGAACCTGTAGCCGAATTACTTCAACAGTATTTAACATTAGATCGTCTCTAAGCTTTACAGGAATGTGGTTCTGAATATAGATCGCAACACCACCTCCTTTGGCATTTCTGTATTTTCGATAGATGTTATAACCATGTATTGCTACCACTGTATCATCAAAGGTATTATCTAAGTGAGTTTCGGAGATAGTCAGAATAGGAATGTCATCTGTTACAAGCAAGTTATTGACTTCATGGACCTTGTTTCTTAGGCTACATGTTAATATGGGCAATTTTTTAGCACTTTTCTGGGTTACTTGATTGTTTTTGATGCTTTACTGGGAAGCTTATCAGAGGTAGACTTACTCATGTTATTTTCATTGGAGCTGATAGTGCAGGGTGAGCTGCATAAAGTGGTCTTCCTACTATTGCACACCGCCTTAGTGCTAACAGTGTAACTCTGGTTTATAGGCTCATGATTACTGCTTACAATAGCTGTAGGATAAACCGATGTATTCGGTGCAATTAGGGGTACATAAATTAAATTACTTACATTGTGTTCCCCAATGCCCCTAAGATCATGTACATTTGATGCAGCATTATGACAACTCATTGTCACAATGGTAGGGATTAACTGAGCTGGTCTTGGATCATTTACCAGTCATTGTTTCAACGCAGCCTTGAAATGCGTGGACAGAGTCCAGGAGCCAAGATGATTTGGATGGACTCCGTCATTCCTGTAGAGTATCTTCTGTTTTCAGAAGGTGTCAAAGTTATCAATAAAAGTAACTTCAGCAGAGCTACAGTAATCTTTTAGCCAGATGTGTAATGCCAGCAGTCTGCTGAATCTTTCACACTCGCGGCCCAACGATGGTACTGGACCTGAAGTTATTGGCAGTTTTTTTTTTGTCTTTTAATTCTAAAATCAGTTCTTTAAAATCAATTTTCAAATGTTCCGAGCTAGCCCTCCTGATGTCGTTTGACTCCACATGGACTACGACAGTGTCCTCTCCCGGCATCTGTTGTAGAACAGTCGGAAGCAGCCTTATAATGTCCTGTACTCGTGCTCCTGGGTAGCACAGGGTTTTTGCCTTGGGGACCGAGATGTTTCTCACCATAGAGCTGCCTATGGTGACAGCTGGGGATGTTGAATGGGCCGGTCTCTCAGGCAGCCTCACGGTCTGGTTCCGAGGATATGAACCCGAGGTTGAAGCCACCGGAGAGGGAGTCAGAGCCGAGGACGAAGATGCAGGTACCTCCGGATCCGATCTTGATTGGGAAGCCACCACGGATGAAGGCGCTGGAACCTCTGGATCCAGGGCGACAAAGCTGTTTCTGGTCTGTGTTAGTTCTGGGCTCAACATCTCCATGGAGACCCCCGTTGCCAGAGGATGCCTTCTTCGACTTCCACGGCGAGTGACGCACCTCCATGGCTGGTTGGTTGGGTCGAGATCAGCTCCGTTCTCCAGGGAATGGGGAGACCCCTTCGGGGATGGAACCCTGCCTAGCAACGGCCTGTCGGCTGTGGAGAGCCGACACGGCGGCAAAACTTCCACCAGACCAGAGCGTTGTCCGGATACTGGGGTGGAAGAAAAATAAAAAGTAGGTGGGCGTGGGTTCCCCAGTAGTTTGTGTAGGTTTGCTACTTGCTTGCTAAGAGTAGCTACTTCGCTCCTGTAGTCCTCCGTAAGCAAGCAGTTGCTACATTGAAAGTCAACGAGGTCCACATTGTCCCGGAACAAAGCAAAGTAAACGCAGCTCCTGCAACGTTGGAAACGTTCAATAGCGGCCTCCATTTGAGACCGCCGAGCCAGCTAGGCTTGCTGGGCTTTCGTGTCTCTCCCCCTATATGGAATCTGGCAGGATCCCGGGACAGATAGCAGCGCTCACAACAATTTAGCCCAACTGAGCCGCAGGAATCAAAATAAAATTAAAGTATATAAAAACATGGTCCACTTTTAAACCAATGTCTTTAGTTCAGGCTTCAGCGTTCGACAGAATTCGGCGTTCAACAACAACAAACATACGTCGTGCTCTGATGACGTATGTTGTGACTGGGTTGAGATCTGGTTTCACCGGGTCCATACTTCCTGCCATCCAGGACCTCTATACCAGGCGTAGTCAAAGGAAGGCCCTAAAAATTGTCAGACTCCAGTCACCCAGTCATAGACTGTTCTCTCTGCTACCGCATGGCAAGTGGTACTGGTGCACCAAGTCTAGGTCCAAGAGGCTCTTAAATAGCTTCAACCCCCAAGCCATAAGACTTCTGAACAGCTAATCAAATGGCTACCCAGACTACTTGCATTTCCCCCCTCTGGAACACTGCTGCTACTCTCTGTTATTATCTGTGCACAGTCACTTTAATAGCTCTAGCTACTTGTATATATTACCTCGACACCGGTGCTCCTGCACATTGACATTGACTCTGTACCAGTAGCCCCTGTATATAGCCCCGCTATTGTTATTTACTGCTGCTCTTTAATGATTTGTTATTCTTATCTCTTACTTTTTTTGTGTGTATTTTCTTAACTGCACTGTTGGTTAAGGGCTTGTAAGTGAGCATTTCACTGTAAGGTACAATACCTGTTGTATTCGGTGCATGTGACAAATAACATATTTTTATTCGATTTTTTTTAATTTGACTGCACAGTCGATGACGTGGCACACAGCCTTTGGTTGATGCATGTTATAACGCAAACTGTTTGGAGTGGGATAGTTTGGTGTTAAAGGGATAGTTTGGATGTTAGAGAGTGTTTGTTAAAGGGATAGTATGGTATTGAAGGGATAGTTTGGTGGCAAAAAGGTAGTTTGCTACAGTCAGTTAGAATGTGGATTGTGGATGGGATTGTGTTTATATCAGGCTAACTGGCAAGGAAGCTAGCTGGTGACATGCTAGCTGGTTAACTGGTTAGCTGGCCACGCCTATGTTTTGAAAGACCCGCCAGCAGGTTAGTGACAGGAAAAAGTTGAGTGTGTCTGAGAGAGTTGCTGGCTATTTTACATCTCTCTCTGTCTCTCTGTGTCTGTGTGTCTCTGTCACTGTGTGTATGACAGGAGATCTGCTAACAATCACAGACAGCGCTGCAGCTAACAATACTCAATGAAGACACATACACACGCATGCATGCATAGAATACATTTATAAAACCATAACAGTTCTTGGAGTTTAAATATTTACTAGTTGAACAGTTAAGGGCCTCCTGCTACCATGCTGAGCTTTTTGGATTCAACTTTTGTTCTCTAGTTAGGCTAGGTAACAGTTATTGTTCTCTTTCTCTCTCTCTCACACACACACACACACACACACACACACACACACACACACACACACACACACACACACACACACACACAAACTTATCTAGTTATATCATTTGTTTTCTCAGGGGTGGAGCAGCTCTGGGCTCCCAGCAGGCTTTGCAATGTGCATTATTTATGGTGTTGCCTTGGTGATTGGCTTGGTGGGTGGGGCAAGACAGCTGGAGGGCAGAGCCCCTCATACCTGTAAGTATATGTGTGTGTCTGGTCCAGCTCTGTGTTTAATAGTTATCATATGAGGAGTGAGTAGTTCAATGGTGAGGTCACTGACCAGCCCTTTCCCTGTAGTTTACTCTGGATAAGCACAGAGAGGGGGAGAAAGAGAGAGAGTTCATGTGTGGGGTACTTAGACTAGTCAAAGTGGTTCCTCATAGCTCTCTTTTAATTCTCTCTCACACTCATACACACACACACTTCCCTTTTATTCTCAGAGAAAAATAATTAGGACGAGGAAGGGAGAGGGAGAGACAGAAGGAGAAAGGGTAGATGGCGTAAGATGGTGCCGACAGATATGGCAGCTCTGCTCATAGCTCCTAAGCAACTTTGCAGTATTTTGTTTTTTTTGTGTGTTATTACACAGACGGAAATAACTTTTGGATATCAGAGTGGCGTTAACTCACCAGCATTGCGACCAGGAATACGACTTTCCCGAATTAGATCCTTTGTTCGTAACCCCCAGGGCAATTGAACTTAGTCCAGAAGCTGCTCCAAAACACCTCCGGCAGAGGAGAGGTATTCGGAGTGGACTCAGGAGACGGGCACTCCATCCACCGCTTCCGAGTATATTACTCGCTAATGTTAAGTCTCTGGACAATAAAGTAGACAAGCTCAGGGCGAGGATCTCCTTCCAGAGAGACATCAGGGATTGTAACATACTCTGTTTCACTGAAGCATGGCTCTGTCGGGATATACTGTCCCCGTCCATACAGCCATCTGGGTTCTCAGTACATCGTGCAGACAGGAATAAAGAACTCTCTGGGAAGAAGAATGGTGATAAACTACTCATGGTGTGATTGTGATAACATACAGAAATTCAAGTCCTTTTGTTCACCCAATCTAGAATACCTCACAATCAAATGCCGACCGTATTACCTCCAAAGATAATTCTCTTTGGTTATAGTCACAGCTATGTATATTCCCCCACAAGCCGATATGACAACGGCCCTCAAAGAACTACATTGGACTTTATGCAAACTGGAAGCCACATATCCTGTGGCCACATTTATTGTAGCTGGGGATTTTAACAAAGCAGATTTTAGGAAAACGCTACCGAAGTTCTACCAACACGTTGACTGTAATACTCACGCTGGTAAATCATTGGACCACTGCTACTCAACTTCGAAATACCTACAAGGCCCTCCCCCGCCCTCCCTTCGGCAAATCTGATCATGGCTCCATTTTGCTCCTCCCTTCCTAGAGGCAGACACTCAAACAGGAAATACCCGTGCTAAGGTCTATTCAACACTGGTCTGTCCAATCGGAATCCATGCTTCAAGATTGTTTTGATCACGCAGACTAGGATATGTTCCGGGTAGCCTATGAGAATAACATTGACGACTACACGGATATGGTGACTGAGTTCATTAGGAAATGTATAGGAGATGTTGTACTCACTGTGACTATTAAATCCTACCCAAACCAGAAACCGTGGATAGATGGCAGCATTCGCGCAAAACTGAAAGCACGAACCACCGCATTTAACCATGGCAAGGTGACTGGGAATATGGTCCATACAAACAATGTAGTTATTCCCTCCATAAGGCAATCAAACAGGCAAAACGTCAGTACAGAGACTAAGTAAAGTCGCAATTTTCAACGGCTCAGACACGAGACGTATGGGTCTACAGACAATTACGGACTACAAAGGGAAAACCAGCCACGTTGCGGACACCGTCTTGCCTCCGGACAAGCTAAACACCTTTGCCCACTTTGAGAATAACACAGTGCCATCGATGCAGCCCGCTACCAAGGACTGTGGGCTCTCCTTCTCTGTGGCCGACGTGAGTAAGACATTTAAGCGTGTTAACCATCGCAAGGCTGACGGCACAGACGACATCCCTAGCTGCGTCCTCAGCATGCGCAGACCAGCTGGCTGGAGTGTTTACGGACACATTCAGTCTCTCCCTATCCCAGTCTGCTGTCCCCACTTGCATCAAGATGTCCACCATTGTTCCTGTACCCAAGAAAGCAAAGGTAACATAACTAAATGACTATCGCCCTGTAGCACTCACTTCTTTCATCATGAAGTGCTTTGAGAGGCTAGTTAAGGAACATATCACCTCTACCTTACGGCAAAGACACTCTTCAATTTGCTTACCGCCCCAATAGATCCACAGACAATGCAATCACACTGCCCTATTCCACCTGGACAAGAGGAATACCTACAGTTGAAGTCGGAAGTTTACATACACTTAGGTTGGAGTCATTAAAACTCGTTTTTCAACCACTCCACAAATTTCTTTTAACAAACTATAGTTTTGGCAAGTCGGTTAGGATATCTACTTTGTGCATGACACAAGTAGTTTTTCCAACAATTGTTTACAGTCAGATTATTTCACTTATAATTCACTGTATCACAATTCCAGTGGGTCAGAAGTTTACATACACTGAGTTGACTGTGCCTTTAAACAGCTTGGAAAATTCCATAAAATGATGTCATGGCATTAGAAGCTTCTGATAGGCTAATTGACATCATTTGAGTCAATTGGAGGTGTACCTGTGGATTTATTTCAAGGCCTACCTTCAAACTCAGTGCCTCTTTGCTTGACATCATGGGAAAATCAAAAGAAATCAGAAAAAAATGTGTAGACCTCCACAAGTCTGGTTCATCATTCCAAACGCCTGAAGGTACCACGTTCATCTGTACAAACAATAGTATGCAAGTATAAACACCATGGGACCACATAGCCGTCATACCGCTCAGGAAGGAGACGCGTTCTGTCTCTTAGAGATGAACGTACTTTGGTGCGATAAATGCAAATCCACCCCAGAACAACAGCAAAGGACCTTGTGAAGATGCTGGAGGAAACGGGTACAAAAGTATCTATATCCACAGTAAAACGAGTCCTATATCGAAATAACCTGAAAGGCCACTCAGCAAGGAAGAAGCCACTGCTCCAAAACCACCATAAAAAAGCCAGATTACGGTGTGCAACTGCACATGGGGACAAAGATCGTACTTTTTGGAGAAATGTCCTCTGGTCTGATGAAACAAAAATAGAACTGTTTGGCCATAATGACCATTGTTATGTTTGGAGGAAAAAGGGGGAAGAACACCATCCCAACCCTGAAGCACGGGGGTATCATGTTGTGGAAGGCTACCTGAAACGTTTGACCCAAGTTAAACAATGTAAAGGCAATGCTACCAAATACTAATTAAGTGTGTGTGAACTTCTGACCCACTGGGAATGTGATGAAAGAAATAAAAGCTGAAATAACTCATTCTCTCTACTATTATTCTGACATTTCACATTCTTAAAATAAGGTGGTGATCGTAACTGACCTAAGACATGGAATTATTACTAGGATTAAATGTCAGGAATTGTGAAAAACTGAGTTTAAATGTATTTGGCCAAGGTGTATGTAAACTTCCGACTTCAACTGTATGTAAGAATGCTGTTCATTGACTATAGCTTAGCATTCAACACCATAGTACCCTCCAAATTCATAAATTAAACTCGGGGCCCTGGGTCTGAACCCTGCCCTGTGCAACTGGGTCCTGGATTTCCTGACTGGCCGCCCCCAGGTTGGAAACACCACCTCTACTTTGATGATCCTCAACACAGGGGCCCCACAAGGGTGCGTGCTCAGCCCGCTCCTGTACTTCCTGTTCACCCATGAGTGTGTGGCCACGCATGCCTCCAACTCAATCATCAAGTTTGCAGACGACACAACAGTAGTAGGCCTGATTACCAACAATGACGAGACAGCCTAAAGGGAGGAGATGAGAGCCCTGGGAGATTGGTGCGGAAAATAACCTCTCACTCAACGTCAGCAAAAATAGATGATCGTGGAGCACGCACCTATCCACATCGACGTGACCGCAGTGGAGAAGGTGGAAAGCATCAAGTTGATCAGCGTACACATCACTGACGATCTGAAATGGTCCACCCACACAGACCGTGTGGTGAAGAAGGAGCAACAGCGCCTCTTCAACCTCAGGAGGCTGAAGAAATGTGGCTTGTCATCTAAAACCCTCAAACTTTTACAGATGCACAATTGAGATTATCCTGTCGATCTATCACAGCCTGGTACGGCAACTGCACCGCCATGCAACCGCAGGGCTTTTCAGAGGATGGTACGGTCTGCCCAACGCATCACCAGGGGCAAACTACCTGCCCTCCTAGACACCTACAGCACCCGATGTCACAGGAAGGCCAAAAAGATCATCAAGGACATCAACCACTCGAGCCACGGCCTGCTCACCCCGCTATCACCCAGAAGGTGAGGTCAGTACAGGTGCATCAAAGCTGGGACCGAGAAACTGAAAGAAGCTGTTTATCTCAAGTCCATCAGACTGTTAAATAGCCATCACTAGCCGGCTTCCTCCCAGTTACGCAACCCTGCACCTTAGAGGCTGCTGCCCTATATACATAGACTTGGAATCACTGGCCACTTTAATAATGGAACACTAGTCACTTTTAATAATGTTTACATACTGCTTTACTCATCACATGTGTATTTACTGTATTCTATTTTAAAGTATTTTAGTCCATGCCATTGCTCGATCTAATATTTATCTATTTCTTAATTCCATTATTTTACTTTTAGATTTGTGTATATTGATGTGAATTGTTTTAGATACTATAGCACTGTTGGAGCTAGGAACACAAGCATTTCGCTACACCTGCAATAACATCTGCTAAATATGTGTATGTGACCAATACAATGTGATTTGATTTAAAAAAGAGGGATCCGCTTCAAACAGGTTCTTGTGAATAATGGAGCGCCGAGTATTCCTCAGGACTTCTCATTCTCTCTGCTTCGCTCCCTTGCTTTCTACTCCTATATCCATCTCACCCCCTTCCCTCCTCACACACACACACACACACACACACACACACACACACACACACACACACACACATTCAGAGGCAAAGGAGAACTCGTCAGTGTGAGCGTCTCTCTAGGCACGGTTAAACGAATGGACAGCAGATGAAAAGAGCAGTGCAAAGGGAGACGGAAAGAAAGAGAAAGAAGATGGATCTTTTTCTTCTTTGTGATTTAAACAATCGACTGGTGGAACTCATGATGATGTCATGGTGATGGAGTGTCAAGGAGGAGAGGAGAAGGGGGAGCCGCAGTAGAATGTTGGGTGCACCCCACCCTAAGAATCTGCTGGCGACTAGATTCCTGTGATATCATCTCTAGGCACCCAGGGAGACCCGGAGAGAGAGAGAGAGAGACACACACACACACAGTGCATTGATGACCGGTAGGGAAGGCTAGTAATACATTTGATCACATGCACTAGGATACGCCCTATGAGCACACTACGAATCTTGACTGTTGTCATCATCAGTTCCTCAACACACACACACACACAGCCAGGGTGTATGTTAAAGTGCATCTAAAAGCCTCCTCAGGTTGACATTTTTAAGACTCCAATGCACACTGATTTATCAACACTGGCTGGTGCGTGTGTGTTTCTCTTAAGCTGACATTAAGCTCACTTAGAGTTATTAGGAGGACAGGCCACTCACAGTGCCGGGCTAGAAAGCATCATGGGATTGAATGCACTTTGTCGTCCAGTGAAAGAAAGAACAAAATCAATAAATATATTTGACAATCACCTCTTCGTTTCTTTTTTCTCTGCTTCCATCCATCCCTCACCCTCTTTCCACCCACTTAGTTATTGAAGGAATAATCAATAACTGTTAGGACAATATGTGTTAGTCCGGTTTGGTCACGGTGATGTAGTTGGTCGTCATGGTGATGTAGTTGGTCGTCATGATGATCTAGTTGGTCGATCATGATGATGGTGATTTAGTTGGTCGTCATGGTGATGTACACTGAACAAAAATATAAAAACAAAACGTGTTGGTCCCATATTTTATGAACTGAAATAGAAGATCCCAGAAATATTCCAGATGCACAACAAGATTATTTCTCTCATATTTTGTTGACAAATTTGTTTACATCCTTGTTAGTGAGGATTTCCCCTTTGTCAAGATAATTCATCCACCTGACAGGTGTAGCATATCAAGAAGCAGCTGGGGACAATATAAGGTCACTCTAAGATATGTAGTTTTGTCACACAACACAATGTCACAGATGTCTCGAGCGTGCAATTGGCATGCTAACTGCAGGAATATCCACCAGCGCTGTTGCCAGAGAATTGATTGTTCATATCTCTACCATAAGCCGCCTCCAACATCGTTTTAGAGAAATTGTCAGTACATCCATCAGGCCTCACAACCGCACACGCGTGTATGGCGTCGTGTGGGCGAGCGATTTGCTGATGTCAACTTTGTGAACCCCACCTCCACCACGGGACATTCTGTTATGGTATGGGCAGGCATAAGCTACGGACAACGAACACAGTTGCATTTTATCGATGGCAATTTGAATGCACAGAAATACAGGGACGAGATCCTGAGGCCCATTTTGTTAGGCCCATTTATTTTTATGTATCTGTGACCAACAGATGCAGATCTGTATTCCCAGTCATGTGAAATCCATAGATTAGGGCCTAATGAATTTATTTAAATTGACTGATTTCCCGTAACTGTAAAATCTTTGAAATTGTTGCATTTTATATTTTGTTCAGTATAGTTGGTCAGTCGTGGTGATGTAGTTGGTCGGTCGTGGCGATGTAGTTGGTCGGTCGTGGTGATTGTAGTCGGTCGGTCACGGTGATTGTAGTCGGTCACGGTGATTGTAGTCGGTCGGTCGTGGTGATGTAGTCGGTCGGTCACGGTGATTGTAGTCGGTCGGTCGTGGCGATGTAGTTGGTCGGTCACGGTGATTGTAGTCGGTCACGGTGATTGTAGTCGGTCGGTCGTGGCGATGTAGTCGGTCGGTCGTGGTGATTGTAGTCGGTCGGTCGTGGTGATTGTAGTCGGTCGGTCACGGTGATTGTAGTCGGTCGGTCACGGTGATTGTAGTCGGTCGGTCGTGGCGATGTAGTCGGTCGGTCACGGTGATTGTAGTCGGTCACGGTGATTGTAGTCGGTCGGTCGTGGCGATGTAGTCGATCAGTCGTGGTGATTGTTGTCGGTCGGTCACGGTGATTGTAGTCGGTCACGGTGATTGTAGTCGGTCGGTCGTGGCGATGTAGTCGGTCGGTCGTGGTGATTGTAGTCGGTCGGTCATGGTGATTGTAGTCGGTCGGTCATGGTTATGTAGTCTATCACGGTGATTGTAGTTGGTCGGTCGGTCACGGTGATTGTAGTCGGTCGGTCACGGTGATTGTAGTCGGTCGGTCACGGTGATTGTAGTCGGTCGGTCACCGTGATTGTAGTCGGTCGGTCATGGTTATGTAGTCGGTCACGGTGATTGTAGTTGGTCGGTCGGTCGGTCACGGTGATCGTAGTCGGTCGGTCACGGTGATTGTAGTCGGTCGGTCACGGTGATGTAGTCGGTCGGTCACGGTGATGTAGTCGGTCAGTCGTGGTTGTGATTTTTCTCTGTTTGGCTTCATTTCATGCTCTTAGGCATGAGAGAACACTGCAGTATCATCGAAGCTGGTACACACACACAGGAGGTATGTCTTCTGTGCCTGTAGTGAGACAAGGTGACTGTGTGTGTGTGTGTGTGTGTGTGTGTGCGAGAGAGAGGGGCAGGGAAAGAGAAAGAGGGAGAATGAGCTTTCTGGTTTTGGTATGTGTGAATTGGTTAATTTAATTGTGTGTGTGAATAGAGTGAGAGTATTCCTGTCACTGTCCATCCATCAACACCGTAACCCCAGGCAACCGGGGGGGGGGGGGCAGAACAGTGTGCTATGGCAGCATCACAACCTTCCCTTTTCTCTTTACCTTCTCACTCACCTCTCTCTCACTGTTTCTGTCTCTCTCACTGTCTCTCTCTCTCATACTATCTCACTGTCTCTCTGCATGTCCAGTTCAGGCTTGGTTGTTCCTCACTCATGTGAAGAAGTACCCTCCCATCCTCCTCTGCCCCCCCCAGCCAGCAGGTGCTATGCTATGCGGCCCCCTCTCTCTCTAATTGTGTGTTTGGCCGTGTCCTCTCTGCCATCTGCTTGGGCCTGTTGTGGGACTCCTGGGAGTGGGACAAACAATGGCAAGTTTTCTTTATGAAACTACCTATTATCAAATAATAAGCATTCTGTCCTCATACATATTATTCATGCAGTCATTTATAGTGATCATTTATCATTTATTTGTATAGCGCTTTTCAATACAAAAATACAAGAAACAAAGTGCTTCACATCATAAAATAAAAGTAATATCAAAGAAACAAAGACAGGAGGATGGAGAATGAAAAAAAGATAGCTAATCATATTGAAATCATACAGTGCATTCAGAAAGTATTCAGACCCCTTGACTTTTCCCACAATCGTTGTTTTTTTCCCCCTCATCAATCTACACACAATGCCCCATAATGACAAAGCGAAAAATGTTTTTTATACATTTTTGCTAATTTATATCCCATTTACATACGTATTTTAACTCTTTACTCAGTACTTTGTTGAAGCACCTTTGGCAGCGATTACATCCTTGAGTCTTCTTGGGTATGACGCTACAATCTTGACACACCTGTATTTGTGGAGTTTCTCCTATTCTTCTCTGCAGATCCTCTCAAGCTCTATCAGGTTGGATGGGGAGCGTCACTACACAGCTATTTTCAGGTCTCTCCAGAGATGTTTGATCAGGTTCAAGTCCGGGCTCTGGCTGGGCCAATCAAGGACATACAGAGACTTGTCCCGAAGCCACTCCTGCGTTGTCTTGGCTGTGTGCTTAGGGTCATTGTCCTATTGGAAGGTGAACCTTTGTCCCAGTCTGAGGTCCTGAGCGCTCTGGAGCAGGTTTTCATCAAGGATCTCTCTGTACTTTGCTCCGTTCATCTTTCCCTCGATCCTAACTAGTCTCCCAGTCCCTGTCGCTGAAAAACATCCCCACAGCATGATGCTGCCACCACCATGATTCACCGTAGGGATGGTATAGGCCAAGTGATGAGCGGTGCCTGGTTTCCTCCAGATGATTTGGACAATTTTGTGTTCTACTTTGTTTGAGAATTTAAATAAACCAAGAACAACATGTATCCGAGAACTGTCTGCTCTCATCTACTTGAAAGACTGAAACCGTGTGTGTGTGTGTGTGTGTGTGTGTGTGTGTGTGTGTGTGTGTAAAATATACATTTGAAGTCTGTCTCTCTCTCTGTCCTAGGGGCTGGCTTGTGTGTGTGTGTGTGTGTGTGTGTGTGGTGTGACAAAAATACAATTGTATCTCTTTTTTTTCTCCCCTATCTTTCTTGCTTCCTTAATTTCTCTTTCTGTTCTTTATTTTCCTGTTTTCATCTCACACATACAAACACACACAAAATGATGAGGGAACTGTTGTGTAGGCTCGATCTCTCTCTACTGATTAGCTCCAACAGGAGGGGGTCTCAGTCTCCTCAACTCTCCAGGGATGGTGAGGTCTTCTGGGCTTGGTGTATAGAGGCTACTCCTCTCCTCCCTTGCTGGCTGTGGAGGTTTAGCTAATTCCGCTGATCAGCAGGGAGGAACGCCAACAGGCTAACCCTCTGTAGCTCTCTGTCAGACAACAAAAATGTGTGTGTGTGTTTTGCATGTTCTGAAATTGGTCACAAAAATGTAAAAAATCAAACGGGTGAGACAGGGTTGTAATCCAACCCTGTTTGATATCTATAGCATCAGCTCAGTCAGTGGAAAGCACCAGGGATGCACCTCAAACGGCACCCCATTCCCTACATAGTGTACTAGTTTTGACCAGAGTCCTAATGCCCCTGGTCAAAGTTGTGCACTATACAGGGATTAGGGTGCCGTTTGGGATGTAGCTCAGGTTGTTCCTTTATTAGTCACTTCCCCAGAGCTCGTCTGCTCTGTGTGTGTGTGTGTGTGTGTGTGTGTGTGTGTGTGTGTGTGTGTGTGTGTGTGTGTGTGTGTGTGAGATGACAGGGTTGTATGTGTAAACTGACAGTGGAGTCTGAAATGTGAGACCTTCCTTGTGTCGGCTCGCCAGAGTAGGATTTGGGTGGGTGTTGGCTGGGGGGGGGGGTGAGACGGGGGAGGATGTGTTTGATGTCTGAAGAAGGGAGGGAGGTTGGAAAGAAGGGAGGAGGTGACAAAGGTGCACTAGAATTACCGAACCCTATGAAGAGTGTGTGTTTGATCCACCTTGTGACCAGCTGCTCTCTTCGTCACCAGAGCTGTGTAATTGAAGAGGTATGTGATTGTAGAGTGTGTGTGTGTGTGTGTGTGTGTGTGTGTGTGTGTGTGTGTGTGTGTGTGTGTGCGCATTTGTTTTATACATCTGTTTAGTGTTTGTGTGACAATTCTTCTGTAGTTCCACACTTTCATGACATGTGTGAGCCACAAACCCCACCTCCTACCCCATGACTCATTCTGACATCACAGGCTGTGAACTCATGATGACTAAAAGGCAGCAGAGAAGACCTCAAGTCCAAACATATCAGCACGGAACCTCCTATACACACACACCTACCCTCTCTCACACACTCACACACTGCATGGTATTTGGACTTAGACTAGCTGTTGTAGTTAGAGGAACACTGAGGCCTGAGGAGACAGAAGCTGAAGCCAAGATCAGTTCCAGCCTGACAGACAGACTGAGGTAAGGCCAGACAGAACCTAGCCACTGCTAATGTAACACAGCCATCACTGTGTCTGCTTAGAAGTACACTATTTATTTTTATTTAACCTTTATTTAATTAGGCAAGTCAGTTAAGAACAAATTCTTATTCACAATGACGGCCTACCGGAGAACAGTGGGTTAACTGCCTTGCTCAGGGAAGAACGTCATATTTTTACACTGTCAGCTCGGGGATTCGAACCAGCAAACTTTCGGGTTACTGGCCCAACGCTTTAACCACTAGGCTACCTGCCGCCCCACTAGCTTCCTTCACTGTCAAAATCTAATTTGATTGGTCACATACACATACAGTTGAAGTTGGAAGTTTACACACACCTTAGCCAAATACATTTAAACTCAGTTTTTCACAATTCCTGACATTTAATCCTAGTAAAAATTCCCTATCTTAGGTCAGTTACGATCAGTACTTTATTTTAAGAATGTGAAATGTCAGAATAATAGTAGAGAGAATGATTTATTTCAGCTTTTATTTATTTCATCACATTCCCAGTGGGTCAGAAGTTTACATACACTCAATTAGTATTTGGTAGCATTGCCTTAAATTGTTTAACTTGGGTCAAACATTTCGGATAGCCTTCCACAAGCTTCCACAATAAGTTGGGTGAATTTTGGCCCATTCCTCCTGACAGAGCTGGTGTAACGGAGTCAGGTTTGTAGGCCTCCTTGCTCGCACATGCTTTAACAGTTCTGTCCACAAATTCTCTATAGGATTGAGGTCAGGGCTTTGTGATGGCCACTCCAATACCTTGACTTTGTTGTCCTTAAGCCATTTTGCCACAACTTTGGAAGTATGCTTGGGGTCATTATCCATTTGGAAGACCCATTTGCGACCAAGCTTTAACTTCCTGACTGATGACTTGAGATGTTGCTTCAATATATCCACAATTTTCATCCCTCATGATGCCATCTATTTTGTGGAGTGCACCAGTCCCTCCTGCAGCAAAACACCCCCACAACATGATGCTGCCACCCTGTGCTTCACGGTTGGGATGGTGTTCTTCAGCTTGCAAGCGTCCCCCTTTTTCCTCCAAACATAACGATGGTCATTATGGCCAAGCAGTTCTATTTTTGTTTCATCAGACCAGAGGACTTTTCTCCAAATAGTATGATCTTTGTCCCCATATGCAGTTGCAAACCGTAGTCTGGCTTTCTTATGGCGGTTTTGGAGCAATGGCTTCTTCCTTGCTGCGTGGCCTTTCAGGTTATGTCGATATAGGACTTGTTTTACTGTGGATATAGATACTTTTGTACCTGTTTCCTCTAGAGGTCGACTGATTATGATTTTTCAACACCGATATCGATTATTGGAGGACCAAAAAAAGCTGATACCGATTAATCGGCCGATATTTTTTATTTTTTGTAATAATGACAATTACACTTATTTTAACTTAATATAATACATCAATAAAATCAATTTAGTCTCAAATAAATAATGAAACATGTTCAATTTGGTTTAAATAATGCAAAAACAAAGTGTTGGAGAAGAAAGTAAAAGTGCAATATGTGCCATGTAAGAAAGCTAACATTTAAGTTCCTTGCTCAGAACATGAGAACATATGAAAGCTGGTGGTTCCTTTTAACATGAGTCTTCAATATTCCCAGGTAAGAAGTTTTAGGTTGTAGTTATTATAGGAATTATAGGACTATTTCTCTCTATACGATTTGTATTTCATATACCTTTGACTATTGGATGTTCTTATAGGCACTTTAGTATTGCCAGTGTAACAGTATAGCTTCCGTCCCTCTCCTCGCTCCTACCTGGGCTCGAACCAGGAACACATCGACAACAGCCACCCTCGAAGCAGCGTTACCCATGCAGAGCAAGGGAAACAACTACTCCAAGTCTCAGAGCGAGTGACGTTTGAAACGCTATTAGCGCGCACCCCGCTAACTAGCTAGCCATTTCACATCGGTTACACCAGCCTAATCTTGGGAGTTAATAGGCTTGAAGTCGTAAACAGCGCAATGCTTGAAGCACAGCGAAGAGCTGCTGGCAAAACGCACGAAAGTGCTGTTTGAATGAATGCTTACGAACCTGCTGATCAGACTGCTCTATCAAATCATAGACTTAATTATAATATAATAAACACACAGAAATACGAGCCTTAGGTCATTAATATGGTTGAATCCGGAAACTATCATCTCGAAAACAAAATGATTTTCCTTTCAGTGAAATACGGAACCGTTGCGTATTTTATCTAACGGGTGGCGTCCCTAAGTCTAAATATTGCTGTTACATTGCACAACCTTCAATGGTATGACATTATTACGTAAAATTCTGGCAAATTAGTTCGCAACGAGCCAGGCGGGCCAAACTGTTGCATATACCCTGACTCTGCGTGCAATGAACGCAAGAGAAGTGACACAATTTCACCTGGTTAATATTGCCTGCTAACCTGGATGTCGTGTAGCGAAATATTCAGGTTTAAAAATATATACTTCTGTGTATTGATTTTAAGAAAGGCATTGATGTTTATGGTTAGGTACAGTCGTGCAACGATTGTGCTTTTTTCGCAAATGCGCTTTTGTTAAATCATCCCCCGTTTGGCGAAGTCGGCTGTCTTTGTTAGGAAGAAATAATCTTCACAGTTCGGAACGAGCCAGGCAGCCCAAACTGCTGTATATACCCTGACTCTGTTGCAAGAGAAGTGACACATTTTCCCTAGTTAAAATAAATTCATGTTAGCAGGCAATATTAAAAAATATATACTTGTGTATTGATTTTAAGAAAGGCATTGATGTTTATGGTTAGGTACACGATGGAGCAACGTGTACCTAAGCGATTATATGCAACGCAGGACAGGCTAGATAAACTAGCAATGTCATCAACCATGTGTATTTAACTAGTGATTATGATTGATTGATTGTTTTTTATAAGATAAGTTTAATGCTAACTAGCAACTTACCTTGGCTTCTTACTGCATTCGCGTAACAGGCAGGCTCCTCGTGGAGTGCAATGTAAAGCAGGTGGTTAGAGCGTTGGACTAGTTAACCATAAGGTTGCAAGATTGAATCCCCGAGCTGACAAGGTAAAAATCTGTCGTTCTGCCCCCAAGTCAGTTAACCCACCGTTCCTAGGCCGTCATTGACAATAAGAATGTGTTCTTAACTGACTTGCCTAGTTAAATAAAGGTGTTAATGAATTAATGAATTAAAAAAAACGCCAAATCGGCATCCAAAAATACAGATTTCCGATTGTTATGAAAACTTGAAATCGGCCCTAATTAACCGGCCATTCCGATTAATCGGTTGACTTTGTTGTTCTGGGACTGGTTTGCACTTTTCGCACCAAAGTACATTAATCTCTAGGAGACAGAACGCGTCTCCTTCCTGAGCGGTATGACGGCTGCGTGGTCCCATGGTGTTTATACTTGCATACTATTGTTTGTACAGATGAACATGGTACCTTCAGGCATTTGGAAATTGCTCCCAAGGATGAACCAGACTTGTGGAGGTCTACAATATTTATTTCTGCGGTCTTGGCTGATTTCTTTAGTTTTTTCCATGATGTCAAGCAAAGAGGAACTGAGTTTGAAGGTAGGCATTTAAATACATCCACTGGTACAGCTCCAATTGACTCAAATGATGTCAATTAGCCTATCAGAAGCTTCTTAAGCCATGACATCATTTTATGGAATGTTCCAAGCTGTTTAAAGGCACAGTCAACTCAGCTTATGTAAACTTCTGACCCACTGGAATCGTGATACAATGAATTATAAGTGACATAATCTGTCTGTAAACAATTGATGGAAAAGTTACTTGTGTCATGAACAAAGTAGATGTCCTAACCGACTTGCCAAAACTATAGTTTGTTAACAAGACATTTGTGGAGTGGTTGAAAAACGAGTTTTAATGACTCCAACCTAAGTGTATGTAAACATTCCGACTTCAACTGTATTTAGCAGATGTAGCGAAATGCTTGTAGGCAGGCCCAGTCTCCTTACTTGGCTCCTACAAGTGGTTCGCAAACGAGAGACCGCCCGCTTGACAACGGCTTAGGCAGCAACACCACCGAAAAGCTAGCAATTCAGCGACATGAAGGGAGACATTTCAAGCTGTGACACTAACCCTGAGATATGATGAGGTCAGTGCGTCAGATGTTTAGTCATCAGTTGATGTAAATGTACCATTTTTTACCCTGTGGACTTTATGATTCATTCCGGCATTGAGATGACATGAACTCTGTTTGCCTCCTGTACAGTGGATTAAAGTGAGCTGAAATAAATCAATCTCTGCTTTTTTTGTTTAGTGCTCCAACTTTCTACTTTGAATTAGTCCTTTTTCGACGTTTTTCTTGTTCAGCTCTTCTCAGGACATGAACTCTGTAGAACTGTGTGTGTGTCTGACCTAGATAGTTGTTCCTGTTGGTAGACTGTCCACCAGGGCATTCACTATAGCAGGTTAGCTTACATCCCCTGTGTGAATGACTCCGTGTGTGTTTGTCAGTGTGTGTGAGAATCTGTGTGTGTGCCGTTTAGATTTTTGTGGTACAACTAGTTATGAGCTTGTTCCTTTCTCTCAGTCCAATGGCTCTGAGAATAAGTGTGTGAGTAGAGGCAGCAGGCTAATGTGTGTGTCTTTCTCTTCCTGGATTGTGACTCAGTGGTTGGTGTTTGCAGCGTGTAGACACACACACTCCGTATCCGGGAAACTGGCCTGTAAATTATTTGTGTGTTTGCAGATGAAACAGAGTGCCAGCTAGTCAACTATAGACTGGTAGTCCTCCTAGTTGTGTCCTGTTAGCTGATAGGCTAGTCTATTAATGCTCTCTCATTAGCTGATAGGCTAGTCGATTAATGCTCTCTCAGCTGATGGGCTAGTGGAATAATGTCTGTCAGCTAATTGGCTAGAGTACTAATATTCTGTCAGCTGACAGGTAAGTGGACTGGTGTTGTCCTGTTAGCTGATAGGATAAATGTTCTGTCAGTTGATTGACTAACGTCATGTTAGTTGATAGCCTGGTAATGTTCTGTGACCTCATGTTTATTGGTTGTTCCAGCAGCAGCCGGCGTGTGATTGGTGAAGATGTCTGACAATGGGGATGTCGAGGACAAGCCCCCAGCCCCGCCCATGAGGAACACCAGCACTCTGATTGGCTCCTGCAGCAAAGATCCTGCCCCCCATGGCTCCAAGCCCCTTCCCCCCAACCCAGAGGACAGGAAGAAGAAAGATCGCTCCATCATGTCCATCCTGACAGGAGGAGGAGACAAGAGTGAGTTGTGTGTGTGACACGTGAACATGCGACTATGTGTTCAACTGTGCATGCGTGTGCAACTGTATAACCAAGGGAGGTAACCGGGGGGAATATGACAGACATCCAAATCCCCCAGGATCCCTTGCGGTAGCTTGCATGGTTAGTCTTCCCATGAGCCTCAGGGGGGATGGTCTCTCAAGAGACTCTGCTGCTGCCTCTATCAATATGCTCCCTCTCTCTCTTTCTCTCATGTTATCTCTTTCTCTCTCCTCTCTCTCACCCCCTTCTCTCTCTCAGCCAACAAGAAGAAGGAGCGTCCGGAGATCTCTCTGCCTTCTGATTTTGAACACACCATCCACGTGGGCTTCGATGCGGTCACTGGAGAGTTCACAGTGAGTTTGTCTATGTGCTCTACATCTATGCTCTACTAGGGTCTGTCTATGTACTCTAGATCTAGGGTCTGTATCTGGAAGGGTCTATTTTCTCTAGATCTATGGTCTGTATCTAGTAGGGTGTGTAACTATGATTCAGCTGATCAACCAAGGCCTGAGTAGGAGGATCTGTTTTCTGGACAGTAGGCTGGTAACTGAGTTAGAGCAGGAATGACTTTAGATTTGGACTGAAGAAAACAGGCTAACTAGATACAGCACAATACCTCCACTTACTCCTAATCTCTATCTGGCTGCATCCCAAATGGCGCGCTAATACCTATATAGTGCACTACTTTTGACTAGAGTCCTATGGGCCCTTGTCAATACGTGTGCTCTGTATAGGGAATATGGAGCCATTTCAGACGCATCCTCTCTCAATCCCTCTTTCTCCCTCAATCCCTCTTTCGCCCTCCATCCCTCTTTCGCCCTCCATCCCTCTTTCGCCCTCCATCCCTCTTTCGCCCTCCATCCCTCTTTCGCCCTCCATCCCTCTTTCTCCCTCCATCTCTCTTTCTCCCTCAATGCCTCTTTCTCCCTCAATCCCTCTTTCTCCCTCAATGCCTATTTCTCCCTCCCTGTCTGTCTGTAATAGGGGGAATGGAGCAAGTGAGTAGAGGGAGAGCAAGGCAGAGGAGGAAAGAGCAAGGCAGAGAGGGGGATGATACTGTAGGATGGAGATATGACCCAGTTCTCTGACCACTGCAGACATCTCTCTCTTGTTACTGTGTGCGTGTGCGTGTGCGTGTGTGTGTGTGTGTGTGTGTGCGTGTGTGCGTGTGTGCGTGTGTGCGTGTGTGCGTGTGTGCGTGTGTGCGTGTGTGTGTGTGTGTGTGCGTGCGTGCGTGCGTGTGTGTAGGGCATGCCGGAGCAATGGGCTCGGTTGCTCCAGACCTCTAACATCACTAAGCTGGAACAGAAGAAGAATCCTCAGGCTGTCCTTGACGTTCTCAAGTTCTACGACTCCAAGGAGACCAACAACAGCCAGAAGTACATGAGTTTTACAGGTACACACACACAGACACGCATGCTCACACACACTAGCACGTATACATACACACATAAACACAAATGCACACACATTTACATGTAAACACACACACATTCACAACTCACTATCAGAACTTGATCTCTTCATATTGTCTTTCTTCTCCTTCCTGTTTTCCTTCTCCTCCACAGACAAGAGTTCAGACAACTACAGCTGTTCCAACACTTCTGTAAGTCTCCTGACACATCTCTGCTTTAGTCCCAAATGGTACCCTTTTCCATATATAGTGCACAACTTTTGATCGGGGCCCATAGCCACAATTCTGACCAGAGAGCCCTATGAGCCACGGTCAAAAGTAGTGCACTATATAGGGAATAGGGTGCATTTTGAGACGTACATCTTTGTTTACTCAACTATCAATGTGTGTTTAGGGCATCTGCCATAGATGAAGAATGGCGAATAGGAGAGGAGGGATAGAGAAAAACAGGGGATAAACAGAGAGAATGAGAGGATATGAGATGGTGGAAGAGAAAGCAGAGGAAGAAATGGAGAGGAGAGGTGTGACGATTGACAGACTGTTCCCTGGCTCTATTTCTCTCTCCCTCTCTCTTTACTTCTCCTTCTCTCCCTGTTTCTGCACTGTCTGTGAGTCAGCATATTTTACTCCTTTCATTCACGCTCTCTATCTGTCTGGCTGTCCTGCTGTCACAGTCAGTCAGGAGGAGAGAGGGAGAAGGGGAGGGAGAAAGTTAGGGAGAAGAAAGGGGGAGAAGGAGAGGGATTATTAATAATAGGAAAAGAAAGCAAACTAACTGAAAGTGATGTCACGTCCTCCTCAGAGCTCCAAGGCTGTGTCAGAGACGCCCGCCATAGCAACCGTATCCGAGGACGAGGATGAAGATGAGGCCACGCCCCCTCCTGTTGTCGCTCCCCGACCAGAACACACTAAATCAGTAAGACATGCGCCACACACACACACACACACACACACACACACACACACACACACACACACACACACACACACACACATACACTCAGCCCCCTGGCTCCAGACAGGGTAAATAAAGTAACACTCTCCTCGTGCTGGTCCTCGCCAACAGACTCAGCATTGTGTGTGTGTGAGACGATCATGGGCGGCCAGAGAAATCCCCTAGAGAAGTCTGTTCTCTGATTGGACCGAAAAGACCCCTCAGCCAAACTGAAGTGGTGTCTCAGACAGGGATACTGCCATGGCACCACTGTGGCCACGGTGATTTAGCAGCTCAGTGCACCTGACTGGGACACAGACACAGTAACATCAGGAACAGTAACTGTAACATGTGGTTTGGTAGATCACCAATTGCATTAACTATAGCTCAGAAGGCTAACAGTCCTTATCTCTCCCTTCTCTTTCCCCCCTCTCTCTTTCGCTCTCTCCCTCTCTCTCTCTCTCCCTCCCCCTCCCCCTCTTTCTCCTCAGATATACACTCGTT